>NC_090922.1:129628174-130285674 GCF_040938575.1 Ambystoma mexicanum
CTGGAGCCATATCTCCACTGACTTCATTGTGGACCTTCCGGAATCGCAAACCTGCACCTGCATCATGGTGACTGTAGATACATATCCAAGATGGCCCATTTTTCCCCCTCTCCGTAAATTGCCGACAGCTGCAGAAACGGCTGAGGTTTTCATAAAGGACATTTTCTGTATACATGGCCTTCCCGATAAGATCACCTCCGATAGAGGCAGTCAATACATCTCAAAAGTCTGGTCAGCCATGTGTCGTAGCTTGGGCATTGAACAGGCCTTATCTTCTGGATTTCACCCCCAGACTAATGGGCAGACGGAACGACTAAATGGCACACTCGAGCAGTATCTCTACAGCTATATCAATCAAGAACAGGACAATTGGGTGTCTCTTTTCCCGACAGCTGAATTTGCTTATAATAATTCCCGTCATACTGCATCGAGTCTCACGCCATTCTTTTGTACCTACGGGTTTCATCCCCATTCTATATTACCCGTTGTCCCAGATACATCCAATCTTCCGGCAGTGGAAGATACTCTGTCCAAGATACAGGAAGCCCACAGGACTGCCAAACGTTGCCTTGTTGAGAGTCGAAAGACATACAAGGCTCAAGCTGATCGCCACCGCTTGAACGTGCCGGAGTGGAAGGTGGGCACCAGAGTATGGCTCTCTACGAAGTTTCTACCTTGTTGGACACATCCACCCAAACTATCGCCTCGCTTTATTGGTCCCTATCCCATTGTGGCCAAGATTAGCCCAGTGACATTTCGACTTAAACTGCCCCCTAGCCTACGATGTGTACACCTAGTTTTTCATTCCTCTTTTCTTCGGGAGGCGATGGCAGGCTCAACTACAAGACCTAGTCCTTTGCGGCCCCCTCCTGATTTGGAAGAGGAATATGAGGTATCTCAAATATGTGATTCTCGCTATAAGCGGGGTCATCTTGAATACTTGCTACATTGGAAGGGGTATTCTGGGGCGGAAGATTCATGGGAACCATCCTCACACATTAAAGCCCCTATTTTGCTTAGGAAGTTCCATAGGGCTCACCCCGGCAACCGGGGGGCTCTCGGACTGGAGGGGGCATACTGTCATGCACTGCTTGTTGTGGAGACTGTGGTCCCGAGTACGGCGATCATGCTGCCGTTAGTGACTCCATCACATTTTCCCATACAGCATGAGTGGCAGTCTAGTGTTGCGGCTACAGCGTCCAGGGAGGCTTATTAGCCACCCCCTCCCTGGGCGCCATGCGTTGAAACCCGGCTCGGTCAGCCCTCGGCTGCTGCTGCCTGTTTTTCTTCATTGCCCCAATGCTGTAGTTTTCCTTCTTTCCTGTTTGTTGTGTCTTTTTTTGCGGGTAACACTCTCTTCTTCCCTCTGCTTTCGCTTGCGGTACTCCTCCGGGTACGCCGCTTACCTTGTTTCCGCTCTGCTTCCTGCGGGGATGCCTGTCTCTCTCTTTCTGCGCCACCTTCCTAGGTTTTTAGCACTTAAACTGGTTTGTTCAATTTACTCCTCAAAATAGTTGCAATTTATATAGGCTACCATACTCCAATATCATCTAACTCCGCCACAATGTAGTAGTGCCTACCCCGAGAAACAAAACATCACCTAGAAGCACAAACCTACCACTAGACTACAAATGACTTGCATAACAATGCCATAACATCTACTTCCCGACATTATCCACTTCAAATCTTCCTGCACAACAGTGCACGAATGTCCACTCCCTGACATAAACTACAACAAAACTACCTGCACAACAGTGCCCTAATGTCTACTCCCTGTGTTAACTACTAAATCACACTATTGTCGACCTAAATAACCTCCCAAACACCTACTACCACCTGGCATGGGAAACCCAGACAACCAACACAGCTGCACCACAACTACTACCTGGGGACACCACAACCCTAACCAGTGGTTTGCTAGGTCACTGGGCTGGCGATAAATACACCACACCTACTTATGACTGGTGCAAATATGCTACAACAACATACCAAAGTACTTACACTAACCTGGTGCAAAGAAAATCTCTAAACACTCTACAAATACATCCACTCCAAACGCTTTCAACTTCCAGTACCTCTCCAAATGCCATCCTCTCCAAACACTCCCAACTTCCACAACCACATCAAAAGCGAGTCCCAAAACATGCACACGTGTTTTTCTAATTGAGAATACAACATGACCCTATAGGAGAAGTATTTATCAGACACTCCCGCACCCCCAGAGTCTCCAAGATTCTCAGCAAAACCCATATATATGGTATATTAAAATACAAGTTGACAGTGTACTATTCTACACCCAAATGACATACAAAGGGTGTACTAGCAAAGGATTGCCACAGGGCACCTGCTGCGACTCCTGATACCAATGCCTGTCCTCCTACTGTGCCTCCTGACACCATCTTCTGGTCTCCTGCACCTCCTGCCACCAACCTCTGGCCTCCTGCAGCATTTATAGCTCGTACTCCTCCATCACCAGGACGGACCTCCTCCATAGCTGCTCAGCATTTCATCCAGAGCTCCATTTTCAACATCCTCATCACCAAAATGAAGTCTGGGAACCCTTGGACAGCCAGCCAACATGCAGGAACAACACTGAGTCAGGTAAGTACAAACAAGAAATGTACTTTATTTCTTAGATCTCAGGTAAAAGGTTACTATCCTCCCACTTCAGGTTTCCATTTCCAAGTCCCCACCAATGGTCATAACCAGGTTACTCACCGTAGTAACCACCTTACTCTTAGTCCATAGTCCCCTTTCCTCCATACTTATGGGACATCTCTCCGTCCTGTGGGACGGGACCGGAGCACTTTGTAAAAAGCATCCAAAATGTTTTTCAAAAGTGTGTCCTTCCTCTCTTTCTTGCGCGGGGCCCGGCACGTGGCCGTAACCCCGCCCACCTTGGCTCTGCCCCGCGCATCGCCCATCAGTCCTTTTCTATCGCCAGGTCAGAGACCTATTAGCAATAACAGAGGAACCTTATTAGAGGGGACGGCGGGCGGCCGTTTGGAGGAAAGGGGACTATGGACTAGGAGTAAGGTGACCACTAAAGTGAGTAACCTGGTTATACTTCTACGTCCCGTCCCCTTTCCTCCATACTTATGGGAGATTCCCAAGCACTCCTAACAGGAACTACGGGTGGATGGAAATACCCCTTACTGAAAAAGGTTCTTCAGCACAGACTGACCAAACTGAGCATCAGCTCTTGAGCTCATGTCAAGGCAATAATGCTTACAAAAAGCAGATGGGGAGGCCCAAGTAGCTGCCCTAGCGATGGACTCCCAGGGGACATATTTCTGAAAAGCAACCGCAGCTGCCTTGCTCCGCACCAGGTGTGCATGAATACCCTTAGGAGGTTTCAGCCCTTGGACGGTGAAAGACTGCGTAATGCAGGATGTGATCCACCGAGAAATAGTCGCCCTAGAGGCCTGCTTACCCTGAGAGTTACCAAAGGTCACAAATAGTTGAGAAGAACTCCTAAGCTCGGAGGTTCTGTCCAGATAGAACTTAAGAGCCCTTCTGACATCGAGACAATGCAGAACCCTTTCTGCCTCTGAGGTAGGGTTCAGAAAAAAGACCGGCAGGGAAATCGACTGATTCAGATGGAATTCAGTTACCACCTTCGGCAGGAAAGCAGGATTCGTCCATAGGACTACCTTATCCTTGTGAAAGACCAAAAAGGGAGGCTCAACCGACAAAGCCTGGAGCTCACTCACCCGCCTTGCTGACATAACAGCGACCAAAAAGGACACTTTCCAGGATAGGTACTTGAGGTCCACCGTGGCCACTGGTTCAAAAGGCTTATGGCACAACGCCATCAGGACTACATTTAGATCCCACGGTGGGTGCGGACTACGAACTGGAGGGTAGAGGCGTGTGAAGCCTACAAAATGCCTCTTAACCACTGGATTACACAGAGAGTAAGAACATTGGTCCGTAGAAAGATAAGCGGGGACCGCTGAAAGGTAAGTTCTGCATGACAGAACGTGAACACCCGAATCTGCTAGGAAGGATATGAAAGACAGCACTGTGTCAATCGTAGCCCCCCTTGGATCCAACTGTTTTTTCGAAGCACCAATGACAGAACCTGAGCCATTTACTTCTGTATTGGGATCTAGTCGAGGATTTCCTGGCTGCCTGGATAATACACATGTTATCTGCAGACAAGTTAAGATGTTCTAAAGACTTGAACTCAGGCACCATGCCGCCAAGCTGAGCGATTGTGAAGAGGGGTGCCACATCTTCTGTTTCCCCTGATGAAGAACATCGGGGGTCACTGGCAACCTGATCGGCGGATACACCGACAGGTGTTGAAGTTCTGAGAACCAAACCCTGGCCGACCACCACGGGGCTATGAGTAGAAGGGAACAGTTCACAGAGTTCTTCAACTTCCAGATTGCTCGATGGACTAGAGGCAGAGGCGGGAAGGCGTAAGCTCTCATGTTGTGCCATGGAATCTCGAGGGCATCCCCCAGAGAGGAGGCTCCCAGCCCCCCTCTGGAGGCATACTGAGGAAGCTTCTTGTTTACCGCAGTAGTGAAGAGGTCCACCTCCAGTGTGCCCCAATGCAAGAAAATCCATGAGAGGACCTCTGCCTTCAACTCCCACTCGTAGCTGACCACTGTCCGCTGGCTGAGGGTATCCGCTGTGACATTCAGCTGGCCCAGGATGTGCACTGCAAGTAGCCAAACGCCATGCAGCATGGCCCACTCCCAAATCTGGATGGACAGGTCCACGAGAGGGGAAGACCTGGTTCCCCCTTGCTTGTTGATGTAATACATCAACACTGCATTGTCTGTACGTATGCGGACCACCTTGTTGGCTATGATCGGACTGAACGCCCTGAGCGCTAGGAAGATCGCCAGAAGCGCCAGATGATTTATGTGGAGGAGCTTGTCCTGAGGCGACCAGAAATCCAAGACCTGAAGAAGATCTAACGTCGCACCCCACCCCAAGAGGGAGGAGTCCGTTGTGATCGTCACCGTAGGGGCTGGGTCCTGAAACCCTGCATCCACCGACAGGTTGCTGAGAGATGACCACCATTCCAGGTCCACTATCATGGAAGCCGGAATCAATATCAGTTTGGAATCCGGGTCCACAGCCTGACGCCAAGAGCTCCGAAGAGCCATTTGGGTCTGTCTCATCTTGAGACGAGCAAGAGGAGGAGCCAACACGCACAAGGCCATGAGGCCCAGAAGCCTCTGGAACCACCAGGCCGACATGCTCTCTGACTGCGCAAACAACTGACACGTGGCTAACAGATCCGCCATCCTGTCCCCGGTCAGGTACACTCTGCAGTCGATCTTGTTCCAGTGAAAACCCAGGAAAATCAAGTCCTGCAAGACCGTCATGGAAGTTTTTCGCCAGTTCACCGACAGCCCAAGATGGAACAGGAGCTGAAGGAGAGACTGAAGATTACCCGCAGCTTCCAACAGACAAGGGCTGCGTAAGAGCCAGTCGTCCAAATACGGATATACATGGATACCCTGCAGGCGAAGATAGGCCGCAATCACCAACATCATCTTCGTGGAGATATGCGGCGCCGAGCTAAGGCCAAAAGGAAGCACTCAAAACTGGAAGTGCTCCTCTCCCAAAGAGAAACGGGGATACCTCCTGTGTGGATGCCAAATCAGAATATGCATGTACGCATCCTGAAGATCCACCATGCTGAGCCAATCGCCCATCTGCAAGGAGGACCGTATCTGGCTGGCGTGATCCTCTTGAATTTCTCTTGGGGTAGGAAAAGATTGAACTGGGAAAGGTCTAGAATGGTGCGCAGGCCAGCCTGGTTGGGTTTGGGCACCGTAAGCAGCTGGGAATAGAAGCCCTCCCCTTGTTCCCCAAGGGGAACGGGTTTCACAGCTCTGAGGTCCAGAAGCTTCTGAACCTCGGCTTTGAGGGAGGGTGAGCCCGACAGCTGAAAAGGAGAGTTGAATGGTGGGGTAGGGGGAGGCGGAAGCCCGCCCGAGCGACTGACAAGACCCATCTGTCTCCGGTGATGGTCTGCCACGCCTCCCAATGAGACGCAAGCGAGCGTGGAGAACCCTCATTTAGCAGGTTTTTCAGTGGTGTTGCCACGTGAACCTGAGGGGGAGGCTGAGGAGCGGGAGAAAAACCGAGTCCATTGTTGCCTACGGCAGTTATTCCCCGAAGGGGTATCCACCCTGCAAGATTTCCAGTCGAGGAAGCCCCTAAAACCAGAGGAGGGTCGGCTTTGTGTGTCTGTGTTTCGAAAGGGGTCTTAACAAGGACCGACAAGGATTTAGCTGTCTGAGTGCTATTCTTCGTCTTGATGAGCTCTACATCTGTTGTAGAATGAAAGAGCTCCTTACCATCGAACGGAAGGTCCAACACCTTGTCCTGCACTTCTTTTGAGAATTTAGTGGCATGCAGCCACGCCTCCCGTGAGGTATCAACCCCCAGCATAAGGCCCCAAGCCGAGGTGTCTACGCGATGAGCCGCAGCCTCCAGGAGATCCTGGGCCAGATAAACGCCCCTTAAAGTCCTCCAACTTCTCGACCGGGATGAACTCCTCAAACTCCGACAGACCTTTCCACATCTGCATATCAGCCCCCGCTAACACCAGTTCGGCATTGGCCTGCCTGAGCTGCAAGGCGAAGATTTTCCTCCCGAGGGAGTCGAGGAGCTTGTCCTCCTTTCCCAGAACCTGAGTAGCCGTCGTGGAAGAGGATGCTGCAGGCCTGGACTGCAAAGTGGCCGCAGCCACCACTGTGGAGGGGGGGCGGACAAGACGACAGGGCCACCTCTTTCGAAGAATGCAGCCTGTATCTCGCGTCAATTTTCTTATTGACGAAAAGTCCAGAGTGTGGCTTTTCCCAGACCCTGCGGACCTCAGCCAGAATGTCCTTCTGCAAGAACAGGCCGGTACGCTCCAAGGGAGACAGGGTGTACGCCCCAGAAAGCATGCCCTCCTGTGGAGCGGGTGCCTCGGGCACTGGAACATCTAAGAAGCTCATGTCCAGTACCCGGTGATGAAAAGCTCTAATAGAGCAGGGCAAGTCCTTGTTGTCCTTATCGCCTTGCGCATCATCCGACAGGTCAGGATCCTGCTGAGCCGTGTCAGGCGCTGCCTTGTCCACAGGGGACAATGGAGGCAAAAGTGGACAAGTCGGGGAAGGCACCGTAGGCAAGAGAGGCGCCGGCGGAACCGGAGGCCCGCGTGGACATATCTCCCTAAAAAGCCCTTTGAAATACTCCCTCACGGGGTCGGTACGCATGAGCGTTTGAAATTTACCGAAAAAGGCATCCTCCGGGGACTGTTTCAGAACCTGATGAGGCCTCTCATGAGGTGGACAAATCAGGGACGTAACGCGGAAGGGCGCCAAACTGGCCCCTCCACTGACGTGTCCACATAAATCAAAGGTGCCGACCCCACAGGCAACAAAACATTGTGCGGAAGAGGCATCCGGGCGTTCCAAACGTAAACTGGCCGATAAGGATGCGCACAAGGGACTCTATGTTCACCCAAGGAACCAAGCCCTACACCTGACGCCGATGGCGTAGTTGTAGGGATAGCACCCAAAATGGCTGCCGCGGTCGTGGCGGGAATGGGCGCCATTTTGTCATCGTCTGAGGGGAACTACGGCACTTGAGGAAGTGAGGCAGGGGTCCCCGTCGATGGATCAGGGGTCTTAACTTAACATAAGGAACTTCGGCAGAGCCGGTATTATGAGTCTGGAATGTTTCTGCAACATACCAACCGCCAGATTAGCCTTCCCAGGAAGGACCTCGGCACTACCGGTAAAAGAAGAACTTTTTGTCACGACCCTCGCCCAAAACCCCCTCTGGCAAACCCATTGGCCAGGTGGAGTCAGGACTCGGGCCTCTAGAGCCTGGCATCCTCTTCAAAAGCCCTCATGGGGTCAGTCCTGGCGCCTATGGCGCCAGGCTCTTACACCATGAACAACAATGTGCTTGGGAACTACTTTATTGTATTGTCAGCCAACATGGAGGCATCCACATAGCTTGGTTCCCAAGATCCAAGCTATGCGGTCTAGTGTTTTGGGTGTGGCAGGCCTGGAACTATTTTTCCTGGTACTACTTTCCCTGGGCTATATTAACCACACCCTGACTGCAGAACATGCTTCGTGTTACTATGCAGCTCTCAACGTGACGCTCACCATGTCCAGCTATTCCCTCGAACCTCGGAGAAGCAGAACCTGCAAGGAGACAAAAGGAACATCATTAGCAGCAGCATCTTACCTGCAGTCTTCATCTTTAAACACTCGCAGCTACTGAGAACAGCTTCCTCGAATCTGCACGCCTCCGGGACAGAACTACCTGAAAGAGGAAGATAGAGGTAACATTAAAGAAAGCTGTAGAGACATTTACAAATTATGAACTGCTCAAAAGGCTTACCTGGCTGGTCGCCTCTTGGCTGGCACCACTCCAGACATTCCACTCGCGCTGAAGAACACCACGACCTACAAGGAAGGAAATCACAGGTTAGCAAAGGCAAGACTTTGCAGCGCTGTGCATAGCGCTTACTTACCGCATCATAGCGCTCTTAATGCGCCATAATTTCCCAGCGGAGCTCAACCAAGCCAGTTCGCCGTGCTGAAGCTCTGCATACATAAGGGAGAAAAAAGAGACATTTTAAACAAAGAAAGGCATGCAGGATAGCAACAAAACTGAAGAAAACTGGACCGCACTCGCCCATGAAAGACAACGCGCCCCTGCAAAGAAGGCAGGACGGAGAGCATGCCTAATTCTACCACAAGGTGAGGAGAGGGCGCCAGAGGGACTGAAAGCATATGGGGGTGGAGGGAGGATACTTACCCCAGTCGGTCAGTCTTGAATACAGTCCTCCTGTATTTTCAGGCAGAACCTTCCCCGCAGACCACATCAGGGCAAAGCTGAGAGGCATACCAGCGAGTAACCCAGCTGGGTGGCGTCCCTGTGGATACCAGGTGAGCGTAACAGAACACGAAGCCTACCATAACAAATCCACCTGGGCGCCATGGAGACATCAGAAATGGACCAATTGGCCCAATTACTAGGAGAGCTTCGTGCTGAGGTTCATTCTGCCCCACAAGAGACTAATGCCCTCCGGAGAGACCTAATAGTGACCAAAGAACGCACTGAAGAGATTAGCAGGCAATACTTGCAATCACAGGCAGGACAGACGTCTCCTGGAAGCAATCCAACGATGCAAAACCCTGCCATACCACCCACTCCGGTACAGATCACGTTACCTGGAACAGTGCCCCTGGCACGAACAGAAAGGTTCTCAGGCGACCCACGGAAGTATGCGGCATTCATCAATCAGTGCCGCCTTCATTTTCTTTGTAGGCCTGGAGCATTTCCAAACGACCAAGCTCGGGTAGCTTTTGTCTTATCATACCTGAGTGGTAGTGCAGGAGATTGGTCAGTGCCATTGGTAACCCATGACGATCCTATATTACATGACTTTGGGGGGTTCCAGAGAGAAATGGAAAAACTGTTTGCTCGACATACCCAGGAACAAGCAGTAGACAATGAACTCGTGTCCCTCCGATAGGGGAATCAGGACTTGTTAACATACATTGCTACCTTCAACAGACTGGTTGCCGAAGCTAGGTGGCCAGAAAACAAAAGAACCACGTTATTCCATTGAGGCTTACGAGGCGAATTAAAGGACGTCTTTGCCCATGTGGTTGATCCACCCAGAGACTGTGCAGAATTCATAAATCTGGTTGTGCAGCTAGACCACCGGTTGCAGGACCGAAAGGCAGACCGGTCTAAGACGGACCCTCGGACCATGTATGTTCGCCAAGGGAAAACACACCTGTGTACCTGAAAATGCTGTAGAACCCATGCAGATTGGAGGGATACAGCCTCCATTAACAAAACAAGAGCGGGACAAAAGAAGACAACAACAGCTTTGTTTGTATTGTGGGAAACCAGGACATTTCCTGAAGGACTGTCTAGTAAAACCCCCAAGAAGAACAGTCTGTGCCACAGAGAAGGATGAAGCTAAGGAATCGGGAAACTACCAAGCTCACAAACATAGAGGTCAGTTTGTCGAGTGAGAAGAAAGAGTTGCTGACCTCGCACTTTGCAATACCAGTGACCTTAATTAACCACCAACAGTCGTCAAGAATGTATGCCGTTGAAGCATACATCGATAGCGGAGCAGTTGGAAATTATATTGATCAAGAACTGGCAGCAGAGATGGGGCTTCCTTTGTGTTCTAAGCCAACTATGGACAAGGTAACCACCGTGGATGGGACAGAAATCGCTTCCGGACCAGTAACCCAGTGCACAGCCAGGGTAACCTTGCTGTGTCAGGACGGACATCAGGAGTCTATTTCATTCGATCTCATCAAGGCACCTCAATTCAGCCTAATACTAAGGATGCCATGGTTGGTTGCTCACAACCCTTTGATAGATTGGCGGGCACGAAAATTAACCTTCCCCAGTGACTGCTCCTATGCCTGCTATTACCAAGAGGAAAAACCTGACGTCTGTATCTCCATGACTCCCGGAGCGACAGTATCAACCCTGGGAGCAACTAATACCTTGCCAAGTGAATACCATGATTTCCAGGATGTTTTCCGAAAGGACCAAGCCAATACATTGCCGCCGCACAGGCCCTATGACTATCAGATCGACCTTGTTCCTGGTGCACAAATCCCTTGTGGCAGGATCTACGCTCTCACAGAACCAGAAAACCTTCATTTGAAATCCTATTTAGACCAGTACCTTGTAAACTGATTTATCCGTCCTTCGAAGTCCCCCGCAGCCAGTCCTTTGTTCTTCGTACCAAAAAAGGAAGGATGCTTGAGAATCTGTATTGACTACCGCACATTGAACCAGATCACCGTGAAGAACCTCTACCCCTTGCCACTTATCCCTGAGATCCTAGACCAAGTTAAAGATGCCCAGATTTATACCAAATTGGACCTTCGAGGAGCGTACCACCTGGTCGAGTCAGAAAAGGAGATAAATGGAAAACTGCCTTCCGTACTAAGTATGGCTTGTTTGAATATCAAGTCATGCCCTTCGCTCCTGCGGCATTCCAATATTTCATGAATGACATCTTAAGGGATTTAATTGATGTGTGCGCCTTAGTGTACATAGACGACATCTTAGTATACTCAGCTTCGGAAAAAGATCATGTCAGGCACGTTCATTCAGTCCTCACCAAGCTCCGTCAACATCGCTTGTTTGCAAAGCTTGAAAAATGCTTTTTTCACGTCACCGAAGTAGAATTTCTTGGTTTTATCCTTACTCCAGGAGGCATCAGAATGGACGTGCACAAGGTAGATGCCATTCTGAAAGGGCCTTCACCGACGTCTCTGAAAGGGGTACAAAGCATGCTCTACCGCTGGTTCATCCCAGACTTCTCTCCGGTTGTGCACCCAATCACAGTACTATTACGAAAAAACAATAAAAAGTTTGCTTGGACCGAAGAAGCAGAAGAAGCCTTTCAGGAACTTAAACAAAAATGTTTACCTCCGCTCCAATCCTGCGACATCCTCGTCCAGACCTCCCTTATGTCGTTGAAACTGATGCGTCCAGTCTCGCAATGGGGGCTGTCCTTTCACAGAGAGACCCGGAAACCGGCCAGCGACATCCTGTGGCCTTCTGGTCGAAAAAGTTCTCATCTCCAGAGATGAATTATGCCATCACGGACAAGGAACTCCTGGCTATCAAATCCGCCTTTAAAGCCTGGAGGCACTACCTTCTGGGGGCCAGACACACCATTACAGTCATCACAGACCCCCGAAACCTGCAATATCTCAAAACAGCCAAGGCCCAGTCCTCACGCCAATTACGGTGGGCCCTTTTCTTCGCCGAATATGATTAGGTAATCACATTTCGACCAGGAGTCAGAAACAGAAAGACGGATGCCTTATCTCGCATGGGCATAGATGAAATAGTATATACAACTCCAGACCCAGTACCTATTATACCTGAAGACAAACTCTTGGGTATCACGACAGCCTTAACACAAGCAGAACTACGAAAAGAAATCCAACGGACAATGAATCCTGATGCCTACCTCGCATGGCAAACTCAAGGAGAACAATATACCATCAAGGACCACCTACCCTTTTTTAGGGATCGCCTATATGTACCCAAAAAGGAATTACAACAGCATATTATTTCAAACTATCATGATTCACTCATCGAAGGGCATCCTGGGATCGCCAAAACCCTAGCTAAGGTGAAAGAGAACTTTTGGTGGCCTACCTGGCGTAAGGACATCATTCAGTATATTCAGTCCTGCGGTGTCTGCGCACAAAATAAATCACAGAAACAAAAACCATCTGGCCTCCTACAACCATTGGACATTCCTCCAGTTCCATGGCACACTCTTTCCCTTGACTTCATCACTGATCTACCTCCAAGCCAAGGGTTCAACACCATCCTTGTAGTTGTGGACTTATTCTCGAAGATGGCCCATTTTATTCCTCTCAAAGGCCTCCCAGAAGCAGCCACTTTAGCAAAAGTGTTCCTGGAGGGCGTGGTTAAGCTACATGGCTTCCCTTCGGTTCTGGTCTCTGATCGAGGCAGCCAGTTTGTTTCAAACTTCTGGAAAAAATGCTGTGCAATGGTGCAGATCGACGTTCGGCTATCTACCAGTCACCATCCCCAAACGGACGGCCAAACCGAGAGAACCAATCAGACACTAGAGCAATATTCACGGTGCATGCTGCACCACCACCAAAGGAATTGGAAAGACCTACTATGGATAGCCGAATATGCATATAACAATTCTTTGCATTCAAGCACGGGACAAACGCCCTTCTATACCCTTCATGGCAGACATCCACATACCTCTGAACTAGACCTTCCAGCCAGCTTGGAAATGCCAGCGGTAAAGACTCTACACACAACCATTACTCAGGCTTTCAAAAGGGCAAAGGAACACCTTATTCATGCCAAAGAAAAACAAAAGAGATTCGCCGACCAACACCGGAAAAAGGCCCCTGATTATCAAGTAGGACACAAAGTTTGATTAGCCGCTAAATTCGTACCCATCCAGGGAACCCGGACCTTTCATCCCAGATTCTTAGGACCCTATACCATTAAGGCAATTATCAACCCAGCAGCCGTGAAACTGGATTTACAAACTTGATTTACCACCTAATCTACACATCCATCCGGTATTCCATGTGTCCCTCCTGAAACCAATGCAACCCGGCACACGGATTGGGACACCACCTAAGCCCATACTTGTTGACGGAGAACCAGAATTCGAAGTGAAAGATATCTTGGACTCTAAATACTCTAGGACCAAGCTATATTATCTCGTCGATTGGAAAGGATTTGGACCACAAGATAGATCCTGGGAGCCCAGTGAGAATATCCACGCACCACGTCTAATCAGGAAATTCCATCGGAACTTCCCAACCAAACCTGGGCCAGACAGAAGGAACACCATGGGAGGGGCCTTAGGGGGGAGTGCTGTCATGACCCTCGCCCAAAACCCCCTCTGGCAAACCCATTGGCCAGGTGGAGTCAGGACTTGGGCCTCTAGAGCCTAGCATCCTCTTCAAAAGCCTTCATGGGGCCAGTCCTGGCGCCTATGGTGCCAGGCTCATACACCATGAACAACAATGTGCCTGGGAACTACTTGACTGTATTGTCAGCCAACATGGAGGCATCCACATAGCTTGGTTCCTAAGAACCAAGCTATGTGGTCTAGTGTTTTGGGTGTGGCAGGCCTGGTACTACTTTCCCTGGGCTATATAAACCACACCCTGACTGCAGAACATGCTTCGTGTTACTATGCAGCTTGTAACGTGATGCTCACCGTGTCCAGCTATTCCCTCGAACCTCAGAGAAGCAGAACCTGCAAGGAGACAAAAGGAACATCATTAGCAGGAGCATCTTACCTGCAGTCTTCATCTTTAAACACTTGCAGCTACTGAGAACAGCTTCCTCGAATCTGCACGCCTCCGGGACAGAACTACCTGAAAGAGGAAGATAGAGGTAACATTAAAGAAAGCTGTAGAGACATTTACAAATTATGAACTGCTCAAAAGGCTTACCTGGCTGGTCGCCTCTCGGCTGGCACAACTCCAGAAATTCCACTCGCACTGAAGAACACCACGACCTACAAGGAAGGAAAACACAGGTTAGCAAAGGCAAGACTTTGCAGCGCTGCCCATAGCGCTTACTTACCGCATCATAGCGCTCTTAATGCGCCATCATTTCCCAGCGGAGCTCAATCAAGCCAGTTTGCCGCGCTGAAGCTCTGCATACCTAAGGGAGAAAAAAGAGACATTTTAAACAAAGAAAGGCATGCAGGATAGCAACAAAACTGAAGAACAGCAATAAGACTTACCTGAACAATATCAAACGGGCCGGCGTCAGTGAAGTAACTGGACCGCACTCGCCCATGAAAGACAACGTGCCCCTGCAAAGAAGGCAGGATGGAGCGCACGCCTAATTCTACCACAAGGTGAGGAGAGGGCGCCAGAAGGACTGAAAGCATACGGGGGCGGGGGGAGGATACTTACCCCAGTCAGTCAGTCTTGAACACAGTCCTCCTGTATTTTCAGGCAGAACCTTCCCCGCAGACCACATCAGGGCAAAGCTGAGAAGCATACCAGCGAGTAACCCAGCTGGGTGGCGTCCCTGTGGATACCAGGTGAGCGTAACACTTTTCTTCTTTGCCCCCTCAACAGATCTGGTGTCGCCGCAAGAACGGGAACAGTGAGAAACAGCCTTCACCGGCAAGGCCTTGTCAGACCTCTCAGAAATGTTGGTAGCTTTAGCCTCTGAAAGAGGGATCTCGGACCCACGTCCAGTGACAGCCTTATCTGCGCGGGCCTCTAACATCCGTTCGGTGACAGCAAGCCCCACCAAGGCTCCGGTATCCAGAGTGAGCTCCGGTATCCCACGATTCAGTAAAACTGGGTATACAAACAGACCCCAGAGGAGGGGCCTCGAAGCGTGCGCCGGTATCCATAGGCCCCTTACGGAGACCCTTGGAGAAAACTCTGATACAATTATTAGGCCCAACGGGAACCTCAGGGCGAACCCCGGTGACAGAGTGATCAACGCTCCTCCCGGCCCGAGAGGAACCTGACCGGGGTGCTCTGAAAAGTAAAGAACTTACCAAGCGTTGTTTCTTCTCGTCGATGAACGCCTGAAAATGTGAAGGAGGAGTTCGTCGGAACACCTCCTCCCACCGATCCAACTGACGTTGAAGTGCCCGGACCGAGAGGGAGTAGCAGTAAAAACAGGAGTCCCAACGGTGATCCGGACTCAAACACTCTAAACAAAGAGGATGGGGATCCGCCCTCGCGAAACGACGGTGGCACGATGAACAATCTGGAAAGTCTAGTTTGAACGACATAGACAGACCAGTACACAATTGCTAGCGAGAGCCAGAGAGGAAAAAAGGGAAGAAAATCCTCCGAGGATGCAAGTGCGTCCAGTCCCGAACGAGCAGAGAAAAGGACTGATGGGTGATGCGTGGGGCGGAGCCAAGGTGGGCGGGGTTACAGCCGCGTTCCGGGCCCCGCGCAAGAAAGAGAGGAAGGACACATTTTTGAAAAAAAATGTTGGATGCTTTTTACAAAGTGCTCCGGTCCCGTCCCACAGGACAGAGATGTGTCCCATAAGTATGGAGGAAAGGGGACGGGACGAAGGAGCATCTCTAGAATCCCCAGCACTCATCATTCTATATTCCCTCTGGCATTCCTATGATAACTGACCCACACAGACAGCAAGGAAAGCATTCACTCAGCATACAAATATGCTAAATAAACATGCCAGGCACCACACACATGTATGTGCGTTGTTTTTTATTATGAACAAAATGGCAATATCAAAAGATAAATATGCTAATAGTAAGCTGAACTCACTCGCAAATTTCGTTTTGAGAGTATATTATATACACACGCAAAAACTTATACAATATAACCCTTTTATGCTCTGGGCTGGGGCAATGGCAGTTTGAAATACTTAAGGGCATTGTTAGGAAGTGCGCTGCGGATGGCAAAAAATCTCAGGGTTTTTTATTTTGCAATGTAAGCAGGTATGGTGGTGCCCTGCAGAAGCCTCTCTTGTAATGTGGGTGCAGCCAACCAGTTAATCAACATCAGCAGGAGCATGTGTTCCATTGGACCTCAGAGGACTACGGAGAGTTTTATAGTGATGAACAACATCCTACCAGCCAAGTTTCCAAGTTCCATGCATGACACCTGCAGCCAGTCCTGCTTTTTGCTTCCAATTGCATGCTGGAACGTGTAGTTTTATTTTTCCGATTGCAAGGGTGGGCCTATAAATCCTAACACAGAGTGCAAAGGGAGGGGGCCCGGGGACTGGCACAAAGATTCTGCATGGAACTGGGAAACTTGCCAGCTGTAGGTTTTGGGCCTGATGGTCCAATATTATCACTATTGCTAGCTAATGCTGGTGAGGCAGCCTTGCCGTTTCCAGCCAGTCAACCGATAAAAACACAATTCCAACAGTAAAAAAGCAACTTAAAAACATAAATCGGTTGTCCCTAAAGTTCCTCATTATTAAGACATGATCAATCGTATCACACGTGCGGCATTGCCGCATGGACCCTTTGCTTCCACTTAGCTCCACCTTAACGACCCGTCGGCTGATAGAACCTGAACCCTACATCTGTTATCCCTTTGGGGAAAGCCTAAACAGTTCCAAAACCAATCCAACAATTGATATAAATGTACTCGGTTGTTTCAGTTAAACGTTCTTACACTGTGATGACATTGTGGCAGTGCCACTATTTCGAGATGGCTGCCTTGGTTGTTACCGTGCAGGTCAGCTGATGATATAGCCCTTCCCTATGGTCTCACAACAATACTGGTATGGGGACAACTCAGAGTTAACGCCAAAACAATCTTATTTCAAGACAATCTAGCATTAAACTGTGACTTCGGACCCAACCACCAATTGGGACATTAGATGTCACCCCGCCTCCGGCACGAGTCCTTGGCATACTCGCCTGTCAACCTTCGCGGAAGGAAGCGAAATAGCCAATCAGCAATGGCGTTAAGACGTCCCTGATTGGGCGGGGCTAAGGATGAGGGAGAAGGGGCGGGGCCCGGTGTCAGTTGGACTTGGTACTGCACGAGCCTGCTTTTTGCCTCATCTCCGGTGTGAGCGCGTCACCGTGGGGAAGGTAAACATAGCGGGATCGGTCGGCCGCAACCAGGCCCCGGGATCCCGTGAGAGAAAGCGAGGCACGGCCAGTGGTCTACAAATGACTCCTGAAGCGGAGGCGGCGACCTGTCAGTAACACCGGCTCGGGATGGGAGCACCCTGTCATGTGAAGCTATTCTGGCACTGAGGTTGTATCCCCGATACCCTCGCCACCCTAGGATGGGCACAGAACTTGCGCAGCTCCGAAGGGGCAGCGCCGAACCGTGGACACTGAGGGGAGGATGAAGCAAATCGGCCACCAAGACTAGGAGCGTGAGAGCAGCCACAGGGCACCCGCAGCTCGTTTTGCCAGTCGCGGCCCCCTAGCCAACTTTCTCGTGCTCCTCGCCCACCCCCGCACAGGTCAATTTACCCACTGCCACCGGGTAGCACCGTTACCCCTTTGCACCCGCTTCTCTTTGCATCGGCTCTGCTTTCCGGGACTCGCCATGGTGGAGAAGCAGCGTTGCCCGGTGCAGCGCGCCGCCGTCTACCGCTGGTTCCTGGAGCTGAGCCCGGCGCAGCGTGTGGAGTTTCTCTGCGGCCTGCTGGACATGTGTCTGCCGCTCGAGCTGCGCTTCCTGGGCAGCTGCTTGGAGGACCTGGCCCGCAAGGACTACCACTCGCTGCGCGATTCGGAGATCCGTGCCAACAACGCGGCCGACCTGGCGCGGCTCACCAACCTGACCGACGAGCTGGTTCGCAGCCGCCTGCTGGTGTCCGTGGCGCTGCTGGGCTCCGAGAGCCGGGAGGCGGCCGCCGTGCTCTGTCGCACCCTCACCCACATGGATTCAATCCTCAACAACTACGGCCTGCAGCTCAACGAGGCGCGCACGGCCGACGAACTGCTACTGCTCTTCACCATGGCGAGTAACCACCCTGCATTCACCTTCCACCAGCGCCAGCTGCTGCGCCAAGAGCTGGATCAGCTGCAAGCCGTCGTGGAAACCAGTGGGCCCCCCGGCGCGGCCAACCCCGTAGGGCAAGGCAGCTCGAGCTGCCGGAAGGTGAGTGAGTGGGATGCTTGTGCAAATTGGATCGTGCACGGACCTGAGATGGGAGCTGTGATGATCGTTCCCACTATGCTGCTGGCTGGGCTGCAGAACAGTGCATGCACTGTACCTGGCTATTCTGTAGGAGTTTGTAATATTGTATCATTTATTTATTAATTACATTGATTATACGCCCAGATCCTGAGGTATCACTGCGTAGTTCCAGACAAAATAAAATACAATAAAGGTGTTGATCACTGCAATAGGACAATACAGATTTGGTTACATTTCTACATTATATACACTTGTGTACATTTATATACAGTGAGGATGCAGAGTTGGTCTGGGATACAAGTATCTGGGATCAACTTAGAACTGGTTGAATATGTGTTATGTTGTCCACCAGGTTGACAGTTTGTGTTCATAATCGTGTGCTCCTGGAGATATGTTTATCCTTTGCCTTTTCAATTAATTTCCACGACTCCCTTAAACATTTTGCATACCACCTAATATTAATTTGGCCTGGGCACTCCTCCCATATGTTCCTTGTCAAGCTCTGATAGCTTAACATTCAAAATACTTTCAATAATCAATCTTTCCATGAAACACTTAAAATCCTGCATATCCTTACAAATATTTTTGTTGAGTTGCCTTTAATTTCATTTTCACCATTGATACTCTATTGCCGCTTAGCCGCAATAACCAAAAAAGCCAGTTCGTTTTTCCTCTGGGAATCCTGTGCTTTCACTTAGTTTTGCAGCTATATAGTTTTTAGTCCTGCATTCACATGCAACATAATTTCCGTTCTTCTAGTTATTCTGCAACGCGGCATCTGTGTGACCAAGTTGGATGACTCGCAGGGCAGCAGGTTGTCGAGGTTGGTCATCCTCGGGTGAACATTTTTATGTGCATGCATCCACTTAACTGGAGTTTGGTATTTATTATTCAAGGAATTATTTGGGTCATTTAACCTGGTAGCATGTATCTCTAAAATCAGCCTGCGTGTCAGCAGTTTTAAAAAGATGTTTCAAATATTCACATAGGTTTAATCATAATTTATGGGTGCACCCTCACATTAAACAGACCTGACCTCAGTGAAAGCTGGTGCTATCCCCCCAACACCGTAGGGGTACAGATATTTACCACTAAAGAATGAATGTGACTACGTTATAAGACTCCTAACCACAAGGTGTTAAATGTGGGGTGGGTCCACCATTTAAAAAAAAAAAACATGGTGCAGTTTATCTCGGCATGCTCCCATTGATGTCCCCCCATAATGCAATTTTGTATGTCATTGTGAGTCCCTTCTCTAATATGCATGTGCTCATGCGCTTTGCAATGGGAACGCAGAGTTAAGCTGATCATGACTTCCCACATCTGTTGAATTTCAAGGATTTTGTTGACTTAAATCTGCACAACATAACTGCACCTTAACTACGTTTTTTCAGTGAATTTCAAGGGGTTTGTTATACCAAGGCCTTCAGCTGTGTCCACTGTACATGTTCCCCCAATATGTTTCTCTTGGACCCATTAGGTGGCCACGGCCTCAGCAATTCTTTTGGGCCCACTAGCCAGGGCCTTCGGACCTGGCCAGAGAGCACGGCCACTGTGTATCTTTTAAAACACTATCTTTCCCGCTCACTAGCCTTGGTATTTGCCCATGAGCTTCGGTCGTGGCCCCTTTACATGTTGCCCCAATAGCTTTCTTCCAGTCCCTCTGGCCATGGCCAGTGCCGACAGCCTTTGGCCGTGGCTACTCTAACTATTGCTCCAAGTTTCCTAAACAGGCCCAATAGCCATGGCCTTCGGCCAGTGGACCCGTTCGTCGGCATGTCCACACCACAAGGTTTCATTTGGGCATACTAGACACAGCCAGTGGCCACAGTCTTTTGTCGTGGTCCATCAGTAGGTTTCGTTGGGCCTAGCCATGGGAAGTAGCCACAGCATCCGCCTGTGCCCCCTTTCCATATTGAACTATTTGGCTGCTTAAAGTAACCCAGTAGCCATAGCCTTTGGCCACACCCATTACCCCTGACCTCACTGCAGCTGCACACTGCTTTTTTTTTTTCTATTAATCTAATTTTTGTACATTTTGGAGAACCCCCCCCATAACTGCAATTGGTATAACCCCAATAATAGTAACGTACTATAAATAACTCAGTTGTCGATAAGATAAGCCTGGTTATTTGCAAAAATAACCCTGGTTATTCGTGTGACACACTTTCATTCCCGATCTTGTTTTCTACTATAACCCCGGTTATTCTCTCTATAAACCTGCTTATGTGAAAATGTTCAAACTCTGAGATTGGTCCATAACTTCCTCATTTCACATGCTGTTCTCTTTCCACCTCCCCTCCTCTAGCCTGATGCCATATCATCCTTTCTCCTCCTCCAATTGGCATTTTTTCCCATTTTTCATTTTCGGCTAACCCTGGTTATACCCGTAATAACCCGGTCATCTCACTCATCGAGCAACTAAAATGGTGGATTTTCATTTCTTAAAAGCTCCGCTGGTGCATTGTGGGACACATCCCCAGAACCGCCCACAACACCTGCACTCGCCCCTTAGTTGCCACCAGGTACCACAGTGTTGTGAAATTGTCGGGATATTATCAAACGCCACAACAACTGAGCTGTGGACATTGGCAGGTGCACTGGCCGTATAAGTGGCAAGGGAAGACGGGTAGGGCTGCGAGAAAGGTGGGGGGCGGAGAGGGCCAGATGTAAAAGGGAAATTAAAGGTCGCACAGACGAAGATCAGGACAGAGGCACAGGGGTGCTCCCGAAACCCATCTGGGGAGATTACAGAAGCCGAAGCCCACCACCTCAAGTCAGGATAGAGATGCCAACTAACAAATTCGCACTAACAATTTCCCCCTCTGCATACATCTCTCAAACTACAAACCGAACACAACCACAAACCTAACGCACAACAAACCGCACAAACTTCACTACATTGCAACAACAAAACATAAACACACATAGACTCGCACAACAGTACATGACGACTACCGGCCGCAAACAACCCAGGCTCAGCCAACGGACCCACCGGGCTGAGGCCGCCAACAGCACATCACTGCTCTCTTGCACTTTTCCAGCTTTCACCCACTAACCCCCCCCTCCCTTCCTCTTTCAGAGCCGCCAGAGCGCCAGCGGACCACTCCGGTGGTGATAGTGCACAGTACAAATGTCCTTTAACATTAACAACAATAGCTATAATTTTGGCAGAAGGGAGCACCCCCTTCTCCATCTAATATTTCAACTTCTACTCGACGGAATAACCCCAGACACCACCTGCAAAACGAGTCATCGCTTCGTGCCCAAGTTGCTTCGTACCTGGTCCAATTCTGTCCAGCGGTTTTTGCTGTGTACTGCGCAGACATTTTGACTTTTTTCACTATGGGGGAATGAATGGAAGTAGACCGAAAACATTGTTTTTTGGGGGGTTATTTTTACATTTTTCAACAAATCTTTCTCAACATTTCCAGTCCGACTGGGCCTATGCCACCTTGTTGTTTGCAAAATATCATCCATATCTGTCCATATGTATATAGCTATGATGTGAATGTAACATAACAAGCACTATGCACTTTATTTAATGGTAAAATGTACCAGATGAACACCGACACTGTGAACATGAAGCACTCAAACAATAAAGCTTTCGAAAAGGCATCATGCACTTTAAAAGCAGGAGGCACTTTGATTACCGAATTAATTAGGGCAATATGTACTGAAGCGCTGCTAATGCATCTTAAAAATACACCAATCACTTTGATGTAAGGAAATAAAGAATAACAATGGTCATCAAATGCAATTCTGTACCTCAAAGAGATTAAAGGGCAACAAGAAAATTAAATATTGCTGATGCATTTTAGTAAAGCACTATGCACTTAACCTATGAAGGGGAACAGTGGTCAATAACATGGAGCCGAGACAATGAACCTAATAAAAATGGGCCAGTTGGAAAAAACGAATACGGGTACTGCTGTTGTTCAGGTTCATTGTGTTAACATCATTGAACACATGTGTCTGCAGCTGCAAAACACAGAGTAACCATGAAGAGGAACAGTCCTTTGGAAAACAATGGAAAGGATACATGTGGGCTAAGATAAATTGTATCCATCAAATTGTGGAACTTTAAACTGATAGGTAATAAGTTACCCTTGTGAAGCAAGAGACCAACTGTAATACCTAGTCACAAAGCCGCTCTCTACGTTACCCAACCTGGGTTGTGGTTTTTCAAAATTACTAACAGTTCAGCTTTAAAGTCAAAAATATACTTCCAATTTCAAAAAGATAAACGAGAAGTTCTGTTGTTTTTCAAAATAGTTTATATCAAAAAAATTATCTAAAAAAATGAGTGGTCACTAATATTTTCTTAGTGAGGAAGAGTTTGCCACAATTAATTAATCAATCAGACCGAATTTGCCAATGCATTTCGGAAATACATTTCCTTCATCAGGGCCAGTCTAAAAATGATACATACATATTCATGAACAAAGGAAACAATTAAAAACCGTGCATAATTGCATATTGGTGTCATACACCATCGTGGTAAAGTTAAAAACATACCATTCAGTTGAGGTTGCAGTAGTAGATGAGTAAGAAAGGGCAGAAAAAAGAAAAATTGGAAAAGGCCGATGAGTCACTATTGTATATAGGTAACTTAACAGTTAAATAAAAAAGAAAAGAAAAAGAGCCAGTTACCTGTGACGGGTAGGTAGAATGTTGAGTGTGGCGAACTAAAGTGTAGCGGCCATGTGGTGACTGAATCGAACTGCCTGACAGGAATCAGCGCAGTAAAGTAGCCTGCAATGCGATTGCAGGAAACAGAAGAAACCCATTGTTGAAAGCGGTTCTCATCCGTAGTCATGATTATTTAAAAGGTGAGGGACGTTTTACCGTACCGAGGGCGGGAGCTGAGCTGTTCTCCCGTAGCCGGCATGAAGCAGACTGCCGTTGTCGCATCGGAGTGTTGCCGAGGCAACGCTTCCTAAATACGACACATGACCACATTGTAGCCCGAAGGGCGAGCGGGCGATAACAGATGCTGCAATCAGGCCGATGGGCTTGAAATAAATGAATCTAGACATTTATCAGACCTCATGAGGATGAATGGGGAATTATAGAGTGATCAAATGATGAAAAAAGAGTATAGTAGAAATGGAAGAAATACTGGTGCAAGAAGGCTGTATTGACAGAGTAAAATGACAAATGAACAAAGGCAAGTAAAAAGTAATGCTAATGACAATAAACTCTGCTGCCATTGGTGTCTTCCTAGGGCGGCACCTTGGGTCCTAGACACAGGGTCCAGGATGTGCAGCGATGGAGTAAGGAGGTAAATAGAATAAGAAATAGTGTCTATATGCATACCTTCTGTAATTGGTATCTTCGAGTGACGGCACCTTTGGTCCCAGACTAAGAGTCCAGGAATTATAGTAGAGCTTATACAAAGTTCACAATATATGGGCACTGATAACACTGTATAAAGTATTATCTAGGAACATACCAATCATGACAGTAGAAATAACACAAGATCATAGAAAACAGTGATAATTGATTTCCTCATTGAGTCCATTAGGCGCTAAGCTGCCCAGTTTGTCTATCCAGAAAGTCTCTCTGCGATTAAGCCGCTGGCCCAAATCTTCATGTGGATTGTTTTTCGTTAGTACTTTCCAAAATGACAAATCTAATCTGTGTCACATTATGTCAATTTTCAGCCCAATGGCGTGCTACAGCCGAGTTGATGTTTGCATTCCGAATGCAGGACCGATGTTTCCAATGATGGAAATGGAGAGTAGTAGGGGTGCAATGGAAAATGGCTCGAGGAGGGGAGGCAGGACAGCCCCTTAGTAGTGGTGGTTGGCCAGGGGTATTGCTTCATTTAGACCTGAGAGCGTAATTTAAAAACCCACCATGCTTCTTTGTAGTTCAGGGCGTTCTTTACATTCCCTGAGTTTTGTATTTTTTCAAGCACCTACCACTTAAGGTGGTCCTGGTTGTGCTGTAGTTCCAAGAAGTGAGAGAGCAGTGGAGCTGTTATGGTCCGACATCTGATCCTGGAACGATGTTCCACAATGCGTTTGTGTACCGGTCGACTGGTCTGGCCTACATATCGTAAGCCGCAGGGGCATTCTGTTGGGTTAGTTGCATGTGGCATCTGCAAGCATTTATACAATATCTTCTTTGCTTCTTGCAGTTTGTGTTGCTGCGACAAGCTAATGGCAACATTATAAACATGCAGGCTGTATGTGCATGTTACTGTCCTCTAACTTATAGAACTGTACGCCTGTGTTCTTCGTGTGTTTGGGTGTGTGACTGTGTCCCGATGTGCAGATGGTACATGTGCTTCATGTCTAACTCTGCTATGTCATGCTGTTTTGAACAACTAGATGCATGGCTTCTTGGTGCTTTAGTGGAGACTGTCAATGGAGTTGTCTTTGGTTTCATCCTGCGGGTCTTCACCCACCTTGCGTAATGTTTGCACTGCTCTTGGGTTGTAAGGTTGAATGAGAGGGTATCTCTCATTGTACTTGGCCATCGTAGGTGCACTCTTGCGATCGGCAGCCATGTTGGTTTTGGTTTTTCTTCCAGTTCGAGTATTTTGCGGGTGTGGGAACAGTGCCTTATTTCGACCTTCCCTCTTCAGTCCCCCCGCCCACATCACAATAAAAGCGTGGATCGTCTATCAACCGCCATATCATTGTTATCCCTGCAAGGTGTCCATAGTAGTTCACATGATAGTCGAACAACCAGTACATGCAGGCGCATCCTCCTTGGGGTTTGCACCATACCCACTTCCCTTCATACTTCCTTGGGTTACGTGGATTGTCCACATCTATTCCACCCGGAAATAGGTCACACATCGGTATGCTGTCTCTGTCTCTTTCCTGCACGATATCATCCGTTGTTCCTTCAATGCTGATATCCATGAGAATTTGCATTCCTATTGCTTCTTCCTCTGTTTTCTTGCACCTTCCGATACATATCTTGATCCCACACAGGGATGCTCCTAGTGCCAGAGCTCCAACTATCACCTTTAGTCAATCTGCCAACCAAGATGGCATCCATGACCAGAGGTATGCTAGCCAGGTTGTGTCCTTCCCTGTTCCAAGTGCTTCGTCCTCAATCTTTGCATGCATCTGGGCCAATTGTGCAACTACACCAGAGAGTGTTCCGTTATCTTCATCGTTTGCAGGTATGAACGTGCAACATGAACTCCCTATTTTTGTGCAAACAACTCCTTCCATAGCTGTGAGGAGATCATGGACGTATCTATACTGGAGCACCACCAGTCTTATTGCTCTAGTTCTTGTTTTATGGCGTTTAACCCATTCACTGTTGAGTTTAAAGTTACCATCGATTCCCAGCGAGTGATTTGTAACCATTTGGCATTAGTGTACGTCTGTATTCCAGGGATCAGTAATGCAAAGAACATTTGTGTTCTATTGAACAGTCTGTGTGATGCTGGTACCTCATCCAATGCGGCTTCTGATTTACCGGAGAAGTAATTCCCCTCTCTTTCTCTGCTCAGTTCCTTCTCTGTCTGTGTTATCGGCTCGGGCAGGTGGTACTGCGTCTAGTGACCTCTTCCTCCTTTTGGTGTTTTCCATTTTTGGGAAGTCATCAATCTTCACGTCTTTCCTGGGTACCACTAGTGAGGGCTTGTTGATGAGTACTAGGGAGCATATTCGTTCCCAGTCAGGTGGCAATTTCTCACATGCTTTAGATCCACAAGCCCAATAGTGATTCATCCACACCTCTGTTCCTGCTCCCATTTCCGGGATTGTTTCAATCCTTTTGCATCCTTCGCTTTCACCAACCTCTTCATCGCCATTGTATTGATAACACGCGGCCGGTGTCTTCAGGGGAATTATTGGCATTGGTCCAGCTTCATTCTCCACCCATGTCACCAACTTGGCACTCCTTTCCCATTCTTTCAGACACTGATGACTTTGCTAAGGTCAGTGCCTTGCTTCCCACCACTCCGTCTTCCCAACCATCGTTAGTATATACTTGTCTATAGATCAATATTTGCGGTCTCTCCCAGCAGCCTGGCTCTCCTACTTCCTTCAATCTTGTCCATGGACATGGCAGGTCTTTCAATGTGATCGTCTTGGTGTCTCCCTATTTTGGTCCATTCGTTATGTACTGTAGTCCTTCCTGGAGCTGCCAGCAATTTTTCATCATAGCTAGTGTCTTGATGTAATTATCTTCATATGGGAAGGTCCCCTTGGACATCCGCTTCAATGTTGCTGTTCTCCCTCGGAACCTTCCTCGCGTCTGGAACCTCACAAGGTACATAAGACATTGTGCTCTTGCTATGGGTATTTCTGTTGCAATAAAGGGTCTGGAGGCACTCGTGGCGTAGGGGATTAAAGAGCAGACATAACAGCTCTCCCCGGTGGTATCCCTACCAACTTTGGACATTTGCTTGTACTGCATGTTGTTACTCGTGTCGTGTCTGTGAGATATGTGTCAACTCCCTTCATGCCTGTATCAACACTGCGCTTACCTCTCCTTACCTTATCAGCAGTGCCTTCTCCTCCACCTGACATGGTAGTTCCTGCTGCTTTGGTCGGTGGAACATTATTATGGACCATAGCTGTAGCATGCATTGCAAAATACAACTGCCATAGGATAGTACCCAGTATTCCAGTGGGAATCGGGAAACACACAAGAGCCAAAATACAGTTTATTTTATCCATTGTGACCACTTAAGCTGCTTAGTCCGAGCAGCCGTTGGGATGGTAAAGTTGCCTGCCTGAAAATTGCAAAAAAAAGCGTTATTGTTTTAGTAATTGTCAGTACCTTCAAGCTCTGCGAACTAAATAGTCACTTAGGGCAAAGGCAAATACTTCCTCCCCTACCTTTCTTATGGATGGGTCTCTCAGTGTGGGTAGAATGGGTTATGCACTGTGTTCAAGTTGGGGATAGGCTTGGGTCAAGTACTCTATGAATACCCGGAAATCTACTTCAGGGGTTCGGGCTCTAAAATGTCTAGGTCTCCTCATCGAGTGTACAAATTGGTTGGACAATGCTTCAGGGTGGTCAATGATGGGCAACATCAAGGAAATTCCCTAAACAATTCTAACAACATACACAGCAACCTGCATGTGTGAGGAAAAAGGAGAGCGAGAGAACAAAACGGTGTTACAGCTGTCAGGTGTGCAAAATATCAATTACTGCTCCACAGCCTGCCTGTGCAGAAAAGGGTTAGATCACATAAAAATGTGTTTCAGCTGTTGATGCACATGAGCGTGTCTGTCTCTAGTCTAGCTGCTTGGGAGTGTCGGACCATAGGATGGCCGGGTTTCCCTAACTCGGGAATGTTTGTGCGCTCTTGTAGTTCATCGAAATCCGTTGCGTTGGCTCTGTCGATCGGTGCTCTCTCGTTGCCTGGTGTGGCCACCGCTTTGTAGGGCTTGAGGTCTTTGAGGAGGTTCCAGGCAGTTTTGCCCTCTAAGCAAACAGCTCGATCAGCCACAGCCACAGCCTCCACTAAATCGGGTCTTGTGAATCGGGGTGAATTCCAGCGCCTCAAGAAATTCTTGAGGAGAAATAGATCTCCTACTTGCACTAAATGTTCCTTTGTTGTCTGTTGTACTGTTGTCAGAGTTTTCTTGCTCGTCGTCTTCAGGCCTGCCCACGTCCGTTGTATCTGGCGAGAGATAAAAGAAGCGCTAGCAACCAGTAAAGTAACACATTCGTACATTTTTTTACCCAAAATCTCAGCAGTATTTTCAGTCTTTTAGTGGTCTAGTGGGAGGAGCCAATGGGAGATGCATGCGCTGTCCCGTTACCACCTCGTGGGGCGTTAAATGGTGGTCGGACCCTGGCTTGATGCCCAATTCGAGGGCCAACGGCAAACAGTGAAGGCAGTTTTTCTTGGTGCTCTGAGTTTTGGCAATGCTTTCCTTCAGGAGGCCATTGAGGCGTTCACACACCCAGTTTGTTTGCGGGTGGTACGCACATGTGAATTTGTGTTTTATTCCTAGGAGGGTAGTGATGTGTTGGAACATTTTGTTGGCGGAGGGAAAGGTTATTGTCAGACTGCAAGACCTCACAAACGCCCCATCTTGGGAATACCTCCCGGACCAGGAATTTGGCTGCCCGCAGTTCGTCAGCATGTGAACAAGGTCCAGCCTCTATCCACCTTGAGAATGGGCAGACAACCACTATCATATAGCGGTATCCTTGACATACCTGGATCATGTCCACGTAGTCAACATGGCGATGCTAAAATGGGCGTTCGGGTCTGGGTATTGCTCCTCTCACAACTCTCAGGGTGTGCCCTGCAGTGAATTGCTGACAGGTTAAACATGTATTGATGAAATTTGCCAGATGTTTGCTTAAATTTGGACAGAACCATGATTCTCCAATGCCTGCAACAGTGACCTCTTTCCCTGTGTGCGTTGGATGATGCAACTGTCCTTGTACTGTTTTCAGTAGTGCAAGTGGCATGACCACTTTCCCTGTGTGGTTTTCTCACCATATGGTGTCTGTGGGAGACATAGAGCACCCTTCCTTTCCCTCCTTGGGTGCAGGTCCCTGCAGTTCCATTCCATAAGAGTTTCTGGTAGGCAATTGTACCCTTCTTTCAACACCATGTTTCGCACCCCTCCCGGGATGGTGGGCCTTTCCTTCAGTTCCCACAATTCTCCAAAATATGATGCACATTTTGCCTCAGTCAGCTGCTTCGTTTCCCCTCGACATGGCGTCTTCCCAGTTGGCGTGTGCTTGGCACTTCACCAATGCAAACTCCTGTGGGTATGTTATTACTTCAGTCAGTTCACCTAGCAGAAGTGTATGCTGCACTGGGGTCCCATCTGCTCTCCTGTACCCTCACATGCCAATCCTGAATGTACTGTTGATGTAACGTAGGCAATATCGAAGTAAATTGTCACACTCTTACCTACGCTGTGCTGTATGGCCAATATGAGGGCCACTAGTTCTGCTGCTTACGCTGAATGAGATGTTAACCGGGAACTTGGAACTGCCTCAATTGCCCCGTCCTCCTTCAACCTCACTACAGCAGCCCCAGTCCTCCTGATTCCATCAGTTTGATCAATCATTGAAGAACCATCAATGTAGAGCACGTCTCCCGCCCCCCCCACCCTCAAGTGCATCTTCCTCCACCTTACATGTCTTGCTGAATTGCTCTATGTTCTTGGTGCAGTCATGAGCCTAATCCTCTAGTTGGTAGACATCTGCCATGAATAGTGCTGGGTTTACAGTTTTGCATCTTACTATCCTTAATTCTGCCTTGGATAGTATTATCTCATATCCTGATGCTCTCTGTGCGGTCAATGTGCTCTTTGGCTTGTGCAATATGGCAAAAAGGGCGTGCTCCACGTAAAGGGTGATGGTGCACCCCATTGTTATTGCATATGCTCTGTCTACTGCGAAGGCTGCAGCTGCCAGATATTGCTTGCATGCATAATGTCCTCTTGTTACTGGTTCGTATTGCCCACTATAGTAAGTAAGTGGCTTATGGCCCATGCTTGTCATCTGTGTCGGAACCGCCTTCATTACGACACTGTCAGTGTGTGAGAATAGGAAATATTCCCTTTTATATTCCTGGGTCCCTAGCACTGGTGCGGTGCATATCGCTTCTTTTAGCTCATTGAATGTGTCAGTCATGTCTTGTGTCTAGGTCAGTGACTTTTCTCCTCTCTGTGCTTCCTTCAGTGCTGTTAAGAATGGTCTTGTGTCTGTGCTGTAATCGAAAACCCATGCTCTGCCATAGGTGCACAACCCCAGAAATTGCTGCATTTCCATCACTGTTTTAGGCTGTGGTGTGTTGCGTATTGCCTGTGCTCTCTTTGGGGCAATATGCATTCCGTCTTTGGATATCAGCTGTCCAATGTACAGTACTTCCTTTTGACACTAGTGGAGTTTGGCCTTGTCCACCTTGTATCCTTTGTCAGCTAACACTGTCAACATGTGCACTGAATCTGTCCTGCACTGGTCCTCTTTCTCACTGCAAATCAGGATGTCATCTAGATATTGTAGCACAGTGTTCTCTGTTTGAATGTTGCTTAGATCCATCTGTATCACTCTGATAAAGATAGATGGTGATTTGCAGTACCCTTGTGGCAAACGTGTATGGTTCCACTTCTGGTTGCGGTACATAAAACTAGTCAATCTTGTGAATCTGGGTGTAATGGCACTGAAAAGAAGGCGTTTTTCAAATCAATCACGGTGAAGCATGTGTCTTCCGCTGGGATGCCACACAGGATTGTCGCCGGGTTTGCTGCTACTGGATACTCTGCTTCTACAATGTGGTTGAGAGGGCGTGAATCCTGAATAAAACGCCATAACCCCCCGTTCCCCTTGCGTATGGGGTACACTGCAGTGTTGCATGGAGATTCTTTTTTTTTTTATTGTGCTTTGGTCATAAGAGAAAATCATGACTTTTAACACATGTGCTTACCAAGAGAAAAGAAAAAGAAAGAGATAATATACATAATATTTGGGGGGGCGTGGCTTGGACGCCATGTGAAAGGACGTGCCTGAACGGGAGCTCCCGCTGATCCGAACATTATCCGGCTGAATCCGCGCAACGGCCGCTACGATGTGGCATAGACGGTGATGACTGTAAATGCGAAGCTCGGCTGCACATGTGGATGCATTCTCATACGGGATTGTGCAGCGCTTGTGTACTCAGGAGCCGCGTGAAGTTTTTGGGCCGGAGCTTCGCCGGCAGACAAAATGGCTGCCATCGCTTGATGTTGGGACAAAGGATCGGGGACCGGATTCTGGAGGCGATTCCCTCAGTTCACGTTCAGCGCGATCCAGCGAAAGCAAGCTTGACTGGAGGTAGCCGAAACTGTGTGGCGACGGGGGGACATAGTGCCCCCAGACCTGGGGCCTAAGCGAGATCGAAGGGACGCTCCTGATCGAAGATATGACGAGCAAGCTCCTGAGGGCGAAGAATAAACAGCCCACGCTCGACGAATTTGCCAAGACATCGCCTGGCACCGAGGGGACCAGGAGCAAAGAGAAGGCCCAGCCCAAGGAGATGGCCGCAGGAGGAACGAACCAGGAGGTCCTGGCAGCGATCGCAGATCTGAAGGCGACATGGGAGACCAAACTCCAACTTGCGGTGGCCGAACTGAAAACTGCGATGGAACTTCAGGTCGGGGCGGTACAGGAGGACGTGAACCTCCTGAGGCAAGATGTGCGAACCCTGGCCGAGCGCACAGAGACCCTGGAGAAGGAGATGGGCCCGACTGTGGCGGAATGTACTGCGCACAAACGAGAGATCCATGCCCTGGTGCAGAGGGTAGGCAACCTGGAAAGCAGGGCTGAAGAGGCAGAAGGTCGGGCCCGCAGAAACAACATCCGGATTGTGGGCCTACCGGAGGGAGCTGAGGGCCAGAATCCCACAGATTTTATTGAGACTTTGCTGCTGCAGGAGATCACCGGAGGTGCCCTAACGCAGGGATTTGCAGTGGAGAGGGCACATAGGGCCCTGATCAGGAGGCCACCGCCGGGTAATCCGCCCAGGCCCGTGATCGCCAAGATCCTCAACTACAAAGACCGGGAGAAGATTCTGGAACATTTTCGTAAAGGGGGCACCATACGGCGAGGGGAGGCAACCATCACTGCTTACCCCGACTACACTCTACAAGTGCAGCGCAGTCGGATGAACTTTGGGGCGGTCAAAAGGCGCCTGCGGACGGCCGGTTTCAAGTATATGTTACTCTACCCAGCCAAACTTAAGGTCTTCTTCAAGGCTAAGACGCTGTTTTTCGACACCCCTGAGGAGGATGTGGAATGGCTCGATGCGCAGAACTGCCCTCAGGAGCCTGATGAGCAGATGGCGGACGGAGCAGGGAGAGTTAAGTGAAACAGTGGGCCCGGCGGACTTTGAACATTTGGACTGGAATATAGTCTTTGCCACTTTGTGATGGGGATGCACTTTTTAACTGTTTCGAACATGGTCCGCGAGCGCGGATATAAATGTGTAGGGGGCATCCGAGGGCCGTTTTATTCGTACCCCAGTGTGTGGTTAGGTTAGTCACTGTGTGGGGTGTGACACCCTGTCGGGTTCTCTACGGGGGCTTCCGTAGAGAACCGAACACGGGGATGCCTGAGATCCAGGGATGGAGCTGGGCGGTTGGTTGGGTTAGGGGGGTGGGGGGTGTTAGTTGTTATGTGAGCCTGGGGAAGAAACTGAGAAGGGATGTAGTCGGGACTGGGGGGAGGCGATCAGACCAGAGGGGGAAGTGGGAGCTACGGATAAATCATGGGAGACCTTAAGGTATTGACATGGAATGTTAGAGGGTTGAATAGCTACCTGAAGCGTAATAAGGTCATGTTGTATTTGAAGAGGCAGAGGATAGATGTGGCCTTGTTACAGGAGACGCATTTGACACGGGATAAACTTGAAATGGTGCGGAGAAAATGGAGGGGGACAGTGGTTGGATCCACATTCTCTGCGTATGCCAGGGGTGTGCTGGTTTGGGTTGCACCACATGTCCCGTTCAAGCTCTTGGGGGAGGTTGTGGAGTCGGACGGGCGGCTGGCCATGGTTCGGGGGATTGTGGAAGGTAGAGTTGTCTGCATCATAAACACTTATGCGCCCAACCAGGACACAGCGACTTACTTCAAGACACTGTGCGCGAGACTCGGTGAAGGGATGGGGAGCACAGTAATCTGGGGTGGAGACTTTAATTGTGTGCTTAACCCCAGGGAGGACAGGTCGGATGACAAAATGGTTAGGCCCAGCCCAGCGGCCAAGGTGTTGCAGTCGCTGCTAGCGGATCTAGGCCTGGTAGACGTGTGGAGAGCGAGACACCCGGGTGGGAGGCAGTATTCGCACTATTCGGCTCCGCACCAACTGCACACGAGGCTCGACTACTTTTTTGCCACTCCAGACATTCTTACGGAGTGTGAACAGATTGACTACAGGGCGAGGGTCCTCTCGGACCACTCGCCCCTAATCATGCATTGGCGGCTGCGCCCCCCACGTGCACGGATTCCAACATGGCGCCTTCGGGCGGAAGCGCTACGGGATCCGGTATTCAAGGAGGACATGAGGGAGGAGATAGTCGCGTACTTTGAGTCGAATACAGGGAGTGTCAAATCGGCTGGTACTTTGTGGGAGGCTTTTAAGGTGGTGATGAGGGGAGTTGCTATCGCGAAGTCCAAGGGATTAATGGGCGGAATCCTGACCGACCTGCGAGAGGCCGAGATCGAGCTGGAAAAAGAATTGGAGAAGGGTGGGACCGATATGGAAGTAGTTACCGAGCTGCAGCAGCGGTGCTCTGGGCATTGGGACAGACTTTGTAACCTGAATTATACGAAGTACATTGAGAGGTTGCATGCGGGTGGGGACAAGACAGGCAGGCTCCTCGCTTGGCTATATAAGAGCGAAACCCCTAGGGCTCCGATCCGATCGGTCATCACCGAAGGGGGTGCGGAGATCGATACGCAAGAAGGGGTAAATGGGGCATTCGCAGAATACTACCAAACATTGTATGAAGATCGGGAAGGGGGGAGCCGAGAGGAGATAGATGAAGTACTCGGGGATATAGGCCTGCCCAGAATCAGCGATGAAGAGCGAGAGGAGATGGATGCTCCGATCACTCTGGAAGAGCTCAGAGAAATAGTGCGACAGCTGCCCACTTGCAAGGCCCCGGGGGCGGACGGGTTCCCCAGCGAGTTTTATAAGGCGTATGGGGAGGAGGTACTCCCACCCATGCTGGACATGTTTAATGAGGCGTTTGAGCTGGGACAGCTACCAGAATCACTCAGGGAAGCGGTCATAGTGCCACTCCCCAAGCACAATACACCGGGACACGGTTGCGGCTCCTATCGACCCTTGTCAATGCTGAACCAGGACAGCAAGATCCTAACAGCTGTCTTGGCGGCTAGAATGAGGAGAGTGATAGGCAAGCTGATTCACCCTGACCAGACGGGCTATGTCCCGGACAGGAACATTACCCACAACCATAGACGCCTACACAGAGTGGTCGAATGGGGATGTAGCAAAGACGGCGAAATGGCGATAGTGGCGCTGGATGCGGTCAAGGCGTTCGACTCTGTTCGTTGGCCGTGGCTGTTGGCGGCACTGGATCACTTCGGAATGGGGCCAGGGTACAGGAGGTGGGCCGAATTATTATATAGCGCGCCTCTAGCCAGAGTTCGTACGGGGGCAGTAGTGTCGGATAAGTGGCAGTTAGGTAGAGGCACCAGGCAGGGATGTCCTTGGTCCCCAATGTTGTACATCCTGGCCCTTGAGCCCTTGGCAATTTACCTCCGGCAACAGTATGATCCGGTGGGCATAGAGGTGGGGGGGTAGAGCCATCTGATATCCCTGTATGCCGACGATATGCTGTTGTACCTCCAATACCCTGAAGAGAACTTGCAATATGTCTTGGAGGTGATGGAGAGGTTTGCTTGGCTTTCTGGTATAGCGGTCAACCCTCGGAAATCCACCCTGTTCCCGCTGGGCGGCTATGTGGGGATACCGGCTGAGAGGTTGCCAGTATTGCGAATCCCATGGGCGACAAGCACCTTTCGGTACCTAGGCATAGACGTATATCACACGACCGGGGAGGAACACAGGCACAATACTGAATTGGCAGTGGGGAGGATCGAGAAGTGCATGAGGTTTTGAGAGAAACTACCCTTAGCGATGATGGGCCGGGGTGCTATGCTTAAGATGGTCGTGCTACCTAGGCTGCTGCATTATTTCAATAACATTCCATACATGATACCCAAGGGGTTTTTTGCTAGACTACATAGGGTATGTAGAGATTTCTTATGGCAGGGCACGCGTAACAGGGTCGCATTGTGGAAATTGCAGAAGGCTTATGAGAAAGGCGGCGTGAGGCTGCCGAACTTTGAGGCCTACTACGTGGCAGCGCAGCTGCAGTACGTGGCCAAGTGGCTTTCGGACGACGAAACCCCGGAACATAGACTGTTGGGAAAGGACTGCTCCCCCTTCTACCTGCGAGAGATTATTTGGGTATCCAGCACATGGATGAGGGGGCGTCCTAAGATGCTAGCGTTGGGCAGGAACATGTGGCGAAGAGCCTGCCGGATGATGGGGGATCCCCTGCCGTGCATGCCGCAGCTGCCGCTGGTGGCCTTGGCAGGGGAAGACGGACAGCTTAGGGCCATCCTGCGAACATACTGGGAGTCAGCGGGGCTGGTCACTTTGGGGGACATTTGGCAGGATGGGGCCTTGGCGGAGTTCGCAGATCTAGAGGCGGGGGCGGGGCTGCATGCGGGGCAATACATGACGTTTCACAGAGTGGTCAGGGAGGTCCGGAGCACTTGGCCCGAGACCGTATTGGCTGACGAGCCGGATGCGACGCTGGAGATTATGTATGACGCATCCGAGGGCGGGCATGAGGTCTCCAGGCTGTACGAGATGCTGATGGCAAAGGTTGGGAAGGATTTGGGGTACCTGAGGTTGGAATGGGAAACAGAGATGGGGGCCCCGATGGCGGATGGGCAGTGGGAGCGCGCCCTGGGGTACCACAAAAAAGTATCGAGGAATGCGAGGTTCAAACAGATACAACTATATATCACGCATAGGGCATACATGACCCCCCTGAGAATTTCCAGATTTCGAGACGCTGGGCGCCAGGCGTGTCCCAAGTGTAACACAGAGAACGCTGATATGATTCACATGTTCTGGGCCTGCCCTGTGATTGCAACCTACTGGAGTGAAGTGGCGCAGAAGCTGGCAGGGAGGGGCATTGTACTTAAGATAGATTCGGCCTGGGCCTGTTTGCTTGGAGGGTGCCCCAGGGCGCGCAAGCTTCAGCACGTGGAGAAGCTTAAAGATTTGGCTTATACACTTGCCAAACGCAGAATAGCCATGGGATGGAAGAATTGTCAGAGGCCACGGGTGGAGGTATGGTGGCGTGACCTCCAGAAATGGGCTGCCGCCGAGACGACAGCATGGTGGGAGGCCAGCAGGGCGGGAGGGGAGGAAGAGGTGAGCTCCCTCACGGCATGGAAGGTGCTATTGGCTGAACTGTTTAGTGCGGGGTCGACCTCGGCTGGATCTGAGAGCGACGGAACCCCACCACACGGAACGGACAATGATGGTGGACACCCTACAGGCTCATAGGGGGGAGGGAAGGGGATTGTTAAGTTAATTCTGTTCTGTTTTTTCTTTCTTTTCTTTTTCATATCGGTTGTCTGGCCTTTGTTGTGGCTTGATGTGTTCTATTTATGTTCTGTTGCACTGTGTGGTCGTTATAAAATAAAATACATTTTTAAAAAAAAAATAATATACATAATATTTACGAAGAAAAAAGACTTAAATAAAAAACAAATAAAACACATTCATAAATTGTTAACCTACATGAACAATTGTTAGAGCCAAGGACTAAAATCAGAAGTGGTGGCAATTGAGTCTTTCTGACAATATACCCCTCAAGAGTACAAAAGGACAGATTGAGGTAAGTATTGCCCGACAATTGAGTACACCCTGGTACACACAGTTGGCTGCAAAAAGAAAACAAAGGATTAGTATAATGTCAGTAAACAATACCGAAGACTTAAACAGGGATAGGATGAAGTACTCACAAAAAGAATGAGTGGGGTGTCTAACGTTTCCAGCAAAAGTGTAATGGGTAACCCTGGGTAACAGAACAGACTGATGACAGAGGAAACACTACTAATCCAAGAAACAACAATGCTGCTGTGCAATCTGCTTACCTATAGAACAGTGTCAAGAGTCTTGAAGTGTCCCACGAGGAATAGTTGCAGCAACAGAAGTAGTAGTTCCAGGATAACGGTATCCTTCTATTCCCGCTGGCATGCGTACGTCTAAACCAAACGTACTTGATGTCCCCCTGTGTCTCAGAAGATCCCAAGGGCGAAGTGTATAGTCCCAAAACACTGTAGTATTGAGACGTGAAGAAGCGTGATGATCCGGTAAGCGTTCCAAGTTAGCAACAGGTGAAAGCAGAAGCACAAAAGAGAACCGTGACAATCCAGTAAGCGTTCCGAGTCAGCAACAGGCGAGAGCAAGTATACAGAGGGGAATCGTAGCAGTCTGTTAAGTGTTCCGAATCAGCCAGATAAACTAAAGTTGAGCCAAATCAGGAGACCGAGCAGGAAATCCGAAATGCAGACCGTGGAGTCAAGAAACCTGAAATCAAGGGTACAAAATGTAAAGCAGCTTTCAGAACAAATTCAGAAGCGGCGCCGTGCAGAGTGGGTGGAGTTTATATCATGAACAGCTGACAGTATGCACAACGCGCAGCCGTAATCCAGGAGGCATACGTCTGTGCATTGGTAGCCAGCGTTTCCATGACAACTCATTGCGTTCTCTGAAAGAACGAACGCTCCTAGATGAAACTGTAGCCTGAGGCTTTTGCAAACAGCGTTTAACTCCCAAAGATTTAGAGACAATAGCGGAGTTGCTTGGGGCACAGGGCTGCTTCCTTCTGTATATAGAATGTCCAAGACGTGAGTGAGAAGATCTGACACCACAATGGGATTTTAGGAATGGAACCCTGACAATAATTCTAAAATCAGAAAAGAGAAACAAGTAATCCATTATTTCTCTTAAATTCATACGTTCTTTTAGGAGTAAGACTACCTCTACCGCGAGGAACATTTCACTTCCTGAAACTAGTCTTTGCCAAAACATAGGAGTGTCCAAGATTTGTGTACCATGTACAAACGTTTTCACTCAAGTGCCACGTTCCTGAACATTCAGAGAGAAGATGACAAATTGTTTTACCTTTTGCATCACATATATCAGAAGAGTATTTTTCTTTCTCTCTGATATGTTGGATTTCTAGAGTCAATGAAAGATTCAATCTAAATCTCAGGAATTCCGTCCTTACTCCCTGGTCCGTAGATTTCTTTAAGTACAACGCCAAGAAGGCTCTTGGTTTGTTTGTTGGTGTGAGGGATGAAGAAACGTTTGCAACTCTCATTTTTCCCATCGTTCTTATCCAATCCATACGCTTCAATGATTCCTTTGTTTTCACTGGATTCTGGATTAGGACGTCGATTGAGCTATCCGAATTGGCTAGTATATTGTTACATTTACTCTCAGTTCTTTCAAAAAAAAGGTTGTTCATACTCTTCATTGACCATATAATTTCCTCAAAGATGACTTCGGGGGAACTAGAATTAACCTATATATTGAAACCCACTTCGATTCCATCATTGCCAGCAAAGATGTTAAACCCAGTTCATATCGTACACAAGCAATGGGAATACAGTTGGGTAGTGCCACGGTTCTTCTCCAGATTTTCCCTTCTATCTTATTCCAGTCTATATCAAAGGCCTGATAATTGTATTCCAACGCAAAGAGAATAGTAAGGGTCACTTTTCCAACATAAAATTTCAGAACTGGAAGGATGGAAAATGTAAAATATTGCGCCCCTATTTTCTTCATTTGAGCACTCAAGTTTATTTATTTCACATCGATGATCGAGAGAAGATGGGTCTTAGTCAGGTACGAGGTAATCTGAGATCCTAGATAGGTCACTTCTTTAGTAATCAGGATTGCCAATTTGTCCATTTGCCAAGTATAAGATTTGGTTATCCTTAATGGATGTTTCAGAATGACAATTTATGATTTACTTGGATTAATTTTTAAGTCCATTTCTAAGGCATAACCAGAAAAGTCATTAGTAATCGTTTCAGATCGACTTGGGAGTGGGCTAAAGCCACAATATCGTCGGCATACACTAACCAGTTGATTTTCATATTCCCAACTTTCAGTGCAACCAGGCCAATCTCTCGCAACCATTGATGTAAATCAGACAGATACAAGATAAACAGAAATGGTGCTATTAGACACCCTTGACGTACATTTATTTCTATATTGATTGCGACAAGTTCTCTGCTCTTCACATTCTGACTCTGAGGGAGGATCTTTGGTGGAGTTCTATAAGGATACCCAAAAACGTTGTCAGGCAGGCCCCAGTGTTTCAATTTCCTCCATAGCCGGTTTCTATTTATTGTATCCGAAGCCTGGGAGAGGTCCACTCAGGCTCCGAAAAGAGGTGAACCTCCCTTTTCTAGGGAATCTATACCAGCACAGTTTAGGATAAGGGTGTTTAGGGAGGTAGATAATCCTTGCCTAAAGCCTGTTTGTTGTTTGGGGATTATTCCTTTTGACTCTGCCCATTTCTCCAGCTCAGCCAATATGAGTCCTGAGAAAATATTTCCATTGGCGTCTAGTAATGAGATTGGACGGTAATTAGCAGCAACCAGGCGATCACCTTTTTTATAAATCGGGATTATGATTGAATTTCTCCACGACTCGGGGATTGTTTTGGTGGAAATTATGTTCTCAATCAAAATTTTCAACACAACACTCTCGCCCATACGGGCAGATTAATCTTCAAGGTTGCATTGCTGAGTCCATTATAACCCGCTGCCCTAGATGCAGCCGATTTTTGTTTAAATCTTGATCTCATTATCTTCGCTCACAAAGTCCAGTGACAATTCTGAATTTATCTGGATATTAGGTTCATAGTTGTCAGAAGGGCCATAAACCTTGGAGAAATGATCCACCCAAGCCTTTTCATCTATTACGGTGGCTTTTGAGATATTGGGAGGATAAGACATCGAACTGACAATAGTCCAGACATTTCTGGAGTTGCTCAGGCAGATGGCTTTCAGCATTTCCTCACCCTCTCTCTGATGTACCATGAATCTATGGGATCTCACCTAATGTCTATAGGTGTTATTTAGTAGTTAATTTGATGTTCTACGTCCTTAATACATAGAGCTGTTTTTTTTGTGTTTTTTTGTCGTTTTTGGGATCTTTTCTACCTTTTTTTATTTTTATTTTTCTCATAAATTTGAGCATCAAAGCAGTGCTTGCGATTCCCACTTAATTTTGGACTGTGGTTTATTGGATGATTGAGGCTCCACAGGAAATTTTTAAAGCTACTTGGTTTACAATATCTTATCAATTGTCGATTCGTTAGGTCTTTAATGGTGATATCCAGTTTATTTGTGAGAGGGTACCCTCCTCCTTCAAACTTTAATAGCCGATTTCCCACCATATTCACCGATAACTCTTGTGTGTACCAGGGTATCAGACAATTGTGTCGAGATCTAAAAGTGGACTCCAGCATTACATGGTCATTTGCATTTCCTTCAGTCAGGGAAAGCATAATACAATTGTCGAAGATACCTTGAGAGGCAAAAATATAGTCAATCGTCGAGAAAGACAATCCGCTCCGCCAAGTTGGAGCTCCGGGGATATCTTCCTCGACATTGCCATTTAAAATTCTCAGATTCCACTCTGACATAAAGTCACACCATGCCTGCCCATTTTTAGATTTATGTTTATATACCAAGGTCAGATATTTAGATGCGATACATTGGGAATTAAAATCCCCCATTATTATTAATTCGTCTGAGGGGAACCGTATAGAGTAATCGACCAGGAGATCTGACAGATTTTGCAGAAAATTCTTTAAAGTGATTATCAAAGGATTCCAATAGATAGTTACTATTATCCAGTTTAGACCAATTGTATTATCTCTGATATTAGCCCTCACCGCTAGAATACCTTGAATGGCATTTGATAATAATAACAAATTTAGGAAGATCTCATTTTTGCAGGCTATCAACAGCCCCCAGTTGGTCGGCCTCTAGCACAATGCTTGGCAGACTGTTGATACACTGTGAAGCCATCAATACCCAGATCTTCAATTACCCAAGTTTCTTGAAATGAGATGTCAAAATCCTGGGAAATATAAGATTTTTTAGTATCCTTCGAGAGAGAATTAAAACCTCTTGTTTTGCAGGATAAAATTTGTATGTCCTGATTCACTAGAGATGCGGTTCCCGGATAGCCATTTTAAGGAAAATTACCAATATTATTTCCGGAACCAGGTCCCACATATTTGATTAGCCCGCCACAGCGTCGTTCATATTAGACTGAGAGTGGGACAACATTTGAGAAGCAGGGGAATGTTTAGTTTAGTTCAGGGCAATCTCTAGAGATTGAAAAATCTCTCTTGCACCAGTCTTCTTTCGCCCCCAGTACTGTTTCAAATGTTAATCCGGACTTCATAGATAATTCTGCTATGTGCGTGTTCGGGTTGGCTGGGAAGCTCACTCGATCTATATCCTTTGTCGAGAGATATTTTAGTTCAGGTATTTGTTTCATCTCTGTTTGAATTCTTGGTTGGCTTAGTTGTGTTTTTCGTCCACAAATTTCCTTGACAAATAGTTTCCAGCATCTAATCCCATCCTTATTGTTTTTATCTGGTCATTGGTGCACATTGATCTTAGTTGTCGGTATTCGATTCGATAGAGATTCAGATTGGCCACCAGGGGGCGCACAGGGAAACATGCTCTCTGTGCGAGCTCTGCTACTACGGCCAAAAAAGTGGATTGAGCCCCCACTTTTGGACCCCCCCCATGGATAAATAACGAGAGGCCGCAGTGTGAATATCCCCCCCTCAGCAGCAGAAATCCCAGGGGAAATCGGCGTGAAATTCCCATAGAATCATCAGCCAAAAAGAACGGCCTGCTGGACCCGGAGCAGTGAAAATGAAAGTGGGTAGGCTCATATGAACTGACTGGCTCTGCGTTGCTGGATGGCCGCCCAGCAGCGCTGTGGACAACTCGCCAGCGTGTGACACCCCACCCCAGTACCGAGCGGTACGTTGACTGTAGAAAATAAGCCGGTGACCACGCATACAGAAGAAGAGTACGAACCCAGCGGTGAGAAGAGCGACCTTCTGGAGCCCATGATCCGCTCCTCCTTACACCCATACCGACAAAGCACAACGAAATCATCCCCAGCGGTGCGCGCCCTTACTTTGTGATCCAGGGCCTGCGGCACAAAGCACGAGATTGGGCTGCACGGCGGGAGCGACCGAAGCCCCCCAGAAGTGGAGGCACACAAGGCGTGCCCAGCGCCCCTGAGCATTTTCCTGCTCGTGCCGCGGCCCTGAAGGTCCAGAGTACATCGCCCTGAGGTGCTCCTGGAACCTTGGGGACGCGCAGACTTCCAAAGCAACAGGCACCTGCAAGGAGGACCCTGCTGGCGCGTCTGACATTTGCGCGGTGAGTCTTAAATAACTGAACTTGCTCACCCCTGCGCCCCCACGCCCCTGTGTCGTTCAGTGCTGAACAACCCTGCATGCTCCCATTCCAACTACTGGAGCGTAACTAACATAGTTGGACACCCCTATTTACTGCAATCTCACATGAAAGCACCAAGCCCTGACCCGCTGCACTGCACCACCTGAGCGAGCAGGAAAAGGGACGGAGAGCAGGGAGCGCAACAAAGGGTCAACTGCCTAACGAAACTGGTTGCAAATAAACACTGAACGACACAACGTATGTGCAGAAGCAAGCTGCACTGAAATAAACGATTGCAGCTCCCAATTTTATAGCACTAGGAGAAAGTGAACTTGCGAACCCTGACAACGGTTCATTCCTGGGCCCTATCAGACCCCAGCCACCCAACACCTGCACCCCAATGCGCCATATACCCTTCCACAATTGGGTAAAAAGAGAGTGCACAGGGACCCCCACCGGATGCAATCCGGAGTGGAGTGAAAGGAGAAAAAGGACATAACCCAGCATAAGGGGGCAAATAGCGCCACCACCCCCCTTCTTTCCCAAGGTGAACAACGAGTGAAGGATAATAACACCTTGGGATAGACACATCAACAGCGAGTGGAAGAAAATCATATCCTGGAACAGACACATCTGGGGCAGACCTGCCAAAGCCCTAACATCGCCGCCCGCTCCTGGAATCAATCTGAAGACATCCCCATATCCGTCAGGAGTTCTATGTACACACGGTTCGACTTCCCTCTCAGATAGTGGTACGGGGACCAACTGAACACACCATACGAACAATCAGAGGAAAGAGTGGTGCAGGGAAAAACTAGGCATTACCCCACACGCCAAGAGGACGTTAGTGATCCGCCCCAGCCCTACTGATCGGCATGCACGACAGAAAACCTATCGACGGCAACACTGGCGAGATCTTAAAGGAGGAAAAACCAAGCGCCCAACTCCTCAGCGCTCTGCGACATTGCTTGATATTCATTCAAAACCTCCATCAAACATTTGGAACGACTTGCTTCTAACTCGATCACCACCCAGCACCAAAACGCCTATATAAGCCTGCCTGAGTGTGAGACAAAAATTAGCCCCCTTTGCCTACACCCCGACACCTCCTTGCTTTAACAGCCCCACCATGGCAGCGATGGACGCCACAGGAAACAAATCGGCAGCTCCAAAAGGAGACATTGCAGCCCTGTTGGGTGAAATCCAGAACATGGGGGCCAGCAAAGGAGGCAAAATAGACAAAATCACGTAACGCCTAGATAATATGGAAGAAAGACTTGAATGGGTGGACAATAATCGAGCGTCAATAGACACTTTCGAAGCACAGCTCGAGCATTGGATAACAGTCTTGGAGCAACGAGAAGAGCACTTTAAGCTCAAAATGGATGATTTGGAAAATCAGGAAAGACAGAATAATCTGCGTATTTTTGGGATTCCAGAACGAGAAGGTGAAACTGAAAGCAACCTCAGGAAAACGCTCCACGACATCATCAAGCTCCTGGTCGCTGATGATATAATAGACAAACCCAAAACAGAACGAATCCATAGAGCTGGAGGTCCCCCAGGAAGACCAACATCGGTCCTCGCCTGATTCCATCGCTTCCAAGACGAGGCCAGAGTGCTTGAAAAGGCAAGAGGTAGCGAGGCGATTTACTCGGAGGTGCTCAAATATCAATATACCAGGACCTATCCTCCCTGCCCTTAGGCGGATGTGCGGACCCCTCACAAAATGGTTGAAGGAACGGAACATTCGATACAGGCTGGGCTACCCCTTCTCCCTTTCCTTTGAACAAGAAGGAACAAAGATGCGAATAAGATCGGAAAAAGAAATCAAGGCATGCATCTCTGACCTAATCGGACCCGGGGAAAAGGAGACGATCAAGAAGAGTCGAAAAGGGAGGAACGAGGATGGCGCATCCAGGGTCCTAGGAGAAAGTGGGTGAAAGGCTCGAGAAAATATCGGAGGGGCAACACCTCCCCTGAAGGGGAAAACTAAGTATTGTTGAACTTGGTAAAATAGAAACACTCTACGGTAAAGAATGTTACTTGCTTAAGCGGCTGAATTAAGGACTCTGGTACGGCCACAACATGTGAATTGGGGGACACACAACGGGGGCTCAATTAACATTGAGGTTTTTAATCAGGTCATGGGCTGTGAAGTAACGGCCCCCACCGGTGGTTCGATGCAGGGCCGGTGCTATCAACCTGGCTCGATCGGACGCCACCAACCGGGAAATGGGAGGGAAGAGGGCAGGGAAGGGACAGGGCCGAAGCAGCATCTCCACGGGTTCAAAAAGTGGTATATAGTGTGATGTTCGACGAGCAGACAGATTACTGGTCACGGAATGTAAGCCAATTTCCCACAAAAGTATTCAATGGCACCGACATCTGATGCAAGTGGAAGGGACTCCCTAAGGGTAGGGACACTCAATGTAAAAGGTCTCAACTCACCAACTAAGAGATCACTGGTAGCCAGAGAATTCCGTAGGGCCAAGCTGGATATCCTCCTACTACAGGACACAAAATATGCCAAGGGGGAGGAGCGGCAAATCCTCGGGAGGCGTATGTGTACAGAGTACTGGGGATCTGGTCCACTAAAGAAGGGAGGAGTGGGAATCCTCGTTAGAAAAGGAATAGAGTTTGAGTTCGCTGGACCTGGTCCAATGTAGAAGGACTTGCCCTACTGGTGATGGGGTCCATTGGCAAAGTCAAAGTTACGATCGCCACAATCTACTCTCCTAATTCAGGACAGGCTTGCTTCCTGGCCAAAACGATCCCTAAAATAATGCTAGAGGCTTCAGGCCATATCATTCTAGGAGGGGACTTCAACCAACGGGCAGACCCAACCATGGACTGGAAGCCTGGTAACCCTGAGGTGCAAGACCAGAATAGGGGTGACCTACTCCAAGTTTGCTGAGGTGATGGATGTATATGGAATGAGAGACGTGTGGAGAGATATGCACCCAAACGAACGGGGGTACACTTTTTACTCCACCCCTCACAACACACTTACTCAAATCGACTACATATATTTATATAAAGATTTTTCAGACATCACAACACGGTCAGAGATAGTCCCAGTCCCATGGTCCGATCATGATATGGTGGTAGCTGACACCCGGTGGGATAACTTGCCTGTCGCAGGAGCGAAATGGAGGTGTAATGAGAGCCTTTGGAAGAAGGACCCTGTCTTTAAGACAGAAATGGAGACGGAGATTAGTGAATATTTTAAACTGAAAAACACCAGCGAAGTATCCAAACAGGTCGTCTGGGAAGCGGGGAAAGCTACCTGGAGAGGTATTCTAATAGAAAAAAGGGGTCCCTCAAGAAAAGGGAGAGGCAGATTATCGAAAACAGACTCAGAACTGAGATATGTCAGATAGAAGGGGGAATTAGGAGAGAAGATGAGAATGATCCCAACAAAATTAATAAGGCAAAAAAGAAAAGGGAGGAACTGAGACTTATTAGAACATGAGCAGATAGTGCGCAAGCTCCGACTCCTGAAACAGACATTTTATGAGAAAGGGGATAAAGCGGACGCATTGTTCGCCGCCAGACTTGGGGAACAAAGAGCCGAGCGAAAAGTGCTAGAAATAATTGAAGACCACCCTGCGCCAGACATTACCACCCCCACCATCCCGGAATCCTTTGCCACTTTCTACAAGACCCTATACACCTCAGAAGCAAACCCTGACCAATCGGACACCGAAACCTATTTGTCCTCTATCAGCATGCCCAGGATATCAGGCCCGGACTCAGATCTGCTAGAATCCCCTATAACTGAACAAGAAGTCCAAAATGCAATAAAGAGGCTAACCTTGGGTAAATCTCCAGGGGAGGATGGTTACACGGCCGGATTTTATAAAACCTTCAGTGCACAACCCACGTCATTCATGGCAGAGCTTTTCAATGAAATACTAGAGTCAGGAAAAGCCCCAGACTCCTTCACTCGCGCACTGATTACAGTAATTCCCAAAGATGGTAGGGACCCCAAAAAATGAGGATCATACCGCCCCATCTCCCTGCTTAACTTAGACGTGAAAATGTATACAAGGGTTCTGGCTGCTAGATTAGAGACACTAATGCCCCAACTCGTCCATCCCGTTCAGGTTGGCTTTATACTGGGGAGACAGTGAATCGATACAAAGCGCAAAACACTCCATCTTATTCATGCACCCCAGAATATGCCCAGTGAACCCTTCCTCCTCTCAATCGACGCAGAGAAACCCTTTGACAGGGTGGAGTGGGAATTTTTGAGGGCAGTCCTATGTAAGGTTGGGATAGGCCCAAGGTTCAGAAAGGGAATACAGGCGGTGTACACATCTCCTAAAGCATCTATATTTGTGAATGGAGAATACTCCAGATGGTTCGAACTAGAACGAGGCACTTGGCAGGGATGCCCCCCCTCAGCAATCCTCGTCGCCCTCTCCCTGGAACCCTTAGCACAAAAGATGAGGGCTGACCCCCGGGTAGAGGGGATGCAAATAGGAGAGGTTGAGTACAAAGTGGCCTGGTACGCCGATGATATACTCCTACATATGACTAACCCCATGACATCCGTCCGCTGGGCTCTTCATCTACTAGAAGACTATGGTCGACTCTCTGGGTTTAAAGTGAACAAAGCCAAGTCTATTCTCTTCCCCCTGCAGGGTTCAATGAAGACAAACGAAGACAAATTCTCCTTACTAGGTCTCAAGATCGAACACTCTAAACTGAAATGCCTAGGCATACAAATCACTAGAGATCTAGGTGGCCTATACAAAGCCAATTTCCCTCCCCTTCTCCAAAGGTTTCACGCAGACCTTAGTAAATGGAGCAAGCTGACAATCTCATGGTTAGGGCGACTCAACGCTGTTAAAATGGTGTCTCCCCCGGTTCTTGTACCCCTTTCAAATGCTCCCCATTGAGATGCCAAGGAACTTCTTCGTGGAGGTCGAGAAAGCCATTGTGGGTTTCATCTGACAGGGGAAAAAGGCAAGAATCGTATACAATACCCTAACACTCCCCAAGGACAAAGGCAGGGTAGGTCTCCGGACCTAAGAAAATATTATGAAGCGGCCCAATTTACGAGTCCTAGTCCCCCATCTATGCAATCACAAAGAACCCCAATGGATCGCCATGGACAACCCCAACCTAGCACCGGCCACAGTTTCGGAGTGGCTATGGGCCCCCAGGAAAAAGCTTTATGATAGAATTAAAAACCACCCGATACTGAGTACTATATGGGAGATCTGGAGCAAGGGCCCAAGGATGCAAAAGGTCTGGAATTAACAAACACATTCCCAATGTGGAGAAGTTCCAAACGTGGTATGAGGCCGGTCTAGAAAGGGTGGGACAACTACTGAAAAAGGACTTTTATAACACTCCTGGGACTGACGCAGGCTCTGGGGATAGGCACATTGTCCATCTTCCAATATCTACAGATAAAAGGCATTCTGATGGAAGCAGAATGGGGGGACAAGCTGAAGAGGGACTTCATCCCCTTTGAAACGCTACTGAACACCAAACAGAGATGAAGGGCTTGATATCTACCATGTATAAAGGACTGGTAGAGGCAGCGGACGGGACTACAGAACCATTGAGAGGCAGATGGGAGAGAGACATAGGTGAACATATAAGCCCAGATATGTGAGGAAGAATGTGCAAAGCGGCATCACAAACATCCATATCGAGTCAATATAAATTACACGCTATCAAATTATTACACAGATGGCAATACGACCCTCTCCGGCTCTCTAGGATGTTCCAAACAGCCAGTCTGCAATGTTGGAGTGAATGTGGCGGGGTTGCAGACTATTGGTTACTATGTGGTGGAGCTGTCCCAGAATAAGGGTATATTGGCATATGTGGTGGAGCTGTCCCAGAATAAGGGTATATTGGGACGAGGTCCTGGGTTGCATTAGAGATATAGACAGCATCCACAGATCTGCAAGCCCCCATCTTGTGTTGTTTGGCCTTGAAACAAGCGAAGACGAATCGAGAAGGATTAGGTTTGGTCTCGTCGTTATTGCTAGCTGCCCGTGCAATACTCGTGATGAAATGGAAGTCAAGAATGGTCCCAAGCGAGAGTAAATTGATTAACGTAGCCTCAAATATATGTATAATGGAAAAGATATGATATGATATGATATGGTATGGTATTTGTAACGCGCCTATACACAAGTGTTTCAAGGCGCGAAAATAACAGCATCCCTTCATGGAAGAGCCTCACAATGTGAGGCCCTATGGATGGACTTTACGAGCAAACACTTGTCAGGAACACCACAGTGAGGAACACAGAGTGGATTATGAAGGCCCCCCGCCCCCTCCCTGGGCGGGTAGAGACTGATTGAAACACTGGGTTGTAATGTAACACATGTGATCTAAAAAGCTTAAATGAAGGTACAAAAAGACTCTTCCCAACAATGCAGTCCCCTAGACTACACGTTGTGACCACTCATAGACGCACACAGATATGTGAATAAAGATGCATGCTTGGCCCGTGGAGGGAGGTCGAAGGGAAACATGAAGGGAGTCATGTTGAAGATTCCCAGCTCGAAGCCGGATCTACCTACATAATGTATGATTAGACAATACTTTTGAAAAGCTGCGACTTTGTTCTGTATTTTTGAGTGTGTAATTCTGTTTTTACTATGACTGGCATTGAACAAAACTGAATAAAATCGAATTTAAAAAAGATAGATATTCAACCTTTCGTATCTTATTGGCTTCTATCCTGTTACTGTAATTTTACCGCAGAAAATCTAGTTTGCCCCTGAGATGTTGTCGATCTTTTCCCGTTTGATCGCTCCGATCTACTTAATTGATTTCTTTTTTGTCTTTTTCATGGAATTCACAACCCACGGATCCCATACTCTTTCGGGTTTTTACTTTCAGGAAAATGGGGGCAATTTTCCAAGGTGGCGAACTTGATTTGGGATTTTGTTTCGACATCAGGAATATCAGTGCAATCTTTCTTGGAGTTTGTATTATGTCTGTTTGACTTCCCACTGTCGCTTTTATCACTTCCAGTGTATTTTCTGGGATTTCGGTGTTTCTTTCATTCTCCAGTGGGGTCTTCTTTGTGTTTTTTTTTTTTTCCCCACCCCGCAATCACTCCTTTCCTGTTCTCTTTAACAGTTTCCTCAGATTTGTTTCCTTCATGATTTTTATGAAGCTATTAGTATTGATATTTTGATTTCTCTTGGTTTGTTTTATCTGATCTGGACTTTCTTATTTAGAGGGTCTCTTGTGTTCTCTAATCATCTTTTTCCTCTGCTTTTTTTTGTTTTACAATTTTTCTTCCTCCGTTTCTCCCCTTTTTTCCTTTGAAGATGGAAGAGCAACTACTTTAATTACTTCGTCTATAGATTTAGATTAGGGAATCTCCCCCTGCTCAAGTAGTTGAGCCAGTCGAATACATTCTTGCATAACAGAGGCTGACAGCGGTGTATCATTCAAATTATACAAATTATAGCTCAGGGGCAGCATACTCGCCTTGGAGGCAAGACGACACAGAGCAACACAGGTTTGATCCCCCGGTCCTCACTTGGAAAACTCAGGGTATTAATTGCGTTATAAATAACCTATCATATATCATATCATTATCAGACAGATCCTCCAAAGGAGGAGTTAAACATTTTGGGCAACTTCAATGCGGGGCCGGAGCAGGACCCTGTTCCAATCTAGAATTTATAATTGACAAGTTTATCTGTGACCCCCTTCCATTGATTGGTTAGGATATCCAGTTTTTCCATTCGATTACCCGATATTTGCTGGAATATCGCCATTGAGTTTTCCTTAGTCATTTACAACAGATCTTAGAGCCACCAGGTTTGCACCATTGGTCTCCATGTCTTTTTTAAGTTCAATCAAGTAAGATCCCCGAATGCTGTTGAACTTCTTGTTTCAGAATTTCAAACACTTTGCCCAAAGAGCTTACTACGAAATTTAGAGCCACTATTGTAGGAAGGCCCAATTCCTGCACTTTATTTGGATCAGGAGCTATCTCGATGGACTTTTATTGGGCTGTGGGGCCTGCGGTAAAACACAGTTCTCCTCCTCCGTCTCTTCTCATTATTTCTGGCACTGCATTAAGCTCATATGATAAGACTACAAGTAGAGGGATCTCCACCATTTACATATCTATCGCAGAGATATGAGTATAATTAACAGTCTGTTCTGTTTGCGACCCCATAACCTGTGATTTAATTGACTCCATTACTTGCTCTTGAGGTCGCATTTCTTCACATTGACTTGCTGACATCAGCGGGAAGTGGTCTCTGATGGTATTCTTCATTGTTGTAGTTGTAAGAGTATAATTTAAGTTAGTACTCGGGCAATTTCTTACTAACTGATTTACTGGAGTAGATTCCCTCATTTGTTTTGGATTCAACTTCAGAGAGTCTCTCAGGCTAGAGCGTGTTGGCTTTTCAGTATCTGTTGGAAAGATACTCTGTGGGGGGTAAACTTCCCCCCACCCCCTGATTTATAGGGATGAAAAGAAGACCTACCCACCACAACAATATTTTCAGAAAGGACAGTTGGAGGAACCGAACCAGCTTTTCTTACTGAGTCCCCCACAGCTACACTCCGAAGATTACAGCTTGGACATTTTCCCTCAAAACCCCACAAATGTAACGTGGAAGTTATGGAGAGGTGCACCAAAATGGCTTTGGGTTAGTATACCAGACTCCCAAGTAGTAGTAATTAGGTCTTAAGAAAACTGAGCGAGTCAACTGCAGAGAGAGCCCGCAGTCCTTACTCAGCAAAGATTAAGACTCAAACACTTGGGTCTTTTGAGCGAGTCAAAAAGCACAAACGACCCGCAATCCTGTAATCCTCGCTCAGCGGTAGCAGTAGCTAGGACTCGAGCTGAAAAAGAAGAGGCAGCAGATTATATTTTCAGGTGATCAATTCGGGTCTGGAAGCTCTAGAGATTATGAAGGTCCCAACGACCCTGAATGACCGTAGACCACTGTACTGTTAAGTCCAGGGTTCAATGTTATACATAATATAAAACTCAGCAGTGTTTGGCAGGCAGCAGGCCAGGGAACACCAGGCCAGGCAACACCAGGCTAGCACCAAGCTAAACAACAACTCCATTTTACTGCCAGGCCCGGGCCCATGCTTGTCCCTCATAGCTTAAAGCTCATAGCGTGAGCGGGGTACCGCACCTCTCGCTGATCTTGGGATCATGCGGACCAACGGTCATGGTCACGATCACTCAGCTGGTGCACGGATGGCACTTGCCAAGTCAGTCCCCTGTCCTCCAGCACCGGCTCTGGCCCGGCTACGGGTTCCAGCAAAGATCGAGAGAGACGCCAGGAACGCTCACGCTAATAGGGCTAGAGGAAAGGACCTCTCCAAAGCCGTCAAGCCGCACCAGCTTCGTTTCGCTTCAGTACTGACTGGCCGCTTCCGACAGCGTAGACCTTATGGGACACTCTGTGATACCCATGGAGATTCTGATGGTACCAAGATGCCTCTCTCAATGAGGGTGCTTATTGTTTCATACATGCCCTCCTCTGCCTCTTTTTTTAAGGGGTACTGCTTTACTCGTGGTAAAAGTGCTCCAGGTTTTAGTTTTATCTCCACCCCCCTATGCTCTTTATGCACCCTACATCATAGGGACTTGTGGTCCGTAAGCTGTCGGGTACCTTGGCCATGTCCTCCTCCCAGAATGTCGGCAGTGCCTCCAGTGCCGTTTCCATTATTTGTGCAACCTCTCTGTAACTGATCTGTAGCCAAAACCTTACACTCATTTCGAACATCATTTCCATCACTGTTGTTAGCCTGCACCCTTCTGCCACTCCAATTATTGCTCTCCATGCCCTCCCTTTGTCATCTGTTGCATGTACTGCAATCCAATCCTCTTGCCCAAACTGCCTCTGTGTCCACGGGCACTATTGTTCCTTCTGGCTCATCCAGTGGTGTTTCTGGCCTGAATAGGTACTCGCCTGGCACCCTCCATACTTTCCCTGTGATGCCTGGCATCCATGCAATTGCCATGTCTGTTCCATACTGGAACGTTTCTGGGTCCAATGGAACCCCTCCCCCCTGTACTGTGCTCCCACAATATGCCTGAACAATCTGTCTTAAATTCAACATGTATATGCCTGGCGTGGAGCATATTATGCCTTTTGTCTGTGAATGAGATGGTCCTGTTTAGTTTGCTCATGATGTCACGTGCCAACAGGTTTGCATGTGCTTGTCTAGAATAGAGTAAAGGTAAAGATAAGTTGTGATCTCTGTTATCAGTGAAAGGAACCACTTCTCGAGCCCCAGAGAATCCTTGAGTGTTCATGGAATCGCCTGCCAATGCAAATGTCCCTTCCCGGATGCATGACCTAGTCGCCCCAGTGTCAACAAGGAAAGGAAAAAGTTTTGTCACCTATCGCCACCCCTATGCGAGGTTCCTCCGCAGGATTGGGTGTAACTGACAGGATAGGACACATCAAGTTCGTCTGTGGGCTGTCCTATTGTGGATACATGGATAGTCAGTTCCCGGTGAAAGGGTTGTTTCCCACCATGGTGACCCCTCCCAGACGTCTGACCGGGACAATTTCTATGGTGTCCTTGGGTTCTGTTGTGTCAGTGTTCTGTATTTGTGCTAACTGATGTACAGTCCCTCTTAGTTGTGATGCTTGTAGGTACTGGGATAAGGTTGCTGTCATTTGTGGTGTCTTTGTCTGTATCTGTGGTGGTGGTGCTTGTGTTGGTGCCTGTGATTGTTGAAATGAGCCCTGCATCTGCCCTTGCTTCTGCTGGTTCCGAGCACAATAGTCTCCGTGCCCTACTGTGTACTGCTGTTATTCCTGACCCCCCCAATTCTGTTGAAACCCCCCCAAATCGACAAGTTCTTGAAATATGTCCTAGCTGGGGGGCGCTGTTGTGTGCCGAGCAAGATGGCCGCTTAGTCTGTGAGTTCCGTGGCTAGCAAGATCCTGATCTGACAAATCCTTCGGAATACTGGCACTGTCGTACACCCAGAGAGCACAGAATGCTGGCTGAACACTCCAGGAACAAACAGCATAAATTCCGGGTGAAATCGGACCTCCGACACCGGAGAAGATCGTCTGCACTGCCAGGTCCCCTTCTCCAACGGCTGAGCGGCTGTGTGGCAAAATAATACCCTGAGAGGCGCCCTAGCATCGTACCGGAGAACGAGTGGGACCAGCCCTCCTACCGATAACACACTGACGGTGCGGCTCAACACTACCCCAGAAGCCGACGTCCAGACCGACAGGCCGGTGGGGAGTGACAGAGGCTGCTGCTGGGACAGAGGTCCCCACCCCCCTCGCCCGCCACAGAAGTACGACAACCCCCAGATCGCCGCGGTGGGCTGAGCCGGATCGCCGGGGGGCAGGCTGCAGATCCGGATTTCCACCCTTCAGAGCCCGTGGCATATAGCATTGATCCGGGTGACGGCGGAGGCGCGGCACGGGGGACAGTGAGAGACGTGGCCTCGCTGCCTCTTCCCCTTGCAGCCAAGGACATAGTGTTACACCGCCAGGAGCAGTGGAGAGAGGGGCGTTCTGCTGGTTGACTGGTGGAGGCCCCCCCGCTGCACGGCCATCCGTGCAGGAACGTGCAGAGGCAAAGGGGGCACCCCACACCCCCAACACCCCGACATCGGGCCTTGACAACACCCTGATGATCCGCCCTCCCCGGGACACCCCCTAAGAATCGAGGTCCCGCTCAGGGTTGCAGTGGGGGCGCGGTGCAGTGAGGCATGGATGCTGCACCAGTGCTGTTCCGCTCCCCGGCGGCGGTATGCAGCTGAAGTAGACTACAAGGTGGGCCGGACAATATTGAGGTACGTGTGGGGGCCAGTGGGCCACCGGTGGATTGCGGGGCGCTCCCGCTGCCCATAACCCCATGGACAGTCACAGCAACGTGGGCTCCACACACCACATGCCCAACTGAGAGGCAAAATATCATCCAGGCGGGCGCCGGACTGCGGCCAAGGGGGAAAAGATGGGGCACAATACAACCCCACGCACTAAGGACCCCCTCAACATTACGCAGCTAAATACTTGAGCTCCGGCTACAGAACACTTAAGGGCAGCACCAACAACCACTCACAGCCATCAGTGCTTTCACAACTGAACCTGTCCATCCGCCACGACTCCGAGATAAGGAGACACCGGTCCGTGGTGCCAAACATTCATGGGAACACCCCCAGGCTCGGGAATCTCATATCTCCATTGCAAGAAAGTTTTTCCATCCTTCTGAACAAGATCGCCTCTGACACTGTCATCAGGAGAAACGCACACTGCGGCATAAACCTCAGATCCCCTATCTAAAGCTCCATAACCACCCTCCCCCGACCCCCCTGTGGTACGGAGGACCAGAATACCAGCACACAGGCATGATGGGTGGATAAAAAAAAAAAAGCGGGGGCCCACTGGCGCTTTCGCTAACACCTCCACATTGGACACCGAGCCGGATCCAGCATCCCTCCCTAAGTGTTCTGCAGCGGACCCTTCCAAACAAAATACGGTCCCATACATGGCAGCAATGGAGAGAGGGTTTGCTGCAATTAACACTAAATTGGATGACATTGGGGAAAACGGCACCTCCATCCGAGCCGATATCAGGAAGGTTAATGTTAGAGTAGCTGAAGCAGAGGATAGGGTGTCCACCCGGGAAGACCCATCAGTCACACAGGGCAAGTCCATAGATCAAATCCAAAAGGATGTCAAAACCCTCCAGAACAAATGCAAGGACCTAGAATCCCGATCGCGCCGCAATAACATAAGGGTGGTCAGGATGGCGGAATGCAAAATCAACACCTCCATGGAGGGCTTTCTGGAAGATGCACTTCACACCCTATTCTCGGAAGCACAGTTTTCAAAACAATTCCTGATCGAAAGGGCACACAGGGCACTTGCCCCTCCGCCTAAACCAGTAGCGCCACCCCGAACGATCATAGCAAGACTACTTAATTACCACAATCTCATCCTACGGCTGGCATGAGAACAAGCCCCCCTGTCCTATGACTCGAGCCGCATCCACATATATCCTGTCTTTTCAAATGGGGTCCAAGCAGGGAGATTCAGTGAAAAAAGCGCTAAGGGAAAGGAAAATAATATATGCAATGTTATTTCCAGCCAAACTACGCATACAACATGCTGACAGGACACATTTCTTCAAGACACCGGAATACTCAAAGGTATACCTAGAACAACACTTTCCAGCAGTGCAGAACCAAAACTGAACTCAGATTCCCAAGCGGCAATGCTTGTGAAGTTGATAAATGCACAAGAAGAGAGTCAGAACCACAACAACAGTACCCATTCCGATAAACAAATATAGCCACGTCTCAGGAAGGAACAGCGGGCCATCCAGCCCCCTCTTATCGCAAAGTTGCAGATGGTTCAGTGGGATACAACACCCGATTGGGGGGATGGTGAGGGTGGGGGGAGGGATGGGATACAGTCCGGTTGCCTGGGATCAGATCAGGTATTGAGGACCAGATCCTCAATACCTCATATATTTGCACTCATGAATGTGTACAAAGGATCATGCTGGGGGGGGGGGGTGGGAGTTACACAAGTTAAATGTTTAGTTGTTAAGTTAAAAAAAAAAAACTGGCATCAACAGAAGGGAAAGGGAACCACTGTAAACCTAAGACATATAACCCGGGTGAACAGGTATAACGAGGGATGACACAACAAATGAACAGAGGCATTAGACTATTGTTGTGGAACGTCAGGGGTCTGATCAACCCGATCAAAGCCAGAAAAATTCTAGCATACGCCAGTAGGCATAGGATAGACATTCTTCTACTACAGGAGACTCATGCCACCGAACATACTTCTGGCACTCTGGGTCGCTCCTGGGGTACACAAACATTTGCGACAGACTGCTCGATGCAAGCAAGAGGGGTGTTGACGATCCATCGCAGAATAGGTTACCAGGTGTCAAAAAGCAAAGTGGATGCTGAAGGCAGATTTGTAATACTATGGGGAACACTACAAGGTCAAGAAGTAATTATAGTTAACACGTATGGCCCCAACATGGACTCTGAATTCTATCAGCAAATAGCATTAATAATGCTGATGGACGATGCAAGAGTGTTATGGGAGGCGACTTCAACATCACTCTTGACCTTTCACTCGACAGGTCATCCACAACCCAGAGGGCAGATTTTAAAGGCAGCAACCACTATCAAGCAAGCCATGACAATGCTACCACTTTCAAATGTATGGGGGGACCTGCACCCCCTTACCAGAGACTATACGTTTCACTCACACGTCCATGGATCGAGCTCCCGCATCGATTACTGGCTCTGCTCCACTGACACTATCCCTGACACGAAGGAATCTACAATAATGACCCGAAGCTTATCAGACCTATCCCCGATTGCTTTGGAGATCCAAATAGGGGTACCCACACCAGCCCACCGCACATGGAGAATGCCCCCCCAACCTCCTACAAGACGAATCTCTACAGGAACAGCTGGGGATCGAGGTGACCGAGTTCTTTGAGCAAAACCGGGACTCCGTTAGCTCGCAATCCACGCTCTGGGAGGCCTTCAAAGTGTGGCTGAGGGGACACCTGATTTCCAGAGTCCACGGTACACTGAAAGAAATACGCACGCAACTGTCCCGGACCGAGGAATGCATCAAAAAGGCAGAGGAGTCATGCACTACATCACAAGGACCAAGAACCCTAGACCCGTTACATGATGCTCTGGCCGAGTTTGCGACCCTGGCAGAACAAGAGGTCTGGTACATAACACAACCCACCAAAGCCAGAAAATATGGGGAGGGAAATAAATCCGGTAAGATGCTAGCCAACCTAATCAAGTCGGAATACGGACATCGACAAATTACTAGCATTACAGACCAGATGGGCGTGACCCACGTGGACCAGCAGAGAGTACATGAGGAGTTCCAGAGGTTCTATACAAACTCAGACCAAGCTTCAACAGAGGAGCTACGGCAATACCTGGACTCATTCCCACTCCCCGCACTGACCCCAGAAGACAGAACCGCCATGGACCTTTCCCTGTCGCTGGAAGAAATAATACAAGCAATTAAGGACTGCAGGGCGCCTGGTTCTGACGGGATAACCGCGGATCTCTACAAGACCCTCACCGAAGAACTCGCCCCAAGGCTGCTGGAGGTATGGGAGGCGTCCATGGAAAGAGGAACTCTCCCGCCCTCAATGAGGGAAGCCATTATCACGGTCCTATTGAAACCTCTTAAACCCCCTCAAGATCCATCCTAATACAGGCCATTATCCCTAATCAACGTGGACACCAAAATCTTCGCTAAAGCCATTGCCAACAAACTGAACCCACATATGTCCAAATTAGTACACCCGGACCAGACCGGCTTTATACCAGGCAGATCCACCACTCTCAACCTGCGGAGATTCTTCACCATTGCCTCCCAGATGGACCCTCAAGCCAAAACAGTGGTGGTTACCCTGGATGCGGAGAAGGCGTTCGACTCCATATCTTGGAAGTTCATGTACGCCATACTACAAAAGATGGGTTTTGGAAAGGGCTTTCTCTTGAGTATAGGGGTGCTGTACACTAATCCCACCGCCAGAGTAAGGACCAACAAGACGCCATCACCAAACTTCAATCTACAAAGGGGCGCCAGACAGGACTCTCCCCTCTCCCCTCTAATGTTTGCATTAACAATTGAAGGAATGGCTGCATACCTATGTTTCAGACATGCTTGGAGAGGGATCTGAATCATGGGGACCCCCCAGTTTATATCTCTCTATGCGGATGATACAATGCTATACCTCAGAAATCCTGACAAAAATCTGCCACCCATTATGCAAGACATTGAGATCTTTACAAATACTCTGGATACAGGATAAACCAGGCTAAGTCAGAAATAATACCACTATCCAGTTCTAGAACCAGCACCGCATCCATGGATGGCTTCCGTTAGTCACGCACCACTGCACGATATCTGGGCATTATAATGGCGACAGACAAGAGCACCCTGTACACCAACAACTATGCCCCGTTCCTGGTGCAACTAGAATGCAAACTTAAAGCATGGGTCAAATTTCTGCTGTCCCTGTACGGACGCATATCCCTACTAAAAATTGTAATATTACCGAAACTACTATACCTTTTCATTGGCATCCCAATATGGCCAGGACGTAAATTCTTTGATACATTACAGAAAATGGTGTCCAATTTTGTCTGGGGGGGAGGCGCGACCAGACTCAGCTGGCCTAAGCTATGTGAGAACTACGACACGGGAGGGCTGGCGGCTCCTGACTTTCTCCTATACTACTACTCCGCACAGGCATACTTTGCAAAATACTGGAACAATACCGCAGAGCAATTCGCACATATAGGCGCTGATGAGTTTGCGGCATCCCCCCTAAACCTGAAGAGTATGATATTCGCCAGAGTCCCGGAGGAGAGGGTACTGGCAGACCTGCTATCCTCCACGGTACGGGCATGGGCATGGATACTCAAGAGTGGACTGTGACATTCCGTACTGGCCACACGTACCACTTTGGCACTATACCGCACTTGAACCCACTGTGGACCTCACCATACAAAGAAGGTGGGACCCAGACAAGAAGGCAGAAATCGTGGATCTCTTCCCTGAAGGATGTTTTCTAACCGCGACCGAAATCCAAAACAGAATGGGCCCGGGCCTATTCATAATCCTACAATACCAACGCCTGAAAGCAGCCTGCCTGAAGAAATGGCCATCCTTCCCAATGGCTCCCCCTACACATAAATTCTTATCTGACATCATGACAGAAGACTGATTCACCAACAATGTCTCCACAATGTACCAAATGGTACAACGCAATTCCCCATCCAAGAACGAGATGAGAAAGAAATGGGAAAGAGATCTGAACACGGAGATCGACAAGCAAAAATGGGGAAATTACTGCAGATACACCAGACATCTCCCTATGCACCAACTTCAGACTCATACAGTTAAAAATCCTAAATCACTTGCACATCACCCGAAGTAAGATCGCCAAATTTGATCACACGAAATAAGCCTTGTGTCCCAAGTGCGGAGTGGTAGCCGCCAAATCAATTAATATGTACTGGTAATGCCCACCGATCAGGCACTTCTGGGAGGAGATAGCGGAAACCATGAGTGTTATACTGAACCTACACATCCCGGCTACGCCGCTGAAATATCTGCTGGGGGATATCGGGAAGGCCTCTATAAAAACTTGCAGACTATTTGCAGTGGGAGGAGCAGTGGCCACGCGCAATATCCTTAGGAAATGGAAATCCAAAACCCCTCCCACTCATGGAAACTGGCTCAGAGACCTCATAAACGTAAAAGAAAATGAAGAAGCATATATCCGAGGCATCCAAACCACCTCCAGACCAAAAGACATTTGGGGTCCCCTCAGGGGAGTACCTGCGAAGCGGGGAAGACCCCTCCGATGAATGAACTGTCTAGACCTTAATATGGATATCTGCCTGACCTAGGTCCCTCTCACCTTCCCCCCCTTCTTAGCCTTCGTAATTAACACTATGCATGATAATGTATAACTGAATTAATTGTGATATGAATTCCCAATGTAATTTATGATGATCCCTGTACTGTGAGATGCCAGCAACAAATAAAGGTGTTAAAAAAAATATATATATATGTCCTAGCTGGCCGCAGGTCCAACACTGTGGTGGCTCCCTCCCCTGTCCCTGGAAGCCTCTGGAGAGATCTCCTGCATTTTGTTGTCCCTGCTGTCCATATCCCCGAAAACCTTCCTGATTGTGGTGCATCTATGGTCCAAAGCCATACTCCCTTTGGAATCCTCCCCTTCCTCTGAATCCCTGCTGGAACCCGCCCCGTCCAAGTATTCCCCCTCACACCCCACCATGGGCGGTGCGTATTGTGGTGATTGCTGCTATTGGTACTGTTGCTGTGGTGTGGTGCTTGCGTCTGCGGTGTGGGGCTAGTTATTACTGCCCCTTCCATGGCATATTTTGACAATTTCTTTTGAATTAACTTGGCCTCGTTGGCCTTCCTCTCTTCTGCCTTTTGTTTGACCTTCTCCTGCCACAACCTGCAATGGTGGACTATTGTGAGCTGTATTTCTGGCCATCCCTTTGCTTCCATCCCTACCACTTTCTTCGAACTCGTCTGTACCGGTTCTGGGAGTCCCTGCACCAAAGTTTGATAAAAGATCGCTATTGTTTTGTCCCACAGCTCTCGAGTTTCAAGGCGCCAAAGCTCTTGAATCTCTTGAATATACTGAACAGGATCTTCATCGTCATGTAATAGCCCCAATGTCTGACGTGTCTGGGTATTGTGTTTGTAATGCTTGCCACACCGCTGCTCTGCAGTTTGCGAATGGTGACCCGTCATGTACAGTGTTTTGTATGGCCACCCCTGGGAAACCCGCCCTCTTCCATCTGTCATCAGCCTCGTCACCCAATATCGATACCAATAGCCCCTTGATGTCACCCACTGCCAGCTTGTGACCCGCTGTCAACTTCTCCATTTCATATAGCCATTTCCCAGCTCCCGCACTCAATGAGGGTAGTTTGCATTTAACATTTTCCTTGTCTGTGTGTTTCCAGGGTACATATTGAGGCCTTGTCCCTCCCCTTTCTAGTAGTGGCATCTGTGAGTATGCTGCCCTCTCCTCTGGTGTTCTTAGATACTGCCTGATCTGAATGGGCCCTCTCTCGTCCTCAATGTCTGTGCATATGTCTGTGGGTTGTAATATCTTCATGTGCTCTAGACAGTCGTCCCTTGGAATGGGCCAATGCTGTCTCCTCTCTCCTGCGCCCTAGAACATCCCTTAGTCTGTTAATGTCTGAGTTTGGTGTGGCGCACCTGTTTGGTGTGTGTTGCTTTTGTTTGTCTAGATCCAATCCTCCTCGCCTTTGTCCCTGAGAACTGCATTCCCATGATGTCCCTTCACCTGTTATCGTAAGATACTTTGTTATACCCCTCCCCCACCCCTCTCGTCTCTGTTGTCTGTCCTCATTATTTTATTTTATTTATTTGCATTTGTTAAGCGCACTTGCAGCCCATAAGGCATCAAGGCGCTGTTACAGAGGCTGCACAGATTTAAGATTACATACAGGTGCCAGAAGGCTCTTAGTTACAGTGTTGGCAGGCATATAAGCCATGGAGGATACAGATTTAGAATACACAAAATGTCTGGTTTTGATAGCCTGTTGCTGCAGAAATCGTCTAAGAAATTCAACTTGCGTGATGTAGAGCCGGGGTTATGCTGTACATCAAGATAAAATGTCCACTAAATTGTATTTGTTCTCCATTTTCGATAAACCTAGGCATGCAGCGCCATGCCCCACTGAGCTGTCTGCAGGTGCATCTGAGCTATCCGGTTCGGTTCGCCTCCCTCCCTCCCGTCTTTTCCTCTCCCATTCTAGTGCAGCCTGCTCACCAGCCTCCCTTATTGTTCGCTCCTCCTCCTCCTTCCGCGCTTGTTCCCTCACCAGCCTGACTAGCTGCAACTTCCTTTGTTTTCTTTCTTCGAACTTGTGTGTTTCCTGCTCTATCTGCTTTCTCCACTCTGCCAATTCTACCTCTTTCTCCTTACTCCCCTTTCTCTCCCACTCTTCCCTCTCTTTCAGTTCCCTTTCTATTCTCTCTGCCCGCTCCTTCTTCTCCATTCCCTTTCTTCCCGTTCCAATATTTCCTTCCTTTCCCTCTCCCTCTCTTCTTGTTCTAGCCTTGCTTTCTTGTCCCTGTCTCGTTGTTCCTCTTTCTCCACTTGAGCCGCCCAGTTATATCTTCCCTGCTCCCTTTCCAAGCCCTCTATAGCCCTGGTTGCCCCTTCTGCTACCCCTGTTTTCCCTTTAAGTTTCAAGAGTATTTGTGCTGCTATCCACTTCTCCATACCTATGCCCTTGAATTCTACCTTTGCGCGCTGTAGCCCCTCCCTGTCAGCTTCGGAGCTGCTGACGGGCTGCCCTGTACCTCGCTGTTTCTCCTCTTGAGTTTATGGTGTTGGTTTATACGTTGGGTTTGAGTACCCCTCTGCCGCCCATAGTTCCCTTAATGGATATATTCACTGGTCATCTGTGTCATCGGATACTACGCTAGGAGGGGCACGGGGAGGTGCGGAAGGGTCAGACCCCGCTTCCTTTTCCTCCTGCTGGTTCATCATCCATACCCGGTCTCCCGCCCCCTCCTGAAAATTGCACCATAACTCGAATATGGCCATGCGTTTTGCCAACTTCTTCCCCTTGTTAGTGTCCTGTAAGTGTGTCAGTAGTGATTGCTGCACATCCCTGGAGAAACTGCCGTTGGGCAGCCATGGCCTTGTTATCCTTCCTTTGGACCACTGTATACTATATTTAACGATTTTATCCTTGTATGATGGCAAAATCTTACAAAGATGTTGAATGGGGGTTACTCCCCCGACTATTCCCTGGTACATTGGTTACATTATGTGTTTACCTGACCTCCAATCAAGGATTTCGATAATCTGCTGTCAAGGGGAAAAAAAGGTTACACTACAATGGCTATATATTTAAATTGCTACGAGCCTTGCTTGCTCTGCACCTTACACGGCGTACTCCGCATACAGCCCCTCCTTCACAATTGCTGCCTTCTCCGGCACACCCTCACCATCCTGGGCATGCGCCTTCTGCGCACCGACACTTGTTCACCTCTCTGCCAACCCCAAGTCCACAACACTAGCTCCTCGCCGTGAAAACTCTCCGCCTATGCACCGACCTAAGGATGATGTCACCAAGTGAAACCTCAGACCTAATGAATAAAACAATTTATACAACACAGAATAATGACCCTTTGCTCCCTCTCCCACAGAAATTCCCCAACAACCCAGCAACCCCACAGCTATCTTCCCGCCTCTCTAGGGTAGAGTATACTTCTATTTTCTTGTGACCAACTTCACCCGTTGTGTCGCTAAATGTGTGAAACTCCTCTCTCCAGGAGACTTAACCAGTTAATACACCTTCAGCAATCTAGGGTAGCTCTAGATAACCCTCGCGGGAATACCGTCATCTATGCTCCGGGCTACAATGCCCAATTCACAGGTATCCTTTATTTACATACTTCTACAATCCAAGTCGATAGTCCTAGTTGTTTACCCAAACCTTTTACCCTGAAGACTGAATGCTCCCTAGACATAGAAAAGGGACTACTACCTCAGCGCAGGTCCCTACTCAATAACACTACTAACAATACTAAAACACACTATTAATACTGTCAATAATACCTCCCTCTTCCCAACAATTATTCAACACCCTCCCTAATACTTATGTTGCTTGTTCGTGGAAGCTGCTCGGCGGCTGGCTCCCCGTCAACTGCTCGCCTCGCCCTTCTGGTCTGCCTTGGACCTTACACCGATTGTGGGCGGGATGATTTCCAAATGGCTCCCGGTGACCTTTCTCTGGTTAGCGCTTTCCTGGTTGTCCTGCAATACCAGTGAGGGTCCCGGAGCCTTTCAGGTCTGGCGGGAAAAGGAGGCAGCTTCTGGCCGGGGTGACGCCACGAACCATCACCTCTGCTACCAACTTGTTAGGGGAGAACTCCCAGGCAGGCAGGGTGGTTATAAGGAGTTCGCAGACACCGAACTCGTGGAAGGCCAAACTCCTTTCCTTTCCCAAAAGAAACGCAAGTCCAGAAGTGTAGCAAGTTCAACTGCGGTTTATTACAGCCAACAAACCATCAGGGATTAGCACATGGACAAGAGTCCAGGCGCACTCGGCGAACACGAACACTGGCTCGCAGGCCAGTTTTTAGACAAATCCATGTCACAATGTCACGTCCTGGGCCCTTCTCCAGAAACCTATAACCGACTATGATTGGGTGTTGAGTGGTAGTTCCCTTATAGCAGTCCCTATAGAGGTTAGCTTACTGGTCCTCTCATGTCAGGTGTCAGGCCTGGATCAGCCCCGAAAAGTGTTACTTCTAAATGTTTCAGTATGCGGATCTAATGATTGGTTGGTGACCCCACCTACCCACCCTAAGGAGCATAAATTGTGATTGGTCGAGCCGCTCGCCCCCAGACCTGGGACCCAAGTTGGTTCTCAGCTCGGAGTGTACCTTCTCAAGTTAACATGTGCAAATATGTGTCTGCGTTATACCTGCATGTGAACAACCAATGACTATGAGAGTGCTACTTTCCCATCGTGTAACTTCGGCTTTGTGGCCAGCCACTGTCTGGCCTGTGAGACCTCTGCTCTTCTCAGCCGTCAATTCTTGGCTCGTCGTCAGCTCTTCTGGACCACGTGTCCAGAGACAGTGTTTGTGAGGTTCTGGAGCTCTGAATTAGTCTGAATTTAGGAGAATTATTCGGATCTGACGCGCCGGTGTTGCTTCAGGAGAAAGAATGTGATTTGCAACAATGCGACCTTGGCAGTGGTCCTGTTGCACACATGGCAGCTCTCTGAATTGCGCTGTATTCAGCATAGCCTCAGCTTTCTGAGATCGTTGTGGCCTACAGTGACTTCCTGAGTCATAGTCTGGTTTCTGTTGTATGTCCTTTTTTCATAGGTTAGTGGGTTCCGGCTTTGCTGTGTTCTGTAGGGTTAGTTGCATGTGGCATCTGCAAGCATCTATACGATATCTTCTTTGCTGCTTGCGGTTTCTGTGTTGCTGCGACAAGCTAATGACAAAATAATAATCGTACATGTTACTGTCCTCTAACTTATAGAACTGTACGTCTGTTTTTCGTGTGTTTGGGTGCATGACTGTGTCCTGATGTGTGTATGGCACGTGTGCGTCATGTCTAATGCTACTATGTCGTGTTGTCTCGAATGACTAGATGCATGGCTTCTTGGCTCTTTAGTCAAGACTATCAATGGAGTTGTCTTTGGTTTCATCCTGCGGGTCTTCATCTACCATGCATAATGTTCGCACTGCTCTTGGGTTGTAAGGTTGACTGAGAAGGTATCTCTTATTGTACTTGTCCATCCTGGGTGCAGTGGGAGTTGGTGCGAACTTGTGCGATCAGCGGCCATGTTGTTTTTGGTTTTTCTTCCGGTTCAAGTATTTTGCGGGTGGGTGAATAGGGCCTGATTTTGGTGTGAATGTATACTGGAAAACCGCAGAAATTCGCCAGTTATGGTAAGCTAAGCAACCATAACTCGCGCCACCACTGTGCACTGCTAATACGAACACCCAGAAAAGATGATGACATCACAAATGAAATACATTACCACTGTTGGGAATGTACCAAAGGCTAAAGCTACCAAAGTGAAATGCACTGAGTACACAGTCGCGGACTACCTGGACAGTACTCCAACGGGATCACCTCCATGCACCGCCACACCCAATCCAACTCCTGCAATGCTCTCAGAAAGGCTGTTCCTATTTTTTAGCAAATAGTAGGCTGTCTTCCTCCACCTCATCTTCCTCAGCATAACCACACAGCCTGCTTCTGTGGGACACAAAATCCCACCAGCTACCTTGCAAGCAATAAAAGAGGCAGTTTATCCATATCTTTCGAAGACAACAGTCCCCTGTATATACTGCAACACACCACTCTGAAGGGAGGCGCAAATTTGAAGTGCTTTTGAAGCTGTAATTAAGGAGCATGAGACACACTACTTTAGATGTAACACATGGGCAACATCTTTCCCTGTCCACCTGCTCCTCCATATTAGTGCTTGGTGCCTCTACCCTCGTTTCCCTCCGCACCTTACGTTCTAACCTCTCCTGCAAAAAAATTAAAAAATAAATAAAAAAACTACAAAAAAAGTTCCTTTAGTAAACGCCTTTCACAGTTAAGAATAGAACATTTCTCAGTAAAGTACATAGACTCAATAAGATTTTCCAACATTTCCATTAGCATTTTGTGTTATGCTAATGGCAATAATGTGGGGATAACGGCCCGCCATCCCAAGTTATTGGCCCAAGCAAGGGCGGATAACGAGGACTCTGGACCGTTATCCCCCGTTCCAGCCCCTGCAATGAGGGATGAAGGCCATTGGCACTCCGGGTTGCCTAAGCGGTAACTTGGGGGGGCTAAAAAAAAGTCTTTATTTTTCTTCCTAGATCGGGATGCATGTGGCGACACACTGTAGGAAGGAAAATCCTTTTCCAAGATGGCCACCATGGAAAGGGAAGGCGGGGCTCTGTACAGATGTTGAGACCTCACCCTCTTTCAGGTCCCTGCCAATGCTCCTTACACGAGTTTGCTGGAAATCCACCCATCTTTTATTTTTGTAAAGTGTCAAAATGTACGTACAATAGTGTCTTTAAGTCTCTGCTGGTGTTAATGCACTGTATAATTATGAGTAATATAAGCTGTTGTAGTACTAATTTAAGTAATAACTCACAAACAGCTCACCTTGGCAATCGATGACTCCAACTGGGAGAATTAAAGCAGCTGTGAAGATTTCCCAGTGACAGCCCTGGCAACTCAGCCCAGGGTAATGTGACCCAGGAGAGCGGGCAGGACTCCCAGGGAAACTCTCAATGGGAAGAAAACCCTGGACGAAATCCCAGCTCGTGCAGATCAGGTTAATGGTGGAAGGTTGGACGTCTCCGACAGGAACCCCCGGGAATCACACAAGACACCTTGTCTGCAGGAATGAGAAGGGAAGAAATAGGGAGCAGGTTAGAGGAGGGCCCAAAGAAGGCAAAGGAAAGGAAAGGAGAGATCGATGGAAATCCTCTCACCCGAAAAGGACTGAGGGAAAGAGACGAGAGTTCGGATCTGGAACCTGGCTGAGTAGGAAAGCTTCGGGAGTGTCTGGAAGGATAACAGGAGATGAGGACCAGGAAAAAATACTCAAGGGAATCCTAGAGAAAGGGAATTTACTCAGATGGGGAACTGGCCGGAATGGGAGACAAATAAGATTGATTCGCGAAGCCGACTGAGAACGAAACCAGCGAAAGCTGAGGGAAGGATCTGAAGAGAGAAAGTAACACAGGGTAAGTAGGAACCGCAAACACAGAGGGAAATGAGAGCATGGAGAGAGAGGATTCAGAAGCGAACTCACGGAGGGTCAAAGGCAGAAGCGACGCGAAGCACTGGCCGCTTCGTTTCCGGATAAAGGATCACGTGATCGGTCATCCGCACGTCAAGGGAGCGTGCAACTACTAGACCGCTGCCAGCCGGTCGGGGAGAATCACCAGCTTCCATCTTAGAAATGTTAGGAATCAGAGCGCCGCACAAGCGGGTCAGTGCCCATAAAGACCACTTGCGGCGATGTGTAACAGTATGCCCCCTCCTCTAGGAGGGCGCCCCTGGTTTACCCGGATGAAGCAGGAAAAAACGCAGCACAAGACGGGGTGCGTGAACCCCAGAAGCTGGCTCCCAAGTTCTTTCAGCAGGAGAATAACCCTTCCAGTCAATCAGAAACTGCAATCGACCACGATGGAATCGTGAGTCACAGATAGCAGCTACCTCAAATTCAGGACCACTGTCAGTGAGAATCGGAGGCGGTAGAGAATCTCCATCGCGATGAAAACGATCCCGCACCACTGGCTTAATCTGAGACAGGTGGAAAACCGGGTGAATCCGAGACCAGGAAGCAGGTAAGGCAAGTCGGACAGCGGCCGTCCCAATCTTGGAGAGGACTAGAAAGGGACCAAAATACCTGGGAGATAGCTTAGATGGGGCCAAATGACGAGGAAGAAATCTGGAAGCCAACCAGACCGAATCCCCGATGGTCAGTTCCTTAAAGTCTCGGCGACGAAGATCAGCGTACTTTGTCGCTCGATCCTGAGCTTTCTGTAACGATTGCTTAGCCAGTCTCTGTCCCTCATGGATATCTGCAATCAGAGAATCCACACCCGGACAGCCAGAATCGGAGGGAGACACATTCGGAGCAAAGGAAGGGTGATAACCATAGGTACAAAAGAAGGGAGTGGACTGGAGAGCAGGATGTGAAGAATTGTTGTATGCAAACTCTGCAAGTGGGAGCAGTTCCACCCAATTGTCTTGAGCCGCAGAAATAAAGCACTGTAAGTATCCCTCGAGGGTTTGGTTCAATCGCTCAGTTTGACCGTTCGTCTGGGGATGGTATCCAGCAGAGAGGGCACGTTTAATACCCAGAATGCGACAAACCTGTTGCCAAAAGAGAGAGGTGTACTGGGGACCTCTGTCCGACACAATAGTGTCTGGTAGACCATGGCGAGAAAAAACCTCAGAGAGAAAAATGTTGGCCATGGAAGGAGCATTTGGTAATCTTCGCAAAGGAGTAAAGTGTGCTAACTTGGTGAAGTAATCGATCGTTACCATGATAGTAGTCATATTCGCTGATGGCGGTAGGTCAGATATGAAATCAGTGGAAATGATCTGCCAAGGACGAACTGGTATGGGCATTCTTGCTAATAACCCTAACGGTGGTGAGCGAGGAGACTTGGCAAGAGCGCAGATCTTACAGGCGGCAACATAGTCCCGGACATCAGATCTCATGGAAGGCCACCAGAAATGTCGTTGGATGAGTTCCAATGTGGGAAGTACACCCCTATGTGCTGCAGCTCGTGAGTCATGGCAGACTTTTAACACCTCCAGTTGTAAAGAAGAAACGGGAATCAAAACTTGAGTACCATGAAAGTAGTATTCTGTTTCCTTAGAGAGATGATAAGTAGATGCCAGGTCTTCACAGAAAGTTTTATTAAGAGTGGTGGCTGTTCGTACCTCTTGCAGGAAATCAGTAAGTACTGCAATGAACCGAGCATTGGGAAACATCTTTTCTGGGCAAAAAGAAGAAGTTGGAGAATCCTTACGGGATAAAGCATCTGCTCTTAAATTCTGTCTGCCAGGCCAGTAAATAAATTCTATCCAAAAAGGTAAGAAGTAAGCCCAACATGCTTGTCTGCTGTTTGTGGTGTAAGCATTTTGAAGAACCTTGAGATTTTGGTGATCTGTACGCACCCTGACAGGAAAGGGTGAACCCAAAAGCAAATGTCTCCATTCCTCGAAGGCGCGTTTGATATCCATCGGTTCCTTCTCAAGTACCGAATAATTTATCTCAGCAGAATTAAATGTCTTGGATAAGTATGCCACCGGTCTTTCTTCACCTTGTTCTGATGACTGTAACAACACAGTTCCTAACGCATTCTGAGAAGCGTCTGTCTCGACAATGAATTGTTTGGATTGGTCAGGGTTGATCAAAATGGTTGAGGAAGTAAACATTTCCTTCAAAATATCGAATGCCTTCTGAGCTGATTCATTCCAAACAAATGATACCCCTTTCTTGAGAAGTCGAGTCAAGGGAAGTATGATTTCTGAGAAGGAAGGAATAAATTTACGATAAAAATTTGCGAACCCCAAAAACCTCTGTATGTCCTTTATCCCTGTTGGAATAGGCCAATTCACAACTGCTGATATCTTCTTGGGGTCCATGGAAAAACCCTGGGAAGATAGGACAAATCCTAGATAGGTAACTTGTCTCTGATGGAATTCACACTTGGATGCTTTGCAGTAGAGATGGTTGGATTGCAGGCGTTCTAGCACGGTGTTAACATGATGAATATGTTCCCCTTGGTTGTTGGAGTAAACAAGGATATCGCCGAGATAGATGATTACGAACCGGAACAATATGTCGGTAAATAGATGGTCCATGAATCTCTGAAATATCGCAGGAGCATTCACTAAGTCAAATGGCATTACGTGATATTCATAATGTCCAAAGGGAGTCCGGAATGCGGTCTTCCAGTCGCCTCCGGGTGCAATACGAATAAGATGGTATGCACCACGAAGATCCAACTTGGTATACCAAGAAGCCCCTCGAACAGCTTCAACAATGTCCGTGATGAGAGGCATGGGATATTTGTCAGTAGTGGTTATTTTGTTGAGACCACGATAATCAATACAGGGACGGAGCTCATCTGAGTCCTTTTTGGGGATAAAGAATAATGATGCCCCTGCAGGAGACACCGACTCAGAAATGAGACCATTCCGTAAATGGGTTTGAAGGTATTCTTTTAATGCCGACTTTTCTCTTTGAGAAAGAAAGTACATGCGGCCAAAGGGAATGGGCTGATCGGGAAGCAGGTCTATGTGACAATCATCTCTTCGATGAGGAGGGAGATTAGGAAATTCAGGGTTTTCAAACACTGATCGGTAAGGCTCATGACAGTCAGGAATCTTAAGTTGACTGATGGAAGATACAGCTGGTTTGAGAGTCTCATCTGAAGGTATATGGATCCCCACTGATTCTTGAGAAAGACAATGATGGACACAATATTCTGATCCTAGAAAAAGGGTTCCAGCAGCCCAATTTATGAATGGGTTATGTAGTCTCAGCCAAGGGAGTCCTAGAATAATTGGGTAATGGGCAGTTCTGATAACATCAGAAACCAGGGTTTCTTTATGACTCGGTATCTTACAAGTGAGCGTAATGGTTTGCTCTTTAATGGGACCCGAACTCAGAGGGGTTAACATCTACTCCCTGAATGGGAGTAACCAAAGTCTTTGGTACCTGAGAGATACCGTGTAATTTTGCCCACTCCACATCCACAAAATTACCAGCCGCCCCACAGTCTATTAAGGCCGGAATACCTGGAATGACATTTTCTGGAAGCAGGATGGAAAGAGAAACTACCACCAGGGACTGATTGCTGAGAGAGTTATCAAGTGACATACTGGTCTGATACGGGGAAGAATGTTGCTGGGCACTTACCGGTCTTCCCCTAACGGTAAGGCTTTGAAGTTTCCCGACTTAGGAATAGGAGAGCGACGAGGAGGAACTAAGTGACAGTCTTTCAAAACATGAGTAGAGGACCCACAGTACATACATAGTTTCAAAGATCTTCTCCTCTCCCTTTCAGTAGCTGAAATCGGTCCTCGAACGGTCCCAACTTGCATGGGTTCTTCAGTAGGAGACAGAGATTTCTGAATGGTTGAGGAATAATCCAACTGTGGTCGTGTTCCTTTCCCCTTTTTCTTTTCGCATGTCCTTTCATGCATTCGGTAATCAATTTGCATGGTTAACGTGATCATATCAGCTAGATTAGCGGGACGAGGGACTTTAGAGACCTCGTCTTTTAGTTCATCTGTGAGATCTCTCCGAAAAAGAGTGAGGAGACCTTCATCTGGCCAGCCTAGTTCAGAGGATAGTTGTTTAAACTGAGTGATATACCAAAGTAATTCTTAGTTTCCTTGTTTTAAATCGAGAAGTCTCTCTTGTGTGGCAACCGAAATCTCCTTTCTTCCAAACATGGTTTTGAGGCTGTTAGTGAAGGCGGTGTAAGAATCAAGAATAACATTGTTGGAGGTAACTAAAGGGGTCACCCAAGCTAACGCTGGACCAGAAAGGTGTGAAATAACATAGCCTACCTTATCTTTATCGGTAGGGAAAAAGCGAGGTTTGAAAGTGAATTGAATGGTACAACTGTCAAGTAATTCTTTTAGTCTGTAGGGGTCACCGTCGTACATAACGGAATGTAAGGACGACGGGGGAGTGTCTGAAAAGGCTCTAGCTACTTGATGTCGTAGTTGAGCATTATCCTGTTTCAAGGATTGTACCTCTAATGACATGGCCTGCATGGCCGCCATTAGCTGCTGCATTTGTTGTTCCATTTGGAATTCCGATTGCCAATATTCCTTCGGGCGTCGCTTACTGTTAATGCACTGTATAATTATGAGTAATATAAGCTGTTGTAGTACTAATTTAAGTAATAACTCACAAACAGCTCACCTTGGCAATCGATGACTCCAACTGGGAGAATTAAAGCGGCTGTGAAGATTTCCCAGTGACAGCCCTGGCCACTCAGCCCAGGGTAATGTGACCCAGGAGAGCGGGCAGGACTCCCAGGGAAACCCTCAATTGGAAGAAAACCCTGGACGAAATCCCAGCTCGTGCAGATCAGGTTAATGGTGGAAGGTTGGACGTCTCCGACAGGAACCCCTGGGAATCGCACAAGACACCTTGTCTGCAGGAATGAGAAGGGAAGAAATAGGGAGCAGGTTAGAGGAGGGCCCAAAGAAGGGAAAGGAAAGGAGAGATCGATGGAAATCCTCTCACCCGAAAAGGACTGAGGGAAAGAGACGAGAGTTCGGATCTGGAACCTGGCTGAGTAGGAAAGCTTCGGGAGTGTCTGGAAGGATAACGGGAGATGAGGACCAGGAAAAAATACTCAAGGGAATCCTAGAGAAAGGGAATTTACTCAGATGGGGAACTGGCCGGAATGGGAGACAAATAAGATTGATTCGCGAAGCCGACTGAGAACGAAACCAGCGAAAGCTGAGGGAAGGATCTGAAGAGAGAAAGTAACACAGGGTAAGTAGGAACCGCAAACACAGAGGGAAATGAGAGCATGGAGAGAGAGGATTCAGAAGCGAACTCACGGAGCGTCAAAGGCAGAAGTGACGCGAAGCACTGTCCGCTTCGTTTCCGGATAAAGGATCACGTGATCGGTCATCCGCACGTCAAGGGATCGTGCAACTACTAGACCGCTGCCAGCCGGTCGGGGAGAATCACCAGCTTCCATCTTAGAAATGTTAGGAATCAGAGCGCAGCACAAGCGGGTCCGTGCCCATAAAGACCACTTGCGGCGATGTGTAACAGCTGGGGCCGCATTCTTGTAACCCTGAATCAAGCCTCCCTAAACCTTCTCATAGCGCCTCAATGCCCAAGGGCTGCAGTGCGCTTTACAAATGCAAAAATAAATAAAAATAAATATAACTTAGCCCCCACTTGACAGAATCCATTTAGACTTTTCACAAACATTGAAGGTTGGGTCTCCAATCTTTCTGAAAATGTGTGTCCACGTTCGTCAAACGGCAACAAAGTTGTACGGCATCTAAACATTTTGAGACCCCACCCTCTAATTTTGCCCCCTCTTGACAAAATCCCACCACCTTTGCAAAAACATCTATATAAATTCTTTTTGCAAACTTTTCTGCAGATTCGTCAAATGGCACCACATTTATAAGCCTTTACAATATTTTGGGGACCCCCCTCTAATTGTGTTCCCTCTTAACAAAACAGCACCACACTTTTCAAAATCATTCAGAATTAAATATGGTCTAGAATGAAATTCCAAAATTTCATGCAGTTTCATTCTGTGGCACCAAAATTATAAGCTATCCAAAAATTGCTTTTCACCAACCCTGAAATGCACAAATAAGCATAGATGCCCCCGAACATCTAATATGTTCGCGGTCACAGGACTGCCCCGGATTGTTTGTCGACATCGGAGAAGAAAAATGCCTGTTTTTTTGTTTTTTTTGTTTTTGTTTTAAAGCCATGTCCCATCCCAACAGGTGTAATGTTGTGTTTTTCAACATGTTTTTACCGCGATGTCTGTGGACAACAGGCACTGTCCGCGAATCCAACATGGTGGGTGTTTCCAAAAATATGACACACGTCACCTTCTAGACTAATCCGATGCCCGTCCGCGGCCGAATAGGGAAGTGAGTCCGTGGACCGAACCCAGATATCACACATTTTTTTGCCCTACTTTTTGGTTGTTTTAAAAAAAAAAAAACGACTGGATGATTTACACTAAATTTACAAAAACACGCTTTCAGGACCAAGCCGCCTCTCCTGCCACTAATTTGGTGAAAATCCGTCCCGCAGTTTGGGCAGTAGGCGTGAGCAAACATATATTTTTTCATTGTGCCTTTGGGAAAAAACAGACATTTTGGGACCCCCCCTATAACTTTGCCCCCCATTGACGAAACCTTGCCAGACTTCACAAGATCAATCTGATGGGGTGATCTACTTTGTTTGCAAAGTTTAGTGAGGATTGGTCCATTAGTGCAAAGTTATAAGCTGCTCAAAAAGTGCTCTTCCTATGGGTACTTTTTTGTGTAAAATTGGGTTAAGTCATATGATTTACAATGATGGTCTTATAGGTTAAAACGTACACAATTCCGAAAGAGTCCTAACAGTGTAGGAGTATTTTCTTTTTTTTAAACAATTTTTATTATTTGAACAGCACACCAAACATTACAACTTTTAGGACGTTCATAATCAAAATCAAACCAACACATTATACATTTCCCGTCCTCCCCCCTCTCCCTGCCCACAAACTGGAGCTGCTTCGTCAGTGTCATCTACATGAGTATTTTCAGGGATCTGGTTGACTCGTCCGAGTCTCCTGTTTCATGACTGATCCGGTGAGGGGTAGCCATCGAGGTCACCAGTTGCCTCCAGGCCAACAGGGGGCCCACTTCCTCTTCTCCCCCCCCTTGTGGCAGCTTCAAACCAAACCGCGGTTTCCACTTCTGCCCATCTCAGGAGGTCCGCCCACCATGTCTCCACTCTAGGTCTATGAGCCGCCTTCCTACACATAGCAATCCTGCGCTTGGCCAGGACATATGCCAGGTCTTTCATTTTGCTGATATGCTTTAAATTGCGTGGCCTGGGGAAATTCCCAAGCATGCATGCCCCAGCAGACCCCACATCCAGCACCACACCCCCACCGGCCATTTTCGTCTTTATTTCTTCCCAGAATCTATGCACCTCTGGGCAAGCCCAGAACATGTGCAGCAACCCTGCCTCCTCCTCTCCGCACCTGGGGCATTTCTTAATGGCAGAGCCTGTGTAGGAGTATTTTCATGGTGTCTTTTCCAAGAATGAATGCAACATAGACACTGCAAAGCACGTTTTACATTGACAATGTCGATAATATAGGCTAATATCCTGCCAATGTAAGAAGAACCTTTCATGTTCGCCGTGCTAATATATGCCAGTTTTCCAATGTAAGAACCCTTATGTTTGCTGTGCCCTAATAAAGCCAGCGTTTCCACTGTAAGAAGCCATTTTTGTGCTAACTGTGTCTTTGTATTCTTGTTGAGAACTAAAAAAACACAACCATTTGCATTCACTTGAGTAAACAAAGGTAATGCAAGTACAGCACACAATTGAGCCTTACTGCACCATAGAAATGTTTAAATTATCTGGTAAATCCGCTTCATCAGTGAAAAATTGGGTGGGGCGGTTGATTCACTGGTACTTACTATAGGGTTTAAAAAAAAAAAGTTCTCCTGAATTTGGATTATATTTTTTCAAGAAGTTCAACTAAAAGACACATTATTTCTAATGTGTAACACGCTTTTTTTTAATAGTATTTGTGAATGGGAAAACTGGCTGCTGGCACGTCTCTCTACCTTTTATCTTAATTCCATAGTTTGTTGGTGATAAAAACGTGATTACTTTGTTTTTTAGCTTTGCAAAATCAAATATTTGAGAAGATAGATATTTGAGGAAGTCAAATGACTATCAGGTTTATTGGACAGTTTCGAAAAAAGAACCTATCACACTTACCCATAGAATTACTCGAGTTTGTATCCCCAGCAAAAAAGAACACTGAAACGTTCTACTCCTACATCCCGTCCCCTTTTCTCAATACTTGTGGGACATTCCGTCCTTCGGGACGGGACCGGAGCACTTTTTTGTCAAAAAGCATCAATAATTTTGAATTGTTGCCCTTCGATTTCCTCCCTTCATTCTTTTCTCCACGTGGTCTGGACGCACTACCATCACTGTGAATTTGTATTTTTATTCCCTTTGTCCTTCTTTCCGGTTCCTCAGTCATTTAGTCCACTGTCTATGCCGGTGGTTCCGGGATTCGTGTCCTGTTCTTCATGCGAATGTGGCTTCGCGAGGGCAGATCCCCACTCTTTGCTTGGAGTGTCTAGGCCCGGAACATAGCTGGGATTTGTGCTTCTACTGTGACTCCCTCTCCGTCCGGGCACTCCAACGTCATCTTTTCGGTGGGAGGAAGTGTTTCAGTGCATTCATCCATCTCATTTCCAGCTTTTCATCGACAAAAAGAAGAAACGCCTGGTAAGTTCTTTACTTTTTAGGGCGCCCCGGCTAGGGGACTCCTCAAGGGGTTTTCCAGGTCTGCGAGGGGCTTGTGTAGCTCTGTCACCAGGAGTTCCTCTGAGACGCCTCAAGGGCCTAATATGCACACCACAGTATTCTCCTAGGGTTCCTCCAGGGGACCTGCCAAAACTGGATGCTGTTCCGAGGTTCACTCATTAGAGAAATCGCGAGTTGGTTCCAATGATTTAACTTGGTGCATAGTGCTTCTATAAGTTCCCCGTAGTTGACAGCGCGTGCTTGTTGTGCAGTATGTGCTATACTCTTACGTTCCGTCCCTTTTCCTCCATACTGCATGGGCGTCCCTTCCAAGGGACGGGAGACGGAACCTTTTTCACCAGAAAAAAACCTTCTTCCCCTTTAAATTCAGAGGTGCAGGGGGGTGTGGCCCTGGGAGCATGCACTGCCCTGACTCTGCCACACCCCAGTCGCCTTTTCCGCGTCAACTGGAATGGCCTGAATTCGCCAGCGCTCCTGGGTTTGGCTTCGGCCATGTAATTCCACCTAGGGATACTTCTTCTCTTATGTCTTTTTTGTCCTTTTATCATTCAGCTTCTCCAGCATGGGGTCTGGCATGGATTCACATGCTCATGAATATTCCCCGTCGTCAGGCTGGGAATCCTCGGTAAAGAAAAAACCAGTATCAGTTTCGTTTCTGATCTGTCTTTCGTAGTAATAACCAATCACTGGTCTCTGCGTCATACTGACCACAGCCAATGACTGCCCTCTACCTAAGCACCGCCTCTGGCAGCCATCTTCAGATTTTTACCGCACGTTCATGTGTTGGGATCCTCGTGCTATTGCTCTCGAGCGTTAGTGCTATTTTTTCGCGCTTTTTACAAAAAACTTCGATTCTTTCGGTCAAAAGAGCCTCAAGCTCCACCGATCCTACATCCGATCAACGGGGACCCGTGTCGGATTCATCTGTGCCCCTCAAGGGTGAAGATTTCGTCAAGCTACACTTCGGAGGACTCCAGAAGCTTCTCAGGCCCTGTCTCGGAGATGGCCCAGGAGAAGGGAAGCTCGACGCCCGGAAAGCTGTTCAGGGTCTGCCCTGGATGCCAGCTGCAGAACGTCTTCAAGGAGGACGAACACTCTTTCTGCCTTTACTGCCTTCATGAGGACAAGACGCACGTGGAGAAGGACTGTGCGTTTTGCGGCAACATGTCGGAACGGACCATGAAGGACCGCCATCAACGTCTCGCCAACTGGCTGGAGGGTAAGAGCCCGTCTGGCGAGAAGAAGAAGAAATCCGAGCGGTCTTCTAAGACCTTTGAGGGCGCCCCGGCGACGGGGGCCCAACATAAGGCCAAGCACCGCGAGTCCGCTGGCACCGGGAGCGCCGAACGGTCGGGCTCTACGGGCGCCAGGCAGGGCGCACCCTCCCCGGCACCATCAACCACGAGCCAACGCTCTGGGTCGGGTAAGAGGAAGGCCGAGCACCCGGCGAAGCTCCTGGAGAGGCCCCGGTCGAGCTCTAAGGCAGAGGAGGAGCGTGGCAGTGCCCCCTCCCTCAAGGATAAGGCGGTGAGCGCACCTAAGGTGGTGAAGGCCTTGATCCATCCGACCAAGCCCTCTATCGAAACGGTCGCGGCGGCCCTGGCTCAGCCTGTGGTGGCTGCACCAGTGGTGGCGACCTCAGGGCCCAGAATCTCCCTGCCTCCTCGGAGGGAGTCTTCCTTTGTGCCCATCGATAGGACCCCCGTGAAACCCTCCGTGGGGAAGAAGAAGGGGGGGCAGGGCGTCGTCGTAGAGTCGGCCTCAACCTCAGAAGAGGAGCTGATCGAGGTCTTAAGCCACGGCCTAGGCGTGGAAGAAGGCCAGCCCGTCGGAATGGACCCCGACGCAGGTGACGACGACGACATCGTCGAGGATACCGACGGGGCCCCTGCTCGCCCGTCGGATTCCCCTCTGCCAGCGCCGCAAGACAACTCGGGGGCCATTTTGTTGGCCATACAGTCCTTATGCTCCGAGATAAGGACAAGGCTACCGTTACCGACGGGGGAACCTCTCCCGTCGGGGGATCCAGAACCGGGACCTTCTGGTGTTCCCCCTACCAAGAAAAGAAGGATCCATCCACCACCTCCTTTTCAACCGTCGCGCCCCTTCCAGCCCTCCTCCCCGTCCACCCGAGGGGATGATACGGGGACTGACACGGCAGCGACGGGTACGGACGACGAGGCATACGACGAGGATTTCCCGTCGTCGCCTCCCACCAGGGCCTCTCCGCCCGACGAGATCGGATCTTTCCACTCCATGATCTCCAGGGCTTCCGAGCTTTTCCAACTCTGCCCTGAGGAGAAGAAAAAGGAAGGCTTCCTTTATCAGCGGCGCGAGGCCAAGAGGAAGACGGTCCTCGCAGTGCCTCTGTTGGACGACATTTGGGATGAGGGCCTTTCCCTCCTCAAGAACCCTTCCACGACGCCAGCTAGAAGAGACCGGTACGAGAAAAAGTACCGGGTCCCGGACACGGCCCCCTATGCCTCCGGGCGCAGCCTACCCCGGACTCCGTCGTCTCCGCGGCAGCCAGGAAGAAAGCGGGGGGGGTGCGGCCTCCACATCGACTTCCCCGCCGGACGGCGAGGGAAAGAAATTGGATACTATGGGGCGTAGAGTCATCTCGTCGGCAGCGACGACGATTAAAGCGGCCAACGCCTTGGCTATCGTGGCCCGCTACGACAGGGAGCTCTGGTACAAGATGGCTCCCCTGCTGGATTTTCTGCCGGACGACAAGAGGGCGGAGGCCCTTGAGATCCTGCAGGAAGGTGAGGTGGCCTCGGACCACGCCATCACCGTGGCGACGGACATCGCCGACACTGGATTCCGCCAGCTGGGCAACGGTGTTTGCCTTCGACGTCGTGGATGGCTCAAAGCTACGGACTTCCGGCAGGACGTCCAGACCAGAGTCCTGGACATGCCCTTCGACGGGAACAACCTGTTTGGGAAGACAGTGGACGATTCCCTTCAGGCCATCAAGGCGGATACTGAGACGGCCCGGGCCCTTGGAGTCCTGCAACGACGGACGCCCTTTCGGAGCGGCGGAGGCAAGGGCGCCTCCAAAGGTTCCGGCGGCGGTTTCGCTTCCTACCGTCAAGCGGCCCGCTCGTCGTCGCAAGAGGCCTACAGAGGACGAGGCAAGTCTAGCGGACCCCGCCGTCGTCGCCAAGGAGGTCAAGGCGGCAAGGCCGCGTCCAAGCAGGATTGAACCGGCCGTGGGGTCGGGCCCCCACCGAAGCACCCCGGTGGGAGGCCGGCTGGCGGGCTTCGTCAGCGTGTGGGAGTCCATCTCCACCGACCGTTGGGTGCTGGACGCCCTGGCCCGGGGCCACGCGCTCGAGTTTCAAAGAAGGTGCCCGCGCGTCCCCCCCGTGGCCAGGAAAGAACTTCACGTCCCTCAACTTCTCCTGGAGGTAAAGGCGATGCTCAGAAAGGGCGCCATCGAACTCGTCCCAAAGAGGCTTCGGGGCTCCGGAGTCTACTCGAGATACTTCCTCGTGAAGAAGAAGACGGGAGGATGGCGCCCCATCCTGGACCTGCGACGTCTGAACAAGTTCATCAAGGCGCAGAAGTTCCGGATGGTCACCCTCCAGCACGTCCTGGGTCAGCTGGAGGAAGGAGACTTCCTATCGTCGTTGGATTTGGAGGATGCCTACTTCCACATTCCCATCCTAAAGGGGCACCGCAAATTCCTCAGATTCGTGGTCCAAGGGCGTCATTACCAGTTCAAAGCCCTTCCCTTCGGACTACGGTCGGCACCCAGGGTATTCACCAAGTGCCTTGCACCGGTGGCGGCGCAGCTGCGCCGCGAGGGGATCCACGTCTACCCCTACCTGGACGACTGGCTCATCCGCGCCAAGACGAGAGAGCTCGCCGTGGTCCACACGGCAAGGACCGTCCAACTCCTCACGGACCTGGGATTCTCCGTGAACTACGCCAAATCCCACCTGGTGCCCGCGCAAGTCGCACTGTTTCTGGGAGCGAGGCTCGACACAGTGTCCCTTCTGGCCTCCCCGTCGGAGGAGAGGACCAGGACCATCTTGGGCAAGGTGCAACGGATGTTGGTGGCCGACGCGGCCAAAGTGAGGTCCATCAAGTCCCTCCTCGGGATGATGTCTTCCTGCATCTACCTCATTCCCATGTGCAGGCTCCGGATGCGCCCGTTGCAAGAATTCCTGGATGCGCGCTGGATCCAGACGACGGGCAGCTTCGAGGAAAGGATCAAGCTCGACGAGAGTTTCCGACGAGCGATACGGTGGTGGGGCACCCGCGCGCATCTGACGGCGGGCATGGACTTCCAGACCCCAGCCCACCAGGAGACTGTGACCACGGATGCCTCCCTGGAAGGGTGGGGAGCGCACACCGAAAATCTGCAAGCAAGGGGACTCTGGCTCCCGACGGAGAAGTCCCTACATATCAACGTCCTGGAGCTCCGTGCAGTGTTTTGGGCCCTCAGGTCCTTCCTTCCGTCCCTCAAGGGCAAGGTGGTGAGGATCTTCACCGACAACACCACCACCATGTTTTACATCAGGAAACGGGGCGGAACCAGGTCCCCAGCGCTGTCCAAGGAGGCGCAGGACCTGTGGCATTGGGCCGTCGCCCAAGGGATTTTTCTGGTGCCGTTTCATCTGGCAGGGATAAAAAACACCATCGCCGACTCACTCAGCAGGGAGCTGCGCTCGTGCCACGAGTGGGAACTACGGCAGGATCTGGTGGATCGCCTCTTCCGACGGTGGGGCACACCCCAGATCGACCTGTTCGCGACGGCGACGAACACCAAGTGCCGGAGGTTCGCCAGCAGGTTTCCCCAGACGAGGAGCATGGGCGATGCTTTCTCTTTCCCCTGGGAGGGCCTGTTCCTCTACGCGTTCCCTCCCTTGCCTCTGCTAATCCGGCTCGTCAACCAGCTCAAGAGGTCACGGTGCAGGATGATCCTCGTCGCACCTGCGTGGCCGAGGCAGATATGGTTCCCGGACCTTCTGGACTTGTCAGCGTCCCCGCCGATCAAGCTGCCGGCGGACGCGGATCTACTCTCCAGGGAAGGAGGCGCCATCCTCCACCACGACCCGAAGTCGCTGAACTTGCAGGCCTGGCTCCTGCAGCACTAGAGTTTGGAGGATACGACATACCGGCCGATTGCAGAGAGGTTCTTGCAAAGGCCAGGGCGTCCTCGACTCTTAGATGCTACGGACACAAATGGAAGAGGTTCTCTGTCTGGTGCCACGCACAGAAGATTAACCCTCTACGGATTACGGCTCCCCAAGTACTGCCGTACCTGCTGACGCTGGCCAAAGCTGGTCTGGCACATGCGTCCATCAAGATTCATCTTGCTGCGATCTCCCGATACACCAGAACCACGGGCCGGACGTCCTTGTGGTCTCATCGTCTGGTGAAAGAGTTCATGAAGGGACTGTTCAGATCGTTCCCGCCGGTGAAGGCTCCGGCCCCGGCGTGGGAGCTCAACGTGGTGCTGACCAAGCTCATGGGACCTCCGTTCGAGCCTCTGCACTCGGCCCCGTTGAAGTTTCTATCGTGGAAAACAGCTTTTCTTGTGGCCATCACCTCCGCACGACGAGTGGGAGAGATCCAGGCCCTTTCCTGCAAGGCCCCGTACTTGACTTTCCACGACACGAGGGTAGTGCTCAGGACGCACCCCTCCTTCATGCCCAAGGTACCGTCGGACTTCCATCTCAACGAACCCTTGGTGTTACCTGTGTTCTTCCCGTCGCCTTCGTCGCCGGCTGAGAGGACTTTGCACTCGCTGGATGTAGCTAGAGCGCTGAAGTTCTACGTGGACCGCACGAAGGGTTTTCGGAAGACGTCACAACTCTTTGTGAACTTTGGACCTGTCAATCAGGGGAAGGCTCTCTCGAAGGCTTCCATCTCCAGATGGCTCTCCGGCTGTATCATGTGCTGTCACCGGTTGGCAAACCGACCGCTGCCTGGCCGTCCGAGAGCCCATTCCACCAGAGCGATCGCAGCTACCACGGCGTTCCTATCTGGTGTGCCCCTGCTGGACATATGCAGGGCTGCTACGTGGAGGTCGACGCACACCTTCACGAAATTCTACTGCGTCGACCGGGATTCCAGGGAGGAGTCCAGGGTCGGCCAAGCAGTGCTGCGCAACCTGTTCGCCTGAGGTGAGCCTGGTGAGGAGGTAAGATGCTTAATGTTGAGTTGATGTGATGCTTAATGTTGAGCCTTTGCCACCTCCCGTGGTTGCATGTGTGTACTGCTATGTATTCTTTATTCATGAGCATGTGAATCCATGCCAGACCCCATGCTGGAGAAGGAACAAGTTACTTACCTGTAACTGTTGTTCTCCAGCATGGGTCTGGCATGGATTCACATGCGAACCCTCCCGCATACCCCTCTGCGGCTCTTCACTTGGTCATACTGCCACTTCACGTGCTCCCAAATCTGAAGATGGCTGCCAGAGGCGGTGCTTAGGTAGAGGGCAGTCATTGGCTGTGGTCAGTATGACGCAGAGACCAGTGATTGGTTATTACTACGAAAGACAGATCAGAAATGAAACTGATACTGGTTTTTTCTTTACCGAGGATTCCCAGCCTGACGACGGGGAATATTCATGAGCATGTGAATCCATGCCAGACCCATGCTGGAGAACAACAGTTACAGGTAAGTAACTTGTTCCTACTCGGTCCTCAGGCGTCATGCTCCTCCCAGGCGCATGTCTACTTCTACAGGGTTCAGCAAGTGTCCATCCTGCGACAGGCTCTTCCTGACTAAAGACCCCCACGCCCTCTGCCTACGGTGCCTTTGCCAAGAACACGGCTGGCAAGCTTGTACCACGTGCCACGCGCTTTCCTCAAGGTCCCTGAAGAACAGACTTGGCCAGGTGGAGTGAGCTCTTCCAGAGATCACCTCCAAAGGACTTAAAGGACTTTGTCTATCATCGATCCAGGCCCAAGGTAGGGCCGCTCTTTTCCAGTACACCCCGCAAGGTAGACTCCATCCCAAGGACTCGCCCGCGTGGGAGGGTCCGCCCAGGTCCAGGTACCAGCACAAGTACCAAGGCTGAATCAGCTACCGGCCGACAGGCAGAGGGGTCAGTAGATCCTTCCGGTGACAGTGCTGAGTCACGGGAAGGTTCTTTTACCGGGTCTTCGCCCGAGGTGCTACGTCCTAGTACCAGCAACATGTCAGAGGGGGCGCCTTTACGCAGTTTTACCGGCAGATCCGCCGAGGGCAATATGCCTACCGGGAGAAACAGGGTAGGCCCCATGATCCACACTCAAGAGTCCTGGGCCGGGCACAGTGAGCGAGCAACACAACGTAGGCACGTGGAAGGCAGCTCGACAAAATGGCTTCCGTGCCAGAAAATGCAGACATCTGGCCGACGCCGCTCCAGGGAAGGCAGCAGGTGGAGGAACGTGTGTCAAGGTCGGACTGGTGTCAACCAGGTATGTGGCCTACAGCGTACACTTCCTTCGCACAAGGCAGGTTCCCGCTGCGTCCATAAGGGCAGGGCACGCAACGGCTCCAGCAGCCGCTCGCTACCCCGTCAATATCGCCTACCACCACTCCAGCCTGCGAGGACAGGTTCTTTGAACGGTTCCTCTGGCTCATGAAGTCTCCTCGGATGGGGGACATCCTCGGGGACGCCATCAGGGACGTGCTGCTGCCAGTGGCTCTGGCACCGCAGACTCCGGTACAGGTGCCCCTGGGCCCTGTTCACCCTCATGTCCAGGCGGTTCTGCAACAGCCTCTGGCTCCGGACTCCACACCGGAGCCCCCGAGTCCCAACTCCCCTCCTCGGGTCCTGGAGCAACAGGACCTACAGGCGGATACAGATGAGGAGGAGGACCCCAACACACCATCTTCAGCCGAGGCCTTCCACAAATGTCTTGCAGGGCTGGCAGAACACTTGCACTTCCTCAACCCGAGGTCGAACAACCAGCAGAGGGGGTCCTTGCAGAAGTATTCACACTACGCTACGTCACGTAACCAGAACGGGGATCCCGATGCAGAAGGACGTAGTTGCCTTCGCCAAGAAGGGTTGGCTCAAGCCTCACTCAGTCCAGCCAGTGAATAAACGCCTGGACGCCAAGTACAGGCAGATGGAGGGGGATCCTCGGCCACACTCCTCGGTGATCGCTGCGGCATCACTATAATCCAAGCCTCAGCCGTCCTCCGCCTCCTCCTCTGCGGCGCTGCTCGGCAAGGAGGAGAAGATCCTGGAGAGCGTACGGGAAGAAGCTGTATTCCAACGCGTCCTTGCACCCAATGCGGATGCCATGCTGGCAGCCGTTAACCAGAGGCTCTGGCAGGAAATTGCGCATTTCCTCCCAGAGCTTCCAGCACAGAGCCAATCACGATTCAAGGTGGGATTGGCAGAGGCCAAGATGGTGGCACAGGACATCATGGAGTCCACCGTGGCCCACATTGACACCTGCAATGCCACGGACATGAGAAGAGCGGCTTGGCTCTGTGCTGCGAAATTCAACCTGGATGTCCAGGATCGCATCTTAGATTTTCCGTTCAAAGGGGGTGACCTCTTCCACTCCACAATGGACGAGGAGCTGGACAAAAAGAAAAACAGCTTATAAATGGCCAGGTATTTATCCATCTTGACAAAGACCATGCCCAAAACGTACACCCTGTCACAGCAGCGCTCGGACAAGAGGCCTACATACGGAGGGTTCTGCGGCTTCGAAGAGCAGAGGTCCAGGCAGCCTGACCGTTCGCCGGCTCAACAGCGGCGCAAGCAACAAAAAGGGGGGGAGGGGAGTAAGCACTTTTTCCAGTACCTCTCCTCCGTAACAGCCTCAGAGGGAAAGAAGGTATGACGCACCCACGGTGGGGTTCAGGCTTGCTCTCCATGCACATTTCTGGTACCAGAATTTCGCGGACCCCTGGATCCTCTCTGTAGTCTCCACGGGGTACTGCCTCCCTATCCCAGCCTCTCCTCCCCTCCACTCCCACAGGTTGGGACAGCAACTCTTTTGGCGGAGATCTGGTAGCTCGTACAGAGCCAGGCAGTGGAGGAAGTCCCAGCCTCCCATCGAGGCTTGGGCTTTTACTCCAGGATTTCCGCCAATCAGAAGAACAACCAGGCGGGCCTGAGAGTTGTGCTGGACCTTTCCATCCTCAACCTCTCACTACCTATACAAAAATTCAAGATGGTTACGCCAGCTTTGATAGCGTTGACATTGTGCAAGGGAGGCTGGATGTGCTCCCTGGATCTGAAGGACGCATACCTACACGTCCCGATCTGGCAGCCACATCGTTCCTTTCTACGATTCAGGATCATTGGCTACCATTTCCAATACAAGGTGCTTCCTTTCGGCCTCAACTCGGCCCCCTGGGTCTTTACCAGGCTGATGAACACTGTGGCGGCCCTCCTCAGGTTGCAGGGCCACCACATCTACCCGTACCTCGACGACTGGCTCGTCAGGGCGACCTCTCCGGAAGCAGTGCACCGTACTTCCCACGCTCTTATGAACACTAAACACGAGCTGGGTTTTTCATTGAACATCAAGAAGTTGCAGCTGCAGCCCACGCAGAGACTGACTTCTTGGGGCTAATTTGGGACACGTGCTCTGAGATTGTTTTTCCCTCGGAGAACATGTCATGATGCCTACCCCCGGAGCACCAGGCCAGGCCCAGTACCCCCGGGAGCAGGCATCACGCCCCCAGGTAAAAGCCCAGCGGCCCTTTATAGGGGCTCTTTGGACTCTGTCCTGGCGCCGTTGGCGCCAGGCTCATGTTGGACATCAGTCCTGGCGCCATAGGCGCCAGGCTCATAAAGGGAAGTGTTTGGTGCACTTACCTGAAGCAGACCATGCTGCACACTCACCTGATGCAGACCATGCTGCATGAATAACCAAGCCAAATGAGGCTTAGGAGGGACTATTTTTCTGAAGGAACTATTTTGTTTCTTGGGTGGGGCTGTGGAAGAATACTCACCTGTAACTTCTTCCAAAGCTATTTAAGCCACACCCGGACTGCCACACGTGCTTCGCGTTGTTCTGTATCCCAGCAGCTGAACGCTCACTGTGTCTGCTCCTGCACCTGGACTCCAGCCACGCCCGCCTCGAACCTGGAACACCTGTAAGAGAATAAGAGAAGAGAAAGGTGAAAACCAAGAACTATTTCAACCTTCTTACCTGCATCCGGAATCTTCACGCCAGCATTCCTGAAGGAAGACTTCCATTTAAAAGCACAGCGTTGCTCGCTGCAGCGCCGCGCTTCACTCACCTGTTCCCGAGACGCTGCCCGGCTCCATCGCGGCTCTCAGTGCCGGTCGCCACATCTCTGCACCGCACCTAAGGGAGAGAAGAAGAGACAAAAGGTGAGCCAGTGAACACAAGAGGAAAGCTGGATTTTCAGCCATATTACTTACCGGCTATTCTTGGTGAGCCATTCCACTTCTCGGGTCGGCGCCACATCTCTGGCAGGTACCGCACCCCGGCCCCTATGGGGAAAGGACAAAAGACATTACTGGGGAATTATAAAGACATTTAGAGGGGTCGCCCTCATCACAGACTCACCGGATTTTACCCCGGCAATTTGACCCTTCAATGCATAGCCTTTGTTCTGCACCTGAAATAAAGGACAGAAAAAGACAACATAAAAGGAGGCTCACACTTGAACTTTTGCATCTTCCTACTTACGACGTATCGCTCAATAAAGTCAAGTGGATTTGCCAGCGCCATTCAGAAAACCAGTGAAGTAACTGGACGAACGTGCGCCCCTGCATCAGAAGCAGGATGGAGAGTTCATCCTTCCAAACCATAAGGTTTTGGAGGAAGTCAGAGGAGAACGAAGGGGGAAAAGGGGGAGCAAGCACATTATTCATCAGACAGTTAATCCCCTTTCTCATCTGCAGAAGGATATTCCTACGTGCCAGACAAGCAAGATTTGGGGGTCCTGTTCAATCGGTGGTCCGAATTCTGCGCATTACGCTTGAAGAGGCCACAGCAACCCAGACCAGCGCCTCCGTGGGAGCCAGGTGAGCGTTACAGAACGCAAAGCCTTCCCACAAATTCCCACCCAGGCGCTATGTGCTTTCCAGTAACCCGGTGCAGATTAATCTACCTGGAAACATGCCGCTGGCCCCACCCGAACGCTTTGCTGGGGACCCCAAACGATTCGCTGTATTCATGAATCAGTGTCGTTTGCATTTCCTGTGCAGACCTGGGGCCTTCCCGAATGACCAGACCAAGGTAGCCTTTGTATGGTCATATCTCAGCGGCAGTGCTGCCGATTGGTCAGTTCCATTGGTAACTCAAGATGACCCGATTCTTCGTGATTTTCAAAGATTTCAAGCAAGCATGGAAAGGTTATTTGCTCGTCACTCCCAGGGGCAGGCTCTAGATGACGAACTTCTATCTCTGCGACAGGGCAATCAAGACCTCCTTTCCTACATTGCAACCTTTAATAGACTAATTGTGGAAACTGGGTGGCCAGAGGATAAGAGAATCACGTTATTTTATCGAGGTCTACGCGGAGAACTTAAAGATGTCCTGGCCCAAGTTGTAAATCCGCCCCAAGAGTGCTCTGAATATATAGACTTAGTGGTCCAATTGGATCACAGACTGCAAAACAGAAAAGCAGATCGGTCCAAGTTTGAGACCCGGGTGTTAGTCAAGACCCACGCTAACCTCAAGGGGGCTGAAGCCTCAGAGCCAATGCAAATCGGAGGAGTTAAAGGACCTTTAACGCAAAAGGAACGTGAAAGAAGACAGCAGATGCACTTATGTCTTTATTGTGGATCCTCTGGACACTTTCTACGAGATTGCCCGGCAAGGCCGCCCAGGAAGGTGGTAGGAGCCGCTGAAAAAATCCATGAAACCTCTGTATCGGGAAACGACCCCGCCCGACAAGCGTAGGGGTCCGCTTGCCGAGCTTGAAAACAAACTCTCAGACCTCGCATTTCACTGTGCCAATGGTCCTCGTAGATCCGGAACAGCCTAAGTGGTTGCATGCAATAAAGGCATACATCGATAGTGGGGCTATAGGAAACTACGTGGATCGTGAATTGGTCTCCAGGATTAACCTCCCCCTGCGTCCTAAAACCAGTAAAGATGTCATCACCACAGTCGATGGAACCGAAATTGCCTCGGGACCGGTAACACATTCCACAGCTGAGGTAACACTTGTAGGTCCGGACGGCCATCGGGAGGCAGTTGTGTTTGATGTAATCAAGGCTCCACAGTTTCAGGTTATACTCGGAATCCCTTGGTTAGAAACACATAATACTCGAATTGATTGGCGAGCGAAGAGAATAACCTTTCCAGAGTGTGCACGAACCTGCTACCCAGAAAATCTGAAGGTCATTCTAGCATCAGTAACCTCTGGCTCCATGCAACTACCTCCGGAATACCAAGACTTCCAGGACGTCTTCCAAAAGGAACAGGCCAACACGTTACCTCCTCACAGATCGTACGATTGCCAAATCGATCTGGTGCCCGGTGCACAACCCCCTTGTAGCAGGATTTATGCCCTTACTGAGCCGGAGAATCTGCATTTGAGACAATATTTAGATCAATACCTAGCCAATGGTTTCATTCGCCCGTCAAAGTCTCCGGCATCCTCGGCTTTGTCCTTCGTGCCAAAAAAAGAAGGCGACCTTAGAACTTGTATTGATTACCGCGCATTGAACCAGATAACTGTTAAAAATCGTTACCCTCTGCCTTTGATCCCTGAACTCCTTGACCAGGTGAAGGACGCTTGCATATACACCAAGTTAGATCTCCGGGGGGCTTATCTGGTACGAGTTAAAGAAGGCGACGAATGGAAAACGGCCTTCCGTACAAAATATGGACTATTCGAATACCAGGTGATGCCTTTCGGGTTGTGCAACGCGCCTGCTGCCTTCCAATTCTTCATGAACGATGTCCTTCGGGAACTCATCGACGTCTGTGTTGTCGTGTATATCGATGACATTCTGGTGTACTCCTCTTCGGAATCTGATCACAGAAAACATGTCAGGGCCGTCCTTGAGAAATTGCGCCAGCACAAACTGTTTGCAAAGCTGGAGAAATGCGTTTTCCATACCACTGAGGTTGAATTTCTTGGATTTATCGTGACACCTAAAGGGGTCCGAATGGACTCGCGGAAAGTGGATGCAATCCTCAAATGGCCATCACCTAGTTCGGTGAAAGGTGTCCAAAGCATGCTTGGTTTTGCCAATTTTTATCGCAGGTTTATCCCAGAATTTTTACGGGTGGTGCAACCCATCACTGCACTCTTGCGGAAGAATAAACGTTTTGAATGGACCGAGGAAGCTGAACAGGCCTTTCAGGAATTAAAAGCTAAATTTACGTCCGCACCTATCTTGAAACATCCGCGTCCTGATCTCCCATATATAGTCGAAACCGATGCATCCAGCTTAGCCATGGGAGCTGTCCTGTCTCAGAGAGACCCCGAAACCAACCAACGGCACCCCGTAGCATTTTGGTCCAGAAAGTTCTCGCCGCCGGAGATAAATTATGCAATCACCGATAAGGAATTATTAGCCATTAAGTCCGCCTTTAAGGCTTGGCGGCATTATCTTCTTGGCGCCAGGCATACCATCACCGTGATCACTGATCACCGAAATTTACAATATTAAAAAACTGCCAAGGCTCAGTCTTCACGACAGCTCCGATGGGCTTTATTCTTTGCTGAGTTCGATTTTGTAATCACCTACCGTCCTGGCTGTAAGAATGGCAAAGCAGACGCGCTATCTCGAATTGGAATGGGAGAAATGGATACAAACTCAGAACCTGTGCCGAGAATTCCTGAACAAAGAATCTTGGGGATAACCACTTTACAAACCCTTGAAGACATTCAAGCACGGGTAAAACTATTCCTGGACTCTTCAGCCTTGCAGGATTAGATCAAAAGGGGGTCTGCCTTTTCAATCAATGATGGCTTACCTTACTTCCAAGGACATTTATTTTTGCCAGAAAAGGAATTGCAAGAATTGGTTATTTCCCGTCATCACGATACTCTGATGGAAGGTCATCCTGGCATTGCCAAAACAGAGGAAAAAATTAAACGACAATTCTGGTGGCCGTCCTGGCGAAAGGATATTAAATTGTTTGTGATGTCCTGTGGAGTTTGCGCCCAAAACAAAGGTCAAAAAACAAAATCCGCCGGTCTTCTTCAACCCTTAGACATTCCACCAGCACCTTGGCACACCTTGTCACTAGATTTTATCACGGACCTGCCCTCTTGTAATGGATACAATACTATTCTGGTTGTGGTGGATTTATTTTCCAAGATGGCCCATTTTATTCCGTTGAAAGGATCACCTTCAGCTTTTGTTCTTGCCAAGGAATTCCTCGAAAATGTCATCCGTCTGCATGGATTCCCGTCCATACTAATCTCCGATCGGGGAAGCCAGTTCATTTCTCGTTTTTGGAAAAAGTGTTGTCAACTGGCACAAATCGACGTAAGACTCTCAACCAGTCACCACCCACAGACCGATGGTCAGACGGAGAGAACGAACCAGACCCTTGAACAATATCTACGATGTATGTTGCACCAATCGGAGGGTAATTGGAAGGACATTTTATGGGTGGCTGAATATGCATACAATAACTCGATACACTCTGGAACTGGTCAGAGCCCCTTTTATACCCTATATGGACATCACCCTCGTACTTCAGACCTGGACTCACCTTTGAGCCTCGAAATGCCCGCAGTCGACCATTTGCATTCTACGATTACTCAAGCCTTCAAGGATGCTACTGCACACTTACAACATGCGAAAGAGAAATACAAAAAGAATGTGGATCTGCATCGCAAGGAGGCGCCTCCATACCAAATAGGGGATCAAGTATGGTTGGCTACCAAACACTTATCACTCAAGGGACCTCAGACTTTTAATCCAAGGTATTTAGGCCCTTACTCAATCAAAGCTATAATTAACCCAGTGGCAGTCAAACTAGATCTACCAGCTAACATGCGGATTCATCCCGTCTTTCATGTGTCGCTTTTGAAACCAGTGCAACCAGGAACCAGATTAATAAAGCCACCAGAACCAATCCAGATAGATGGGGAGCCCGAATTCGAGGTGAAGAACATTTTGGACTCTAAGATCTCAAAATCAAAACTTTTCTATCTAATTGATTGGAAGGGGTACGGGCCTCAGGAAAGATCTTGGGAACCCAGCGACCACGTTCATGCACCTCGGCTAGTAAAAATGTTCCATCGGAATTTCCCAAACAAACCGAAACCTCCTGGGGAAAAGGCCTTGGGAGGGGCCTTGGGGGGTGGGGGGGAGTGCTGTCATGATGCCTACCCCCGGAGCACCAGGCCAGGCCCAGCACCCCCGGGAGCAGGCTTCACGCCCCCGGGTAAAAGCCCAGCAGCCCTTTATAGGGGCTCTTTGGACTCTGTCCTGGTGCCATAGACGCCAGGCACATAAAGGGAAGTGTTTGGTGCACTTACCTGAAGCAGACCATGCTGCACACTCACCTAATGCAGACCATGCTGCATGAAGAACCAAGCCAAATGAGGCTTAGGAGGAACTATTTTTCTGAAGGAACTATTTTGTTACTTGGGTGGGGCTGTGGAAGAATACTCACCTGGAACTTCTTCCAAGGCTATTTAAGCCACACCCGGACAGCCACACGTGCTTCGCGTTGTTCTGCATCCCAGCAGCTGAACGCTCACCGTGTCTGCTCCTGGACTCCAGCCACGCCCGCCTCGAACCTGGAACACCTGTAAGAGAATAAGAGAAGAGAAAGGTGAAAACCAAGAACTATTTCAACCTTCTTACCTGCATCCGGAATCTTCACGCCAGCATTCCTGAAGGAAGACTTCCATTTAAAAGCACCGCGTTGCTCGCTGCAGCGCCGCGCTTCACTCACCTGTTCCCGAGACGCCGCCCGGCTCCATCGCGGCTCTCAGTGCCGGTCGCCACATCTCTGCACCGCACCTAAGGGAGAGGAGAAGAGACAAAAGGTGAGCCAGGGAACACAAGAGGAAAGCCGGATTTTCAGCCATATTACTTACCGGCTATTCTTGGTGAGCCATTCCACTTCTCGGGTCGACGCCACATCTCTGGCAGGTACCGCACCCCGGCCCCTATGGGGAAAGGACAAAAGACATTACTGGGGAATTATAAAGACATTTAGAGGGGTCGCCCTCATCACAGACTCACCGGATTTTACCCCGGCAATTTAACCCTTCAACGCATCGCCTTTGTTCTGCACCTGAAATAAAGGACAGAAAAAGACAACATAAAAGGAGGCTCACACTTTAACTTTTGCATCTTCCTACTTACGACATATCGCTCAATAAAGTCAAGTGGATTTGCCAGCGCCATTCAGAAAACCAGTGAAGTAACTGGACGAACGCGCGCCCCTGCATCAGAAGCAGGATGGAGAGTTCATCCTTCCAAACCATAAGGTGAGCTTAAACCGGGGGTTTTGGAGGAAGTCGGAGGAGAACGAAGGGGGGAAGGGGGGAGCAAGCACATTATTCAGCAGACAGTTAATCCCCTTTCTCATCTGCAGAAGGATATTCCTACGGGCCAGACAAGCAAGATTTGGGGGTCCTGTTCAATCGGTGGTCCGAATTCTGCGCATCACGCTTGAAGAGGCCACAGCAACCCAGACCAGACCAGCGCCTCCGTGGGAGCCAGGTGAGTGTTACAGAACAAGATTACGGCCCTCAAGGCCCCCGCGCACTTCCTCAGGAGGTGGCCTCATGTAGGTGACACCTACTGGGTCTCATGGCAGCAGTCCTCTTGGCCGTCCCCCACACAATCCTCAGGATGAGGATATAGCTGCACTTGGCAGCCTCTTGGAACCAGGAGCGAGGCTCTCGGTCAGAGATGATCAACGTTCCTCTATCACTTCACCCGGACCTCACATGGTGGTCGCGGGGCGGCAACCTGTAGCGGGGAAAGCCCTTCCGGCAACCTACCCCGCAGGTCACCATCACCACAGACTCCTCTCTCGAGGGTTGGGGTGCCACCGTGGACAACCACTGCGTCCACGGCACCTGGACCCGGCAGTAGCAGGAGTACTTCATCAATTGGCTGGAACTGAAGGCGATCTGGCTGGCTCTCGGAGCCTTCCTTCCGGTTATCAAGGGCAAGATTGTCCTCATTCAGACAGACAACTCGACCAGCAGGTTCTATGTCAACAAGCAGGGAGGTACCAGATCCCCACCCCCTGCTATGCAGGCTCACTGTCAGCATGTGAGAATGGGCCCTGGAGAACAAAATCTACCTTACGGCTGTCAACCTGCCGGAGGAATCCAACCTGAAGGCAGACAGGCTCAGCAGACTGGGTGCGGACAACTACCATTGGCAGTTCAACAACCTAGTACTGCAGGAAATCTTCTACAAATGGGGACACCCCCAGGCAGACCTCTTTTGCCTCCCGGGACAGCAGGAAGTGCCAACTGTTCGCTTCCTGGCAAGGTCGCGAGTGAAGGAAGATGTTTTTTGCTGCCATCAAGACTGGATTGTTATTTTGGACTTAATATATTTGAACTCTTCTGCTTAACTAATTATTAGCTAATGGAAAGAATTTTGGATTCTTGCGCAGATCAACAACAAATGGTTCTAAAACTTCTTATTGTTTGGAAGGGTAGAGGGGAGCCCTTCTTGTTGCTGCTGCATAGGATTGATTATAAACGTTTGGGCAAGCGCTCCATTACCTGTTATATCTCACCCTACTGTCATGATGCCTACCCCCAGGGACCCAGACCACGTCCAGCAACCCCGGAAGCAGTCATCAAGTTATCCTAAGCAAGCCCAACAACCCCTGCTAGGGGATATTTGGGTCCAGTCCTGGCGCCTATGGCGCCAGGCTCATATGGAGCCAGTCCTGGCGCCATAGGTGCCAGGCTCATAGATTAAAACTTGCCTGATGCAGACCATGCTGCAAACTTACCTGATGCAGACCATGCTGCAAGAGCTCCAAGCCAAAAGAGGCTTGGAAGGGACTACTTTACTTAGGGACTATTTTTTACTCGGGCGGGGCTGGGGAGGAATACTTACCTGGGACTACTTTGGAGGCTATTTAAACCACGCCCAAAGAGCCCAAAGAGCTGCACATGCTTTGTGTTATTCTGCATCCAGCAGCGTAACGCTCACCGTGCCTGCAAGTCTGCATTCAGCCTTCTGCCACGCCAGCCTCGAGTTTGGAGCTCCTGGAAAAAGGGAGAAAGAAGGAGAAAAGGTTAGAACAAGAGCAAAACCTTCAATCCTTACCTGAATTCCCGATCCATCGTGCCTTCGAGCTGGAAGAAAGAAGTTATTTTATGCGCGTCGCCTCGCCTGCTGCAGCGCCGCGCTGAACTCGCCGGCCTTCGCAGCATCTTCACATTCCACCGCATCCTCCTGTATGTTCCCGCTGCACTCCGGCACCTAAGGAGAAGACAAGACCTAAGAACAGCAAGGTGAGCCAAGGGAATACACAGAGGAATATTAGTTACCCTCCCATAGACTTACCTGATTTTACCACTGGGGATACTATTCCTCTTCACGGGTCGGCGCAGCTTCCACTGAATCTTCTCCGAACCCCGGCCCCTAAGGGGAAACAAAAGGACAGCAAGGTGAAACAAAGGCACTAACAAGGGGAACCCTCCTCACCACAATAGACTTACCTAATTTTACCGCCGGAGGTATTATTCCCCAAGACTTCATACTTTCTCTCAGCGCCTGAATAAGGGAGAAAGCAACAGGTTACATATTGACATTATTTTATCGAACTGTGTTGGAAAATACAAATCCTTACCAGAATACTACCGGTTGCCACGAGGAACTCTTCATTAGGGTCAAGCTGCAACCTGCAAGGAATCGGACAAGAGTGAAACTCGGGCATTTGAACTCTTACAAACTTTATACTTACAGCGTCTTGCCGGGAATCTCTGAGTCAGTATTGTTCTGGAACTCACCAATTCCTTCGAGCCAGTGAAGCAACTGGTTATCAACGCGCCCCTGCGCTCAATGCAGGATGGAGAGCTCATCTTTTCAAACCATTGGGTGAGACTATGAGGGGACATCAAAGGTGATCTGTGGGGAGAACAGTGGGGGTGGGGGGATTTACGCCCAACTCCACGGGTGGTTAATTCCCTTTCTCCATTTGCAGAAGAATATTCCTACGGGCCAAGCAAACGAAGCTAGGTGGGCCAGTCCAGTCCGTCATCTCGGCCCTACGCGTCACATTGGTGGAGACCACAGTTGTCCAGTTCCGATCGACGCCTCTGTGGGAGCCAGGTGAGCGTAACACCTACATAATTCTAGTATAACCTTTAGAGATCATATAGAGCGCCAGGAGCAAGTCTACCAGGGCCCAGTATAGGAGCAAGTGGACCAGGTTCTGCCACTGGTCAGACCCACTTGCATGTACCTTGGACGACGTGCTCTCCTTCTCTGCGCACCTCGCCCATTCAGGCGTACTGGTGGACACTTTCTGCACTTACTTGGCATCCATTGAGTTGTACAGAAACTCAGAAGAGGAGATTTTTTCCTCATCTAACCTGATTGTCAGGAAACATTTGATGGGACTCACCAGGCTCTACCTGCCCATCAAGAGGCCACACACCGTGTGGGACCTCAACATAGTTCTGGGTGCCCTGGCACACAAACCATTTGAACCAATGGCGTCTGCAGACATCATGCTGGTCACCATTAAGATGGCCTTGCTAGTCGGCCTCACCTGGGCTCTCAGAATCGGCTAAATCCAGGCGCGGGTTGCCTCAGAACCATATACTACATTTCACAAGGATAAAGTAGTACTGCGGACACACCCAGCATTCTTGCCCAAGGTGCCTTCCGCATTCCATCTGAACGAGGAAATGGTGCTACCTATGTTTTTTGCTGAGCCCAAAGACGAGGCACAGAGTTCTGCACTGCCTTTATGTCAGGCGTGCCCTGAAATTCTACTTGGACAGGACCAAGGGCTTCTGGAAGTCGGACGCACTCTACCTTTTGGCGGAATCAAGACCGGGTATCGGGCCTCTAAGGCCTCCATAACCTGTTGGATGGTCTCGGCCATCAAAGAAGCTTACGAGGGACAGCACAAGCCACTGCCAGCAAACCTGCACGCCCACGCGGTCTAAGCCAAGGCAACGCCCATCGCTTTCCAGTGGCATGTCGCCTGGCAAGTCATAAACGGGGCGGCCACATGGGCCACCCCTTCGGCTTTCTGCAAGCACTACTGTTTGGATGCCGGTTCTAGGTCAGACGCGCCTTTCGGACAGGCGGTTCTTAAAAACCTGTTTGCTTAAGGATGGTCTCCTCTCCACCCTGGGGCTACACTCAGTTGTAATCACCCATGCAGTATGAAGGAAAGGGGACGGGATGTAAGAGTAATTATAAGTTACTCACCGTAGTGACTAACATACTTTTAGTCCTTGGTCCCCTTTCCTCCATACTTCCCACCAACCCCCCCCCCCCTAATAAAACTAAACTGGTGTCATTAGGCAATGTTAATCTATTGTCGACGCGTCTATGGGGACTGAGGTGTGGCGCTGGAGGGCGGAGTCAGGGCAGCGCATGCTCCTAGGGCTGCATTCCCTCGTGCCTCTGAATTTAAAGGGGAAGAAGGTTTTTTCTGGTGAAAAAGGTTCCGTATCCCGTCCCTTGGAAGGGACGCCCATGCAGTAGGGAGGAAAGGGGACTAAGGACTAGGAGTACGTTGGTCACTACAGTGAGTCATTTATAATTTTCCACCCCTAGGTATTTAACTCCATTAGGTGCCCACTGAAGCCCATACAGCTCTGCAGGCATCAAGGTTGTCGCTGTCAGCAGGAATATCTCAGATTTGGTTGTATTAAGCCACAGACCAGAGAAATCACCAAACCTATAAACCGCGCTTATCGCTTTCTGGAGGTATCGCTCGGGGTCGCGAACATATAACATAATATCATCTGCGTACAGTTATCAATTCTGTTTTGCCCGCTATTTTTATCCCCGCCCGGCTATGTCGTGCCCTCAGTAGATCTGCTAGCGGTTCTATTACCAGAGAAAACAACATTGGTGACAGAGGGCAACCTTGCCTTGTGCCCCCTGCTAGTTGCAGGACCTGTGATAGTATCCCGTTAACGCATACCCTAGCATATGGTCGAGTATATAGCAAGCAAATGCATCTGATGAAATTTGCACTGAATCCGTAACTGTGCAACACTCTAAATAGGAAGGGCCATTATACAGTGTCGAATGCTTTGTGCATATGTAGGGCGACTGCCGAACCCTGGGCTTCGCCCTGCATTTTAGCTATTATATTGTAGCACCGCCTGATGTTGGATGCTGTGGATCTGCCTAGTACAAACCAGGCTTGGTCCTCCTGTACCATGTGGGGCAATAAAGGATTTAATCGGGTGGCAAGTATTTTTGCGAATATTTTCACATCCTTTTTTCTAAGTGACAGAGGGCGGTATGAGCCGCATTCCTCAGGAGGCTTCCCGGGTTTGAGGGGCAGCGTTCTAATTGCTTCACGGGTGGTATGCAGTAATTCATCGGTTTCTAATGCTGCGACCCAGAGTGAATCTAGACGGGGCGCGAGTATCTCCACAAACGCTTTATAAAATTCCCAGCCCATCCGAGCAAGGTGCTTTCCCCCCAGTAGGGCTTTTATAGCTGTTTTTATCTCCTCCATTGCCAATGAGGTATCTAGGGTAGCACGAGCATCCTCAGACAAGAGAGTAGTAGGTATCTTTTTTTTTTTTTTTTATAGATACTGATCAATTTCCTAGTCTGTGGCAGAACTTTGGTGGGGGAGGAGTACAGTTTAGCATAGAACTTAAATAATACTTCGCTAATCTTGCCCTGCTTAGTGACCACTATGCCGTCTTCCCTGGTTATACACAGGCTACTTTTGCTTCCTCTTTCTCCCCGTACCATATGTGCCAAGAGTTTCCCAGGCCTTTCCTGGTCCCTGTACCTCCGAGCAGCCGCTGGCCTGTCGAAGTAGCGTAGTTCCCTGTCTGACCCCCCCCCCCCGAACGCCCCCCCGGAATAAGCGTTTTTTTGAATATCTGTTGCTGTCTGTGCCGTGGGATTGGTTGTGTATTGCATCTGGAGGTTAGCTATTGTGGCCTCTTTCCTCTGCAATTCGTTCCTTATATCCCGTAGTACCCCAAATTCTGTGGACATAGCTACGCCCCTTATATGCACCTTAAACGCCTGCCGTAACGTTGCTTGTTTGTTCTCTAAGACTCTGATACGTGTTGAGCCATACTACTGTAGAATAACGGGTCCGCCAGGGCGGTCGCTTTAAATCGACTGGGGCTGTCCGTGGGGCGCTCTTTGGGATCCCCAGAGTTAGTGTTCTCAGTAAATGGTCTGATAGGGTGCTAGGGAGTATTGTGGTCTTGGTGGCCCATCCTAGCACATTCAGAGAAATCAGCCAAAGGTCTATTGTAGAATGCATGTCGTGCATTGTGGAGTAGTATGTGTAAGCCCTTAATTTGTATTTGTATTAATTTCTTTATATAGCGCGCCTGGCCTGAAGGCATCTGGGCGCATTTCTTCAGTTTACAAGTTACAAGGCATACAGATAACATTAGAGGCATTACATAATGAAGTCTACTTCTAGGGTATATACAAGTAGTTGTCCCATGTACTTAATGTCCCATGTAATGTTCGCCAGGTGTCCAGCAGTCCCAGATCCACTGTATGTGTATGTATTTTACGTGCGGCTCCTGTCCGGGATCTGGGCGTGACTGAGGACCTGTCTAGGTCTACATCCAGTATAGTGTTAGTCACCCCTGCATATGATTTGGGCAGTTGAATATTTGGCGCATTTCTGAAGGATACTCTGGTAGAATTCTGGGTCATCTATGTTGGGGCTGTATGTATTGAGTAGGCGAATTTCCGCACTACGCAGCCTGCCATGTACCATCACATACCTTCCTTTCGGGTTGCTTTCCGAGCTGTAGTGTGTGAATGGTAATGTTCTATGTATTAGTATCATTATTCCATGTGCTCTTGATGGAGTAAGATGTATAATAGCGGTGCTCCCCCCCCCCCCAACCTCCCCTGCACCCTCCAACCCGGGCCTGTTGTTGTAACAAGTGGGTTTCTTGTAGATACAGGACAGGATCTGAGCTCCTTGCCTGTTTACATATGCCTTTATTTTCCACATCTTCACGGGCATGCCTAGTCCCCTCACGTTACAGCTCAGTAATTTTATCTTGGCCACCTTTCCATTAGCCATCATTTATTAGGCCTACACATATCTCTTCAGTATACCAATTTACCTCTTTGAACTTAAAGTGACTGATGGCGTGTTGTCTGTGCAGTGTTTTAACATTAACTCCCCAACTTCCCTTCCCGTACTCCACCCCCTCCCTCATAGTTCCCCGAACTTCAACTATGGTTGCCCTGGCCCTGCTCCCTCTGCCCCCTCCCTAACCCATTCCACTAAACTATGCACTCGCATTCGGGGGAGATCAACTCTGTGGAGATCGGGGTCTGTGCTGCAAGTAAATAATTTATTTCCCAGCTTCAGATCACATTTGCATTACCAATATACGTGATGAATTCCGCCAGTATACTTTATTCAAATTGTTCATCATGTCGTCCATTTGTAGACGGCATTATCCAGTGTTTATTCTTCCCCTTCATCTAGCAGGGGGTAGTAGTTATGTACGCCAAGTGGTTCTATTTGTGGTCCTGCATGCAGGCATCATTCAGTTCCCTTGTCGGATCCAGATGTCTGCTTTGCGGGTAGCGGTATGTCAGTTTCAACAAAAGTGGTGGCCTCCACCGGGAAAGAAAAAAAGTATGTTTTGTTGCTATATTGCATTTGCTGCCTGGCCGGATAGAGCATGGCGTAAGGGATCTACCGTTCTCTCAGCATCCTTTTAACTCATGTGAATGATCTGCGTTCCTGCTGTACTGGCATGGTGTAATCGTGAAATATATGTATTATATTGGAACCCTTCTTTAGTTCCAATTAGTTTCTTGCAGCCCTTAGTACCAGGTCCCTGTATTTCATAAGTCTTGCAAGGATTGGTCTGGGATATGTACCGGGCTTGGGTCGAGGAGTTAGCGATCTGTGTGCCCTTTCGACCACTAACCTTGTCGACCATCTGGGGTCACCAAGCAATTCCCTCAAGTTTCTCCTCCGCCAGTTCCATCGGCCCTTTCAGTGCATCCTCGGGTACACCTACTATGCGTATGTTATTACGCTGCAACCTTGCTTCCAAGTCCTCGCATTTAAGTTTGACTGTGTCAGGATCCTCAGCCATGTTCGTGACGGTGGTCTGCAATGCTTTGAGAGTGTCTTCTGTAGTATCGATTCTTCTTCTCGCTTCTGTTATCCGCTTTGTGGCTTTCTCTAGTTGGTTACAGATTGTTGCTACATTGGTATTGCTACCGTCCAGTTTATCATTGATGGATGCAAAACCTTGCTGCATAGAGTCAAAAACCCCTTGTAGATCCATTACAGCTGATGTCGTCGGCATGTGGGGTTCTTTGGGTCCGGTCATACCTTTCCCTCCTGTTGTAGTCCCCTTGGCAGTGGATTTCGTAAATTTGTCCATGGCCCCACACTTCTTGGAGTGAGCACGTCTAGGCATTCTATGGCTAGCCGACGATGTGTTCAATATGTAACCGACAACTTTCAGTAGAGCGGCATCCCTCCCTCAGTGCCGTTGGTATTGCTGCTGCTTGGGCAATGTCTGGGGTACGCTTGTTCAGGCTGATTGTGCTTGTGCTCTGGGCAACTGTTCCAGCTGCAAGATAGGATGTCGTCCCCTCCCACCGCTCCCTGGTTATACTGCTGTTTATATTGTACTCAGTGTAGTAGAGAGTCTCAGTCGGGGCTGTGACCATCCAAGGCCACCTATAAGGCTAATATGGCCAATATGTAGCACCTGGTGGTTTCCTGCGGTCTCTGCGTGGGTTTCAGGCTGTGGATGTCTGCTGTGCTCTACCAGGGGTCAATTGCTGTCAGGCAGGGAAATGGGCAAGCGACACCTCCTTGTCCGGTTAGTTCGCGCTGTCCACTCCAAGCAGGACTGCATGCAGACCTATGTGGCAACAGTTGTTCCCTGCTCCTTCATGCAGTATGGTGTGCCTGCCCGTTACATGCTACAGGTTGATGTGTTGTGCAAGCAGCGCTTGTGCCAAGTGTTTATTTTGCTGCCGTCTGGCTCACAGTCACGTTTGCCTGTTGCCCATGTGGTCTTTCCAGCTGCTTCACGGACTGCTCCACGTAGAATGAGCTTGGTACTCCTGTTGTGCTCGTGGACTGCTACCAGAGTGTCTTCAGGTTATAGTCACGTGTGTGATCTGTAATGTAACTATTATGCCACTGCTTAGTGCAGGAGCACCATGAGGAGTTTTGCCCTTTTATATTGTGTTTCGTGTCATCAGAAGGCACGTTGCCCTCCCCGTCGGGGAGCCAGCCCGATGCGCAACAGCGAGTTTCTCATGGGCAGTTGGGGGAGAGACCTGCGGCTCTGCCTGTGCGCTTACAAAGCAGTGCTGTTACTTCCTCAGTGCGCAGAAGGGCATGTGTACTCGTTGAACCCAATGCTCTAGACCTTGGCGGGTACCCCGCTCCTGCGTCCTCACCAATGGTCCAATGTTTTCAATATTTATGTCCCGGGGAGCCGGGGGGTTGTTGTCCACATGTCACGCGGGGGAATGGTTCGGGCCTCGTTATATTTCCACATTCCTGCAGTTGTAGTCTATTATCCCACCGTCTCCCGCTTACCGCCACAATACGGACGCCTTTCCGTATGTCCGCCTTCGATTGAGGACCGGAAAGGTATCTGGGTTCTGGCTGCTCCGGGGGTTCAGCCCGCCGGCTCCGCGCTCCCCACGCTCTGACTGTGGTTTTCGAGCAGGGTTGTGTAGCTGTCGTCGTGTCCTGTGGAGTCGGATACCTGCTGTGACCGTGACTGGACCGTGGTTGCTGAATGGAGGGTCTCGATAAGGACACAAATCCTCGTTGATGGGTCCTGCAAGCTCTCGGTGCGGTGTTTGTAGCAGGCCGTCTCTCGCGGTTTCTTTCGAAGCTGATATCTTAAGTTTCTTGCATCCGGTCTCTGTGTCTTTTCACCTCTGCCTGCACTGGTAACTCACACGCCTGCTCCTCTATTTTGGTCGAGAACCGGGCAATATTTCGAGAGTTTATGCCCGAGACCCGGGTCTCCCTCAGCTCATGCACGATGCTTCATGCAGTGTCATGTGCAACAGCGCCCCCTTTTGGTGCCCTCTTTATGTGTCTTGTCTGGGGTGGGGTTACAACTCATTGGGAGATCCCTTATCCATTCACTTCCCGCTTAGCCACAGTGTGATCATGATGTTTTAGGAATTCAGTTAGCGGTCCATGAATCTGGTTGCCCCTTGGTAGCCGATGAGGTTCTGGTACTCGGACGTCGGGAGCCTTTTGTTAGTCTTGCAAATTTACCTGTCTCGGTTGCTGTAGCATCGTTTTATCACGGGAGAGTTCTGCAGCTCTCCCTCAACCCTACAATGATTTTATTTCCCTGGTTCCTGAGCAGTTTGTTTTCGGTGTCCTTGGCCTTTTGAAGGACAATATGTGGGTCATTATGGCGGCTAGGAATAAATCCATATGAGACCAGTACAAAAACAAGTTTGTCGTTTTTGCTATTAGTGGATTAGTAGATAGCTGAAATCTTTGTCATGCGGGCTGGACTCTGTGCTCTCCTTCGTGTCGTATTTGGCATTTTCATGCATTTTGATGGATACCTGCTGTATCTACTTGTCAACCATTGTGGCTTAAGAGTTCTGACCAGCTTTCCTTTTCAAACCTAGTCGTCAAGCGATAGTTTTACTAACTCTTCCATGTTTTTCCGCCTGTGAGGTACCCTTCTCCCTTGTGAGATTTTAATGTTCTTATTAGCCTTGGCTCACTAGCCTTTTGAGCCAACAGCTTTGTCCAATTTCTATTTCGTCCCCTAGAAAATGCCATTTCTTTTTAAAATATATTTATATTAACATTTTCCAATTAAACAACTTGAACACTCCCCACTCCTCCCACCGACTCCTCTTACCCCTCTTTATCCAACTCCTCCCTCCCTCCCCTGGGCAGAGACAGCGTACCAATTTCCTCTATTTCAGTCACACATCAAATATTCTTATTTACATAATATTCAATATCCTTATATTATGTAGACACACAGTTTAATTAACCAGTCTCTTATTACAGGTGGTATTTCTGTTTCCAAGCACTACCGATAACCAACCATGCAGCTATTACCATTAACATAATGCTTTACTTTGAATTTTGGGAGGTAAACCGTTTTCCGGATCAAACAAACCACACAACCATTCCTTAGGTGACCATTTTCTTAGCGAGGGAACCATTGTCTTTATCTGAATCGATACCTCTTACTCCTTGAAATTTGGACACTCCCACCATATATGCCACCAATCGCCCTTCCCTCCACATTCTCGCCAGCATTCCACCATAGAGGTCGGGAACATTTTGTGTAATTTGCCGAGGGGAACATGACCCTATACCAAGCTTACCAAATCTGAATAGACTTTGTTAATTTAGGGATATTCCTCTACGCCCACTACAATCGGCACATGCACACAGTCTCAAAGTCCCCTGCTTCAAGCTACAAAAGGCAGGAGGGAGCAGTTTCCCTGTCCTTGCAGCTAAATTATGGAACACCCTGCCCTTACCTCTTAGAACTGAACAGACCCATTACCCATTTAGGAGGAACGCCAAAACATGGCTCCTTGAACAAGAATCCTAGATAGAAAATGAGAGATGTAAGAAATCCGGAAACATTCTCCTCCAACTCATGTACCAAGCTTGCTAACCCTGTAAATTCTGTCTTTTTACCCTAGCCTAATGTACATCTCCTAACTTGTAAATGATTTACTCCTGCATCTATGTAACGTTCTTCTGTAAATTTTGTAAATCTTTGCGTCAAACTATTGTTTTGAATGGATTGTGTCCTCCCATGTATTCCTCATCTTTGATATTCGTATCATCAGCTTTGCTGCTTCGGAAAACAAATTCCAAACCAGAGGGCGCTGTGCTCGATGTTGTGGCGTCAAAGTCCCTCGAGGGCTGCCGTAGTGAGTCAACGTCATCCATGTATAAATGGCTCGAGCCTCACCCCTTGGCTTCAGTTCCGTTTTTCTGAAAGCTTTCGCTTAGTGTGTGAACAGCGCTTCAGTCTTTGTTAAAGATGTCATCATCTTCTAACCCGTCGACCACAAAAACTGGCTTCATAAAATGCCAGGATTGCAGGAAGAAAATGTCCGTCACTGATCCCCATCGCATCTGCTTGTGGTGTCTGGGTCCCGACCATTGGACCGATGACTGCGGGTCCTGTCGGGCCATGGCAGGAAAAGCTCTCGAGAAACGCCAAGGTAAATTGGCGGTGGGGAGGGAAACTTTGATGGCTTCTTTGAAGAGGCAGAAAGACTCCGGAGAGTCTAGGGATTTGTCGAAGTCCCGATCGAGGAGTCGGTCGCGGAAATCACCACCTTCCTCGAAGAAGGCGAAGAAAAGAGGTCACTGATCTTCTTCTCCTGACTCTACAAGGGTAATCACTTGTCCAACTAAACATGATTCCCCAAGGAAATGGGAGGCTTTCAGAGCCTCAGTCATGTGAATCTTCGAGAATGCGGCCCAACCCTCCTGCACCCTGCCCCGCCAAAGCCCCCCCCCCCCCCTCCTCGAAGAAGTCACGCGAAGACCATGCCCCAGGATGACAGAGGAAGGTCACATACTACTAAACGCTCTAAATCTGGTGAAAAATCGTTGAGGGTACCTGCCAGAGATCCTTCTCCGGTACCTCACAAGTGCATAAATCCAGGGCTACGCCGGACAAAATGGCGTCGGGTTCCAAACCTTTGTCGACAACAGTGTTGAGTGCCTCATCGTCAATAGTCTCAAAGGTTTTGTCGACACCTTTCTCGATGACTCCGTTGCCTAAGGCTCCTTTGATGACTTTGTTGAAGCCAGCATCGTCAACATCGACGCCATTGACGCCTCTGTCGAAGATGGCGTAGATTCTGGTTGCGTCATCAACGCCATTACCAAATCCACATTCAGGGTCTCAACCTACGGGTAAAGTTTATACCCATTTACCAAGGAATTTTTTTTTCAAGTCTATGGCTTCTATTTATGAGGAGGACCTACCCTCTGAGGAAGATACTTCCCCATTTGGGGTGAAATATGGGACAAAAGACGTTCCTGGGGAACTGGTCGACCCAGAATCGAAGATGTCTGACCTTTATGACTGTTTACAGACAGCTAGTGGCATTGACACTTTGCCTGAATTGGAATTTAATCAACCTGATCCAACAGACCATGATGATTCAGCATACAGGAATATTATGAATAGGGTTGTGGAGTTCATGGGTTGGAGCAGTAACTCTCCTAGCAACGAACAAGATGACACTACAGAGTTTCTCGGCCAGGCCCCTCAGAGGGATCCAGTACTACCTTTCCATACAGCCCTTCAAAGGAAGGTTCTGTCCAACTGGGAGACCACAGAATCTGGATCAGCAGTAAATAAGAATTTCGCCAGAAAGTATAGACCTTCATCCACTGATCCATACTATTTAAATAAGCATCCTAGACCTGAAAGCTTAGTGGTACAGGCAGCTACATCCACCAGACAGTCTGCGTACCCTTCTTTTCCCCCGGATAGGGATGACAAGAAAATTGATGCCTGAGCTCGCAAATGTTTTTTTCTTCGAGCAGTATGGCTTTAAAATTTACCAATGTTACTTGTACCCTTTCAAGGGTTTACCTACACCCTGTGGGACTGTGTCAGCATGGCGACTCAGCACATTTCGGAAGGCGAGGAACAAGACCGCTTCCTGGCTATTGTGAAGGATGGAAAGGAGGCAATGGGGGAGTGTCTCCAGTCAGGACTGGACACTGCTGACAGCCCCAGCAGGTCCATAGCGTCTAGCGTAGTGCTACGCAGGTTTGCATGGCTGAGGAAGTCGGGGTTTGCACCAGATGTGCAGGCCAGGCTGATCAATATGCCCTTTGACGGCTTGAGGTTGTTCAGCAGCAAGGCAGATGAGTCTAGAGAAGCTGTAGACCACTAAGGTGGCAGCTAAGTCGCTTAGCGCCTCCATAGGTCAAGCTCTGCAACACTCCCACTCACGCTCATCTTCCTGCAGGGGTCGTCCTTTTCATTTTTATTCCCCATTTGGAAGAGGACCAGGACAGGCTAGTCAAAGAGGACAAAAAAAGATTCCCTCGTGGTGGACGATAAAAGGGTGCTAGATCAGCCCCAGCAGCTGCAACTGTACCCTCAGCCGCTGCTGCAGCTGCCTCTAAGCCACTCTGAGGTCTTGACCCACAAGACCCTTGTGGGAGGCTTGGTCACTGGAAACAGTAGCCTAAGGTTACAGCCTTCCTTTTCAGAAAAGACCTCGGGGCCCATCCACCACAAGCCAACTCTATCAAAGTTCCGGATCCGCTCCTTGTGCAGGAACTTTTGACCCTGCTAGAGAAAGGTGCAATAGAACATGTACCTGTAGTGGACAGGAACAAGGGTTGGTACTCCCCTTATTTCCTGATTCCAAAAAAGGACGGAGGATTGAGACCCATCTTGGACATAAGAAACTTCAACAAGTTCCTCAGGAAGGACAAGTTAAAGATGTTAACCTTTTCTCATATCCTTCAGGCTCTCCAACTCTAATACTGTGTCATGATCCCAGTCAGTGAGCATAGACATCAGTCAGGTGTTCAAGCCAGACAGGGAACCTTATAGCAGTCAGCAGACCAAAGGTGGGTGTTAGCCTGACACATATGGCATTTATACCATTCACAGCATATGCTTGCTTAGATTCTAGTAATGTTTAACAGTAACTTTTATACACTAAACATGGCCACTGCAAGATCCATTAACAAATTGCAGCACGTTCTATTCATATTGCAGAGGGAGCTATTTAAGCCCTGCCTCAGCTGGAACGCGTGCTTCGCGTCTTCTCCGCTGACCGCTTGTAACGCTACCGGCGTTTCTCCTCACAAAACTTGTAAAAGGGGAAATTAGCCTTACAGAAAACTTCAGAATACAAAAGTTTATAGAAAAGATTTACCTGACCGAAGTAATTCTCCGAAACGGTTATCTTCAGTTAGAAGTTTCACTCACAGCCGCAGCATCTTCCGTCAGCAGTTTTCATTCAAAGCCATAACATCTTCCGTCAGAAGTTTCTACCGCAAACCACCGCATTCACCGAAGGTATTTTCCTCAGCTCTCCGAAAACCTGCAAACAACACAAAAGGTATTTAATTAACAAACAAGCTTAACAGTTGATAAAAGAAGACGTTTAATACGTTTTTACGTACCTGAAGGTTCTTCAAGTGTTCACCTCAGTTATTTCTGCGCTCTTCCTTGAAGGCTGCAGTTACTCCGTAGAGACGAACTTACGCTTTAAAACTTTTTCTCATCCTGAGTAACTCCGCACCTATCCGCAGTCATAATTCTTATCCCAAATTCAGAGAGCCTGCAAAAAGATTTAAAAAAGAGCAAATTATTAGAAAATGAGATCTCGCCAACGTAGGAAATTATTCGAGCCCTTAAGGATTACAATTCTTTCGCCAACTTACTTACCCAAAGACTCATTTTTGAAAAATAGACATTTGAAGGCAAGAAGCAATGGAATACATCAGCTACCCACGTTTCCGTTGTTTTTTCATCCCAACGCGCCCCTGTAGAAAAGCAGGATGGAGAGGTCCACAATAAATAAACACAGGTGAGAAGGAAGGGATTTAAGGAATATACGATTTAAGGAATATACATCTCATGCAGTCCAATCTCTGTTAGTAATGTTATAGCATTTCTATTGCCATTGTTGTTTAACAGAAGGAGAATCCTAGTACAAAGGTACCAGGTCCACACACCTGGAAGGCATTACGCTCCTGAGGGGTTTAGGTAAGCGTTACAGACTGATTGGTATCATTGTACCTTCAGGATGCTTACTTTCATATGCCAATCCATCTCAATCAAAGAAAGTACCTAAGGTTCGCGATTGGCAATTCTCATTTTCAATTTTGAGTTCTGCCATTCGGGCTGACCTCCGCCCCAAGGGTCTTCACCAAACTGATGGCGGTAGTGGCAGCAAGTTTCAGGGGAGGGGGGAATTAATGTCTACCCCTACCTGGACGCTTGGTTAATCAGGGCTTGTTCACCGGAACAGGCCTAGGAACATCTGAGGATCACCTGCCATTTCCTTCACAAACTGGGCGTCTCCCTCAATTACAAGAAGTACCATATGATGCCATTCCAAAGACTCCAGGGAAAGCCTCGCCTCCCGAGGTGGGAGCTCCACACATTCTGCAGATGGTAATAAAATTCCAAGATGCCCAGTGTCTACCGGCCTACGATTCTTTGAGGTTACACGGCCTCATGGCATCCTGCATTTTTCTGATGCCAGAGGCCCGATTTAAGAATGAGGTCTCTTCAATGGGCCCTCCAGAACTCAGTGGTTCCAGTTTTCGGGGACTATGTCAGATCTTGTGAAAGTTTCGAGCACAGTGGCTCAAGACCTTCTATGGTGGGCTTGCAAAGACAATATTCTCAAGGGAAAATCTTTTTGGCAACCATGGCCGGAGATAACAGTAATGACGGATGCCTCACTCACGAGGTGGGGAGCCCATACCAACGAACTGACAATCGGCGGTCGTTGGTCTCCATTGGAATCCAAACTACACATCAACGTTTTGGAGCTGAGGGCAATCAGACTAGCCTGCTAATGACGGACAACACAGTGGCCATGTACTACCTCAACAAAAGAGGTGGTGTAGGGTCACTACCACTGTGCAGAGAGGCAATGCAGCTCTGGTTCTGGGCAATACAAGAAGGAATCTCTCTATCAGCAGTTCACCTAGCCGGAGAGAAGACCACGCAGCGGGCGCTCTGAGTAGGCAGAGCACAGTCTCCCACGAGTGGGGACTATCTCAGGGGGTCCTTCAAGAGATCTTCAACCTTTGGGGGACCCCTCAAGTGGATCTGTTTGCGACCGAGGTGAATCGGAAGTGCGAACAGTATTGCTCAAGGGAATTTCCCCCGAGAGGAGCTCTAGGGGAAGCATTCGTAGTGGACTGGGATTTTCCGCTCCTGTATGCGTTTCCTCCAGGTCCCATCATACCTCACGTGATCAGGAGGTTGAGAAAGTTTGGGAAATCCATGATCCTAGGTGCTCCGGAATGGGCCAGGAGGACGTCCATCTGCCCTCTGATACATCTTCCACAAAGAGAGGATCTTCTCTCGCAAGAGGAAGGTCGGGTTATCCATCCAGAGGTCAAGACACTCAGCCTTCACGCATGGTTTCTGAGAGGCTGAGATATAAGGATTGGGATCTCCCAGACGACGTAATGGAGATTTTGCTTTCGGTCAGAAGGCCAGCAACAAAATCCTTGTATCAGTGTCATTGGAATAAGTTCAGTAACTGGTGCAAGGATAAGGATGTGGATCCATTTCCATGTGGCATTCCTAGGATGCTTTCTTTCCTGCTGCATTTAGCCAATCTGGGACTTCAGATTGGTACAATAAAAGGATACCTTGCAGCGCTTTCTATTTTTAAGCGCTCCTCTGAAGAAGTATCTTATTTCAAGATTCCATTGATTGTACTATTTATGAAGGGTCTCACTAACGTGTACCCCCCAGTCCCATTCCATGCCCCTGTGTGGGATTTAAACTTGGTATTAAAATTCCTTACATGACTTCCTTTCAAACCTTTGCATTGTTGCCGTCTAAGACTTCTCACATTGAAAACAATCCTACTAGTGGCTATTACATCAGCCCGCAGGGTGAGTGAGTTGCATGCTCTCTCTTGTAAGCCTTCTCACACCGATTTCCATAAAGATAAAGTTACACTTGGAGTCAAACCTTCATTCCTACCCAAAGTAGTCTGACTTTCATTTTTCTGAAAAAATAACTTTGACATGTTTCTATCCTCCCCCCTCATGCGGGTAAGGAGGAAGAAAGGCTTCACAGGCTGGACCCAAAAAGGGCTCTCAGCTTTTATATTTCTAGACTTGCAAAATTTCGACAAAGTGACCAACTTTTCATTGGTTATACCGGTCACAAATTGGGTATGGCAGTAACAAAACAAACCTTAACCCGTTGGATAGTTATGGCAATTGGTGAATGTTACAAACTGGCGGGTAAAGAACCCAGAGGGGGGCTAAGAGCTCACTCTACTAGGTGCATGGCAACTTCGACAGCTCTTCAAAGGGGTGTTCCAGTGCAAGACATCTGTGCAGCGGCCAGTTTGTCGTCTATGCATACTTTTGTGAAACACTATTGTTTAGATTCCACGTCATCACAAGGAGGTCTGTTTGCCAAGGCTGTTCTTCATACGGTGTATGATTGGAGTTAATTGATACTCCCTCCTCCAAATTCTTACTGCTTTGGGAGTCTATCAAAGATTAGGAATACGTGGGAGGACACAATCCTTTCGAAGAACAAGTTACTTACCAACTGTAACGTTCTTTCGACTGGATGTTCCTCCCACGTATTCCTCATCGAGCATACCCCACTGTACAATTTACGTAATTTACACTCTGAGTTCCTTGAACGTTTGTGGTCTGGGGTGCGCCTACCCAACTATTCATTTGGGGACATCGAAGAAACAGAACTGAAGCTAACGGGCACGGCTCTAGCTATTTATACCATGGATGACGTCGACGCACTACGGCAGCCCTCGAGGGACATCGATGCCACGACATGGAGCACAGTGCCCTCTGGTGTGGAATTTTCTTTTCTTAAGCAGCAAAGCTGATGATACGAATATCAAAGATGAGGAATACGTCGGAGGAACATCCAGTCGAAAGAACCTTACAGTTGGTAAGTAACTTCTTCATCTCCTGCACAATGTGTAATGTTTTTTATGTTAAGAAATGCGCCCAGATGCCCATTGGCTGGGAGCGCTATACAAATAAATAAATAAACTAAACTCTATAGATATTCCCAATAACTTCTTGGTAGGACTGTTCCCAGAGTCTTTTCCCATTTGTACATACACCCCCAAGCCTGTCCCTTTTCTGCTTCTGTCAATATTGAATAAAGCTTTGACACCATTTGTTTATTACCAGCGTGTGTGGCTATGAATTTTTCAAACGTAGTGAGCTCCCTTACCTCCGCTTCTCGCCCCCCCCCCCCCCCCCCGAACCAGCTATCAAATGTCTCAGTTGGTAGTACTCCAACTCATCTTTTTCCGTGAGACCTAATAATCGCTTGCATTCCTCACACAAATAAATGTTCCCTCCCTATGTCCTATCCCGCATCTTTGTGCAGCCAACATTCCGCCACTGTTTAAATGCACCCTGTAACATCTCAGGCATACATTTAGGGTTCCTAAATAGTGGGGTAAATGGTGATGAGTGTGTAGACCAAGCTCCTTTATCTAATAGGCGATCCCATATATCGAAAACCACTGCAAGTATCTGGCTAGTCTGCGTGTTCTTAGGCCTATCTTGTCTGTTTAGCCACAATACTCTTTCCAATGGGGACCCAGCCACCGCCCTATCCATTTTAACCCAGGATTTCTTAGTATCCCCCATGAAGCATTCCCGGACTACCCAGAACTGTGCGGCCTCATAATATTTTTCAAAGTTTGGTAGGCCCACTCTCTCTGGGTGCCATCATAATTTGATATGCAACTCTGAGTTTTATTACGCCACAAACAAACCTAATCTTTTTATTCAACAGCTTGAAATAAGACAAAGGAACTTTAACCGGAAGAACTTGAAATTTATAAAAGTAACCTCGGAAGGGTTACCATTTTAATAGTGGGAATCCTATCTAACCAAGAAATTTGCATCGTAGTCCATTTCCCCAAGTCTTGCTTCACCTTCTGCAATAATTGCGGGTAGTAGCTATCGAACAACAGGGACACCTTCTTTGTTATCCCTAAATATCTTATAAAACTATCCGCCACTTTAAATGGCGAATAAGAAGGCAGAGTCTCTTTTTGTAGCGTAGATGAACCCAATTCCAAAAGCCTGATTTCCCTGTATTGACTTTAAGACCTGCGACTCTTTCTAACTCCACCAATTCTTCCAATAATGCAGGTATCGATCGTTCGGGTTCCCTCAGTGTCAGCAACATATCATATGCGAAGGCCGCTATCTTATAATCCTCGCCCCCAAGTGTAATTCCTCTTATTTCTTTTCTTGCTCTAATTCTCTATAATAATTATTCCAGGTAGATAGCATCCAAAAGTGGTGCGAGCGGGCAACCCTGTCCGGTACCCCTAACCACTTTTATACTACGAAACACTTGATTATTAATCGTCAGCCGTATCATGGTAGCTTGATAGTTAGCTTGCACCATCTGAATCAACGGAGCCCCCATACCCATCAGTTCCATCGCGTAAAATAAAAAGGCCATTCTGCGCGATCAAGCGCTTTTTCCGGCTTCTAAGTACACTAGAACTGCGGGATCCTGCTTTATATTAACTTTTTCAATTCAATGGGTGACTCTCCTGATCTTATCCGAAGTCTGTCCACCTAATATGAACCCTGATTGATCCATATGTATCAATTTGGGCAGGAGCTGCGCTAATCTCCTTGCCAAAATATTGGTAAACAGCTCAGCATCAATGTTTAACAGGGATATGGGTCTGTATGACCCACATTTCGTCGGGTCTTTCCCTGGTTTACCAAATACCACCACTTTCGCCTCTGACACAGTTCGTGTAACAGCCCCTTTAACCCCTATCATATTGAATAATTCCCTTAATATCGGTACCAACTGCCTTGCAGATTACTTGTAGAAAATAGCCGGAAACCCATCCGGGCCCAGTGCTTTGTTAGTTGGTGACACCCTTATCGCCTCCATCACCTCTTCACTAATTTCCCTATCTTGGTTGTCCCTTTGCTCCATTGTAATTTTAGGCATATTTATCTCCTCATATAACGTTGTATCTCTAGATAATAGTGGTGACTTGACGCATATCATGATTCATAAAATTGCACAAAGGTTTCTGTAATGTCCTCTGTCCTGGTAACCATTGACCTATCAGGCTGTGATATTTGCTGTATCAATTTTGCAAACTTCATCCCCTTCAACTGTCGGGCCAACAATGCATCCGCTTTATTAGCCCGGACATAGGCTCTCGTTCTATGCTTTACTATAGCCATTTGACTATCCTGCACTTCAGACTCCAGATCCATTTCTAACTTGGCCCTCTGTTTCTCCTGCCAAACTTTAAATGCTAGAAGTTCACATTGTATCACCGCTTTGAAAGCATCCCATGTTCCCTTTGGCAAGACCGACTGATTACCATTAATAGAGGAATACTCTTCTATTTTAATTCTCATTTCCTCAGTCGTCACTCCATCGTACAATAATTCCTGGCGCAATGTCCAAGCCCAGAGCCCAACACGTGAGCCCTTACCTCTAAACTGAACCATTAGAGGGGCATGATCCGACCGAGCTATCGATCCCACCTCTATTCCTTTCACTTTCCTCAATAGTCTAGCCGATACCCATACATTATTGATTCTTGAAAGGGATTGATATATGTGTGAGAAACAAGTGTACCCATTTTCATCCCCCCCACTTCACACGCCGCACATCCTGCAGTGTTATGTTTTCAAAGCTTCTCTTTAACACCCGTGAGGGTTGAACTGTTCCTTTCCCTCCACCTCCACTCCTATCTATTTTAGGATCCCAGGCTATGTTAAAATCTCCTGTAAATATTATTTCCCTGCTAGCCTATTCTTCCAGTTTATTAACAACTTCTGCAAAAATGTCCCCTTTCCAGTATTGGGCGCATACACCTTTGCCAAAGTAAGTCATTTATGTTCCATTTGCAGTAGCACAAAGAGATATCTTCCCTCCTTTTCCACTACATATCGCACCACTGATGCCTTTTTAATGTATCTCGTATTTCTATCATCATCCCGAAGGTCTTTCCAACTGCGTTGGATTGGTATAATCTAGAGAATGAATGTAGTTTCCCAACAAGTTTATCCTCTTTCCTAATGTGTGTCTCTTGTAGCATAATAAACCAACATTTTACTTTTTTATTATGGCTTCCACCTTTTTAAGCTTCACCAGGGAGTTTAACCTTCTGACATAAGATAAACCCTTGAATATTTATGGTAAAGAAGCATTGATTATCCAAATCAAATAATTCCCAAATAGAAATATTTAACACATCAACTTTTACTCTGCACCCCTCCCCCGGCCCCGCAAAACCCATTCCAGGCCCAGGCCTCTGATGCTGTGATAACCTCGGGAGACAGCCCCCAAGCACAGGCCCGATGTACACCTAGGGTCACCCCCACTGGGAAGTATCCTTCCACCTCCCTTGGATTGATTCCAAGACATCCTCCACCAGCCCCCCACTCTGGCCTTCCCTTAAGCCAGCAGTAGTGTTCATCCCTGCCCCTTTCAAAATGCTGCGCTTCTTTCATAAAATTCCTTCACCCCTTTTTTCAGCCCCTCTGCCTTGCCCCTTCCCTTGAGGACCCATCAAACTCAGTCTTCGACTACTCTTCTTCCCTATTACCAATTACAGCATCTCATTCCCTGTTGAGCGAAGGGCCCAGCCCGTTGCTCACCATGTCGCTCCTCTTCCTCGATATTCAGCAATGCAAGTCATTCAGCTCTCGTGGTTACACAATGTTGTACTCCCTCCAAGGTGAATAGCAAACCAAACGGAAATGTCCATTTGTATGGGAACTGTTTTGTCACCAAAGCATGCGTCACCTGGTTCATGTCTCTTCGCTTCTGAAGTGTCGCTAACGTCAAATCTTGACAGTTGAATTTGCATCCCGTTTATTGTAACATCACCTTCTACTCTGACAGCCCGTAGAATACTCTTTTAAAACAAACAAAGTCATTGCAACCAGGACATCTCTAGGTTTAGCACCGGTTTCTCTCCTCCTTGGACCTACTCTATGAACCCGATCAATCCCAATGTCATCCGGCTGGACATCCGTCACCAAGTTCCTGAAACATTGTTGCACCGTAGTCTTTAAATCTGTGTCTAAGATTGTCTCAATTAAGCCTTTAATACAAATATTAGACCATCTCGAACAGTTCTCCAAGTCTTCAGTTTGTATTTCTAAATTGTGCAAGGTTCTCGCCAATTGTTCCAACAGTTCACTGTTTAGTCGAACCTCCTCAGGTGTTGCCGCTAGACCTTGCTCAGTGACATCTACTCTTTCGCCCAGCTCTTTCAATTCCCCCTTAATTTGAGTCAAAGAGGACCTCAGTTCATCACGTAACGATGTGAATTGTTGCTGAAAATTATCAGCCAGTCTCCCTTCTATCTCTCTTGAGCATTCTTTGAGACGTTCTGTTTGCTGAGCGCCATTTCAGAGACTTCCGGGGTATATCTTTTCTCACCTTCCACAGTATCAAGCTTAGTGCGTCCTATTCCCGTATCTCCACTTTGTTTCCAACACCTCTCCAGTTGACCTTCCTGTTCAGCATGAGGTTGTCTCCTTTTAACCAGGGTTCCCTTATCTCTAGGTTTTGGCATTAGGATTTGTTAAAATGTCTCCACTGGCTCAGTGTGTTTGTATTTGTCCCTCGACGCTGATTCCCGCTGGAATTATTGGAGTACGTATATTGCCTCAGCTTGCATAGGCTTACCACTCTTGTGTCCACAATTAGTTCCTTGTCCCTGCCGTCTGACCAGCTGACTTCGACTATATTCTTGTTAGGGGGGTAGAATTGCCACAATTAGTTCCTTGTCCTTGCCGTCTGACCAGCTAAATTCAACTATAGTCTTATTTGGAGGGAAGGATGCGTTTAACTACCCAGGGCGAAGCTACATCGTACAGCCACCACTGCTGTCCGCTAAAACCAGTCACTTGGTATACTGACTAATTGTTGCGATAGAAGCGTTTTGTCCCTGTACCTTTATGCACCAGAGCCGGCTCACCATGCCCTCTCATTCCCAGCAGCTGAGCTCTTTATTTTGTTAACTGCACCTTATAAAGATGGATCTCCCCTTTTTATTTCCTGGCAGATACACCCATTGACTGTGCCTCACACTCACACTCCTCGGGGCTTTGTCACACAGTGCGGAGCACGGGTCACAATACAGTAGCACCTCCTCCGTAGCGCTGCTGCAGGACCCACGAGGGAGAAGTGTACATCAACTGTGCTATTACTGGTCCAAGCTGCACCATTGATCTAGTCCCTTCATGCTATTCTGGGTAATTCACCTTTTCACTTCATGCGGCCAACCCGGCCAGATCCATTGCGCCGCATTCAGCCAGCTCTAATGTCTCGAATTCACAGCCAGTTGGTGTTGTTACCACATGTGAAGGAGAAAGCCTCACTTCCTTGTTGTTGTAATAGACACCCCCACTGGGAATCGTTAGTTTCCCCCACTTTAACTTACTTCGTTCCCCAAGGGGTGTCGCATGGCGTGTCTCCCTCCGGTGCTCCCTCACAATGTTCCATCATAATGCAGCCACCAATTGCCACCACAATCTTTAGCACAAATGGACCTTCTCCTGGGGCTCTATTCCTCATAACCCAACGACCGTATTGCCAGGGTTTCTTCTTTGTTTCGATGCAGGCAATCCTCTGTCGGGTCTGCCACATGATGTGTAGGTAGGCAACGCCCAGTTTCCTTCCTTCTGCGAACTCCTCAAGTCACTCAAAGGGAAGGGGAGCAATCTTCTCCTGTTACACGCACCCTTTATTATCCTTTCTGAATTCCCAACTCAGCTCTGAACTAAGTGGGAGGGCAGCTCACTTCACGGGCCTTACTCACTGGTGGCCATCTTGGAAACCAGAAAATGCAATTTTTTAGTGGTGGTCCCCTCAGCCTGCAGTGCAGTGGAGTTGGGGCTGTATCAGCGCCTTTGTTATGGGCTTTATGTTCTTTCTTCTATTTGATGTTTACCCGTGCAAGATTATGGAAGTTAAATCTCCCCTTTTTGCTTACTGCACAAAAACCCAGACTCATTTAAAAGTGGAAAAGGTCGCTTTAATGTGACAGGCCAAAGCTTACAATTAAACGCTTACCTGGCTCCATGGCCTTACAAACTAAAGACATATTTTAAACAACCAATTAAATAATTAAACATTCTCATTTTTACCCAAAATTAAATAATTAAATAAAGCCATTTCCTCCTTAACTATCCCTTGTACCCTACCGTCTCCTTACCCCTTTTCCAGGCGTCCCGCTTTCTCCCCGGGGCCATGCCCCTCCAGGCTCAATACCTGTTCCCCCGTGGTGGCCCGCTTGTGCAAACAGCGCCACCCCATCCTTTCCCGTGTCATTCCCCCATTGTGCTTCCCTCCCCCCACATCAAAAGGGGCCATGCCCCCGGAGCCCAGGACCACTTCAATACCCCTCAGACTCCCCTCTACACCAATCCCCCCCATCCTATGACCTGCAGCCAGTCTGACCTGCCACATCAGCAACAAAATTGCACCTTACAACTTCACTGATGCCCCGACCTGTCACACAAAACTACCCTATAATAGCTCCTTAACACACCAAAAAACCCTGTAAAACCTTGACATGGGAGGTAAAAAACCCCCGCCGAAACCAAGTACAATGGTCCCCCATTCCCCTTTCCTAAAACCAGACACCAAGTCCAACTGTCGCCTGCCTCCCGAACCTTCCCTGGCCCCTTAAATACCCTGGGGAGGCGCTCTGCCCCCCACGGCCACTCGCTGGCCGTGTGCAGCGCCAAAAACTTCCCCGGGGGGAAACGCTTTGCGTTCCCCCCAGAGCCCCCCTTTCCGTGGCCTGATTGAAGGATCACTTCTTTGCTTGAATAATCGTTAAACTGTACTGCAAGGTCTTAGCCTCAGAGTCATTTGTTTTGGCGCTATGGGACGATTGTAAGCGCGGTCTATATTGAACCACTGCCTGATAACTGGGGTCTAGGAAATACTTAGCTGGACTTGCTCTGGTGGGAAGGAGGAAGACGAATGCCAGCCGCAGCTTCAAAGGGATTCCGGCGACCCCCAGCATGGAACAGAACCCCAGAGACCTGGTGGTGGGAAGGAGGAGGAGGGGCGCCCACATTTGCAGAGGGTGAATGGCGGCCACCAGCGCAGCAGAGAGACTGATGAAGAATGGCGACCTCAACCGGAAGGATGGTCTTAATCGGCTGGGGGCAGAGCTACCATCCCAGGAGCAAGAACGGAGGAACTGGGCCAGGGCAGTGTTACACTGCGGCATCCCACCATTGCATGATGCCTCCTAGGAGGGGGAGAAGTCCATGGTAACGCCATTGCAAGGTTCCCCATTGCAGGTCACAGGAGCAGGAACTCCCATTAAAGAACAAGATGAGAGCAAGGCTTAAAACAATGTCATGGGGTCCCGGCCCCTCGGAACAGGGGTAGGTTGAAAGACCAGAGAAAGGAGGAATCCATGAATATGGGGTCAATCAGCAGGGGGGGGGCAGCTTTTATAAAGAGCGATCCGGTCATGCTAAGTTGTTAATTTCCTTGCAGAGGAAGGAGACCCGGAAGAAGGATCAAATACCTGGGCCTACTAGAAGGTGGAGGGACATACCACTGAAAAGGAAGCAGGGCCCTACCAAGAGGAGCTGGAAGACTCTGTGTATTAGGACTGTTTCATTTCATTTAATTTCATAGAAAATACTGGTACCAATGAAGTAAACGTTTACTCGGCAGAAATACCTGAACAATAAAGCAAACTATAACAGTAAGCAGCTACTCTCTCATTAGTGTACTTTATCGTCAACTGCACTTGATTTACAGAGCCAAGGTAGTGTCCTCTGTCTTTTTATGTCCTTTTGAAACCATGGAATGCCATCATAGGAAAGGCTATTTCTTTCGTCTACTCTTGCGATCACCACCCCCCCCTCAGCCCCCCAACCCCGTATTTTCCATCACATCTCATTTCGATCTGCCCTGCGTGTCGACAACTTTGATTTGAAAGTGTCCTTCAAGGTAACTTTAAAGCCTTGCTTTTTTAATTCAAAAGCACCTTTTAGGATTTTTTCTTTTCCAGTCGGCCCCATCCTCACTGTACATTTTTCCATCTTTTGATTAGCAAGTGCTGGACTGGTCTCTAGAAACTTTGATCGATTCTATGAAATTAGGTTAGAATTAAATTTGTCTGAGAATGGTGAGATATTGAGAAGAGGATGCAAGATTATTCCCCCTGCAAGTATTAGAGCTCGCTTGGTTGACCTAGCTCATCAGGGCCATCTGGGCATAAGTGGTACCAAGAGGTTGGTGCGACAGTCATATTGGTGGCCAGGGATGGACAGCATGGTTGAGAAGAAAGTTAGAGACTGTACGGAATGTAGAAATGCTGATAAAAGTAAAGTTGTCCGAGAAGTTCCACTCAGTCCAGTTAAAGTTCCTAGTGATCCCTGGAAAAAACTTGCAGTGGACATTATTGGCCCTATCCAAGGTCTGGGGGATGGTTTCAGATTCATGGTGGTACTAATGGACTACCACACCAAGTGGTTAGAGTGTAAGGCATTAAGAGAGGCTACCACCAACGAATTGATCATGTTTTTTGAGGAGCTATTTTACAAAGAAGGGTTTCCCTCAGAAATTATAGCAGATAACGGAGTGCAGTTCTGTTCACAAAGAATAAAGGAGTTCTTACAGTGCTATGAGATCAAGCATTCCAGAACTGCTCTATATCATCCTAGGGCAAATGGCATGGTTGAAAGGGCCAATAGATTCATTAAAGGTGGCATTCAATTGGCACTAAATTCGGGTATTGATTGGTCTAGGTTGTTGAGGGAAATGGTGTGGAGTTATTGTATCACACCACATTCCACCACTAAGGTTTCACCATTTGTCTCACTTAAAGGGAGACAACCTGCCTCCAAATTATGCCCAGGATGGTTAGGATTGGCTAGATGTGTGAAAGTAGATAGGAAGAAGATAATGACTTCGATATGTGAGGCCCAAGATGTATATAAACAAAGGTTTGACTCCACATTTCATGTTAAAGAAGTGGGATTGGTGGAAGGAGACATAGTTCTCATAAAGAATCCTCGCTTTGGTGTAAAAGGTTCTGAAAGCAAGTTTTTAGGTCCAAGAAAAATAGTAACCATTCGAGGCAATGTGGCTATACTCGATGGTGGTGAATGTTGGTCTATTTCTAGGCTTGTCAAAAGCACTTTAGATTCTATAGTCGACGAAGGCAACATGGAGGGTGTTGACGAGGGTGGTGAGTCAACTGATAAACAAGATGAAGGAAATTCACAAAGGACATTACATTCAGAGGAAAACAACATGAGAGATATAACTAAATCAAATGAAGGACACTCGAAAGATCTGAATCTCAGCATTGATAGACAAGTTAGGAGAACAAAGAAATTTCCGGATCGATATAAGGATTTTTATTTGGAGTAAAGTGCCTGGTACTTTTGTCCTGTGTAACATGCAAGGGGGAAAGGTGTGTTAAATTTATATATGCTATGTTATGAGTATGGAACTTTACCCACTCATTATTCTGTATGAAGAATTCTGTCAGGTATGTTCCATTTAGAGTGTTTTCGTTTGAGGCAGGCAGTTTGAGAGCATCAGCTGTGCCACAGGGTTGTGTCTGCAGCCTGTTGTGTTTTCACTTCAATAATCCATTAACTTTGAATGAGCAGTGGCTGTTTATTCAACAGTACGCTTTCATGCAGGTATTGTTGTTTTTTTGGTATTCCTCTGCGTTTTTTCGTACTAGGCTCAACTGCTGTCCTTGGCACTGGAGCTTTTCCCGTCCTCTCCTTAAATGGGCCCTTGTTAAAAATTGCGCACAGGTGGCTATCACTGTCTTTAAACACTGCTTGGCTGGTAAAGGCATGCTGATTGTAGTTCTTATTGCACAGTCTGGGATCTAATTTCCCTCCTGGTTTATCCGAGCACGCTTGCTTGATGCTCCCCATTAGTGGGAGGGTACTGAGGCGAGTGTACCACCCAGACCTCGTACAACAATGATTGTTACTCTTTTCTGCTGCAGGCTCTCGGGACCCTTGCTGCTGCAGATCACCTGAGCCTTGGTCTCATCACTGCTCCACCCTGCATTCTCAACAGTTTGATTACTCTGTTCCTGTACAACATTTAAAGCATGGAACCTTTACTTCAGCTGCTCCATTCCTCTGCACTTGAATTTCGGCAGTCACTTTCTGACTCAGGACCCTGCAGTTTGAGTAACCCGAGTGCTCAATCAGCTCCTCCCGCCTGGAGAGATGCTGCAGCTGTCTTCCCTCACGGGTCATTGCTTTAGTCTTCGGCTAACCATACCTTGTATGTGCCAAATCATTTCATCCTTGATTTGTGATCCTTTGCCTGCTGATCGCATCTGAGTAGGTTGCACTGCAGGCTCCCTGGCCTGGCTGCACACGTGGGGGGTGAGCTTGTCCCGTCCGTCCTCTCTGCCCTCTCCATTTTTGTATTGTCGTCTTTCTGTTCGTTTTGGGCTTTTTCTGTTCAACACCCCCACACCCCCCCAGCCCTACGTGCTCTAGCTTCCGAGCACGCCCAGACCCCACCCGTGGCCGAGCCTGCCTACCCCCCGCCTCCCGGGCCCGTGATTGGAGATTCCCTTCTTAACAAAGGACTTCTGGGCAGCCTTGCCCGCAGTCACTCGGCTGAGAGCCACAGGTGAAGGACAGCTCCCGACTTAGCAACTCCACTCCGTGGTTGTCCGTGTTCTCCTGGGACGCCCGCCGCAGTCAGCGACTTAAAAAAATGTGGTGTCCGGGGGAGTACAGCCATTACTGTACTCCAGTAAAACCACTGCACTCACATTATCTAACATCCATGTAGCCCATTTGTGTTAGTCAGCCTTCTCCAGCATGGGGTCTGGCATGGATTCACATGCTCATGAATATTCCCCGTCGTCAGGCTGGGAATCCTCGGTAAAGAAATAATCAGTATCAGTTTCGTTTCTGATCTGTCTTTCGTAGTAGTAACCAATCACTGATCTCTGCGTCATACTGACCACAGCCAATGACTGCCCTCTACCTAAGCCCCGCCTCTGGCAGCCATCTTCAGATTTTTACCGTTCGTTCAAGTGTTGGGATCCTCGTGCTATTGCTCTCGAGCGTTAGTGCTTTTTTCACGTTTTTTCTCAGAAAAATTTCTCTTTTTTTCGGTCAAAAGAGCCTCAAGCTCCACCGTTTCTTCATCCGATCAACGGGGACCCGTGTCGGATTCGTCTACGCCCCTCAAGGGTGAAGATTTCGTCGAGCCACGCTTTTGGAGGACTCCAGAAGTTTCTCAGGCCCATCTCGGACATGGCCCAGGAGAAGGGAAGCTCGACGCCCGTAAAGCTGTTCAGGGTCTGCCCTGGATGCCAGCTTCAGAATGTCTTTAAGGAGGACGAAACAACCTGTTTGGGAAAACAGTGGACGATTCCCTTCAAGCCATCAAGGCGGACACGGAGACGGCCCGGGCTCTTGGGGTTCTCCAGCAACGGCGGCCGCCCTTTCGGAGCGGCGGAGGCAAACAGGGTGCCTCCAAAGGTTCCAGCGGCAGATTTTCCACCTACCGTCAAGCGGCTCGTTCGTCGTCACAGGAAGCTTACAGGGGACGAGGCAAGTCAGGCGGACCCCGCCGTCGTCGCCAAGGAGGACAAGGCGGCAAAGCCTCGTCGAAGCAGGACTGAACCGGCCGTGGGGTCGAGCCCCCACCGAAGCACCCCGGTGGGAGGCCGGCTGGCGAGCTTTGTCAGCGTGTGGGAGTCAATCTCCACCGACCGTTGGGTGCTGGACGCCCTAGCTCAGGGTCACGCGCTCGAGTTTCTAAAGAGGTGCCCGCGCGTCCCCCCTGTGGCCAGGAAAGAACATCACGTCCCTCAACTTCTCTTGGAGGTAAAGGCGATGCTCAAGATGGGCGCCATCGAGCTCGTCCCAAAGAGGCTTCGGGGCTCCGGAGTTTACTCAAGATACTTCCTCGTGAAGAAGAAGACGGGAGGATGGCGTCCCATCCTGGACCTACGACGACTGAACAAATTCATCAAGGCACAGAAGTTCCGGATGGTCACCCTTCAACACGTCCTGGGTCAACTGGAGGAGGGCGATTTCCTGTCGTTGTTGGATTTGGAGGATGCCTACTTCCATATTCCCATCCTAAAGGGACACCGAAAGTTTCTCAGGTTCGTGGTCCAAGGGCGTCACTACCAGTTCAAAGCCCTTCCCTTCGGATTGAGGTCGGCACCCAGGGTGTTCACCAAGTGCCTCGCACCGGTGGTGGCGCAGTTGCGCCGAGAGGGGATCCACCTCTACCCCTACCTGGACGACTGGCTCATCTGAGCAAAGACGAAGGAGCTCGCCGTGGAGCACACGGCAAGGACCGTCCAACTACTCACGGACCTGGGATTTTCCATAAACTACGCCAAGTCCCACCTGGTGCCCGCGCAAGACGCAATGTTTCTGGGAGCGGAGCTCGACACAGTGTCGCTTCTGGCCTCTCCGTCGGAGGAAAGGACGAGGGCCATCTTGGGCAAGGTGCAGCGGATGCTGGTTGCGGACGCGGCCAGGGTGAGGTCCATCAAGTCCCACCTCGGAATGATGTCTTCTTGCATTTATCTCATCCACCTGTGCAGGCTCCGGATTGGCCCGTTGCAGGAGTTCCTGGATGCGCGCTGGATCCAGACGACGGGCAGCTTCGAGGAGAGGATCACACTCGACGAGAGTTTCCGACGAGCGATCCGGTGGTGGGGCACCCGCGCGCATCTGACAGCGGGCATGGACTTCCAGACCCCCGGCCACCAGGAGACAGTGACCACGGATGCCTCCCTGGAAGGGTGGGGAGCCCACACCGAAAATCTGCACGCGAGAGGCCTTTGGCTTCCGACGGAGAAGTCCCTCCATATCAACGTCCTGGAGCTCCGTGCAGTGTTTTGGGCCCTCAGGTCCTTTCTTCCGTCCCTCAAGGGCAAGGTGGTGAGGATCTTCACCGACAACACCACCACCATGTTCTACATCAGGAAGCAGGGCGGTACCAGATCCCCAGCCCTGTCCAAGGAGGCGCAGGATCTGTGGCATTGGGGCGTCGCCCAAGGGATGTTTCTGGTGCTGTTTCATCTGGCAGGGATAAAAAACACCATCGCCGACTCGCTCAGCAGAGAGCTGCACTCGTGCCACGAGTGGGAACTACGACAGGATATAGTGGACAGCCTCTTCCGATGGTGGGGCACACCCCAGATCGATCTGTTCGTGACGGCGACGAACTCCAAGTGCCGGAGGTTCGCCAACAGGTTTCCCCAGCCGAGGAGCATGGGCGATGCTTTCTCGTTACCCTGGGAGGGCCTGTTTCTATACGCGTTCCCTCCATTGCCATTGCTGATCCGGCTCATCAACCAGCTCAAGAGGTCATGGTGCAGGATGAACCTCGTCGCACCTGCGTGGCCGAGGCAGATATGGTTCCCGGACCTTCTGGACTTGTCAGCGTCCCCGTCAATCAAGCTGCCAGTGGACGCGGATCTACTCTCCAGGGAAGGAGGCGCCATCCTCCATCACGACCCGAAGTCGCTGAACTTGCAGGCCTGGTTCCTGCAGCATTAGAGTTTGGAGGATACGACATACCGGCCGACTGCAGAGAGATTCTTGCAAAGGCCAGGGCGTCCTCAACTCTTAAATGCTATGGACATGGTGCCACATGGTGCTACGGTGCCACGCACAGAAGATTAACCCTCTACGGATTACGGCTCCCTAGGTACTGCCGTACCTTCTGACGCTGGCCAAGGCTGGACTGGTGCACGCGTCCATCAAGATTCATCTTGCTGCGATCTCCCGATACACCAGAACCACGGGGCGGACGTCTTTGTGGTCTCATCGTCTGGTGAAAGAATTCATGAAGGGACTGTTCAGATCGTTTCTGCCGGTGAAGGCTCCGGCCCCGGCGTGGGAGCTCAACGTGGTGCTGACCAAGCTCATGGGACCTCCGTTCGAGCCTCTGCACTCGGCTACGTTGAAGTTCTTGTCGTGGAAAACAGCGTTTCTTGTGGCCATCACCTCCGCACGAAGAGTGGGAGAGATCCAGGCCCTTTCCTGCAAGCCCCCGTACTTGACTTTTCATGACACGAGGGTAGTGCTCAGGACGCACCCCTCCTTCATGCCCAAGGTGCCGTCGGACTTCCACCTCAACGAACCCTTGGTGTTGCCCGTTTTCTTCCCGTCGCCTTCGTCGCCGGCCGAAAGGACTTTGCACTCGCTGGATGTGGCTAGAGCGCTGAAGTTTTACGTGGACCGCACAAAGTGTTTTCGGAAGACGTCACAACTTTTTGTGAACTTTGGACCTGTCAATCAGGGGAAGGCCCTCTCAAAGGCCTCCATTTCCAGATGGCTCTCCGGCTGTATCATGTACTGTCATCGGTTGGCAAACCGACCGCTGCCTGGCCGTCCGAGAGCCCATTCCACCAGAGCGATCGTAGCTACCACGGCGTTCCTATCTGGTGTGCCCTTGCTGGACATCTGCAGGGCTGCTACGTGGAGGTCGACGCACACCTTCATGAAATTCTACTGCGTCGATCGGGATTCCAGGGAGGAGTCCAGGGTCGGCCAAGCAGTGCTGCGCAATCTGTTTGCCTAAGGTGAGCCGGGTGAGGAGGTAAGAATTGCTTAATGTTGAGTTTGATGTAATGCTTAATGTTGAGCCTTTGCCACCTCCCGTGGTTGTGCATGTGTGTACTGCTATGTATTCTTTATTCATGAGCATGTGAATCCATGCCAGACCCCATGCTGGAGAAGGAACAAGTTACTTACCTGTAACTGTTGTTCTCCAGCATGGGTCTGGCATGGATTCACATGCGAACCCTCCCGCCTACCCCTCTGCGGCTCTTCACTTGGTCATACTGCCACTTCACGTGCTACCAAATCTGAAGATGGCTGCCAGAGGCGGGGCTTAGGTAGAGGGCAGTCATTGGCTGTGGTCAGTATGACGCAGAGATCAGTGATTGGTTACTACTACGAAAGACCGATCAGAAACGAAACTGATACTGATTTTTTTCTTTACCGAGGATTCCCAGCCAGACGACGGGGAATATTCATGAGCATGTGAATCCATGCCAGACCCATGCTGGAGAACAACAGTTACAGGTAAGTAACTTGTTCCATATCTCGCATTTAGCCTATTTGTGTAAGGTTGTATGCGTTCATCTAACACTTGGATTGCTTGTGAGACTTAGCCCTGTTCGATATGCATAGATCGAACCCAGGAAGTAGACCTTGTTGTTTGTACAGCTAACCCTTTGCTGCTCTCGCACACCACATCTTCGCAACTTAGCGGAAGGCAAAGGCTCATTTCCACACACCCTGCACTCACGTATAACACAAACACTATTGCACATCACCTCTGCCATACAAATGAAGCTAATTTTAACAACAAAAATTCGAGCTGTACCTTCCCACATAAGTCTCTCTCTATAAATGCAATCCATCCGGTGTCCAGTCATAATGTCGAATACAATAATATCGAAAGTCAAAATGTCGAAAAAAAATGTCGAAAATAAAAATGTCGAATTACAAAAATGTCGAATTTTTTTCGACTTTTTTCGATTTTATGTGTTAATAATAAATATTTTATTAAACTTTTTTTTAAAAATAATTAAAGGTATTTCCATGGGGGGTGGGGGTGATGGGGAGGATGGGGGGGGGGGTTGGGGATAGGGGTTTGGGATGGTTTTTTAAATAATTAATTAATTATTTAATATTATATTAAAGATTTTTTTAAAATAATTAAAGGTATATCTATAGGGGGGGGGGGGGTTGGGGTAGGGGTTTGGGATGGGGGGTTTGGGGGGGGACCCCCCCCCATAATAAATGTTACTATCTGGGTAAAAAAAAAAAAGTGTTTTGGGTTTGCATTTTTTTTTCGACATTTTTTTTTCGAAATTATGACTTTTCCTATTATATGTATGTATTTTCGACTTTTTTACATTCGACATTTTTTTTTCGACATTTTTGCTATTCGACATTATTTTTTCGACTTTTTGACTATAAACCAATCCATCCGCCTCTTGAGTCCATAGTATACCTCTGCTGCGCCCATACAAACTCCATTTGTGCCCATACCGTGACTAGCAGGGTCTTGGCCACCCTTGCAGAACTTTGACTGAAATGCACACACACATAATCTCTGAGGATGTTAAACCAAAAGCGCATTGGGACCATTAATTATGGTGAAAGGCGCTATAACAAATGATAAAATGAATGAATCTTACAACTGTTGTCTGAAGGAGTGTGCATTAAAGTGCTTCCCTTTCTGTTGCACCTCTCAATTCTGCTTTTGCGTTGCTCAAAGCATCCACCAGGTTGGATTTTGACTCCAGTTATGGGCTATACCACTGCTGCTGTACTGTGAGCCATCATATCAGCCTGAAGAGGGTCCAGGAGTTCCAAGGACACCACAAACCCTCAGTCGGGCAGTGACTTTTTTTTACTATTGTCTCCAGACTTTGGATCCTTGGTTGAATTCATTGCACGTGATTTAGTTCTACATGTTTTCATCTGTAGCCCACTCAGAGTTGTCCATTCTGAGGGGACCCATATGACCCTGGGGTATTGAAATATCTACCTCTGCATTGTTCATGGGGTTCTTCATTAAAGCTCCGTTATGTCAGCAACTTGTAAAGTGATGGGGGGAGAGCTTTGAATTCCATAACCACTGGGAATTCCACTGGGCAGATTTCCATTAAATGATCTCTTGTGCTATTACAGGGGTGGGGCATTTGAAAATAATATTGTTCCTGCCCCAGAAAGAAACGGCACAGTCCCAAGTGCCATGCCACATCCCTTCTGCAAGGGAGCACAAGCAACCTTAGCGTGGCACCAGTGAGCAAGCAACCCAGTGCCAGTTTAGGGTGATGAGGTTGAAGATGGTGGCGATAGAGAAGGGAAAGGTCCCCCTAAAACAGATTCTTTGACTTTTGCAGACCGCCGAAGAGACATAATATACGTACTCGGCGTAACATTGGTAGAGTTTGAATGCTAGACATTGCAATGCGTAATACCTACCACTGAATAACTTCTGCAATTTTGCAAAATCGCTACTTGCGTGCATTAAATTCGAGCCTTAACCTGGATCAAACTTGATTAATCAGTTCAGTAAGAGAGGGGGCGGGGGCAGAAGGGGGAGTAGCACATACTGAAGCTTGGCCAAGAACTCTGAGAACCTTTTTAGAGTTTACATTTTGCATGGCCATTATCCTGTAAAATCCCAAACTAGCTAACAAGGCTGGTTTACTTATGGTAATTAAATATGTTAAAGATATTTTTGCAACAAGGAAGTACAAAACCTATTCATACACAACCATATTAAAGACAATATTCAAGTCCTTCATAAACGGGCCCCCACAATTTGTTACAACACCCTGCCCTTCAGCAGTGAAGTTTAGTTCACAAAAGAAACATCCACCATTTCATTACACCATTCAATCTAATGTGTAGGTTTTTTTTGTCCTTCCAAAGATATTAAATTAATAATAGAGCAACCAACTGACTCCGCTTTAAGAAATAATTTTGACTGCCCACCCGATTATTCCAGTTAGCAAGTATATCTTTTGATTTGGTGGGAGCAGGGCCTGTGGATTGGGTCCATTTATCCTTTCCCAATGCTACACTTTCAAATCTGCTTACTTGCCGCAAGCAAGTGCCGCAAACCTTAGCCATTGTGTATTTTGATGAGTGTGTGTAGAATTCTGTTATTGTTTTTCGCTCCACCAGCTCTTTCTCCAATTGCTAGACTCTTAATAAAATTTAAGTGGGTTGCAAACGTTTGAGCTGTGGGGGTAAGCAGTTTGTGCCCACTCTTCCTATTTTACTGTGTTCTATAACTCAAAGGCAAGTATGACAACACGGAAAGTCGTTTAATTCCCTCAAAATTAAGGGAGAGGGAAGAAGCCAGTTCTCCCAGACCTGAACACAATAAAACATTTCTTGGAGCAATTGGCTAATATGATTGGGGGCACATTGGCCTGGACCTTGAAGGAAATCCTATGTCTCAAATGTCTATTGAAGCCTGTTGTCGGCGGTCGAAATGCTTGCACTCCTTGATGAGTAAATTCAAATAATGCTGATAAGCATTGTAAAGCTGACCCCTTTGGGGTTTGTAGGAGCAGAGATGTCCGTATGAGCTAGGTTCTATTGACAGATGTGAGCTGAAAGAGATGCAATGAGAAATAAGCTTAAGCCTGAACCTCAGTCTGCAGCCTCACTAAAGTATGAAAGTTCGTAGTAATGCACAGCTGAAGCAGGACAAACCTAATGTGATGCGCTAACCCATTTCAAAGGCAAAGATAGCGCAATCTTCTGCCAAAGTATTTGTAGCTGGGTCTGCTGCGCCCAAAACTCTGGTTGAAACGCAAAGATACTTATACTTTTGAGGAAATCTCCACTAGTTATGAAAAACATGGGACCACAAATCTATTTGCACAATAAACCTTTTGGGAGCAAGGTGGGTGAATTGGGAACTCAAGGTTAAAATGTACCAAATAACTTTATAGTAATACATTTCAATGACCCAAAATAGTGGTAAAGCTGCTCTATAGCAGTATTGACCAGGCATATAGGACCCCCTGCTAGAAGAGTGGTCCCTCTCCAATTGGGCTGTTTATATCCTCCAGCACAGACCAGCCGTATAGTATACCACACAATCTAATGAGAATAGCTTTCACCCTGACGGAATTGGGGAGAAGGTCGGCTGGATACAGACGGAATTGCCAGGCCGTTTGTCCCAACGTCAAATACGTCTTGCAGATGGATTTGCCCCAACACTGGTCGACTGAAGTGAAGGGGGTGGTTGACTGACTTTCAAAAAGGGAATATTTTATGGACATTTGGAGCAGGAGCATAGGATTTGTGATGGCAAAACACTTACTTATTCTGTGCTAATTAAAGAAAAGGCTTTTACGTAGTATTTTAAAATGTGACTTCTGGAATGTTAGTGCTTAGGAAATAAGACTGAAAGTTTGGTTTCCATTTTAGGTAGTTGTGATGTAATATTACTAAGGAAACTTGAGGTGGACTGTTTTTTGATGGTAGAGTATTAGACTTGCTACACTGCTGCGTTAATGCTGCATTAATTCATTAAAAACCTGTTGCTTTGCGTTGTCTTGCTTCCTAGAAAAAAGCGTGGCCCCTGAGCTATAACCCCGGCCCAAGTATAATGAATTTGGTGAAGGGTTTGTGGATTGGGTAGCCCTCGCTTCCGTTTTTAACTATTTCTGAAATAAAGATTCACTCTCCAATATTACAGATTGTGCACTGTCAGTTGAATCGTAAAACATTTTTGATTGTGGTAAATATTAATCGCAACCATTATAGGAACGTTAAGGGATTTTATGGCCAATTGTTTGGATATCTCTCTAATATTTCCAGTTTGAATGGGGTCAAATCTCATGATCATCCGCTGCTTGTGCTGGGGGTGATTTTAATACCAAGAATGGCTCTGGAACGGGTGGCTTGTAATACCCTTTTGGGAATAAAAACTGAGGAATTCTATCCTTGTTGTTGGGGTAAAAACATGACACAGATGGTAAGGGCTGCTGTGGTCCGAGCCCCAATTCCCCCCCCCCCTGAATCGTGAACTGGCAGACAGCATCTGACGCCCTGGCCAGTGCGACATTTAATTACTCTAGGCTGCTTCTCTTACAGGTTAAATTCGAGTTACCATTGAGCACTCGGAGGATATTACGGTCATCGTGATAGAACCAAGGTTTGAAAGCTAACGTTCCATTGATCCTCCCCATCAGGTGGCTCTGGTTTAAAGAACCAGTGTTATTAATGGGAATGCCAGGTATTGGTGTAAGAACTAACTGAAGTAGAATAGTCTGGGATAACCTAGGTAAGAGTCAGATTACGAAAACACTGATGAGCATTGCCAATGAGACTTTGCGAAAACCATCTAACCTTTTGAAAATGTGACCGGGAACCCATACTCTGGTTATCCAAGATACACTTTTAACTACACTAGACAGCAGCAGGCCTTGAAAAAAATCCCCATACTTGTTTGCTTTCTTGATGTCAAAAGTTTTTCAAAATCTAGCCACATTTGCATGCATTGCATGGTTTTTATGTGCAAAATGTGTGAAAGAAATCCAGTTAGAGTTGCATTAATTTGTAAACTAACCAGCTTTCAATAGAGAACTTGATTAACCTTTAAATGTATAAGCATAAAGGATGTATGTTGCATAATTAAATTGAAAACACCAGTTCATTTTTTTTTTTTTTTTTTTTTAACTCGGTTGAATTAAACATTCAGAAAACGAGCCCCATGTTCGAATTGGTTGCCTGTAGAGGTCTCCAAAGAGAATTTGGAACTGTTATCACCGCTTATCACCCCACACCCCCATATTACTTGTGCAATGCTAAATCATGTTGACTAGCTATTAAGGTACCCATTTTTTTAAATTAGGCAATTGAAAGAATCCCCCCACATGCTATCGCCCCATATCCCTGAAAACCTCCACTGCAACGTTCATAGGAAACATCCTACTATTTCATATGGAGAAATGGTGCAGGATAGAGAGTATCTAGTCGGATGCGCAATATGATTTTCAGTAGTGACTTGCCTAAGTTTGTTAAACCCCCATATTAACCTGGAGTCATCAAAAATCCTTCATGGAACCTGCATGCGACCTCTGCAGGGGCATACATCTTGTTAATTTTGTAACACAGTATGTAATTTAAAAATGTTAGGATTGTTATGTACGTATTAACCCAAGAATGGGTTAAGAAGTGACTCGTCCCTCTGAGGGTCTGTCACATTTACTAGTAAAATGCACTGTGCACTATTTAAAAACAATTGCAATAAAGATTAGATGAATGGAAGCTGTTCAGCTGAATTTATGGCGTATCCTCAGATAATAGTGGACCCGATTACAGTATTTAAATGTTCAAAAATGTAGAGTGAGGATAGGTTTAACAAATTGTTCATCCCAAGGCTCTATGGGAAACAGTTCAAGCCAGGGCTCCCAACATCAAATCAAATGGAACATTCTAATCAAACTGACTGACGGGAGGTTTTGTGGGAAGTTTTTTGGTGTGGCGTTGGGGCGAGCCAGTGGATGACTGGCAGAGTGGGGCTTTGAGTGGCCCTCTCTGGCTCAGAATTCTCTCCTGGATCGCCTACCTGAGTTCTGTGCTGTCCGTTGCCAGCTTGTTAAATGTAGCCTCTCAGGCTGCCTGCTAGTTTCTATTAATGGGACTACAAATCGTTTCCTTGATCTGGAGTGACCTAGTAGCTAGCTAGTGAGTGAGTGAGGAATCTGTGACCGGGCTCGCGAAATCCACTCGACCACTAGCATAGTCTAGTGCTTTTTAGGACAGTTGAATAATATTTTCATTGTACTCGACACTGTGGTCGAGTGTCCCTTCTGAAATGTATGTACTAATTACTGTCCAGCTGTATTCTAAATGGCAGCAGTGCTACCTGAAAGTAAACCTGTGACAGTAAAGACATTCAAGCCTGTTGAAAGGTAGCCTGGGCAGGCCTCTGGAGCGGCTTTGCGGTCGATGTGTATTGAGAACATGCCTGGTGGTCCGCCTGCTTCTGCTTTCTTTAAGAACAGATCAGGGGAGTGTTAGGGGAATTTCTGGTGGTCGGCAGAGCCGTACCCGTGGTCCGCGGACCTCCAGCTCTCGGAAGGCCCTAACTCCTTCTGCGTCCCAAAGAAGTAGAGGGGCCACATAAGAGCAATTAGTTACTGCTGTTTATTACAAGAAAACAGACAGGGACAAATACGTGGAGCGTAGGTTCCAGGCAACTTCTCATCGTAATCTGGCTCGCAGGCCCATTTTGTACCCGAGTGACTTAATAATTTGCGTCATCTGCGATAGCTCATCCCCAAACCTACCGCCACTCCGGGTTGGCTCCCCGATTGGTCGGTTCAGTATAGGACCATATAGTGAAAGGGTTTATTGGTAGAGTAGAGGTCAGGTTGTATGCTTGGTTCGTCCCTAAAAATGTTTACTTCTAAAAGGTTACATGGAGAGAGTTGGTGATTGGTTGTGTTATGTCGTCAGTGGTTAGCCCCCCGTGTCCTGATTGGTCCATCAGCCAGCCCCCAAGCCTGGGACCATCGTTGTTCCCATCCCGCGATGTACCTGGTGTGGGCAGCATTGTATGTATCAGTGGAAGACAATGGACAGGTCCTGCTACTGCCATTAGAGCGCTCCTTTCCCATCTCCGCCTGTCTCTGAGTTGTTACAACTTTGTTGCAAGCTGGGTCCCAGACGTGGGACACCAGTACTTTTTCAGTCTTTGAGAATTGGCGTCATATCAGGTCGGCTTGGTCACGCGTTGAGACACCGTGGCTGAGGCAGAATTACAGGGATTTGATTTGCATTTTGCTTCGGGTAGTCGCAGCAGTGGTGGGTGTAACCTTGGCTTGGAGAGTGCGGAATGTGGACTGCAACATCGCAACCTTGGTTGTGGTGGCTCCAGCCAGGGGCTGTTCTGCATGCTCCGCACCTTGTGGCTCCGTATGAGCTGCTTCGGGCCTGTCGACTCTGGCTTGAGGCCTACTTTGGTTTGGTTCTATGTCGTGGCATAAGGTCCATAAAACAAGAGGGTGTGGGTGTGCGGTGTGGTTCCTTGTACATCGGTCCATTTATAGGGTCTTGTCTCCAGGAAGCTTCTGCAAGCATATACATGAACTCTTCCGGCGTCTTACGTTTCTGCGATGCGATTGCTGGCCTATGTGAAAAATAATAACGATATACGTCTGAGTGTGCACGGTTCACTAAGTCACAGCACTGAGCGTGTTCTTTGTGTGGGTTGGTGTGTGTTTGATCCAGGTGCGCGGCAGCACATGTGTTTCTGTCTGTTGCGGCTATGTCGTTGCGTCCTCTCTAACGATGGCAGCTTAGGTTGTTAAACGTTTAGTCAAGCTGGTCCATGCGATCAGTCTCAGCTCCGTCTTCGTTCCCACCTCGTGCTTTGGGCGGGGTGCGGCCTGGTTTCGCAGGTGGAGCGCGGTCACGGTGTACATTAGCATCTGGGGCAGTGACAGAGGTGCAAACTCGAGTGTCTGGGGGTACTTTGGTCGTGATGTTGTCAGCAATAGTTTGTACGTGGGTCGGGGGAAGGGACCGTCCCATTTTCCCCTCTTCAGGAGCAGTCTCTGAGACATGTAAAATATAAGCACAAAAAAGTATCCATGTGACCTAGAACTGATGTGGTTTAATGGAGATCTTTAAATTACACTAGGAGGTATGTAAACAATACTCAATACCGGGCACCCCAATGTCCATACTGCAGCATGCCAGTTGAAGTGTTTGGCTATGAACTCCAGGGCTGCACAGGATTAAATGTGCCTTGTTATAGCATTGATGGTTAGTCAGAAAATGTATTCTCTAATGAATTATGTATATGCACAGTTTATACGTTTGTACCCAAGAGCGTGGCAGGCTTTGTAGGCCAAGCTTTAGTGTTGTGGAAGCATTGCGAGGGGTTTGAAAAATGAACATGCAGTATGTAACCGAATTGCGTAATGGCCAACTGATTGCCGTTGTCACCCATATTACATCCGGAAGGTTGGCTCATTCTTGACTTTTGATGCAACCAAACTCCCGATTTCCTTCTTAAATTTTCCTTGTCTTTTCTACTGCTCCTCAGCGCCTTTTGGTCTCCCGTTTTACTCATGTAGCTCCTCTTAAATCATTCTTTAACGCTTCTATTTGCCTACTCTGTCTTCAAGCCCCCTGATTCTATTTCTTCTTCTTTTTTGTCTCTCGGTTGGCTTTCATTCCAGTCGCGTATCAAATAAAAAATGTTGTGTCTTGTCTTTAAATCTCTATATGGCCTGGTTCCTGATTACCATTCTTTGCTAGTGTCATTCTATACCCCTTCGCGCTGGCTTTGTTCTTGTTCCCAATTACTCCTTTGTCCCGTCCCCTTTCCTCCATACTTATGGGACATTCCTCCGTCCTGTGGGACAGGACCGGAGCACTTTGTAAAAGCATTCAAAAAAATGTTGCAAACATTTTAGTCCTTCCTCTCTTTCTACGCGGGGTACGGCACGTGGCCGTAACTCCACCCATTTTAGCTCTGCATCGCCCATCAGTCCTTTTCTCCGCTCGTTCGGGACTGGACGCAGTTGCATCTGAGGAAGAATTTCTTCCTTTTTTCCTCCTCTCTGGCTCTCGCTAGCGATCGCCTAGTAGTCTGTCTGTCGTTTGAATTAGACTTTCCAAATTGTAACTTGTGTCAGCGGCGCTTCACGAGGGCGGACCCCCATCCTCTTTGTTTAGAGTGCTTGGGTCCCGATCACCGTTGGGACTCCTGTTTCTATTGTGATTCCCTTTCAGTCCGGGCCTTTCAACGTCGGTTAGAGCGGTGGGAGGAGGTGTTTCAGCGCACTCCTCCTACGCATTTTCAATCCTTCATCGACGAAAAGAAGAAACGTCCGGTGAGTAATTTACTTTTTAGAGCCCCCCGGCCTGGGGACTCCTTCCCGGGGTCTTCCCGGGCCGGGAGGAGCGCGACCGCTCTGTCGCCAGGGCTTGCCCTGAGGTGCCGTCTGGGCCTAAAAAGTGTACCAGAGTTTTCTCTGTAAGGGGCCTGTGGACACCGGAGTACAATCCGAGGCCCCTCCTGTGGGGGATGCATGTAGACCTAGTTCTCCAGCATGAGGTCTGGCATGGATTCACATGCTCATGAATATTCCCCATCGTCAGGCTGGGAATCCTTGGTAAAGAAAAATCAGTATCAGTTTCGTTTCTGATCTATCTTTCGTAGTAGTAACCAATCACTGATCTCTACGTCATACTGACCACAGCCAATTACTGCCATCTCCCTAAGCCCCGCCTCTGGCAGCCATCTTCAGATTTTTACCGCACGTTCAAGTGTTGGGAGTCCTCGTGCTTAGCTCTCGAGCGTTTGCTGCGTGTTTTGCGCTTTTTCAGGGGAATTTTCACATTTTTTCGGTTAATCGAGCCTCAAGCTCCACCGTTTCTACTTCAGTTAACGGGTACCTGTTGCGGGATTTTCCCACGCCCCTCAGGGGTGAAGATTTCGTCAAATCAACCTCTTGGAGGATTCCAGAAGATTTGCGGCCTACTTCGAGATGGCCCAGGACGCGAGTTTGTCACCTGGACCCAAGCTGTTTCGCAGCTGCCCTGGATGCAGGCTGCAGAATGTGTTTAAGGAGGATGAACATTTGAGATGCCTCTACTGTCTTCATGGGGACAAGACTCTTGTAGAGAAGGACTGCCAGTTCTGCAAGAACTTGTCGGAGCGGACCATGAGGGACCGTCGATCCCGTCTCGCCAGCTGGTTGGAGAAGGGCTCAACGGGTGAGAAGAAGAAGAAAGGGTCCGATCGGGCTTCTAAGTCCTGTGCGGGTGCCCCGGCGACGGGGGCCCAACACCAGGCCAAGCGCCGCGAGTCTGCTCGCTCCGGGAGCGCCGAAAGGTCGGGCTCTTCGGTCGCCAGGCAGGGCGCACCTTCCCCGGCACCGGCAACCACGAGCCAGCGCTCCGGTTCGGGGAAGAGGAAGTCCGAGACCCCGGGTAAGCTTCGGGAGAAGCCCCGTCCTATCTCGGGAGAGGGGGAGCGAGGCGTCGCCCCTCCCCCTAAGGAGAGGCGATCGCGGCGACTCTGGCCAAGCCGGCAGAGACCCCGCCAGCGGAGACTGCCTCTGGGACTAGAGTTTCCCTGCCGCCAAGGAGGGAATCCTCTTTTCAGCCCATCGTTATGGCCCCCGTTATGGAAAAAGGGGGGGGAGGCACGGTAGCCTCCTCGAGCTTGGAGTCAGCCTCGGAGGGGGAACTGACCGAGGTCGTGAGGAATCTCGAAGTCCAATACGAGAAGGTTCGATCCCGCAAGGAAGATCCTCGGGAGATAACCGAGGAAGACGACGATGGAACCTAGGCCTCAGGATAGCTCGGCGGCCATTTTGTTTGCGATCCAGTCCTTATGCTCTGAGATAAGGACGAGATTACCACGGCCCAGGCCGGAGGACCCGCAACCTGGCCCGTCGGGAAGTCCTCAGAACAAACGACGGAGGGCCCAACCCTCTCCTCCACTTGCCCCCGTAAGGCCTGCAGTTCCCTCATCATCCTCCCACGAGTCGGGAGATGGCGGTGCGGTGGGCTCGACGACGGGTTCTGAGGGTCTCCCGTCTCCCGTCGCACGGGCCTCTCCGCCCAACGAGATTGGCTCATTCCACGCCATGATCGCCAGGGCGTCCGAATTGTTCCAGCTCTGCCTGGAGGAGCAGATAAAGGAAGGTTTCCTCTATCAGCGCCGGGAGGCCAAGAGGAAGACTGTCATCGTGGTGCCTCTAATCGATGACATCTGGGAGGAGGGCCTGTCGGTACTCAAGAACCCCTCCACGGCACCAGCCAAACGGGACCGGTATGAGAAGAAGTACCGGGTCCCCGAGACCGCTCCCCTGTGCCTCAGGGCCCAGCCAACGCCAGACTCGGTCGTCTCGGCGGCGGCGAAGAAGAAAGCGGCGGGGTCAGGAGCCTCAACGTCGAATTCCCCTCTGGACGGCGAGGTAAGGAAGTTGGACGCCATGGGGCGACGGGTCATTTCGTCGGCGGCAACGACGATCAAAGCGGCCAAAGCCCTGGCGATCGTGGCCCGTTACAACAGGGAGCTCTGGTTTAAACTGGCCCCCATATTGGACTTCCTACCGGACGACAAGAGGTCCGAGGCCCTGGAAATACTTTAAGAAGGCGAGGTGGCGTCGGACCACGCCATAACGGTGGCAACCGATATTGCCGATACGGGGTTCCGCCAGCTGGGCAACGGACGTCCCTGTGGTCCCATCGACTGGTAAGAGTTTATGAAAGGACTGTTCCGGTCGTTCCCGCCGGTGAAGGCCCCGGCCCCGGCGTGGGAACTTAACGTGGTGCTGACCAGGCTCATGGGGCCCCCATTCGAGCCTCTGCACTCCGCACCGATGAAGTTTGTGTCGTGGAAGACTGCATTCCTGGTGGCCATTACCTCTGCACGACGAGTGGGAGAGATCGAGGCCCTATCCTGCAAAGCACCGTACTTGACTTTCCATGCCTCGAGGGTGGTGCTTAGGACGCACCCCTCCTTTATGCCCAAGGTGCCGTCGGACTTCCATCTTAACGAGCCCCTGGTGTTACCTGTTTTCTTCCCGTCTCCTTCGTCGCCGGCCGAGAGGACTTTGCACTCGCTGGATGCGGCTAGAGCGCTGAAGTTCTACGTGGACCGCACGAAGAGTTTTCGGAGGACATCACAGCTGTTTGTGAATTTTTGACCTGTGAATCAAGGGAAGGCTCTCTCGAAGTCTTCTATTTCCAGATGGCTCTCCGGCTGCATCATGCACTGCCACCGGTTGGCTAACCGACCGCTGCCAGGCCGTCCGAGAGCCCATTCGACCAGAGCGATTGCTGCTACTACGGCGTTCCTATATGGTGTGCCCCTGCTGGACATCTGCAGGGCTGCTACGTGGAGGTCGACGCACACCTTCACGAGATTCTACTGCGTCGATCGGGATTCCAGGGAGGAGTCCAGGGTCGGCCAAGCAGTGCTGCGCAATCTGTTCGCTTAAGGTGAGCCTGGTGAGGAGGTAAGAGATGCTTAATGTTGAGTTGTTGTATTGCTTAATGTTGAGCCTTTTGCCACCTCCCGTGGTTGTGCATGTGTGTACTGCTATGTATTCTTATATTCATGAGCATGTGAATCCATGCCAGACCCCATGCTGGAGAAGGAACAAGTTACTTACCTGTAACTGTTGTTCTCCAGCATGGGTCTGGCATGGATTCACATGCGAATCCTCCCGCCTACCCCTCTGCGGCTCTTCACTTGGTCATACTGCCACTTCACGTGCTACCAAATCTGAAGATGGCTGCCAGAGGCGGGGTTTAGGGAGATGGCAGTCATTGGCTGTGGTCAGTATGACGCAGAGATCAGTGATTGGTTACTACTACGAAAGACAGATCAGAAACGAAACTGATACTGATTTTTCTTTACTGAGGATTCCCAGCCTGACGACGGGGAATATTCATGAGCATGTGAATCCATGCCAGACCCATGCTGGAGAACAACAGTTACAGGTAAGTAACTTGTTCCTTATACTGAATTGTGGGGTACTGGAGCTCGCTCGGAGGACTCCTTATCGGCTTCCCTCAAAAGTACCGGGGTGCGCCCCAGGGCCTTGGCTGGGCTTGGTAAGACCGAACGTATGTTCGAGGCCCGCTGTGAAGAGACTTCTACCGGACTCAGGAGGGCGGGGTTACGGCCACGTGCAGTGGCCCAGCGTAAAAATAAAGGACACAAATAAAACTTTTCATGTTTTTGACAAGTGCTCCGGTCCCATCCCGAAGGCCGGAATGTCCCACAAGTATGGAGGAAAGGGGACTATGTACTAGGAGTAAGATAATCACTACAGTGAGTAACTTTGTTAATTTTTAAATTAGGAAACTAAAAGACTTGTCAAATTATCGATCAGGGTCTACCCAGAGAAACGTATAAAAGAAATGATAGCCTGGAGACTGTCTATTTACAATCCGTATATCTTAAAGATATTGGGCCTCATTACGAGTTCGGCAGAAAAATTCTGGTTTTACCGTGATGGCGGTCCCACCGGTTCCACCAACACGCTTCTCCGGAAACAAGGTAGCATTAGACCTAGTCGGTCGCTCGCATCCCGTATATGCGGAACCGGTGGCTCTGCCATCAATGTAACACCGGCAGAGACTGGTGCACCGCCACAAAGGTGCTCGGTGAATCAGCGTCTGCTGCATGCATGCTGGACGCAGCGGCACCACTGAAACTGAGCCAGAAAAACCAGAACTGGAAATAACCTGATCGCCGGAACCGGAAAGAGGCCGGCGGCCATTACAAAAATCATAATCCTCTGCAATCTGCCTGTTCTGGAAGCCATCTACCCCTTCTGAGTGCCTGAACCAATCAAGGAACATGACAGCAAGGATCCCGCAAACCCACCAGCGAAAGCCACGCTTTGGTGAGGCTGAGCTCAACATGTTTGACATTATTGTGGAGCATGCCAGGCAGCTATTTTCCTCTGACCAGCGCCTCAGCACGCAGCTCTGGAGGAAGGGAATCTTGGAGGAAGTTGCCTGAAAGGTGACTGCTGTTGGGGTGACACCATGCAGTGCTAAGGACTGTCACAAGTGCTGGGACGACCTGCGCCTGCGGGTGTGCAACCTCCTTGCTGCACACCACAGGCACTGCACGGGTACAGGTGGCAGGCCATCCTCCCCCATAAAGCTGCTGCCCTTGGAGGAGAAGTGCAGCAATGTGCTGCATATGGAGGGGATTGAGGGAGTCAGTGCAGTGGAGGCGGGAGTCGGGACACCTGTCGAGGCTGGTGAGTACACAAAGTGCCCCAATGTAACCTGCACACCTGCCCACTCTGCCCCCGTACCACCACCACCACTGCACTGAAATGCCCATAGCACTGCCCACATCACCCAGACCTGACCCAGCACTAGCATTGCTCCCCCCACCTAGTAAATGTGGCACAAAGCAAGTCACATGCCCTGCCTCCCATACCTGCCACATACCCAACCATATGACAAGGCAATACACAGTGGCCTACATCCTGAGTGTGTCTGTGCCGAAACAATGGTGCTTGTAAGGTCACCGGCACACACGTCACTGGACCGGCACACACACATAATGATGCCCCTTTACAATGGCTGCCAGGCCCACAGTGCCCAACAGGCCTGGCACCGCTAGAAAAGGTGCTGCTGCTGCTTCAAAGTCACCATCACCATGGAGTCCGATGGGACCCCATGGGAATGGGTACCGCCCAAATATGCCACCTGAACATCCACGTTGCTGGGACTTGCAATGACCCTGCTGCACCGGGAGTCAGGCAGTGGATTGAGCGGCACGGGGACAGCCGCCGCACCCCGCCGGATGAACCTGCGGCATATGGCCAACCACACTGAGGCCCAGTGTCACCTGCACACTGCATCACACCCACCCCCTGCAGGGACACTCGTACACACCTGCATGAACATCATGGGTACGGCTTTGACCATGCACCCAGGCCCCTCCCCCCAATAACCAGCACCTGAGAATCCTGATGAACATCTCATAGGCAGCCAGTACTCCCAAGTGAAAAAAACACAATCCCTGACGCAGACACTGGGCAGCCTGCACCGAGTACTGCATGTGTGCCTGTCGTGCCACCACAGCACAAAACTGGTAGCTCTCCCCTGCATGCACACATGGGCACCAACCCATCCAGTGGGGAGTGCATGTCCCTTACATGACCCTGCCAGCCCTACCACGAACTCCCCACACGCAGCCGTGGCCACACAACACATGCATGAGTGCGGCATACCATGTAACACTGCATGTCCCCACAATGTAATACTGCATGAAAACAATGTTGCATGTAACTGGCCAATTGTTAGCCAGGCTGGTCACTGACATCATGCCTTTCATTGACCAACAGGCATCCGACACGGTTGGCGGCCAACCAGATACATCGAGGGGCACCAGATGTGCAAAGCAGACATCACAACGGCTGTCGACTTCCTGTGACAGTTCATCCGGCGCTGTGCACGTCACAACTGCCACTGCAACAGGCAGCCCCTGTGGAGGATACCCCAGCTGCCACTGTGCAATGGGCAGCCCCTGTGGAGGACAAACCAGCTACCACTGGCCACCTGGCAGTAGCTGCTGTGGCACAAGCACACACAAGGGGAACGGCATGTGGATGGGCACCACCAACCCACTGCAACAGCCAGACTACCATGGCACTGACAACAATGATGGGGATGCAGCTGGAGACCTTAGACTTGACACAGGGAATGACACCAATCACACCCCGCATGTGTGGGGAGCCATTCAGCCCCATGGTCCTATCAAGCCCACAGCGCTCACCCTACCCCTCTGTCAGGGAAATGAATGCGTGTCTGAGATGCATGGAGGATCATCAGGACACCCTCACTGCCCTGGTGCAGCAGCATCTGGAGGAGTCCCGCCTCATGAGAGAAAGCAACCAGACCATTGTACGTGAATTTGCCTGTGCACTTGGCTGGTCAACTGCGGCCACTGTACATTTGACCACGAGGGTCCGTGAAAGGAACAACGTCCAGTCCACAATAGCTGAGACAATGGCACTGGCCCTCCAGGCATGCGTGGGCCGACACGCCAGCGACCACACACCGTTGGTCTCCACCAGCTCCACGCCTGTGAGCTCCCAACCAGGCACCCCTAAGGGGCGATCCATGCACCTGTCTGGCATGGCAGACAAGTCCACACATGGTGGCAAGCGTGGGCGCAAGTAGGGTGTAACCATGGACCTGCCAAGGACCACAAATGGCCAGTGAACACTTGCACCACGTGTGACTAGTTGGGGAGGGGGAGGGAAAGTTGGGGAGGGATAGTCAGTGAGGGGTGAGGGAATGTTGGGGAGGGGGGGTGGAGGGAGGGGAGAGGGATAGTTGGGGAGGGTGTTAATGGGCCACCTGCAGTTGCACAATACACTTGCTTCTGCATACAAATCATGACTGGACATTCTGTTTTTGCGTGAGTATAAAGTGTTTCATTTCATGTGCTCAAAAGTACGTGCCACCAGTTCTGCACCATGTGGTTGTGACCAGTGTTCAGAAGAAGTTGTGTATTGGTGCATCACGTGCAAGTTGTCTATCCATGGCCTGCCAGCGGGGTCGCAATGGCATCCCGTCATCGCCATCCTCCTCCTTAGCAGGGTCCATGTCTGGAGGCAGTGCAATGTTGCGTTTTATACACATATTGTGCAACATTGCACAGGCTAGGACGATCTTGCCCACCTTTATGAGGCTATACATAAGGACACCACCGGATCTGCTGAGGCAGCGGAACACTGCCTGAGCAAACCAAATGTCCGTTCTATAGTGCCCTGTGTACGTATATGTGCACGGTTGTAGGCCTCTTTGTGCATGTACCGTCTGACGGGTGTCATCAGCCATGGTGTGGGGGTATCCGGCATCACCTGTATGGGAGTGACAGAAGTTCATAGTTAGATTCATTGGAATCATTGTGGTGCCAATATCATGTCAGTGAAGTGTGCATCTTTCGAGGGGATTGGTTCCTCCAACGTATTCGATATCTATGACAGGTAATCACCACAGCTGTGCTGCTTCGGAAAATTTTCGGCATCCTGCGTCGATGACGTTGATACGCTGTCCTCGAGGGCCTCCGTTGAGCTGACGTCACCAGATGTTATAAGTAGGACTCAAAACGCCCGTAGCCTCAGTTCTGTGTTTTTTCTGCGAACGTGTTCGCTTCGGAGATCTCGGTGCGCCTCGGTTCTTCTGAGTTATTTCTCTATCGGTTCTTCGAACTTGTTCGTTTGTGAAGATCATCATGTCTTTGTCTTCTTCTACCCTGCGGCCGGGTTTCAAGAAGTGTCGGGGCTGCGGTTCCAAGATGTTGCTTACGGACCCGCACGACGCCTGCCTCTGGTGCCTCGGTGAGGACCACACCACGGATGATTGTGGCGATTGCCAGTCGTTAACATTGAAGGACTTGCGGGAGCGGAAGAAGCAGCTTTCTGTCGGTAGGGTTTCCAAGCCCCGAAAGTCGAAATCCGCTGGGCTTTCGACTGACGATTCGAGGGACGAGACTCTGCATCGTCGGCATAAGTCCAGGGAGTCTCGGTCCCGGAGTGGTTCCCGCCATTCCTCTGCCTCTTCAAGGCACTTGCAGAAGCGCCATCACCGGTCGCCTTCCTCGTCCGAGGACTCCGCCCGTCGGCGGGTTGCTTGTCCCAACAAGCACTCTACTCCTGCGGAATGGGATACCTTTTGCACGGAGATGATGGCGATTTTTCAATCGCAGGGCTCTGTTCCGTCCGCGCTTTCGAAAGAAGCCCGCAGGGAATGTACTAGGGCCACCGCTCGCACGCCTTCGGGCTCGGGTGGTCGGCGCGATCATCGGGCGCCCTCGAGGTCCCGATCGGACAAGGTAGATCGCTCTAGTCATGCCCGCTCCAGGTCCCGGTCCTCAATGCCCTCGAGACCGTTGGAGCCTGTAAGGTCTAGAAGAAGACGTCGATGCCATCGGCACCATGTGTGTCGAGGGACTCTCTCGAGGCTCTGCCTCTGAGGAAGTCATCGGGGCCGAGGCCGTCGAAGGACCCACTCGGGGCTCCGCCCTCAAGGCCTGTGTTGAAGCCATCGGCGCCACGCTCGACGTCGACGCCGATTCTGTTGACGCCTTTCGAGGATGCTTTGTCAGAGGTACCCCGTGTGTCGGTGGAAACCCGGAGGAAGGCCCTGAAGAAGTCGGTGAGACCTAACTTTGAGCCTTTTTCTGTGCCCTCCTCCAGGGATTTATTCCAGCCTCTGGATTATATGTCTGAGGTGGAGGAAGGGTCTGAGGAAGGTTTGGTTCCGGATGAGGTTCCTGACAAGATTTTGTCTGGTCACAGCCAGATTGAAGACTTGCGTGAGTCTTTGCACGACGCCAGTGGTCTTGATACCTCCCCGGAAGATGAGTTTGGCAGGCCTGAGCCTGGTATGCATGCTGATTCTTCGTACAGGCGGCTGATGTCGAGGGTGACAGAGTATTTGGGGTGGTCTGCGCCACCAGTAGACTTTCTGCAGGATGACCTGACAGATATCTTGGACCAAGGTCCACTAACTGACCCGCTACTGCCATTCCATATGGCCTTGCACCGAAGGGTGGCGGCGTTGGCGGCTTGGACTGCTCCGGAGAGTCTCCCGGCAGTGGGTAAGTCGTTGCCCAAAAAGTACCGCCCAGCCGGTGGCAACCCCGGCTACTCTTCCAAGCACCCTACTCCGGAGAATTTGGTGGTGCAGGCGGCTACGGCCCCAGCGAAACAGGCGTCGTACCCTACCATCCCTCCTGATAGGAACGACAAATGATTTGACGGTTGGGCGAAGAAAGTCTTTTCTTCAGGGGGTATGGCTCTGAAAGCAGCCAACTCCATGTGTGCCTTAGCACGTTTCACTCGCACTCTGTGGAATTGTTTCATTGGCGGCTGAACATATTCCCAAAGGGGAGGAACGGGATGGCTTTCTTGCCCTGGTACAGGATGGCAAGGATGCCATGTGTGAATCCGTTCAGTCGGGTCTGGACGTGGAAGACTGTGTCAGCCGGTCCATGGCGGCGAGCACCGTGATGCGCAGGTTTGCGTGGTTGCGGAAGTCGGGTGTGCTCCTGATGTACAAGCCTGGCTTCTCAACATGCCCTTTGATGGTGACCATCTTTTTGGCATCAAGGCTGACGAGAGCCTTGAGAGGTTGCAGACCTCCAAAGCTGCAGCGAAGTCGTTGAGCGCTGCAGTTCGCCAACCTCCGCCTTTTCGTCCTAGGGGACAGCAATGGAGGGGAGGTTCCTTTCAATACTACACTTCCTTTGGTAGATCGAGGGGAGCTGCAAGTCAAAGGGGCCAACGTAGGAGTACCAGAGGTGGAAAACAAGGTACTCGAGGTGCCAAGGCCGCTCAGGCAGTTGCCTCTTTGCCGCTTCAGCTCAGTCATGAGGGCATGTCCCATGGTTCGCCGGTTGGGGGAAGGCTGGCGCAGCATCTTGTGGAATGGCGTGCCATTACTTCAGATGTGTGGTTCTGGAGATCACAGCCTACGGCTACTGTCTTCCTTTCCGGCAGAGGCCTCAGGACAATCCAACAGGGAATCTCTCTTTGAAGAGTCCGGATCCGCTCCTTACGCAGGAAATCAAATCCCTGCTGGAGAAAGGCGCCATAGAACTGGTGCCTGAAGCGGAGAGGAACAAGGTATTCCCCTTATTTTTTTATTTCGAAAAAAGACGGGGGATTGAGACCCATCATGGACTTGCGTGGTTTGAACAAGCTCCTCAGGAAGGACAAGTTCAATATGGTTACTCTCTCTCAAGTCCTCCAGGCCCTTCAACTTCAGGACTGGTTGGTGTCTCTCGACCTCTAGGACGCTTATTTTCATGTGCTGATTCATCCCAAGCACAAGAAGTACCAGAGGTTCGCGGTTGGAGACTTGCACTTTCAGTTTCGGGTCCTGCCGTTTGGATTGACCTCCGCCCCGAGGGTCTTCACAAAGCTCATGGTGGTGGTGGTGGCGTATCTCAGGAAAGGGGGGATTCATGTCTACCCCTACCTGGACGATTGGTTGATCAGGGCGCGTTCTCCCGAGCAAGTCCTGGCTCTTCTGTCGGTCACCTGCCACTCCCTTCACAGGTTGGGCTTCTCCCTCAACTTAAAGAAGTCCCATTTGACGCCAACACAGTGGCTCCAGTACATCGGAGCAATGCTCGACACATCCCTGGGGCAGTGTTTCCCTCCCCAGGTGAGGGCTCATCACATTCTGCAGATGGTGCACAAGTTTCAACTTGCCCAGAGTCTCCCGGCGTTCGAGTTCTTGAGGTTGCTCGGCCTCATGGCATCCTGCATTCTTCTGGCAGAGGCACGACTGCGGATGAGATCTCTGCAGTGGGCTCTCAAGATGCAGTGGTCACAGTCCTTTGGCAGGATGTCAGTGTTAGGGAGAATTCTCTTATAAGGCTAATTTCCCAAACCTAGTGAGTCCCCAAGCAGCTTTGCTGGATTTTTAGGGTTTGTTTTTTTTCTCCTGCTAAGAGTGAGACTCTTTTTCTCCCACTCTTAGGCATGATTTGAGGTATGCCTTTGACTTTTTGTGTGCTTATGGGCTACGGGGTCTTTTACTCCATAGGGTATCATCTGTTTTAGTGTATGTGTTACACAGCCCCCTCAGTGCAGTAACACGGGTGTCATAGTGACCCCCAAACATAGACTCCATATCCTGGGACTGACTACTGTCTCCCAGGGCATGTAAAGTCACCATTGACTTTACTAGTCCAAAATTGTGAACAGAACCAGTACAAACCATCATATTGTGGAAGTACTGGAAGGGGTTAATTCGATTGCCCCTGGGTCTGTTTCCAAGGGGGCACTGTCCAGTCCCCCCTTGTCGAGTTTCTGGCTGATGGCAGTGGTTACCACGCAAAATATTCCACCGGAATATTTCCTATGGGATTTTCCCATTGATTTTAAACGCACCACTTTTTGGTGCAATGTTAAAGATACCGCCGGTTTGTTTATTTAATATAAAATCACTGTTTGGGTCTTTTTTCCAGAACTCTTTTCTAAAATGGCGTTCGTGTCCGTCTCTGTAACTCCAACCAAGGTCGGGCCTTTTGTTCCACTATTTTGGCGGGCTTCTCCACAGAAGCCCTCCAAATGGTGCCACTCTGTCTGGGTTCCACAGGATGTGTGGGGAGGGGAAATTGGCACCCTGGACTGCGTTGCCTTAGCAACTCAACTCGCACTCTGTTCTGATTGGCCCAGTGGTGAGCCACGCAGCTCACCACTTAGCATGTATGAGTGACAGCTAGGCTGTTGAATGGGGGTTTTCTGCATAAAAGCAGGGCTTTCGGGACTGGAACTTCAGAAGTCGCCACAAGACCTAAGAATCCGAAGAGGGAAGAAGCTGAGCCATCTGCGACGACGACACCACCGGTGGAGCCCTGCTGCAACGAACTCGCCACTTTACCAATGACAAGAGAAGATCTTCTGCTGGACGAGTCTTCTTTCTTTGAGCTGGTGGGATCAACCAGTTCGCCCCTTTCGCCTTCCAAAAACGTCTCTTGGTCGAATCGCCCGTGCCAAGCACCCCGGCGGCCGGATAGCCAAGCTTCACAACTTTGACCGCGAATAAATGGAACGCACATTTTAACCGACGAACTCCGCGGCTGGTTTCATCCCTGGGCAGTGCAACGACTCCAAGTTTCCTCCTCGACGAGATCCTCTCTACCCCTGGTCGAAACAACGAACTGCAACCACTGCCAGGAACAACTGCCACCGCTGGAGCTTCCTCTCTCTTTAAGGTACTTTGTTCTGCCTGGCCCCTCTTTCTTCGGTTTGCCCAAGGTGACCCTTAAATCGTTGGCTTTCCAACTGGGTTGGCCCCAGACCTTCTAACGTTACTTCTTGAATCACTGCAACCTCTTTTGAACATTCTGCAAAGACTTTTAGTGCATTTTAAACTGTGTGATCTTGGGCACATTTATCTTTGCTCCATTTAAAGTGGGCCTGGCCTATGAACTTTGGCTCTACAGTTTATACTGCCTTTACTCTCTTGCTTTGAACTTCTAAAAGTGTTGGGAACTGTTTTATTTTTATGCCCTGCCTTTTTCTCTCCCTTTAACTTAACTATTGGAGTGCCATCTAGGTTACACGCTCACATCTGTTTTTTCAAATAGGGGTGTTTTAACTCTGACTTGTCTAGTAGTTATCAAGGGAGGTGTCTATACTTTACCTGACTGTGTTTTAACTTGCTTTTGATTTCGAGTGCTAGTGTATTTCCTAAAGTGTGTTTTAAATAAATAATTATATACTTTTGATACAAAGCTCTGGTCAGTGTTTGTTTGCTCTACTGTGTTTTTTGCCCTATTGTGTATACTCTATATAGTGCCCCACTCTTCTTGAGAGAAGTCTGACTGCTCAGCCACAGCTGCCAGGAAAATCTGGGTGGTGCAGACTGCTACCAATTGGGTTTACTGCTTACTCCTGTAGTCTTAATCTTCTTGCAGTGGTCCCCAAGGGAACTGCACAGGATTCTGCCTAACAGTCGGATCCCGTTCAGGTGCCTCCCTCGATCGCCCAGGACCTTCTGTGGTGGGCCGTTGAAGGCAATCTGATGAAGGCGGCTCCGTTTTGGCTACCCTGGCCGGAGGTGACGATCGTGACGGACGCATCCCTCACGGCATGAGGAGCTCATGCCAACGAGTTGACAGTCAGCAGTCGTTGATCTCCGTCGGAGTCCAGACTCCATATCAATCTGTTGGAAATGAGGGCTGTCATGCTTGCCCTGAAGGCTTTTCTGCCGACTGTGCGAGGGAAGAATTTCCTGATTCTGACGGACAACACAGTGGCCATGCACTACCTCAACAAAAAGGGGGGGGGGGCGGCAGTATCACTACTTCTGTGCAGAGAGGCGATGCAGCTCTGGTTCTGGGCCATCCAGCAGGAAATTTCGATCTCGGCAGTTCATCTGGCCGGAGACGAAAACGAGACGCCGGTGCTCTGAGCAGGCAGAGAACGATCTCTCACAAGTGGGAGCTGGCTCAGGAGATTCTCCTGGAGATCGCCCTTTGGGGGACCCCTCAAGTGGATCTCTTCGCCACCAGTGTCAACCGGAAGTGCGAAAGGTTCAGCTCGCTGGAATTTCCTCCAAGAGGAGCCTTAGGGGACGCGTTCGTGGTGGAGTGGTCCTTCCCATCCCCCCGTCATTCCGCAAGTGCTGCGGAGGTTACGGAGGTTTGGTTCCCGGATGAACCTCTTTGCTCCGGCATGGGCCTGGAGAACGTGGTACCCGGACCTTCTCGACTTGTCCATCGGCCCTCCACGCCGTCTTCCCTCCGAGACGATCTGCTCTCACAGGAGTGGAGTCCGGTTCTCCATCCAGAGGTCAGATCCCTCAACCTTCATGCTTGGCTTCTGAAAGGTTGAGGTATAAGGATTGGAACCTCCCTAAAGACGTGATGGAGGTGTTGCTTTTGGCCAGACGGCCTGCAACAAAGTCCCTGTACCGTTGCCGTTGGAGTAAATTCTGTGACTGGTGCAGGGTTAAGAATGTGGATCCTTTTTCATGTGACATTCCTGTGGTTCTGTACTTTTTACTTTCCTTAGCCCACAAGGGCCTGCAATTGGGTACCATTAAAGGTTACCTGGCGGGACTGTCCATATTTAAGCGCTCGTCTGAGGAGTGTTCTTATTTTAAAATTCCTTTTAATTTCTCAGTTTCTGAAAGGGCTCACTAATGTGTTTCCATCGTCACCTTTCCAGGTGCCTGGTTGAGATTTGAACATGGTTCTAAAATTCCTCATGGGTGCTCCATTTAAGCCTTTATATTCTTGTCCTTTAAGACTGTTAACCCTTAAAACTGTATTTTTAGTTGCGGTTACTTCCGCACGCAGAATGAGCGAGTTGCAGGCACTTTGTGAAGCCACCCTTCACAGTGTTTCATAAGGACAGGGTTGTCCCTAGGGTCATCCTTCCTTTCTTCCGAAAGTTGTCAGAATTTCATTTAAGCCAGAAGGTCATTCTTCCGGCGTTCTATCCTCCTCCGCATCCTGGTAAGGAAGAGTAGAGGCTCCATAGGTTGGATCCTAGGAGAGCTTTAAGTTTCTACATTTCACGCATGTCGCGGGTCAGAGTGGACGATCAGCTCTTTATTGGATACGCTGGAAGGCGTTTGGGACAAGCAGTTACTAAACAGACTTTGTCTAGATGGATTATCTTGGCAATTTCTGAATGTTATCGCTTGGCGGGTAAGGACCCTCCGGTAGGCTTACGGGCCCATTCTACTAGTGGTGTGGCTGCCTCTACTGCTCTGCAGAGGGGTGTTCCCATTCGTAACATTTGTGAAGCAGCCACATGGACTTCGGTCCATACTTTTGTAAGACACTACTCCCTAGATTCTGTCCATAGGCAGGATCTGGCCTTTGGCAAGGCGGTCCTTTATTCTGCAATTTAATTGGGCATTCTAAATTTCTACATTCTAAATTCTTTTCCCTCCTCCATACGTTGCTACTGCTTTGGGAGTCTGTCATAGATATGGAATATGTCGGAGGAACCAATCCCCTCGAAGAACAAGTTACTTTCTTACCTGGTAACGTTCTTTCGATGGGATGTTCCGACGACGTATTCCATATCGCTCCCTCCCAGCCTGCCCCGCTACAGAATTTCTTATGCGATTGCAGCTTACATTTCCACAAGGCTTTCTGTGGTCATTCTGGCAGAAGATTGGTGCCACACGTTCTGGGGAAAAAACTACAACTGAGGCTACGGGCGTTGTGCGTCCTACTTATAACATCCGGTGACGTCGGCTCGATGGAGGCCCTCGAGGACAGCGTATCAACGTCATCGACGCAGGACGCAGACGCCGAAAATTTTCCGAACCAGCACAGCTTTGGTGATTACCTGTCATAGATATGGAATACATCATCGGAACATCCCATCGAAAGAACGTTACTACGTAAGAAAGTAACTTGTTCACCCATTTCCCACATTTACTTAGCACAAGACGTAGCAAATGGCACAAATGACCCTAGTGACTGGAGCAATGCCACATGTAATGCTATAACCCCACTCAAATGGTTGGTCAGTCATTTGATCTGAGACTGTTCTGCGTGCTCACTGTCTGCAGTCATACATTGCAATGGCCTGGAATGCTGCTACGTGTACTTTTGTTGGTATGGAAACAAGGGTACGTGGCTGCCTACCAGGAGCCTCGTATCTGAGACGGTGCTACCAATCTGCCTGCCGCAGCCGCTGTGCCAAAGAGGCACGATACTGCTGTGCACTGCTGCCCTGCAAGGCAGTGTGCGCATAGGAGCACCAGAAACATTTACAACGGTGCCAGTCCTCCCGTGTCCATATCCGCATTGCGTACTATGGCAATCCATGGTAAGGGGGACTTGCATTTTACAGTTACATGGCTTCCTGAGCCGCACCGACCTGTAATGGCCATGTGGCACTGGTAAGCCAGGTGCATTTAAGGTGTCTGGAGTCCAACAGAACCCCGGTAGGGGCACAGTCGGGCTTCCCGCCTGCCTCCTAATGTGGTTCATGTGCGGGTTCTCTTTGATGTCTCTCACACATTGCTGCCCAATTCCACTGCATTGTTCGTTCATGTTGTGTGTACTGCTTGCTTCACCATGCCATTCTACATCTTCTGAGTGCTCATATGTCAAGTTGCATGTCTGATCACAGGTACAATGTGTTGTATGATTGCACACAGATGTGCATCGATTTGGGATATGGGTACATGTGTGCAGTGATAAGTTTATCGTTCATCACACATGATGCAGCATGGGTGTTGCCATTCATTGTCAGACTTGGGTACTGTTTGAGGTGGGTATATGCACTGTAATTTGCAATTCGTGCTTGCTGCACAGTTGTGTAGGGGATGGCGGGTTGTCGATTTGCACTGCGACAATTGCCTTGGTCCCTATGCAGGGTTGTTGACTGGGTGGTTGGAGTCACTTTTCCGTCACTGATTCTCACGCGTTGCCATATGCCTCCATGCCCTCTTTCTATGCATATTGCGTCAGCCCATACTGTGTTCGTTAATATGGCGTACATTGCTCATCACTGCCACTCATTCCTGGGTGCCACATTCAGGTTCACATACATGTCGCATGTATATGGGTATGTGCACCTCTGACTGGCATGTGTACTGGCTACATGCTGTGGGGTTCACTGCTGGTGGTGTGCAGGATTGCATTCAATTGACTTGCCTGTGATGTAGGTAGTGGGGGATGTGCACAGTCTTATTGACGGGATTTGTGTAAATGGTGTGATGCATTCTGGTACATGTGGTACTTTTGAGTTGCCTCTATGACTTCAAAATGATTGAGATTGGGTGTGATCCATGTGCCCATTTGGTACGTGCGTTTCATGCCTTTGGAATCAGGGATGGTATTTGTGTTAGGTTGCATTTGGCACAAGCTCTGCTGACTGCATCTACCTCCTGCCCCACCCCCCACTACACATGCATTGGCCATTCCACTACCCAACAGCCAGATGTACTCTGGTGAGTGCCTATTAACGCCCCCCTCTACACAGAGGTCATGCATTGGTCATTCTACTCGCCCAACAGCCAGGTGCACGCTCCGCTGTGCCGTGCCATGTACCCTGGCAGCGTGGAGTTCCTCAGTACCATTGCGTCGTGGGTGGATCTGGGAAACCGGGCACAACAATGGGTGATGAGGTGTTCAGCATCACAGACCCTCTGCACATTGAGGGGGTGGAATTGTTTCCGGTTTCAATACACTGCCTCAATGGCATGTCTGGCCATCAGCTCCACATGGGTGCAATCTAACGCACCAATGCAATTGGGCATGCCTTGTCAGGGCATGGAAGGCCACTTTGGTGGCATTCCCCTAGGCAGGAGTTCGGGGTAGGGCGATGTGGTCTTCCACATAGCGTAGCGGTGCATTCAGGACCTAGAACAGGACCCTTGAGAAACAGGGTTGTGACAGCCCGTGCAGCTAACCCACCGTGGGTTGGTATGTGCCGGTTGCCAGGAAGTGCGGTACCAACTCTACCTTCAGCAGGGGAGAGGGGGAGATTGCAGTCCGTATATTTATGAGGCTGGTGATGTCGTCATGTATCAATCAGGGTGGCAATTGATGTAATGGTCTCCCTGTCAAGCCGGTATAGGGTGTGTATTTGGCTTGTGGTCAGGTTCCAGGGTGTGGCCCTGATGCAGGATATTGGTGGCTGCCTGCTGGCCATTGATGTTCTGCATGGCCAACTAGTTCCTCATTCGCCTCCTCCACCTCTGCCACCTCCTCTTCCTCTCTGCTGCTTCATCCTCAATCCCTCCTTGCAGGTTCTCCAGCCTAATTGCTGCTACAGCTACTGCCAGCATGGTTGTGTTGGAAGGGGGATGATGTGGATGTGGTCGTTTTGTACATTCCCAGTGGTCAATGGTGTGCAGCTGGGCAGATTTCAGACACCTGGGGCCTGTTGCTGATCACCTGTCACTGTTTAAGGCCTGGTCCGCGGTGCTGAAATTACAGGCGCGGTATTCATGGTGCCACCTCCATTTTTATGGCAGTGTTTCCGTGTAGGTGGTACTCTGAATGTGCCCGTACTAACGCTGTGCCGGTGATTTAGGCATGTCCGGCTGCTCATTCCGCAGTTTACAGTCACGGTGCTGCCGGATGCAGTGGCACCGTGGGTGATACTTTGCAGTAACAGTGTTTCCGCCTTAGCAACTCTTAATGTGCCGGTCTGGAAAACTGTGCCGGTACGGTGCTACCGGCACCGCTCTTTCCGGACCGGCATACTTGTAATGAAGCCCATTGTGTGCCCTTTTAAAAGTTTTGCTGCTCTTGAAACCTTTTCAGAACTTTGCATTATATCATGGAATATTGCAGCCCTGTCTAGGAACATCTTAGGTGAACATTGGTGCAGTTTAATAAAAAGAACACCATATTAACCATCACTTACAAACCTGGACAACTAGGCTTTGCTTTTTATATCTATGCTTCTTAAAGGACTCTGGGAAGACCTAGTGGAAGCCTCCTGATTTAGATGGATTCATCATTAGGTGCAACAATTGAATCCATCGATACAGGAAACCTAGATTTACAGGAACTATATATTAAACTGATGAGTAGCAGGATTAAAAATGTCAACTTGTGAGCCATAAAGTCACTCACCACCTAAATTATAAACACAACACATTTTTTGCCCTGAGAGAAGTTTCAAAGTATGTTCAACATGCACAATTGGCAAGCAGTTGGCTACAGGACCAAAAACACAGAGCTAATTAAATTGCAAATAGCGGTTTGGAAAAACACTTCAGTATAGGAGTATGTCCATCCTACTGGATGACATAACTTTTCAATTTGAACATCAATGAACATTATATGATGAGGTTTTGGCCTGGGATATCCTAGATTTATCGGCAACACACCCTCAAAGACATCATGGAAACACCCAGGAAGAAGAGCTTTCACGGTCACTATTGGGGCGAAGGATTTGTAATCCGAGGGTTGCTGGTGATCATCAGCTGTAGGAACACAAGTGGGCATTAAAGCAGCCACATAGACTATATCCACCTTAACCTAGCGCATGGGCATTAATCAAAACATTTTCAGTAAGCATTCAGTGTGACAGCGACCATCACCACTTATATTGACATTATTACTTCCAGTCATGCATGATGAAAAGTTACCAGAATAACACCTTAATAGGAAATGCTGGGCATTCGAGGCACTCCATTAAATGGGAATGTTTAGAGCGTGGATAGATAGATTGATTGTTCTCCAGCATGGGGTCTGGCATGGATTCACATGCTCATGAATATTCCCCGTCAGGCTGGGAATCCTTGGTACAGAAAAAAATCAGTATCAGTTTCGTTTCTGATCTGTCTTTCCTAGTAGTAACCAATCACTGATCTCTGGGTCATACTGCCCACAGCCAATGACTGCCCTCTCGCTAAGCCCCGCCTCCGGCAGCCATCCTCAGATTTTTACAGCACGTTCAAGTGTTGGGAGTCCTCGTGCTATAGCTCTCGAGCTTTTGCTGCGTTTTCGTACTTTTTCAAAGGGAATTTCTCATTTTTCGGTTAAATTGAGCCTCAAGCTCCACCGTCTTTACATCCGATCAACGGGGACCCGTTTCGGAAGTTTCTACGCCCCTCAAGGGTGAAGATTTCGTCGAACGACGCTTTTTAAGGATTCCAGAAGTTTCTGAGGCCTACCCTGGACATGGCCCAGGAGAAAGGGAGCTCGACGCCCGGGAAGCTGTTCAGGGCCTGCCCTGGATGCCAGCTGCAGAACGTGTTCAAGGAAGACGAGCATTCCTTATGCCTCTACTGTCTTCACGAGGACAAAACGCACGTGGAGGAGGACTGTGCGTTTTGCGGGAACATGTCGGAGCGGACCATGAGGGACCGCCATCTTCATCTCGCCAACTGGCTGGAGGGAAAGAGCCCGTCGGGTGAGAAGAAAAAGAAGAAATCCGAGCGGTCTTGTAAGTCCTGTGAGGGTGCCCCGGCGACGGGGGCCCAACAGAAGGCAAAGCACTGCGAGTCCGCGTGCACCGGGAGCGCCGAACGGTCACGCTCCTCGGCTGCCAGGCAGGGCGAAGCCTCCCCGGCACCATAGACCACGAGCCAATGCTCTGGCTCGGGTAAGAGGAAATCCGAGAACCCGGCCAAGCTTCTGGAGAGGCCCCGGTCGATCTCGAAGATTTCAGCTGATGGGGAACGAGGGGGGGAGCCCTCCCCCAAGGTGAAGGCCACAAGCACGCAGTCGGTGACTAAGGCCTTAATTCACCCAGCCAAGGCCTCTATCGAGGAGGTCGCGGCAAACCTGGCGCAGCCTGCGGAGGTTACACCTTTGGTAGCGGCCTCGGGGCCCAGAGTCTACCTGCCACATCGGAGGGAGGCATCTTTCAAGCCCATCGAAAGAACCCCCACGAAGCCCCCGGCGGAGAAAGAGGGGGGGCAGTAGCCGTCGTGGATTCAGACACAACCTCCGAGGAGGAACTTGTCGAAGTCCCTGAGAGCCACGACGCGGGCATGGAGGAGGACCAGCTCGTCGAGAGGCATCCCGACGAGGGGGATGACGGCAGCGACGGCGGCGCCGACGGGACCCCAGACCAACCGTTGCGCCCGTCGCAGCCAGTGCCACAGGACAACTCTGTGGCCATTTTGATAGCAATTCAATCCTTATGCTCTGAAATAAGGACTAGATTGCCTTTACCCCTGACGGAGGAGACGGAGCCAGGCCCGACGGAGGAACCAGGGGCAGGCCCGTCGGGAAGTCCACCACCCAAGAGGAGAAGAACACATCCTCCTACACCCTTCCAGCCCTCGAGGCCTGCTCAACTCTCCTCCCCATCCACGGTTTGCGGGGATGACACGGCCACGGACGACGAAGGTGTCAACGGCGGTGTGGACCTCCCGTCGCCCCCCCCCCCCTCCCCGGACTTCCCCGCCCGATGAGATTGGATCCTTCCATGCAATGATCTCCAGGGCATCCAAGCTTTTCCAGCTCTGCCCCGAAGAAAAGGAGGGGTTCCACTATCAACGTCGAGAGACCAAGAGGAAGACGGTCCTTGCGGTACCTCTACTGGATGACATCTGGGACGAGGGGCTCTCCCTCCTCAAGAACCCGTCCACGACGCCGGCAAAAAGGGACCGATACGAAAAGAATTACCGGGTCCCCGACGCGGCCCCTCTATGCCTTAGAGCACAGCCGACCCCGGATTCAGTCGTCTTGGCGGCGGCCAGGAAGAACGCCGAGGTGGCATCGGCATCGACATCGACTTCACCGCCGGAAGGCGAGGGAAAGAAGCTCGACGCAATGGGACGACGAGTCATCACGTTGGCGGCGACGACGATTAAGGCGGCCAACGCCCTGGCTATCGTTGCCCGATACAACAGGGAACTTTGGTATAAAATCGCTCCCTTGTTGGACTTCCTGCCGGACGACAAGAGGGCAGAAGCCCTGAAAATCTTGCAAGAAGGCGAGGTGGCGTCAGACCACGCCATAACGGTGGCGACGGACATCGCTGACACCGGTTTCCACCAGTTGGGCAACGGTGTTTGCCTCAGACGGCGCGGATGGCTTAAGGCGACGGATTTCTGCCAGGACGTACAAGCCGAAGTGTTGGACATGCCCTTCGACGGGAACAACCTGTTTGGGAAGACAGTCGATGAGTCCCTGCAAGCCATCAAAACGGACACGGAGACATCCCGGGTCCTGGGAGTTCTCCAGCAATGACGGCCGTCCTTTCGGAACACCGGAGGCAAGCAAGGGGCCTCCAAAGGTTCCGGCAGCGGCTCCTCTACCTACCGTCAAGCGGCCCGTTCCTCGTCGCAAGAGGTCTATAGAGGACGGGGCAAGTCTGGAGGTTCCGCCGTCATCACCAGGGAGGTTAAGGCGGCAAGGCGGCCTCGAAACAGGACTGAACCGACCGTGGCGTCGGGCCCCCACCCAAGCACCCCGGTGGAAGGCCGGCTTGCGAAGTTCATCAGCGTGTGGGAGTCCATCTCCACCGACATTGGGTGCTGGAAACCCTGGCCCAGGGGCACGCCCTCGAGTTTCTAAAGAAGTGCCCTCGCGTGCCACCCGTGGCCAGGAAGGAAAACCACATACCCCAGCTGCTGCTGGAGGTAAGGGCGATGCTCAAGAAAGGTGCCATCGAGCTCGTCCCAAAGAGACTTCGGGGCTCCGGGGTCTACTCAAGATACTTTCTCGTAAAGAAGAAGACAGGAGGTTGGCGTCCCATCCTGGACCTGCGGCGACTTAACAAGTACGTCAAGGCTCAGAAGTTCCGGATGGTCACCCTCCAGCACGTGCTGGGACAGCTGGAGGAGGACGATTTCCTGTCGTCGTTGGACTTGGAGGATGCCTACTTCCACATCCCCATTCTAAAAGGACACTGGAAGTTCCTCAGGTTTGTGGTCCAAGGACGGCACTACCAGTTCAAGGCCCTCCCGTTCGGATTAAAGTCGGCACCCAGGGTATTCACCTAGTGCCTAGCACCGGTGGCGGCGTGGCTACGCCTGCAAGGGATCCAGGTTTATCCCTACCTGGACGACTGGCTCATCCGAGCAAGGACAAGGGAGCTCGCCGTAGAATACACAGCAAAGACCGTCCAGCTACTCACGGACCTGGGGTTCTCCATCAACTTCCCTGTTTCTGGAAGCCAAGCTCGACACAGTGGCACGGCTGGCCTCGCCGCCCGACGAAAGCCATCCTGGGCCAGGTGCAACGCCTGCTAGCCACAGACGTAGCCAGGGTAAGATCCATCAAATCCCTTCTTGAGATGATGTCCTCCTGCATCTATCTGGTACGCCTGTGCAGACTTTGAATGCGTCCACTGCAAGAGTTCCTCGACGCACGCTGGATCCAGGCGAGGGGCAGCTTCGAGGACAGGATACCGCTTAACGAGACCTTCCGACGAGCGATGCGGTGGTGGGGCACACACACTCATCTGACGGCGGGCGCAGACTTTCAGACCCTAGCTCACCAGGTAACGCTGACGACAGATGCCTCCCTGGAAGAGTGGGGAGCGCATACCGGCGATCTCCACGCGAGAGGCCTTTGGCTCCCGGAGGAAAAACGGCTTCATATCAACATTCTGGAGCTCGGCGCAGTGTTTTGGGCCCTCTGGTCTTTTCTGCCGTCCCTCAAGGGCAAGGTGATGAGGATCTTCACCGACAACACCACCATGATGTTCTACATCAGGAAGTAGGGTGGAACCAGATCCCCAGCCCTGTCCAAGGAAGCCCAGGATCTGTGGCACTGGACCATCGACCAGGGGATGTTTCTGGCACCCTTTCATCTGGCAGGGATAAAGAACAACATCGCCGACTCACTCAGCAGGGAGCTGTGCTCGTGCCACGAGTGGGAGCTACGCCAGGATCAAGTGGATCAACTCTTCAGGCTGTGGCGCAGACCCCAGGTCGATCTCTTCGCGACGGCGACGAACTCCAAGGGCCAGAGGTTTGCCAGCAGGTTCCCCCAACCGAGGAGCATGGGCGATGCTTTCTCGTTCCCCTGGGACAACCTGTTCCTCTATGCTTTCCCGCCGTTGCCACTGCTACTCCGGATCATCAACCAGCTCAACCAGCTCAAGAGGTCCCGGTGCAGAATGATCCTCGTCGCACCGGCGTGGCCGAGACAGATCTGGTTCCCGGACCTTCTGGACTTATCGGCATCCCCAACAGTCAGACTGCCCGTGGACGCAGATCTTCTCTCCAGAGAAGGAGGCGCCATTCTTCATCACGACCCGAAGTCGCGGAACTTGCAGGCCTGGCTCCTGCAGCACTAGAGTTTGGGGGATACAATATATACCGGCCTACTGCAGAGAGGTTCTTGCAAAGGCCAGCGCGTCCTCAACTCTCAAGTGTTACGGACACAAATGGAAGAGGTTCTCTGTCTGGTGCCGGGCACAGAAGATTAATCCTCTACGGATTACGGCCCCTCAAGTACTGCCGTACCTACTGTCGTTGGCCAAGGCTGGACTAGCTCATGCCTCCATTAAGATACATCTGTCTGCCATTTCCAGATACACCAGGACAACAGGATGGGTGTCCTTGTGGTCTCATCGCCTGGTGAAGGAATTTATGAAGGGACTATTCCGCTCGTTCCCGCCGGTGAAGGCCCCAGCCCCGGCGTGGGAGCTCAACGTGGTGATGACTAGGCTCATGGGGGCTCCTTTCGAGCCTATGCATACAGCACCATTGAAGTTCCTATCGTGGAAAACAGCTTTTCTTGTGGCCATCACCTCCGCACGGCACGTGGGAGAGATTCAGGCCCTATCTTGCAAGCCTCCATACTTGACTTTTCACGACACGAGGGTGGTGCTCAGGACGCATCCCTCCTTCATGCCCAAGGTGCCGTCGGACTTCCACCTCAACGAGCCCTTGGTGTTACCAGTTTTCTTTTCGTCGCCGGCCGAGAGGACTTTGCACTCGCTGGATGTAGCTAGAGTGCTGAAGTTCTACGTGGACCGCGCGAAGAGTTTTCGGGAGACGTCACAGCTTTTTGTGAACTTTGGGCCTGTGAATCAAGGGAAGGCTCTCTCGAAGGCTTCCATTTCCAGATGGCTCTCCGGCTGTATCATGCACTGTCACCGGTTGGCAAACCGACCGCTGCCCGGCCGTCTGTGAGCCCATTCAACCAGAGCGATCGCTGCTACCACGGCGTTCTTGTCTGGTGTGCCCCTGCTGGACATCTGCAGGGCTGCTACGTGGAGATCGACACACACCTTCACAAAATTCTACTGCGTCGATTGGGATTCCAGGGAGGATTCCAGGGTCGGCCAAGCAGTGCTGCGCAGCCTGTTCACCTGAAGGGCTTGGTGAGGAGGTAAGATGCTTAATGTTGAGTTTGATGTACTGCTTAATGTTGAGCCTTTTGCCACCTTCCGTGGTTGTGCATGTGTGTACTGCTATGTAATCTTATATTCATGAGCATGTGAATCCATGCCAGACCCCATACTGGAGAAGGAACAAGTTACTTACCTGTAACTGTTGTTCTCCAGCATGGGTCTGGCATGGATTCACATGCTCATGAATATTCCCCGTCGTCAGGCTGGGAATCCTCGGTACAGAAAAAAAATCAGTATCAGTTTCGTTTCTGATCTGTCTTTCCTAGTAGTAACCAATCACTGATCTCTGGGTCATACTGCCCACAGTCAATGACTGCCCTCTCCCTAAGCCCCACCTCCGGCAGCCATCCTCAGATTTGGTAGCTTGTAAAGTGGCAGTACGACCAAGTGAAGAGCCGCATAGGGGTAGGCGGAAGGGTTCGCATGTGAATCCATGCCAGACCCATGCTGGAGAACAACAGTTACAGGTAAGTAACTTGTTCCTTGTGTATCTGCAGAGACATTCTACCCTTGCTGGAGAAAGTGCTGTTAGGTCCCACTTGCGCTGCAGTCAAGATGTCGAAAAGTAGAGGGAAAGAATCCCAAACCCCTGCGAAAGGAAACAAAAAGACCCATGACGGCACAATACAGAAAATGTGAAGCAAGGACGGGGGAGCCCTGCCCGACACCGATCAGGAAGCAGACTGAGAAGAAGAGGAGACCCCTCCCCCAAAGAGGAGACACAAGATGAACTAGGGGCCACACAATAATTCCTTGAGCAATACTTTCAAAATTTTGGGGTCAGTATGGCAAATAAAATGCAAGCCCAAATAGATGAAATGAAAGAGGACTGCTGTCGTCCGTGAACGTCTTTAGCCTGTGGATTGTATGGACAATATACTGGTACTCTAATGGACATTTTTCGTATTGTTTAGCAAAGAAGCCCCACCCACCCACCCGGAAATCTCGCCAAATAGGCACGGCCACGCACGCGCACCGAGAAGTGCCCGGAAGTGCCTGTTTCGCCTGTTTGACCTGTAGGCTGGGGCACGGGCGCAGGGAATGATGCTCGCGTAACACTAGCCCCAAGTGAAGAGTACGAGGGGAAGGAATCGGCTGTCATAGCGTTATGAAAAGAGGTAAATCTCGGACGAATTGTTCCACATCCTCCACATGTTTGAAGGCCCCCTTTACAACACCGCGCAGTAAGCCGGCGATTTAAAAATCCCGCGAGCCACCCCGCAAATCACGTAGTTACAGGTGCCACTACTGATGGGTACCTGGAGCCGGAGCAACGCTTAACGATTTGTAAACTTGGAGGGCAGAATTTTATATGTGCTGCATACTGCCCAGGTATAAAAGAATTGTTTTGTTCAAACTACGAGTGACTGCGGGGTTCGAGATAACGCCGCTTAGAAAGCTGGTCTACTCGCAAGTTACTGTGTTAAATATTGTTACGAACCTGGAGCCATTCTGTATGGACTGTGTGTATTAAGGGCAGCACCTCTATAGATCCGAAAGATCTGTGACCACTATTGCAGATTTGGAAGCCCATTTGCTTAAAAAAAAAAAAAGAAAAAAGCTGGTATCCCTTAATTGAGCATTGCTGAACCGTCTACCTGAACTAAGGGTAGTGCCCATAAGTGCTATACAGTATATTAGCACAAATGTCTGTATTTTGTGTGTGGTCGAGGGGTCAGAGATAACGTGGAAAAGAAAGTTGGTGACCTGTCAGATTTTGTGATATATTTGTAAGACTTCATAAGATAAGGTTTAATATTGCAGGGCACGTCAAAATTAAGTTACCCTGCATTAGACTGTGCGTAAAAAGGGCAGTTATGTACTCATGTGACACACTTTATTTTCACAAGAGAAAATAATTTGGCTCACTTAACAAAGGAAATATTGCGTAGGAGTGAGGCTCTCTCTGCACATAGAAAGGTGAACTCCGTGAACATCGTGTAGGTGTCTTGAGGGGGTGAAAAGGTACAACGGCAAGGGAAAAGTCGCAAAAGCAAACTGCCATCTAAGTGAGAGGGTGATCCCGCATCTGGAGTATGGTGGGGACCCTAAGGAGTGGCAAGACACCAACATTGTATGAGATACAAAAAAATTCTGAGAGGCAAAACAAAAGAGGCAAGTCTGAGAGGCATAATACAATCATTGCAAGTGGGACTTTTGTGTTAACACAAACAATTAAACCCTTAATGACAAACCCCTTTCCCCCCAAAATGAATGATGAAGATATTAGGGGATGTGATGGGGTTGGGGGTAAGTGATCGGATAAAGGCCCAAATGGAGTCTTTTCAGAAGATGGATCTTGTTGAAGAGATGCTCAGAAAATTTTCTGAAGTGTGCAAGAAATACCCGTAAGACCCTCAGCCCTAAATATGGATGATTCCATGCCCTCCACACCTCAGCTGGACACGTCCCTTTTGGCACCTGTAGTGTCTGCTGAGCTGGATAGGAGGGTCAGGCTCTCAACGGGTCCTTCTTCTCGGGCAAGGGGAGGAGGTCTTGAAAATGTGCACCTACACAAATCCATTATGGAAAGTATGGAGGAGCCCTGCGAGAACATTAAGGGGCTAACGATGGGCATGTTTGGAGGTGGGGAAATGGGAGAGGACAAGCTAACTGTACACAAATGTTCCAGTCCGATTTACCCTGTTCCCCCTGGGAGAGGAGAGTTTGAGGAAAGTGTACGTAATCAGCCCAGTAAGGAAATTGATGTGGATGAAAACATGCTAGAACCTGAGTCCTTCCCAGTCCTAACCAGGATTCTGAATCTTTTAGATAAGGGGTACGAAAGGACTCGTGGGGAGATACAGGAATTATGATGCATGATGGTAGAATGCACAGAAAAATTAAAAGTAGGCTGGAAGAGTTTGTACACGCTTTAAACATGTGCACAAAAGAAACTCCTACAAACCCACCAAAGGAAAATAAGATGATCCTTAATCGAGGCACACAAACAGAGAATGAATCATGTGCGAAAGAAGGGACAGTAACGTGGGAAGATGTGAAATAACGTGGGAAGATGCGAACAAACTAAAAAGAATGATATTAATCAAGAAAAGATTAAAAAAGTGGAAAATCAAAGTGAAAAGAAACTAGGAAAAATTGAAAATAATACATTAAACACCTCAGATCAGACAGTAGGGAACAAGCGGGATAGTCCATCGGCACTTTTGGAAGTGATGGAAAATGAGGATGCCCAAATGCAAGCAAAGAAGCAGAAATTCAGGGGAAAGTCAACCCAGGAAGAAGAGACCCCGTTCGTGTATGTTATCACATGAAGAGAAAAGAAAATGCGAGCAAGGGCCCTTAAAAGAAGAGCAAAAAGTGAGAAGGGGAAAATATAATGCAAACTAAAAAATTTAAAAACTAACCATCCCCTAAGATGAAAAACACTAATACAAATATTAAAGATATATGTAGTCTATCAGAAGAGGGAGGACATGTAGACTTCACCCAGCTAGATGAAGAAAGCAAAATAGATTTGGAAGTGAAGGAAGTGCTGGATAGGCGGGGATTAATTAAGAAGGAAGTCCTAGATGGCGCAGAAGGAAGCATACTGGAGACAAATGGTAAGGAATACGGAGAAGCCAAGAATACCCTATCAGAAGCTATGAATCACAAAGAGAAAATTTGTAATGTTAATTCTAAATGTAAAATAACTGAAGCAAACAAGAAAAAAGACTTAAAGAAGTTGAATGGAAGTAAATTAGAAGGATATAAGGAGGAAAGGAGTATCCAGAAATTTTATGGTATAAAAATAAGCAAAAGCCAATAGTTGATAAAGTGCCTGAAATGGCAGAGAAAGTAGAATAAGACAAAATAGTGCTCAAGGCAGTAGATAGACTCAACGAACGTAGTAGTTCGAGACCGCTTTAGGAGGCGGAACCGGTGGGAGGGCTTGATATGGAGGTCCATAACAGCAGTGAGTTAATGATACCTAGTGAAGACATTAAAAAACTGGTACAAGAGGCGCTCATCAAAATCCTTCAAATCCCCTCCAAGTTTGGACACTCTTTACCACTTAGATCATTATTATCTGATCAAAAAGGGCTCGAGGGAGAACAGCAGAGGATTCCAACGGATGAGATAGTGAAAGAAAAAGAAAAAAAAAACAGAATGGACAGGGATTAAATGCCCAAACGAATGAAGCTGGCCCAGATACTCGGGAGAGTTTACGGAAACAAGGGCCCGTCTCAATAAACACACATGATACTGTGAGGGACAGGAGAGAGGAATGTAAGGATGGGGGAACAACAATAAACAACCCCCGAAACGAGGTCATGGGCTTTGAAGAGAGGATTTGTGAGATAGCTGCAATGTGGAATATAAAGCAGGGTCTTGAACAAGATAGAGACTACAAACGTGACAAGGAAGGGAAGAGGGACAATGAGAGAGACGAGAATAGGGAGTGGGAGACAGGCAGACTTTCGAGGGCAGAGGGACAAGATCCAATGCTATATAGTGCTTGGCCAGAAGACCAAAGAGAATGGAGGGAGCCGAAATTTGTGGACGATCCCAGTGTCATACTAAATTTTATGCTCACAATAGGAGGACCCCCGTCCTTAAACAGAGGACGGATTCTGTCGCTGTTTAACGAGATACCTCGGCTCTCCAAAATCTCATCAAGCGACATTAAGCTCATTGACTATATACACCCAACAAGATACGATTGTGTAAGGATTGTGTTTTATTCAAGAGCCACATATGAATTTACCCTCACTGAAGGAGTTGCATTGCAACGATTTTGGTATGATATAGTGAACCTTAGTCAAAGTGCAAGGAAACGGGGAGGAGAGAGGGGAGGGCCTCCTAGCGAGATACAGATGATAAACGATCAAGAAGGAGTAAGAGACACGAATGCTGAGATACATTCAGATGAGGTGGCCGACCTTCGATGGTTGGCATAGACCTTGAGGGAATTAATCTCCAAGATTCAATGCCTGAAAGACTCGACCTAGAGTATTGTGAAACTCACCTTCCTATCATGGAACTCCAGGGGATCTCAAGCTCTACTGTACTCTTATGATATGTGCGCGGAGCTCTCAGTTCACTTGTTCCTATGCATACAAGAAACGCGGGTGGAGACCGCAATAGTATTGGATGGTTTTACTATTTTTCAGGAACCCGCCCAAAAAAAAAATCTAAGGGGAGACCGTCGAGGGTGGGGGGCGAGGGGGGTGTGTGGATGGTGAGGGGGCTTTTAATTGCGATTAAGAATAACATAAATTTTCACAACTCAAAATAAGTTTCATATAAATAAAGGGTGCATAGCTGTCCTAGTGAAAATAGACCGCAAGAATTTACCTATGTATCTCTTAATCATAAACATATACTGGCAACCTGAATGCGACCTAAAGGCAAACATCGATGCAATAGATTCTGTAATCCAAAAATGTCAGGATATGAATAAGGAATTATACATCATCTTCTGTGGGGATTTTAATTCTGAAATATGTCTAGAAGAAGGTCCTAATGAATGTAGGTTTGGACGGCTGCTTGGTGAAAGAATTGACCAGCGGAAACGTCAGCAGGGGGACATATGGGCCCTCTTTTTGGGAGGTTGGGGTATGCAAGGCACAAATGAGCTATTGGACAACTCGATGGACAAATCAACATGGTCTAATGGAAAATGGTCATCCACCATAAACTACATTTTTGTCTGTACGAACACTTTTAACCTTGTCCAGGATTTTGTCCTGATTGGCACGAAGGAGAGCGGCCATAAAATGTTAAAGATAACACTACTGGTAGATATGGATAGGGACGAGGTACACATTTTAATATTAAGGTGGCAGTGAATGTCCATTTAAACAGAATATCTTGGAATAAAACAAATATTGAGAAAGTCAACATACTCTTCCAGGCCGATTTTCAAAATAACGTGTATGCCGAAAAATAAAAAGTGGTATTGTCACGACTCCTTTGCGAACTACATCGAATCTGTAATCGGAGGTAAGGCGGGAATAAAGAAGAATGTAAAAAGAAAAGAATGGCGTAAGCGCGCATACTCTGAAGAAATGCAAACACTTAAGCTGGGTGGAAATTGTGAAATTCATGGATTCCGCAGAAGCCATGTATGCTCCCTCACAGATGCGGAAGCTTGGGAATTTCACGTAATAAAAAAATAAATGGAAAAATAAATTAAGGTCTTTGCGTGCGAAGCTCTATCAGGGAGATGCAGAGTCTATGTTAACAGTGTTGTGTGATGTAACTACCCGTAGATTTTGGGCTTTGGTTAACAATGGAGGGCAAGACCAAACTAAGGCCCAAACAACATGTATAAATTCAGAGAAATGGGAAGGACACTTTAGTAGCCTCTATTGCCCCCCTAGTGTGGTATGGATCGCGCCGCTAGGTATTGAAAACGCTACATGGAATATTCCATTTTGTGTAAAAGAAATTGAAGACATCATTGTGAAGAGTTCTCCATCAAGGGCACCTGGACCGAATCTGCTCTGCAACAGGGTTATGAAGGTGAATGCAAATTTATGGGCCAAAATACTATTTCTTCTCTTCAAAGACATTGTAAAGGTACATCTTTTTCCAAATAGTTGGAGAATGACAATCTATAAGAAAGGGGATAGGGCTCTACCCAATAGCCCTGTTGGACGTTGATTCCAAAATATTCGCCAGTCTTGTTTTAGAGCATATTCGGTGCTGGATGGATCAATGTAAAATACTGTCGCCTTTTCAGTTTGGTTTTAGAAAGAACGTGGGTACTGATGCAGGAGGTTTACTAATCAATATCATGCAAAAAGTGGCATGGACCCCTGGAAATCTTCCCATCTACCTAGCATCAATTGATCTTACATCCGCTTTCGACTTAGTGGATAGATCAATATTGTGGACCAAGTTAGCAAACCTCGGGATGCCCGATTCTCTATCAATTGTATACAACATGCATCAAGACTCTAGATTAAAGGTTCGACTCAGTATGGAGGGAAACTTATGACAAGAAATCAGGGTTAACAATGGTCTCCGGCAAGGGTGCATATATGGCCTGACAATATTTAATTTATACTTTTCTGATTTGGGTGCGTGTTTCAAAATGTTGGTCATAAATTCACCTAAAGTTGAGGGCACCAAGATACAGTGGACCGCTTACGCAGATGTGACTCTTTGCGACCATACTCCCATATGTTTCCAACGTCTTTTAACTGCTTTTAAAGAATATATCCTCACAAATGCACTTAAAATCAATTATTCTAAAACAGTGATTGTGTGTTTGTCCCATAAGAAAAAGCAAAAAATGAATGCACTGTTCCTAAATCACGAGAAATTACCAACAAAGTCGGCAATGAGATACCTGGCTACCCAGTCTTTGGAAACAAGAATAAGGCAAATTTCCGGGCTCTATTGGAAGCAAAAATTGGCCCCATGATAGCCCAATTATGTAAAATTGATGCAAAATATGGCAAATATTCATTAATACTGTGTAATACCTGTACAAAAATAGAATAGTGCCTCAACTATGCTATGGACTAGAACTAGCCCCGTTATGGTGTAGGAAGGAGGTCGCAGTGTATGAATCCAAAATTGTAAAATCTATGGTAAGATGCCTGCCGAAATGTTTACCATTGGTGGCAACAAGATACGAGCTCGGACTACACTCGATTAGAAGCACCATTGAATGGCGCAGAATGGCCTTATATAGGAAATTGAAAATCAGCAAAGACACCACCTTATATGACATTATGGGTAGGGGTATTAGGAGCGGTGCTCCCACATCTAAGTATCTCAGGGACATGTTGGAAGAAGCAAATGAAGTTCAAGACAAACTGGGGGTCCCTAGAGATATGGTCATCGCAAACCCTATGAAAGTAAAAAAAACGTTTGCTTCATTCCGATTGGAATTTAACAGTTCAAGGGGCTAAGTTGACTAAGTTATATAATCATATTGTTTCCGATTGTAAAAAGATGGGGTGTTGGCACCATACCTAATCAAATTTCCTGATAAAGCTTGGAGGCAGGAATACATGAGATTCCGTTTCAACGTGATGTGTACGGGACAAATAGTAGATATTAGAAGTGGGCAGAGTAATGGATTCTCCTTTTGTAAATTTTGTAAGCAAAAGGAGAACCGGGAGACTTTGCAGCATTTACTGACTGAGTGTAATGGACTAAGGAATGAACTCATTCATCACTTCAGTAAATATGTACCAAATACTGAATGCGTGGATCTGGATTTGCTGTGGCTGGACATGTTGCAAGGTAAACGAGTCAAACTACAGATTGCAGTTGTCAGGTTTTTGAAGAACTATTGCTGTCTTTAAACTAAGGGGAAATACGAGGTAAAATGATCAAGCATCAAGTGCTATTTTTAGGAATTGGGAGCATCTAGATGCCTTGTGAGGGAGAATCAGATTTTGGGTGAATGAATTTTAAAATCTCTTCTTTTAAACTGTATATTGATGTACCTGAAATCGATTTGAAAATGAATTGAAAATGTATGTGGTAAATGTGAATTTTGTATTGAGAAAGTATGTTTTATGTATATTTTGTAGCATTCTGATGTTTTAAATCACAAAAATCTTTTGTAAAAGTTACGATGTAACTATACAAATAAAAAAATAAATAAAAAAAAGAGAGGACTCGACGGGTGCACTAAAGGAAGTGAAGGGAGAGCTGCAAACGTTGAAGCGAGAGTGGACACAAATGAGAAAGCCCTGCAGGAAATGGCCGACGACTCTCACAAAATGGAGGACATGATGGAACACTTAGCCAGGGCCACACACAACTTGGAGATCCAAACCGAGGACTTTGAAAATAGGTCAAGGAGGACTAACATCAGAATCAAGGCAATTCCCGAGGTAGTAGGAGATGCAGAGCTACAACAGACAGTTAAACAAATATTTGCAGACCTAATAAACGCAACGGACCCTGCCGAAATCTTGGTGGACAGGATCCATCAAGTGTGGCCAAATTAACCAAGCACGTCCGTCAAAGCAAACACTCAGACCACCTGCGAGCAATGGCTAATGAAAGTTCACTAAAAATCATCTCTCTGAATATTAAGGGACTAAATTCGCCAATCAAAAGGAAAAAACGAGAACATTTCTTAGCAAGGGAGAACCCAGACTTTATCATCCTACAGGGAACCCATATACAAGGGAAAGACAAACGCAAGATAAGACTACGCGGCTATAACCATCTCCAACAATCAAACAATCCAGGGAAGAAAGGGGGACCCCTAATTGCAGTAAAATACAATTTAGACCTCAGAATGATAGATGTGACACTAAAGGAAGATTCATTGCAATAATCCTCCAGGCGAGGGGGAAAACAACCCTGGCCTCCATTTACGCCCCCTATTGCAGGACAGGACCGTTTTATACAATCGACACTACAAAAATTAGAAGGGTTTGCTAAGGGGAAAATAATACTCACAGGCGACTTCAATCTAGCATGGGATCCAGAGAGGGACAGGAGTGCTAGAATATCTTACTCCCACAATAAAACCTCAAAAGAACTACAGGAAAAAATGGACAAACTGTCATTGGTAGACACCTGGAGAGAAAAGAGGAGATACCAGAGGCTATACCTTCTACTTCCATGTACACAGGTCAGCATTGGGAATAGACTACATCTGAGTTTCTAGATCCCTACTAGGGCTAGTGAAGGACATAGAGGTGGGAGATATCATCCTATCTGACCATGCCCCTATTATGCTGACAATTAAAAAAACCACTAAACACATCAGTGCTCTGGAGATGGACAGGGAACGTAGACTCCTAGAGGAGGATCTAGATGCCAAGTTGAAGATACTCATGCTTAAGATGATAGGGGGTCTACAGGGGAGACGAGGAGGGAGTACAGGGCAATCGGAGACCAACTCGAAACCTTACAAGCAAGTAGAGCAAAGCGATCCCTCGTGCATCTCAGACAGAAATATTATATTAAAGCAAATAAAACAGACAGGCTTCTAGCAAGGATGCTGAGGAAAGAGGAGAAAGAAAGTACTATTTTAAAGATCACAACGCCGGGGGGTTTGGGGGGAAGGTGAAGTGATCCCAGATCAAACATCTATCAAGAGGGAATTCATGAAATTCAATGGGGATCTATACAAAACTTGGAAAAATGCAGATTGCCAAAAATAATGGCCCAAGAAAGGGCAGACCTGGAGAAAGAAGTAACCAGGGAGGATGTCCACGGAGCCATCACCTCACTCCCCACTAATAAAGCCCTGGGTCCCGATGGCTTCACGTACGACTTTTATAAAACATACAAGGAGGACCTAGCTCTTCGACTGGCCTCCCTGTTCAACATGGTCTGGGCGGGCGGAAGGCTATCACCCTCGATAGAAGAAGCAAAAGTGGTTTTGTTGCCCAAATCAGGGAAGGTCCCGACGTTATGCGGCTCATACAGGCCAATAGCGACGCCATGATCTTCACTAAAATCCTTGCAAACCGCCTAGAACTTCTTCTCAACAGACTCATAGACCCAGATCAGTCAGGCTTTATACGAGGCAGAGAGACGCATGATAACACCAGGAGAATTGCCCACATCATAAAAAAAGTCAACACAACAAGCACACCGGACCTGGTGGTCTCACTGGATGTGGAAAAAGCCTTCGACAGGGTCGAGTGCAATTTCTCTACCTCACCATGTACAACATGGGATTCAAAGAGGCCTTCATGTCCAAAATACCTGCCAACTACCAAAACCCCTCCCTACGCCTACTTATAAATGGGGACCTGTCTGACCCAGTGGTGGTATCAAGAGGAACAAAACAGGGCTGCACCCTATCCCCGCTTTTATATGCCATCCACCTAGAACCCCTCCTGAGCACAATAAGAACCACAAAGGAAATAGAGGGGTTCCCTTTCGGGGGTAGAGACCATAAGGTGGCAGCCTTCGCTGATGACATGTTCTTAACAATAACCAACCCAGGGGATTGCCTACAGGCAATAGATGGGGTGCTGGCCCAGTTTGGAGAGGTCACTGGCCTAAAGATAAATAGAAACAAATCTGAGATACTGAACATATACACACCTCCTGACGGGGAGAGGGAGCTGAAATCCAGATTTCCATACTCATGGGACCCCAACAGGATAAAATACTTGGGAATGTATATCCCCAGATCCATAGACCAACTATTCTCAGTCAATGAACCCCCTCTACTGGAATCCATTAAGAATACGCTGTACAACTGGAGCCCCCTGACCATCTCTTAGATGGGCAGAATCAATGCCTTGAAAATGGTCGTCCTACCAAAATTGCTGTATGCGTTCATGGAAATCCCTGCAAAAATCCCCATTTCATACTTCCCAGCATTACGTGAACACACCAAGGCCTTTATCTGGGAACGTAAGAAACCAAGAATATCAAACAAGTTGATGCTGTTGCCCAGGAACAAGGGGTGCGGGGGATGGGTGAGCCCGACCTCAAAGCCTACTACCACGCAGCACAGATCAAAGTCATACAGAACTGGTCGAGGGACGACCGAGAGGAAAAAGTGGAGAGACATGGACAGGGAGGTGGTGGGAACACACTTGGAGAAAGTCCTATGGGTACCCAGGAAAGATAGACCCCATAATATGTATTGCAGCAAAATCAAATCCCTGGAAGGGAACACATGCAACGAAGTGGCAAAGCGATCGAAGCTCACCACGTTCCCGTCACCCCTCACTCTGATCTTTAGGGTGGTCCGGGAACGGATTTGACAAGTGGCAGGAAGGGGGTGCCACAAGATACGAGACATGTTCGTGGGAGAGGAGATAAAAACCTTCCCCAATGTAAAATGAACTTTGGAGTGGGAGAAGGAGAAAGATTTTGCTACGCCCAATTGAGATACTGGATCCAGGACCGCAAAGTAAAAGCAGCAACAGAGTTTGAATGTATTGTCCTCTCACGTATTCCTCATCTTTGATCTTCAATATCCAGCTTCAGCTGCTTTGTAAAAAGAAATTCGGCAGAGGGCGCTGAGTTGATCTGATGTCCCTCGAGAGCCTCCATCTCGAGGATGATATAATCAAAGGCATATATAGCACGCGCAGCGCCCCTTGGCTTCAGTTCCGTTTTTCTGCAAATGCTATGGCTTCGAGAAATACGGCGTGCTTCATTATACAACTTCATTACTTCATACGAGTATATCTTCTTCGTTGACACAATTTCCCCCGATGACCGAGTTCAAGAAGTGTCAAGATTGCGGTTCGAAAACGTCATTGACTGACCCACACTGTATATGTTTATGGTGCCGGGGTGGAGCATGAGACCTCAGACTGTTCAAAGTGCCAGTCGATGACAGGAAAAGACTTGAAGGAGCGAAAGGGGAAATTGGCGGTAGGTCAGAACACCAAATCATCTACCCTGACCAAAAAACCTTTGACCAACGAGTCGAGAGGCGACTTTCCTCGGAGGAAGAAAGTTAAGAGGTCGAGTTCGATTAGTGGCTCCCATCACTCATCGTCTAAATAAAAGAAGAGGCGCACCATAGGTCGCCTTCTTCGTCGAACACTTACCCTGAGAGGGGGCTCTAAAAGCCTCCCATTCGGCCAGAGTGGATTTCTTTGTGGGCAAAGAAATCCACTCTGGCTGAATGTGAAGCTTTTAGAGCAAGCAGAGATGCTAAAACTATTTGAAAAGCAAAAACCCGAGGCCAAGCTCCTACCGCGCCTTCCAAAGAAGCTGGGAAGGAAAGGGCTTGACCTAAATCCTGCACGTCCTCGAGCCCGGGACGAAGGCCAGATTCTCATCGGGAGCCGTCGAGGCCTCTATCCAATGACGTGTCATCGAATGATCCGTATAGCCGAAAGCACAAGTAGAGCTTGTCAACCCCGTCAACGCCGGCTGAGCCTTCGACGCCAGCCAAACCCTTTACATTGATGTCGCCTTCAGCGTCGAATCCATTATTCATTAAACCCTTGATGCCTGAAAAGACTTATGCGACTTTGCCAAGGAAGGACTATTTTAAGTCCCATACCTCAACATATGAGAATGAACCCTCAGACAACGATGCACCATTTGACCTACAGCTTGGTACGCCAAATGTCCCGTAAAGTTTTTATCTCGGAGGAATCAAGGTTCAAAACGTTTAGGACAAACTTGTTTTTCCTTATTGTAGAATCTTCTCCCATGAGTTTACTCGTATGTCTTTCTCTCATTTCATTCTCCTCATGGCAATGCAGAACCACATTATTCAATGCTTCTGCTATTTTGGCTTTTTTACAAAATCTGCAGTCTGGATCGCTATCACTCCATTGTTTACAATCGTATTTCTTTAGTGAGAAAGATTTATTCTAAATCTCAAGAATTTCACACCACAAAACTGGCTGCAAAGGAATCTAGCCAAATATTTTGGCAAAACATCCCGAGATTCCAATGCCGTTATCGGGGGAAAAGTGGAAAATCCGTCCTTTGTTGGCAAGTTGTAACCTAGTCCTTTTTCCATAGTCTTTTCTTGACTAACATGGGGTTCTGCACCAAAATCTCCTCATTCACATCCAGATCACTTAGGACGGATATGCTAGACTTTCCATATTTCCAGTGTTTGTTTGTTACTGTTGTTAAGTGCATCCCTTAAGATTTTAAATCCTCTTACTGTTTCAGCAAGGATGCATTTTCACATTAGAGAGAGTGATTGCCAGGTTACCATAGCATCCAATGAAAGTAGTGTTAGTTAATGTCTGATAACCTGAATAGGGACCCCCCCCATGTAATCTGAGGACTTTACTCCAGAAAAGGCCTTCCATTTTAGCCCACTTCTTATTAGGGGTAAACCAGGAACATTCTGCACCATAGGTCACTATCGGGATTACTTTTTTTCGGTAGAAGGTAATCCACAGGATCAAGGTGAATTTACAAAATCTCTCTTTAGAAGTACAACAGCTTGTCCCGCCAAATTTCTCATTTTTGCCCGACGTGATTCAACTCTTTGGGCGTCCTTCACACTACATTTTAGGAGCATTCCTAAGTATGTGAATGTCTCATCCTTTGGAAGCCGTTCACCAGCGAGTTACTAATTTCCCTTCCTCTCCCCTCTTTCCTTGACGTCTCTTCAATGTCATGGTTATCTGCCACATATGTTTTGAGCGCATCCAGTTTTCTTTGCAAGCCCACAGGGGTTTGATCCAAAAGAACCAGGTCATCGGCATAAACCATATTGCCAATTGGGTGGCTGTTTATTCTTGGTGGAAATCCCCTTACCTTGTTCAATGTATAAGAATTAAAGAGATTGAATATGGAAGGGGCAAGCGGGCACCCCTGTTTCGAACTGCTAGATGTATTTATGGGTCTTGACAGTAGACCATAACCGTTCAACTGTAACCTTAAGGAGGTTCCCTCATGTAGGGCACAAATTGCTAAGACCAAAGTCTCTCGGGCAATTCCACAAGGCCAGTTTTTCCTATAGGGCCAGTCTGTTGATCTATGAAGGCCAAGTAGATCTTTCCATTTTTTGTCAACGCTTGGGCTTTCAGAACATTAAGCAACAGAATATTGCCATTTGTCCCCATGCCTTCGACAAAACCTGAATGGAGTGGATCGAATCTCCCTTTTTCAAGGGCCCAATTGTCTAATCTCTTCAGGAGAATACCTGAAAAATGTTCCTATTACATCCAGAAGAGAGATGGGCCTGTAGTTTTTAGGATCTTCTTGGTCCCTTTTTTTAAATATTGGGACTATAGTTGATTGTTTCCAGGAGGTCTGGACCCGACCAGCTGCCAAAATTTGTTTGAACATGCCCATAATAAATTCAGACCATAATTCGGGATTTTTCTTTAGCATCACGTTTGTGATCCTGTCCGGTCCGGGAGCCCTTGAGTTACTTTTGTTTTATTATGGCCATAAAAAAAAGTCTGTTTTTATCAAACTCTATAGAGCCCCCCAACTCCCCAGATCCTCTCTTTTCTCAGTGTTTTTAGTTGTTAATGGGCCACTAGAGGTATTGAACAACTGTGTGAAGTGGTCAACCCACACTTCCGCTGCTACTGCGCTTAGTTGTATGGCCTGTTGGAGGGACCCTGTTGAGTCGATAAATTTCCATATTTCTCCAGTGTTTTTACTAGACATTTCCTTTACCATTTGTTCCGCGTCCCTCTGCAATTGTTTGGCTCGTCTAGACCTACCCCAATTTCTGTATGCTTGCCTTCCAGCCTTTGCCAGAACATTATCTCTATCGTAAGTGTGCTTGAAAAGGCCCTCCGGGTATTCACTCCCATCTTCTCCTCGAATTCTGATAGGAGTGTTAGGTATTCCACAAAGGCAAACACATGGTCACCTTTACCTGATTCCACCACCCACCTAAATTTCCTAATTAAGTAAGTGATCTTTGCTTGGTTCATTCTAAGTCTGTTACGTCCTTGAGTGACCTCAAGGTTGTTTTAGACCCCACACCGATTTTATTTGCGTACTTGTTAGCCAAGCCATTTACAGGATGTTATGATCACTATTAGACGTCTCGAGGATCTCCAGTGTATGTACGAAGGGAAGAAAATTACCTGAGATGTAAATATGGTCAATGGTAGAGCTCGAATCGCCTCTCTTCCAGGTAGCTTTACTAGGCATATCCCCTCGGGACCAGCCCATTCAAAATGTGCCCATCTTTTAGTCCTACTTCTACTCAGAGGCGCTCTCTTTCACTCATCACCCTCTTCTTTTTGCTGCTCTTTCCAGGACATGTTGAAGTCCCCACATAAAACGATTGTATACTCTGAGACCAGCTCAGAGCAAGCATCCTTGCAGATCATTTAAGAATGTTTGGGCAGAAATGACTTCATGTTGCCAGTAAACATTACATAAAGTACATCAGTTCCTCTAGAGGTAGAAAAGTCGGGGAATCTAATCCATAAACCCGGCGTGAATAAATTCGGGGTTAAAGGTGTTTATTACTTTCAATCCCATGCCTGATCTAACTGCTTTTAGTAGTCCAGACACCGGCCTTCCCTTCAACCCTTTTGTTGCTGTCTTTAGAAAGATGGAAAAGCTGTTCAAACAAGGTTTGTTTGCTAACCACGTTTCTTGGAAACACAGAACACCATATAATGCAAAATCACGATCCCCTTCAAAAACAGATGTGCAAAACCCTTTGTATTCCAGGAGCACAGGGTCCAACCTCTCTGGTACCTTGCCAATTCTAGTTATCATTTCTGACAATCTGTGCCCAGGGCCCTCTGTAGCCAGTCCCAACATTCCCCTCCCTCCCCCTTACCTGCTGCAAATGGATTCAACCGTCCTTCCCCTGCCCTCTAGACCATTGATGGTTATTTTAACGGTGGGTTTATCCTCCCACTTAAAGGAGACTTTCGACGAATGACGATTCCCCCTCAAACCACTTCTTTTTATTGCTGCGACTATCAAACTCTACCTGTTTTTCATACCCTTTTGTTCCTCCTCCCTCCTTCAACAACCCTATTTGCTCATCTTGAGGGCCCCCCTTCTCTAGTTGCTCCTCGGTCAAGCCAAATCCTAAGGGCTAAAGAAGGACTGCATCCTCCATCAACCTATCTTTGACCAACTTGGAGCCAGGCACAATTTTACATTGTCAAATCGCGTATCCCTCGTAAATTCTATTGACTCAATGTCTTTTGAGCGAGTGAACGTAATCTAGGCAAATGCTGAAACAACCTTAACATGTTTCCCCGGTTCCAGACCAGTCTGTCTTTTATGTCCATAATCCTTGCAAGGTGTACACATCTCCCATCATTGCCCGGTTTTAAGGGCGCTTTTATTCCTTATCTTTGCTACTCCCTCCCCACCCCCCATCCCACCCTTCCAGAGTCAGATGAGCCCTACCCTACCCTGGCCTGACGCAACGCATCAACACACCCACACATGATAAAGGCAGAACCTTGGACTGGCTGGCCGACACCAATTGTGACATCTCCCTAACTGCCATCCCACCATGTGCGTGGTCAGACCACCACCTCATCACCTTCACAATACCCAAAGCATCACAAAAAAGCACACCTACCGTAACAGCAGCGCAAACATTAGCAAGGAACATATGCAACATCACCATTGAGAATCTCAGACCTTTACTGCATCCTATCTCTACAGCCAATCACACTCGCGAATGCCCACCCTACCTCTCTAGTTGAATTGTACAACGACACTCTGGAACAGGATTTGAACCAGATAGCACCTCTCAAACTAAGAAAAACCAAACTATCTGCCCATGTGAACAAATGGTTCTCCGCAGAATGAAAAGTTCTCCGTAACCTCAAAAGAACAGCTGAAACCAGTTGGCGAAAAGCCCCTTCCCTTTCCACTAAAGAAAAATTCTCTGAGGCTGCCACCACCTACAAAGCTGCTATCACAAATGCCAAAAAACATATCTATGATGCAAGAATCCAAAACGCTAAATCTGCTACGAAAGAGTTATTCTCTATCCTTAGAGAATTGGAATCACCAGTACCTCCCACAGATGACTGCATTAAGGACAAAGCCTGGTGCAACAACATCCAACTAGCTCTTTCCAATAAAATAGCGCTCTTGCAAGCCAAGATAGAATCCAAAAAAGCTAACATTGCTGCTAAAGATCATCTCGGCCATACTCGGCATACTCCGAGCCCACCCCACCCAGATTGCCCCCTCTTCCATTTCTCGCCAGTCACGGAGGGCGAAGTAACTAACATTATCACAAGCCTCAAACCATCTAACTGTCTAGGGGACCTATGTCCCATCTCAGTTATCAAGGATGGGGCCAAAGACCTTGCACCCTTTATCACCACCCTGATTAACTCATTGTTCAAGAACTCCATTTTACCAAGCAACCTAAAAGAGGCATGGGTCCTTCCGCTCCTCAAAAAGCCTAGTTTAGACCCCAACACCCCTACCAACTATAGACCTCTGTACCCTTTATCCTAAAAATACTGGACAGAGTAGCATACCTCCAAATACAACAACATTTGGAAGACAACAACCTTCTTGGCCTGCGACATTCTGGCTTTAGACCCAGGCATGGGACTGAAACGGCCCTCCTGGACCTAAAAAATCCAAATGGATGAAGCCAAAGACCAGGGCAACTTGGCCATCCTGCTCCTGTTGGATTTGTCTGCGGCCTTCGATCTAGTCGACCATCAAATCCTCACTAACCACCTTTCCTCGGCTGCTGCATTCTCCCAGAATGCCACCAATTGGATTCGGTCCTTCCTCTTGGACAGAACAACCAGGGTCTTCGCCCCATCAGGAGGTGCTGCGGCAGACCCTGTCCCTATCTAATGTGGAGTCCCCCAAGGTTCTTGTATCTCCCCTACGCTCTACAATGTCTTTACAAAACTCCTCTTTGACCGTCTCGATGATTTGGGTGTCACATATACTAATTATGCTGACGACACCCAGGTCCTCATTGCACTCGCAGGGAATTATGAGGAGGATGTTGCAAAGTTGAACGAGATCTACCTTGAAATCCAAGCATGTAAGGCCACCCACAGCCTCTGCTCAAACAACGATAAAACTGAACTGCTTATTGTTGGATCCCAGGCCCGCCTTAACAAACTAGATCCTAGATACCAATCCTTTATCATTGATGGCAACATCATAAAAGTGTCTAAAGAAGTTTAAACACTGGGTGTGTACCTTGATTCCACACTCTCTCTTAAAAAAAAATAAATAATAATTAACGCCACCAACTCATCTACAGCATACACTAGCAAACTTATCAATGCGTGCAAGCCTTTTTATCCACTAATAGTTGCCTCACCCTGGCCAGGGCACTTATACTATCCAAATTGGACTATTGTAACACACTCTTCCTCTGCACGATCAACCACAACCTGAACAGACTACATACACTACAAAATAACGCCCTCAGATGCGCACTCAATCTCCCCCGCCAGCCTTCAGAAAAGAGTCGCACTGGCTCCCCATCCACGAGGGAATTAAACTCTGATCGCTTGTCATCACACACAAATGCCTCTATCGGACAGCTCCTCGTTACCTCTGAGACAAATTTACCAGACACAGTTCTACTAGACCAACCAGATCCCCGAACACCAGCTCAACATCCCAAAGTTCAATCTAAAAACAGAAGGGGAGCTAGCTTCCCTGTATTAGCAGCAAAACACTGGTGCCCATGACAATCGGAGCAGACGCATCATTCTGGTCATTCAGAGCTAAGGTAAAGGAACTACTCACTTTGCACCAATAGACTATTAACTGCACTTAGCGAAATCCGGTATCCTTGGATCTATGTTTAACAGCACTGCTTTGGACTATTTTGTAACCAGTCCATTTACCACTGAACCTGCCTCATGGACCAACTCTGTAACATGGTCCACTGTACTGTACCTTCCGCTAATGTTGTACCCCACCTTTGTATGTGCAGCTGTATGTAACAAATGACTTGCCTAAGCGCCCAGCTACCCCAGGGTTTGGCTGCGCTATATATATAAATAAATAAACTAAACTACCCGACCAGGATTCTAAAGTGTTTTTCCGACGCTGTTCCAGTGTCAAGAACTCGGCCAGAGTGTTTGCTCTATTTCCCGTTGAACCCTTTGTTACACCCTCACTTGAAGCCATGTCATCCAGGATGGCTGTTAACGAAGGAACAATGGGGTGGGCCTCCGGTGTGCTGTACTCGATCATTGAAGTCTGACTCACATGGATATGTTGACAAGGGTTTATAGTCACTTTTTCGACAGTCATTATTTCGAAATACAAATATGTCGAATCAACATTGCCAATTTTTTTTTTTTTTTTTAGAATGCCTTATTTTTTTTCAAAAATGTTTGGGGTTGGGGGGATACCCCCTCCCCCAACCCCCTGTTTTTTTTTTTAAACATCTTTTTTGGGCCAACTAAACAAAACGAAACCCTTAAAAATAAACAAGAAATTCGAAGAAAAAAATCGGCACTTTTGATTCGACATATTTGTATGTCGAAAAAAATGTTTTCGACATAATGACCGGATACCGTTGACAAGTTAATGAGCTCGCCCATGTTGTCCAAGGAAGTCTCCTTGATCACTGGTTGCTCAGTCTAGTCATCCTTGCTGTCATTAAAATGCAAGGCCATGTTACTCCTTGCCTTCCTTCTCTCTTTTTTTTTTTTTACTTCTTTGTTTTTATGGCCTTAGTGGTGGACTTAAGTTTTTTTATAGGCGGGGGAGTGGAGCGTTGCATTATTATTTTTATTTGAGGCATTAGATTTGACTTTTTTCCCATCAAGCATGTTTTTTCGTTTTTAATGTCTGCTGTGAATGGTTCTTAGTCTCGTCTCCTTCCCCCTACTTTTTATTAAAATGGTACAAGCCACGACCTGCTCATTTGGGGGTAGTGTACTACTTTCAACCCTTGAGACCTTTTACCCCTCATGTTCATCTATTGTTGGCTCACTAAAGGGCATTTCCCATAGACAGACAAGGGCCTCCTCCTCTTCATGGACCTCTACCACTGCTACCTATGTAATATTTTTGTCCGGGCATGTTTGTACTGATACGTCAACCAAAGCAGAGGTGCCGAAGTCATATTGCTGTTCTCCTGTTGTCTGATCCATTTTTATCAGAGCTAACTTTGCACCTCAGCGGTATTGACGTCCTCTTGAGCTGGGAAGACTGTTTTCTCTCCTTATAGTCTTTGACCACGTATTATAAGATACACAGGATTGTTTTTACCTGGTGTTCTTGGTTCTTATCCAGGTTGGCCTGTACAGCCATGATTAATCTTTCCATATATATCAGTTTTTTTCCAGGAGAGTAGTCGGATCTTTTATGGTCTCACTTATGGTCTGGCACAGTTTGGTAAAGGGAGCCAAAACTATGGCTAATGCTGCCACAGTGTTAGGATTTATATCTTCATTTCTGTCTGGGTTTGCCGGTCTGTCAACCTCATTCTCTTCAGCCATTGTTTGGGAGCCTTTGTCACTATTTACAATGTGATTGATTAGTACTTTCACATGCTCTCTCAAGGTATCTTCCAGGTTGTGTACTTTCCCTTTGGGGCATAAATGCGCAGATTCACAACATTTTTTTGGTGGTGGAGGTTGGCATGCTCCAGCATGAGGGTGTTCAGGGCAGTTGTTGAGCCTCCCAGGAGCCGTGGTAATTCCTTATGCAGGAATTTGAGGGGTGGCAGCAGAAAAGTAATAGCCGGCTCTACGCTCGAGCTATGAATTCCCAAAGTCAATTCGCCTGTTTGCCCCTTCACTGTTAATGTCTTCTTTTCTACGGTCCTACAGGCTCTTAAAACCTCCTGGTTTCCCTGGCCTCGTTCACTCAAGGGCTGCTGAGGTACGACTGCCCCCCGTCCCCACATTTTCCATCTCACAGTTCTCCGCTGCTAAATTCACAGAATCAGTAGTTTCCTCCGTCTCAAGTGACTTTGAAGAGATGGTGAGATCCGAGGTGGACGAAATGTCCAAGAGTTTGATCTGAGATTTCGTGTTCCCTGTCCAACGTGGTTCTTTCTTAGACATTGGGTGGGACGACTTCTCAGGCTGGTTGCCAGCATTTGTCCTTGAGTATGGACTGAGGAGCCTAGAACTAGTTTAGAAAAAGCGCCTCTTTGGTGAATTTTCGCCCAAATCGTGGGATTTTTTTCAAGGGTTGCCCGACATTGGTCGCCACACCCGAATAGGCATTTCCAGCATTTGCCTCCTGATGAAACGCCACAGAACATCCTCTCTTCTTTCTTTGAAGGTTCGGCAATTTACTTGCAGCTGGTTGCCTCTTTAATGCCAAGCTCAGGGGGGAGATTTGTTGCTCCACTTCCCCTTTGTTGGCCGATGATCTTAACCCAATACCGGGTTGATTTGTCTCCTCTGTACTCCCACTGAGCTTGATGATCTGTCCTCCCTGGTGGCCATTCTGCATGTCAACGCCCGGGAAGGCACTCGCGAGGGCGGCCTTTATTATGCTTATAAGTTCTGCTTCTGTCAGGACCGATGTTTCTAAGTCATAGTTGGGTGAAACGTTTCTCGCGGCTCGCACCTCGGTTTGAGTGCAAGGGGTGTGGGAGGAGGAAACTGCACCGACTTTTGCAGTCATCACCTGTGGGTTTAAAGGTTGCTGGTAACCCGGGCAACCAACATGGCTGCCACACCATCGCAAAGTGATGGGTCCCTTCATCTAAAATTGCCGCCTGACTGCACGCGCCCTCCTGGGCTCTCATGCTTGTCCCCAAATGCTCGCAGGGGTGAAAGCTCTCAAAATCACGCCCTGCCGGAAGCCGGCACCAGGCCCCTGACTCCAACAGATGCGCCCTTCTAGTGCGCACTGACTGATGCTGCTGTGGGTGCCGTCCGCCTGTCCATGAGCAGTCAGTGAGCCAGGAGCGGCCCCCATGCTCGTCTCCAGTGTATAGTAGCCGTTGACACAGGAGTGAAAAGACAGGCGACAGAGTTAAACTTAATCCGTGGCACCCCACGGTTTATTCATCAACTGAATAACGTTGCCTCACTTTAATACAAACATGTCAAGCGAAGAACACAGAACAGTGTGCGCAACACGCGCACACATCTATAACACAGTTACCCGGTTTTGCGCAGAATGTGTCATGTCACCCGTGGAAGGTGAGGGTGTACGTGTAGTAGTGTATTAGTGTTGTTTTCCCACATAACGTCTATATAATGTAGGGTATGTATATGGTATGAAAGGTTGTGCTGTCTCCTAATTGTTTGTTGTATACGAAGAGAGAGATGTTGTGGTTGAGTTAGAATGTGATGACACCAGTAGTGGGTGATGTCAGTGTAAGAAGTTGAAGTGCCTATGTGGTTGGCACCGGTGGAGTTGCAGTGTTGCTCCCTACTTATCAACTCATGGACTGTATCAGCATCTATCCAATAAAGGATTACCTGACTCCGTCCTAGCGTCATCCATAAACCTTTTATTGCCTTCCATAACACAGACCTTTTGTTCATGTAATCCTCTACATTCTTCCCTGACTTTTGTGTGACGGTTCAGCGCTCGGATGCCTTGGCCTCAAGCGCTATACAAATATGCATACATCAAATTGCGCATAAATCAAATATCTGCTTCCGTACCATCCACTACTTTCCATAGGGACAAGGTCGTACACGAAACACACCCTGCCTTTGTACCCAATATTCTGTCTGGTCTTCTTACTGACCCCTCCTCCGAAGGGGAGAGGGTTTTGCACAATGTGGATGCCTGAAAGGTACCTGTGTTTTACCTTGACAGGACTTGTGAATTTAACTCTTCAAATAGGTTTTTGATCTTTGCACAGGACACTATTGTAATCAGCTGGCTTTAAAGTCTGTCATAGACCTGTGGATTGTTTCTTGCATCAGTGAAAGCTACAAGTGCCAAATGTTGCCCCCTTCTAAACGTATACATTTGCAAACCGTGAGAACAAAGGTAGCGTCTGTGGCCTTCCAGTGGCATGTTCACTGTGAGGGTATGGCCAGGGCCGACCAAGTGGGCCTTGCTTTCTGACTCCAGTGACCAGGTTAATGCCAGATTTGGACAGGCAGTGCTGCAGAATCGTTTTGGTTCGTCAGTTTAGGTTCACCCGTCTCTCTTGGCATTTCTGCTATGTAATATCCCACAATTATAACAGGGAAAAAAAGGGCACAGGACGTTGCAACAGGTAAGTTACTGTACTTCTCCTCCATAGTCCCCTTTCCTTTGCCTCCCACCTTTCCCACTGAACTAGACACAAGTCCAATACGGATCAGGCAGATGGAAAACAACTGATGGGGCTGGGCTGGGGCAGCATTTGGATGGGCATGCATACGTGTGTGGCTACTGTGACCAATAGAAATCTAGGGATTTTTCTCTTTGATGACAACATGGCCGTATTGTCCCTGCAAGCGGTACTGCCCACAAATATGAAGGAAAGGCCTTATGGATTGTAAGTAGACTTGGAACTAAGATGAGTATATATGAAGATTTTTTGCAGTGAAATGGTTAGGCATATTAAGTGTTTTCAGGTGCCAAGGAACAGGCATTGGAATTTGAACTGTTTTAATAATATAGGCCACTACAGAGATCTGAGGTGCATTGGCAGGAAGAGTGGGGATTGTTTTGCATTGCAACTGGTAATCTATTTGGACAGTGGAAATGGGTGTTCAAAAAATCTTTTAGCAAGCTATGTTTTTTTCCTTGTTAAACACATACTCACTCTAAATTGTCCCAGGTAAAAAGGCTGATGGCGTATGGTAATTTTAATTTGTATGTATTTTTTGTAGGTTACACCAAGAATTGAAAACCCTTCAAGCGTTGCTGGAAACAGTTTGGAGAAAGCCCTACATACACCAGCACATTGCATTGAAGAGACATTACCCAAGAGACATTCAAGCAAAAACTCCAAAGGTAGAGTCCCAGATCACCATGTCCTCTGTGACCAAATGGACAATAACTCATGTAAAATAATGGCATGTAAGGACGAAGAAGTAATGAGAAGATAAGCAATTTTGGTTGCTTTTTGTTTTTAAATGTTAGTTCTGTTGTATTTTATTAACAATAAATGGGTCTGGAAAATGACTCACTTTTGAGAGAATTGAGACTTTAGAGAAATTATTTAGGAACTAGCTTGTAAATTAAGAAAACATGTATTGGCTATGAGTAATATGTGGCTGATAAACCAGTAATTGTTGCTTCATTGTCAAGCAGTCATCATTTCACTCAGAAGATTTTGAAAGTAGAAGGGTTTTTCCTGCATTATTTAAAAAAACACTAACTCTAGTGGTGTTGGGTAAACCTACTGAGAAAATGGAAAAGTTCTCCTTAAGTACAATGCAGTCTCATTATGTTCAGGATTGATTCTCTGAATCAACCAGTGGTTGACTATTCTAATTTTGGTGTTCTTTAAGCAGTTGTCCCATCGACTTCAGAATGTGAGTTGTAAACAATCCAGAATTGTTAGAACACTGCTTGCCAAAATCAGAATCGGACCATTGAAGTGTCCAATTCAACAATAGGTCTCTTGTTTTGTGTGTATATATATGTGTATATATATATATATATATATATATATTTCTGAGGCTTGTGGAATCTGCTTAGATCACATGCTGTGCATAGGCCGACATCTAGTGGAAGCTGCGGAGTATTACAGTTTGTTTTTCGAAACTCGAAAATGGGCGTCGCACAGGCGTGCCAGTAATACTATCCCTAGTGTGACGTCCACTGTACCCAAGATCCCTCACGCGTCTGGGATCCTCAGATTGTTTTTTTCCGCCATACTGGTCGGAAGCATCTTGCGGAGTCCCCTGGCCTTAGCCATACTTTTGCTATTATTGCAATTTAAAATTATTTATTGATCCTTCCCCACCCCAACGTCGACCAACGACACTCGACGACGGCTGGAGAAGACATCGACCGTCGGCTGCTGCACGACGGATCTGGGCCTCGGAAGGCCGCTGGCCTCGGCCCGGGCCTTGTAGGCCGCTGGCCTCGGCCCTGCAAGTAGGGAGAGTGGGGGGTGGTACATACTCTTCACTCTTGGTATATAGGTACACCTTATATATTTCCTACACTTACCAGCCCGCTGCCTCAAGGTGCGTATGGAGGGTACCCCTTTCCAATTCTGCCCCAAGTGCAACCGCAAATACCCTTGGGTCGACAGGCACGCCACGTGCAATCTCTGCTTGCCGAGGGACCACCCCGAAGCGAACTGCAGAGCGTGTAGTAGGTTTAAACCTAAAACACTTAAGGACCGTTCGACAAAGCGTTGGGCCCACCACGCCAGGCAGGCAGCCATGGCAGCGGAGGGCGCCTTCAGCGATGGCAGCAACGCCGTACTTTCGGACGGCGAGGGCATTACGGCGTCGAAAGACTGCCGAGCGCTGGTCCCCGACCTCGGAAGGTTGTCCGGCAGGGCGGCTATGGGGAAGACCCCCGGCGACGCAAGCGCTACACCTACACACACTAAGCACACTAAGTCCAACCGAACCTCGACGACGTCGACTTCTCGGAAAGAGGCACGGATAGAACGGTCCGACTCGGTGTCCTCTGGGCGCTCTCGATCGAGATCGCCTCATGACGCAAGGCAATCATCCACTCTTGTCAAGAGTGCCTCGCTCCCTATATTAATGGAAGTTCGGTCGTCGGAAGACGAAGACGACTTCCACCCCCAGGCCGCGCTCCAAGAGACCGAGAGCGCAGTTAACACCAGCGAGGCCCCACGCTCGAAACAAGATACCTCTCCCGACCCTCGGCGCCAGGCGTCGAAAGTCTCTGGGGCCTCCAAGGGGCAGGGAAAACATTTTTCCACGCACGGGGAGGGAGGGAAACAGCGGAAAGCTCAGCCTTCCACTCCTGTAAGACCATCCTTCCACCCCAAGCAGACAGATAAACATAAATCTACTGGGACATCAACATCCAGCAAGGGTACCCTTGATAAGTCCTCTAAGTTGCCTACTAAAGTCATACCCTGTTCCAAAGAATGGTCCAGTGAGGACATAGACAGGGTCATGTCAAGGATGTCTTCCTTAGCGGATTTTTATGACAAAAACCCAGAACATTTCCTTTCGTATGACCCTCAAGGGGCCACACCCTTAGGCTCCTCTGATCCTATCCCCCTAAGTAAAAAGGCCCGGGTCGAAAGACCTGACCCCTTCGAGGTGCAGCCTTACTCTACTCCATACTCTACTCCACACCCCAGATACCAAGGACAACCTTTCCCTGAAGGGGACCAGGAGTTTTCAATTATGGAGGAACGAACCGGGTCTGAATACTATGCGGAGGATGAGGACCTGGAGGAGGTAGAAGATGAGCAGGAAATTTACAGAGTAGATTCCCCGGTAGAGAGCGAAGCCCCAGTTACCGACTCGCCAGTTGATAACCAACCCCTCCTTAATGAAGTTCTTGCTCGCGCAGCAGAACATTTTCACATCGACACCCACGGTGTACAGGAGGAAAGGGACTTCGCAGAAGAGTTGGTGGGAGAGAGGAGGCCGGTCGCTCAGACCATCCCTATCCTTAAATCCATCCAACGTAGAATAGATCCATCCCTGGTGAATCCTAACCTCACCAGAGCCGTCAACCCCAGAGTCGAAAAACTTTTTCGGGCAGCCCAGTCTGACCCTCTTTATATAAGAGGTCATCTTAAACCAGACTCCCTAGTGGTTACCAACACTCGGAAGAGGGCTGGGACACCCTTATCGTCAGAAGCTCCTCCCGACAAGGAGAGCAAAAGACTGTACGGGTTTGGCAGGAAGGTAGCCTCAACGTCCGCCTACCAAGCAAGGATTGCAAACTCCACCACCCTGTTGGCAAGTTACAACTGCCATCAATGGGAAGAGGTCGCGGCGCTCATAGCCTCTGCTCCTGAACCGTTAAAGGGCCAGTTGGCTCGGATCTCGGCAGAAGGGAGAGCCGTGTCTGGTTGCATATTAAAAGCAACTTTCGACGCTGCAGACAACGCAGGAAGATTGATAGCAGAAGGTACTGTTATCAAGAGACATGCGTGGTTACGGCAGTCGGGGTTCAAAACAGAAACACAGGCTTCATTAATAGACAAGCCGGTGGAACCAGATCTATTGTTTGGGAAAGCGGTCGAAGACGCACTTAAGAATGCCAAGGACGAGTACGAGACTCTCAAATCCTTTGGCCAGCTTACCAACAAACCCCCGAACCAGAGGGGGAACAGTAATTTTCGTCGCCCACGCGGCCAAAATTCACAAAGAGGCAACTATGCCCAAGGACGGGGTACACAATGGAACAACAACCAGCAGTATACCCAAAGTTACAGCAAGGGTAACAAGAGAGGTCGTGGAAGAGGCAGAGGCAGCCCCAACAAAGGAGGTGGCACGCCTCCGCCAAAGCAGTGACGCTCAGTTCAGGGTTCCTTCTCACGCAACCCCAGTAGGGGGACGCATTTCCAACTTCACCCAGGCTTGGGAAGGGATCACCTCAGACAGATGGGTGCTGTCAACAGTGTCCACAGGATATTGTATAGAATTACTGCAGCGTCCCCGGAACCACCCTCCACGACAAAGAATACACTCCTTAGAACATCAGAAGATCCTTCTCGAGGAGATCGCCATTCTGCTAGAAAAGGACGCGATAGAACTCGTCCCAGGACACCAGGTAAACAAGGGTATCTATTCAACTTACTTCCTTGTGCCAAAGAAAGATTTGACAATGCGCCCAGTATTGGACCTACGGCCTGCCAACAAGTATGTCAAGCCCCAAAAATTCCGTATGACCACGCTACAAGAGGTAATCCCCCTCCTAAAAAGAGGGGACTACATGGCAACCTTGGATATGAAAGATGCTTATTTTCATATTTCCATGCTCCCGGCGCACAAAAAATACTTGCGCTTCAAAGTGGACAGTCGCCACTACCAATTCAAGGTACTGCCCTTCGGGATAGCTTCAGCACCAAGGGTATTCACCAAGGTACTGGCGGTGGCAGCTGCACACCTACGCAGGGAGGCAATCCCAGTGTACCCTTATCTGGACGACTGGCTCATAACGGGGGAAACCCCAAGAATTTGCAGGTCAAACATTCAGAGGACTATCGACCTTCTCCACGAGTTAGGCTTCTCTATCAACGAGAAGAAGTCAAGTCTGGTGCCAAGCACCTCAAAACAGTTCCTAGGAGCAATCCTAGATACTCAGAAAGGGTTGACCTTCCCCTCGGAAGAGAGAATTCGGAATATACTACTGCAAATTCCACATTATCAGTCAGGTCAACAAATAACGGTACGCAAAGCAATGCGGTTACTGGGCATGATGGCGTCATGCATTTACCTGGTCCCCCACGCGCGTCTGCGCATGCGTCCCATGCAGGAATGGTTGGCGAAACAGTGGTCTCAGGCAAGTGGTCAGTGGGACGATCTAGTGGTCGTTTCGCCAACACTCGTACAGAGCTTACACTGGTGGACAAAAGAGAATCTCGCAAGGGGAAAACCCTTTTACGATCCCGAAGTACAAGCAGTGGTAACTACAGATGCTTGCCTGACTGGGTGGGGAGCTCACCATCTCCACCACACAGCTCAGGGTCTCTGGTCTCACTCAGTAGCCAAGAACCACATCAACCTGCTAGAGCTTCTGGCAGTATTCCGAGCGCTTCGGGCGTTCGAGCCCCATCTACTAAACTTGTCGGTGCAGATCCGGACGGACAGCACGACAGCCATGTTCTATCTGAACAAACAAGGAAGGACTCGTTCGCCAAATCTGTCCAAGCTTGCCCAGAAAATCTGGATATGGGCACTCAGACGGAACATCTTCCTATCAGCACAACATGTTCCAGGGGTGCTCAATTCCCTAGCGGATGCCCTAAGCAGAGACTCCCTTCCAGAAGAACACGAATGGGTCCTTCACAGAGAGATCGTAGAAGATCTCTTCTCTCAGTGGGGTTTCCCCACTATAGACCTATTCGCCACAAGCGAAAACAAACAATGCCCAGGATTTGCATCCAGGTTCCCCCAGCCAGACTCCCAAGGGAATGCCCTGTGGATGAACTGGTCAGGGATGTTTGCGTACGCTTTTCCACCAACTCCTCATCAGAAAGGTGGTGTACAAGATGAACAAGGAATCGATGACGCTCATCCTAGTTGCTCCCATGTGGGCGAGACAACCATGGTTTCCACACCTACGCAGGATGGCGCTGTGCGAGCCCATCAAACTCCCAGCCTGGTACAACCTACTGTCCCAGCAACAAGGTCTAACAGTGCACCAGGAACCCAACTCAATGAACCTGGCAGCATGGCTCCTGAGGTCATAGAGTTTGGGCATCTCAATTTACCACAGAGGTGTATGGACATCCTAAAAGAATCCAGGAAACCAAACACAAGGCACTGTTACTTTGACAAGTGGAAGAGATTCGTTATTTGGTGCCAGAATAAACAAATCAACCCAGTTGATTGCACTCCTTCCAACGTGGTAACATACATGCTCCACCTGCTGGACGCAGGTTTGGTTTTTAACTCTCTGAAAGTACACCTGGCAGCCCTCTCGGCTTACACCACATCCCATAACAAAGTATCGTGGTGGAAAGTACCAGTAGTTAAAGCCTTCATGGAAGGAGTAAAGAGACTTCACCCTCCTATTTCGAACCCACCGCCAGGATGGGACCTCAATGTGGTGCTAGCTAAGCTCATGGGCCCCCCTTTCGAACCCATGCATAAGAGTAGTCTCAAACACCTGACTTATAAAACGGCCTTCTTAGCCATTACCTCCATAAGAAGGGTCAGTGAAATTCAGGCTCTGTCAGTGCAGGATCCTTTCTTTATTATCCACAAAGACAAACTGGTTTTACGCACACACCCTAGGTTCTCACCTAAATTCATATCTAAATTCCATGTAAACCAGTCCATCGAGCTTCCGGCTTTCTTCCAGAACCCGCAAAGCTCGGCTGAGGTGAAACTACACACCCTTGATGTGCGTAGGGCGGTCCTCCACTATGTAAATAAGACCAGACCGCTAAGAAAAACAGATCAACTGTTTGTCTCCGTAGCTACAGGCAGAGAGGGGGATCGCGTCTCTAAAGGCGCGATCTCGAAGTGGATTATCAACTGTATACAGCTGTGTTACTCTCTTTCTGGAAAAACTCTGCCTTTTACGCCAAGGGCCCATTCTACTAGAGGCATTGGTGCCACTCTGGCTTTCATTGCAAATGTTCCCCTCAACACCATTTGCAAAGCAGCTACTTGGAGCTCTATTCACACTTTTACTCAGCATTACTGCATTGACACTCATTCCAAGACAGATACACAAGTGGGACAAGCGGTTCTAAGACACCTGTTTGCTCATGACCCTTCTCACATCCCACCTCCTTCTTCGGGTACTGCTCGCTAATCTATGCACAGCATGTGATCTAAGCAGATTCCACAAGCCTCAGAAGGGATACATTACTCACCGTAATCGTATTTCTGATGCTTGTATCTGCTTAGATACACATGCGACCCACCCTTCCTCCCCTCCGAGAGAAGGCGCATGATTGCTTGTAGTCTTACCTTTCTGTCTATCTGCTTGGATTATCTGTACTCACGCTACTCCTCATGCTTCCTCATGTCAGAAAAAATACAATCTGAGGATCCCAGACGCGTGAGGGATCTTGGGTACAGTGGACGTCACACTAGGGATAGTATTACTGGCACGCCTGTGTCGACGCCCATTTTCGAGTTTCGAAAAACAGACTGTAATACTCCGCAGCTTCCACTAGATGTCGGCCTATGCACAGCATGTGAATCTAAGCAGATACAAGCATCAGAAATACGATTACGGTGAGTAATGTATCCCATATATATATATATATATATATATATATATATATATATATATATATATATATATATATATATATATATATATATATGATACATTTGCACATTTTAGTTACTAAAAGGCCCCAATTAGCCCATCCTTCTTTTCTACATAGTTTGGTGAAAGTCACTTCTGTAAAGAAAGAACCACATTTCAGTTTGGCCTCATATAGTACGTGAGATTGATTTATGGTTTGCTAATGAGGGTGCAATTGATACTCTTCACATATACCTCTTGGGAACTATGTTTGTTGCCTCTGAAATCGGGTTCTTGACATTTTGGTTAATTAACTTGCCTTTTTTCATACATCATTGTGTCCTTTACACAGGAGAAAGTGTGCAAGCAGAGTAAGATGGCTGTAAAGTCTACGTACATGAAAAACGGGGCATAACTTACTAACTATGCTAGTAAAGGACTTTGGGACAGGATAAGGGTAACGGTGAGATAGAGGATTATCGCCACCAGATGCAACAAATGGAGAACATTTTGCCTGCATGATTGACGGCTGCAGCAGAGTGTCTGTTACATAGACCAAAAATTAGACACATTGGCAGCTAATGTGGAATGCTCCAATGCTAAAGTAGATCTATGCACTAGTATTGTGGAGTCCGAGCACCTCTCTGGAAACGGATGATGCAATGCACTCACTAGATGCAGAGCTATCAGATCTTCAGCAACACATATGATCAAGGCAAAGAATGACCAGCTGTAAAACGGCTCCCAGCGGAAAGTCAGGATTCTGGGGCTACCAGAATCTACACAAACCGGACCTATGAAACAGTTCTCAAAAAGATGCTAGCTGTTCTGCTGGTTAACTCACTGCTGTCTTTGCATTTCCTAATTGAGAGGCCCACAGTTCATTGGGCCTGCATATGGCCTTACCCCAAGACCCATTAAAGCCAGGACAGTGAACCCATAGGCCCTTTAAGCGAGGTAACAAATTATTGGATGGATGGGGATGCAGAATTTACTCTGACACCAATAATAAGACCGAACGGCAAAAACATAACTGTTTTAATTGCAATTGTCTAAAACAGGGAGTACAACGGACATCAATGGACGTTCGCTCAAATCTCTCTCGAGAGTCTAAAGGCATTTCATTAAAAATTACTTTTATATTATGAAAATTCTTCATCCTTGACGTCGTACTAAGTGGCAAAATAAGAAAACCTACTTGGAGTTGTGATGGGCTTAAAGGGAACATCTAGGTATACTTTCTATGGGGGGGATAGGATTATGATTGGATCACGAACATCAGGTGGGCAACGCAACCCACCCCTAGTGCAAGTCATCTTCGCCGTCATTAAATACATAAGGTTTCATTGGCTTTCAAACTATTGGGCTCTTTGCTACCTGACCCTCTACAATTGGTTGCAACGCTTGTACCCTTCTGGAATATTCCACTCGCTAGCAGCACGCAAGCTGGTACCCCAGGGGCTTGTGGGTTACTTTGACCATGTCTTCCCACCTAATTAACCCATCATCGTTTCTGCAGTCTGCCATCCGAGTTGTCTTTGAACTGGGCCTTGCAATTTTCACTGTGCCTGAGAATAAAAGGGAGTGTGAGCACATCTTTATCTCCAGTCTCGATGTGCTTTGCCCAAAATATATTTTCATCTGGACCATGTGACGGGAGACTGTGTTTGAGCTACTTTCTTCGCATTTATTCCTATTAAATGAATAAGACTTGGCACCCATAGTGCTTTTCCATTGCACCTGAAACAGGAGCTTCCCTCGCTTCTCAAGTTCATTGAATCTTCTTGAATAGATAGCCAGTTTCTTGGCTGCCTCAACCCTTGACTCTGGGCCAGACAAGCCTTCTCAAATCTTCCTTCATCGTCAGCGGTTTCATGGGGTCCGAGTTTACTTAAACATGACGTGGAACATCCAGATGATGTTTTTTTGGCGGCACAGCCTGCTGTCTTCATTAGGTATAACCACCCTTATGATTACTTAGTCTACTTGCGTTACAGCATCTGTACAGTTATAAAGTGATTTGCATTTTCTAGTGTTTTTCGCATGTGCAATCTTCATTCCCGCACATGAAATGTTTCTCAACTCTTCAGTTCGTCCTCAGATTCTATAAGATCTATATACTTCCTTCTTTGGCATCTCTTCTTGATGCGTCATTTCTGCTTCATGTGATGTCACCAGTCTCTTGCCTTTGTCATTTCGCACTTCTTCAAGAACCTCTTTTAAGAGGCTATCATTTCTCTGTGGGTACGTTACGTATGGCTTTCATAATGGATACCTTGTTTCGAGGATCCTTAGTGGAATAGATACCAATATTGGCATTGTGCATGTCGCAATTTCTGGCTTCCAACATATAGGAAGAATTGGGGCAGGCTTTCCGGTAGAGGCATGTGGCTCCTCGTCTACAACAGGGATCAGGATCTAATTCTTTGATCTGCAAGTCAGGAGGGTGACCTCTCTTATCAATCATACAGACTCATATTTTTCTCGGATTATACTCCCAACTGCACAGTCCTCCAAGAAAAACGTTAACACAGTCCGGAGGATGCTGCGAGAATGGCAGGTGCAACATGGAATGCTTTTTCTGGCCAAATTAAAAATATCTTCCTAACTCCAGCTGCCTGGCAGTTCATCACAAATATATAGAAATTTAGTCTTCTCCATTAATGGTTCTGCAATTACTGCATCTCAGCATGGATTGCTCGCGTTGCAAGTGTTTCGGTATTGGGAGGCTGTTGAAAGGCACCAGTTTATAATTGCAATGCTACATTTTCAACATTGGGTTTAGGCTTGGTGTACCCGTGAGTAAGAAAACTGTTCTTTGGTGCTCTTTAGGAAAGACTAGGACCGAGTGCAAAATTTGCACTCACCACTAGCCATTACCTAGTGATATTTGACTCTTGGCTAGTAAGAAAATGTATGCTTTGTGCATGTATATAATTGAGGTGGCAAGTCACTTTTTGTAGCTGGCTAGTAGCTTGCAACTGGAAGTTTTGCACCTTTCACTAGGAGAAGTCTCTAGATTTAGCTACCACTCCTATGGTATATGCTGCACTTTGTGGTTTGAGAATTTTATCTTTAGGCGTGTGGGTCCTAGGTTGTGCCCTAATAGTTGGGATGCACCAGTGAGGGAGCGAGACTGGATTATTGCATAGTATGTTTTGCACACTGACTGCTCTAATGGTATATGGTCAGTGATATGTATGTTAAAGTAATTTAATATCTGAACATTCCTGGTGGAAAGTTAAAGAATGTCTTGCAACACCGATTTCTGTTATCCTGGAATGTCGGTTCTAAATAATCTAATCAAAGCCCACAGAGTGGCAACTTTATAAACTGACATAAAGTTAACATACTGCTCCTTTAGGAGATGCCCCTCTAATCTGAAGCAGGCGATGCTGGCCAAGAGTTTGGGGGGGTGGGATGTTGTTGCACATGATACACTCAACTACACCCGGGGGTTCCATGTAATAATGTCGCCACAAAAATATCGCCATACAAAAATATCGCCGAAAAATTGTCATTTCTTGTGGTGACATTATTGCATGGAACATGCGGGGGACACCTCCGCAACCCCCAATTATTATTATTTTTTTGAAAGAAAAAAAAATGTTCTGCCCCTATCGCCACATATATGGTCACCCAAATAATATCGCCACAACATTTTCGCGGCGATATTATTTACGGCGACCATATGTGGCGATATTAATACCTGATACCCACCCGGGTGGGTGGGGGCGGATCATTCCTCTTATCCATTGTAGAGTACAATTTGCAAACAGTCCAAAGTCGACCATGATGGCAGATTTATTATAGTTTTAGGCCAATTGATGGGTTCGCTAGTGGTGATAGCTAACATTTATGCTCCAAATATCCACGCACTGATTTTCTATCGTCCATATTCTTGAAATGTAGGGCGTACATAGAATGTGCATTTTTCGTTTGCGGAGATATTTACACAGTCACTGATGACAACATTGATAGAACAAGATCAGCTAGTGGGCCACACCTCCAATTTTCTAAACCGATCACTGATTTCATGGACAAACGAGCTCAGACTGAATTGCGTCATAAATGCTAGGGCAAAGAAAGAGGCTACACTTTTTCTTCTTCCCCACACAAGACTTTCGCCAGATTATATCTGTGGCTCAACACCAGGAATCTGTAGGTCGATGTCCCAGTCAGATCTTGGCTAGGACATTGGCCCTCAATACAACTTTGCAGGTCCGGAAACAATGGTGCCGGTAAGTTTACCGGCACCATTGTTTCCGGACCTGCAAAGTACAGGTCTGCAGGGCAGGTGCCCTCCCGTCCGGCAGGTCTGACTTGCCGTGTGTAACGGCACCCGCCCGCAGACTTTCATGGAAGCACTGGCACCGTTATCAATGGTGCCTGTGCTTCCATGGTCCCCACTCCCATAGATTCCTATGGGACTCTATTGGAATGGGGATCAACATTATACCGGCGCATGACTTACTGGACCGCCATGGTTGTAATGCCCCAGTGTTTCCCAGAAAGTCAGGCGCCAGTAAATAATTATGGATCCGGCGGCTACCTGCCGGTTTTACCAACTCGGTTACCGCCGAACCAGTAATGAGGGCCATTGTCAGATCACACTCCATTATTTTTGAAGCACACTGTATATCTGTTCCGCTGCTTTCGCCCTTCCAGACTCGAAGGCTGACTATGTGGCTGCTCAGATTTGAAGATCTCTGGATACATTTTGAGAGTTGGTGGACAGAGTCTATATTTCGAATGGATTGTGTCCTCCCACGTATTCCTCATCTTGTGATAAATTGTTATCTCCAGCTTCGCTGCTTCGGAAAAAAATGTTCTCGGCAGAGGGCGCTGTGCTCGAGGTCGTGGCGTCGATTGTCCCTCGACGTACTCCGTACTCTGTCGACGTCACCGATGGTATAAATAGCTCGAGCCGCACCCGTTGCTTCAGTTCCGTTTTTCCGATCGCTTCGCTATCGAGGACGGCGCGCTTCTATTTTCTGTGAAGAAAATGTCATCATCTTCGACACCTTCGACACCCAGAACTGGGTTTAAAAAGTGTGCAGATTGTGGATCTAAGATGTCGATCACCGATCCCCACCGGATTTGTCTCTGGTGTCTCGGTTCCAGTCACCGAACCGACGACTGCGGGTCCTGCCAATCGATGACCGAAAAAGCTCTTCGTGAGAGGAGAGGTAAACTGTTGGTGGGGAGGGAGGCCTCAAAAAAGGTTTCGTCAAAAAGACATAAGAAAGCGACTGATTCTAAGGAATCGGATCACCATAGGCACTCGAAGAGATCTCGATCTAGGAGTAGATCGAGACACTCTTCGTCGTCATCGAAAAAAATGAAGAGGAGACATAGATCTCCCTCATCATCTTCTTCAGAGTCGACCGAAGAAATTAGTTGTCGGATTAAATCGGATTCTCCCAGTAAGTGGGAAAAATTCCAAAAAAAGATGATGGAGGTTTTCGAGAATGCAGCCTCGACCCCCTCGAAAGAACCTCGAAAAAGCCATACCCCTAAAGTCGCTCCATTGGATGACAAAGGGAAGTCCAAGGCTACTATGGCCAAGACCAGTAGCGTCGAGGAATACAAAAAACCTCGAGTTGACGTAAAACCGTAGAAGAATCTTCGAGAGTCGAGCACCTCTCCAGTGCCGGCCAAGAAACTGTCAGATATCCTGAAGCACGGTTCCGTGTTGACCCGTCGTGAAGAATATATTTCTTCCTACCAATGTGATTCTCAGGGGTACGAAAGGACAGGCTGAGAAACTAATTGATCGGAAGATGGTGTAGAGTCGTTGGGATCGGTAGAGTTGAGCGGACCACAAACTTCACGATAGATGGAGAATCCAGGTTCCTTTCAACGACTGCAGAATATTACACTGATTAACAATCAAATACACCCCTTTCTGGATAAACGTTTAACAAATAATTAACCGACTAACCTGCAGAAAACGGGTTTTAACCAGAAGTGTTTCATGCAAGAATGTCCTCAATACTGGGGAAATCTGGAGACCATAAGAAGAGAAAATACAATCAGTACCAGATAGTGAGTTGTAGAGAATGGTAAGGAAAGTTAAGTTTCTTACCCTGGTTTCCCTGGAAGTGGTCGTCTCTGGCAAATCTCCTTCTCCTTTTCTGTACGAACTGTGTGATGGTATCTGCCCCCTGTCCGACGAACCAAATAATCCAATGGTGCAAGGAAGTCACTAGTCCAGCAACAACCTATTCCCGCCGGCACGAGGACGCCTAAAAGGTGCTCAGGAAGTCTCTAGTCCAGCACCTAGCCTATTCCCGCCGGCACGAGGACGCCTACAGCACCCTGGAGGAAAGGACAGGGAAGGAATCGGAGGGGAAGAGGAAGGAAGGAAAGAAAGAAGGTAAGAGGTCTCCCAACCTTCAAGGTCTGAAATCAACTTAACCAAACCACTAGGCAAGAATAACCAAAAAACAATCCGAGGCCAAAATACTAGAACAGGTAAGGGCAATCCGTGAGCATATCCAATAAACGTAATCCGAGATAAAAAAAAACCAAAAATTTCCAAGCGAGAAGAGCCACTGTCAATATGGGATCAGAAGCAGCGAGAAGTGGGCGCCGGATCATTAAGTACCTGAACTACCGGCAACAAGATGGTCACGTGACCCAGTACGTTTTCTATCACGTGGAAGACGCCGCGCCCACTGACGTAACCTCCATGGTAACTTCCACGTGAGGCGTCGGGAACTACGTTCCCGACGAAAATGTCTACCGCGAGTAGAGCGTGGATAATGCAAGCCCGCCTCCTGTCTGATATTCGAACGCGACAGGCGCTTTTGGCTACGAGAAGACAAGAGAACCGAAGGTATATCACAAGACCTGAAGCGTTTTCTGACAGAAACATAAGTCGTCGAAGACTTCGACAACTTCGTCGACGCCCTCGACGTCGATAATTTCGACGCCAAGGCCAAATGCGTCATCAATGCCATTATCGAAGACATCTTCAAAAACTTCAAAGACTTCGAAGACACCCTCAAACTTCGAGGGATTTGCCATTTCCTTCGAAGCAGATGGAAGAGGAAGAAAGGAGATTCACTCCTTTGCCCTGATCAGACTTTTTTAAATCTATGTCGGCAATCTATGAAGAGTCTGCTTCAGAAGAAGACGAGGTTACTCCTTTGGGAGTTGCTTATGGTATAAGACAAGTTCCTGAAGAACCTATTGACCAGGAATCTAGAATGAGAGACCTGAGTGATACTCTACATTCTGCCAGTGGAGTTGACACATCCCCAGAATTAGAGTTCGCCAAACCTGATCCTGCAGAGCATGCAGATGCTGGGTAAAGGGGTCTTATGACCAGGGTAGTTGAATATATGGGTTGGGGTAATACTTCAGCCATTTTTGAACAAGATGACATGACGGATATTATCGTCAAGGGACCTCAAAGATCCTGTTCTCCCTTTTCACAGGGCCCTTCAAAGGACTCTGGAGAAAAACTGGGAGAAACCCGAAACTATTGCTGCTGCAGATAGCACTTTCCCAAGGAAATATAGACCAGCTGGAACGGATCCTGAATATTTGAATAAACATCCGACTCCAGAGAGTTTAGTCATTCTGGCAGCATCTACTTCAAAACAAACTGCTTATACAACTATCCCTCCAGATAGCGAGGATAAAAAAATTGATGCCTGGGCACGTAAAGTTTTCACGTCAGGCAGTATGGCACTTAAATCAGCAAATGTCACCTGTACCCTAGCCAGGTTTACCCATACCCTGTGGGACTGTATTTCGGCGGCGGCTGATCATATTCCGGAAGGCGAGGAAAGGGAAGGCTTCCTGAATATAGTCAAAGACGGGAAGGAGGCAATGGGGGAATGTCTCCAGTCTGGACTGGATACTGCTGATAGTATCAGCAGATCCATGGCTGCAAGCGTTGTGCTACGCAGATTTGCGTGATTGAGGAAGTCGGGATTTGCACCGGACGTGCAAGCTAGACTCCTCAACATGCCCTTTGATGGCTCGAGGCTCTTTGGCAGAAAGGCTGATGAAAGCCTAGAAAAACTTCAGACCTCGAAAGCGGCAGCTAAATCACTTGGCGCCTCTTTGCGCCAGCCTCTAAAACCCTATTCCGGCTCATCTTCCTGGAGGGGTCGTTCTTTTCGATACTACTCCTCTTTTGGTAGAGGAAGAGGACAGGCTTCTCAAAGGGGCAAAAGAAACTTCCCTCGTGGAGCACGAGGAAGAGGTGCAAGATCAGCCTCAGGAGCGGCATCTGTACCCTCAGCCAGTCCTGCAGCCGCCTCCAAATTCCTCTGAGACCTTATTACAAAAAACAGTGGGAGGCAGGATCTCTCAACATCTGAAGGAATGGCGGGGCATTACCTCAGATGCTTGGGCACAGGAAACAGTAGCCCAAGGTTACTGTCTCCCCTTTCTAAAAAGGCCTCAGAATCATCCACCGGGAGCCAACTCCGCCAAAAATCCGGATCCGCTCCTGTTGCAGGAAATTTTAACCCTGCTAGAGAAAGGTGCCATAGAACTGGTTCCTGTAGCGGAGAGGAACAGGGGTTGGTACTCCCCATATTTTCTCATCCCAAAAAAGGACGGAGCACGAGAAACTTGAACAAGTTCCTCAGGAAGGACAAGTTCAAGATGGTGACTCTTTCTCAGATCCTTCAGGCTCTCCAACTCCAAGATTGGTTGGTATCATTGGACCTTCAGGATGCTTACTTTCATGTGCCAATCCATCCAAAGCACAGAAAGTACCTGAGGTTCGCGATTGGCAATTCTCATTATCAGTTTCGAGTTCTGCCATTCAGGTTGACCTCCGCCCCGAGGGTTTTCACCAAACTGTTGGCGCTTGTGGCAGCAAGTCTCAGGAGAGGAGGTATTCACATATATCCCTACCTGGACGACTGGTTGATCAGAGCAAGTTCTCCAGAACAAGCTCAGGAACATCTTTCGATCACCTGCCACTTCCTCCACAAACTGGGCTTGTCCCTCAATTTCAAGAAGTCCCACATGATACCATCCCAGAAGCTCCAGTTTATCGGAGCAGTCTTGGACACTTCATCGGGAAAAGCCTTGCCTCCCTAAGTGAGAGCTCTCCACATCCAGCAGATGGTAACGAAGTTTCAGAATGCCCAACATCTACCGGCCTTCGATTTTCTAAGGTTGCTCGGCCTCATGGCATCCTGCATTTTCCTAGTACCAGAGGCCAGGTTGAGAATGAGATCCCTTCAATGGGCACTCAGAACTCAGTGGTCCCAGTTCTCAGGGAATATGTTGGATCTTCTGCAAGTCCCGAGCGCAGTTTCTCAGGATCTTCTATGGTGAGCTTGCAACGACAACATTCTCAAGGGAGAGTCTTTTTGGCAACCATGGCCGGAGATAACGGTAGTGAGGGACGCCTCACTCACGGGGTGGGGAGCACACACCAACAATCTGACAATCGGCGGTCGTTGGTCTCCATCGGAGTCCAAACTACACATCAACCTATTAGAGCTGAGGGCAATCAGACTAGCTCTGAAGGCCTTTCTGCCCTCTGTACAGGGAAAGAATGTCCTTATAATGACGGACAATACAGAGGCCATGTACTATCTCAACAAGAGAGGAGGTGTAGGGTCACTGCCACTGTGCAGAGAGGCAATGCAGCTCTGGTTCTGGGCAATACGAGAAGGAATCCCTCTGTCGGCAATTCACCTAGCCGGAGAGAAGAACACGGCGGCAGACGCCCTGAGCAGGCAGAGCACGGTCTCTCACGAGTGGGAGCTGGCTCAGGAAGTCCTTCTGGAGATCTTCGCCCTTTGGGGAACCCCTCAAGTGGATCTGTTTGCCATCGTGATCAACCGGAAGTGCGATCAGTACTGCTCAAGGGAATTTCCTCAAAGGGGAGCTCTGGGAGACGCATTTGTAGTGGAGTGGAGGTTTCCACTGCTGTACGCGTTTCCCCCAGTCCCCGTGATTCCTTAAGTAATCAGGAGGTTGAGAAAGTTCAGGAAAACCATGATCTTAATTGCCCCGGATTGGGCCAGGAGAACGTGGTACCCGGACTTTCTAGACATGTCCATCTGCCCTCCAATACGTCTTCCGCAAAGAGAGGATCTTCTCTCGCAAGAGGACGGTCGGGTTCTCCATCCAGAGGTCAAGACACTCAACCTTCACTCATGGTTTCTGAGAGGTTGAGATACAAGGATTGGGATCTTCCAGATGACGTAATGGAAATCTTGCTTTCGGCCAGAAGACCAGCAACAAAGTGTTTGTACCGATGTCGCTGGAATAGGTTTAGTAACTGGTGCAAAGACAAGGATGTGGACCCTTTTCAGTGTGGCACCCCAATGGTGCTTTCCTTTCTGCTACATCTAGCTAATTTGGGGCTCCAGATAGGAACAATCAAAGGATACCTTGCTGCGCTGTCCATTTTCAAGCGCTCATCGGAAGAGGTTTCATATTTCAAAATACTGTTAATAATTCAATTCTTAAAGGGGCTAACTAATTTATACCCTCCAGTACCTTTTCATGTACCAACCTGGGACTTAAATTTAGAATTAAAATTCTTGACTTGCATACCTTTTGAGCCTCTGCACTCATGTCCATTGAGGCTTTTGACTCTAAAAACTGTCCTCCTTGTGGCCCTATCATCAGCCCGCAGGGTTAGCGAACTTCAGGCTCTCTCATGCAAACCACCATATACTATTTTTTTATAAAGATAAGGTAGTCCTTAAAGTTAAACCTTCATTTTTGCCAAAAGTAGTCTCGGACTTCCATTTGTCACAATAAATAGTACTACCTACGTTTTATCCTCCTCCTCATCTGGGCAAAGAAGAGGAGAGATTTGACAGATTAGATACCAAGAGGGCTCTTAGTTTTTACATCTCTAGGATGGCTGTGGGTTACACTGGTCAAAAATGAGGCTTATCTCTAACAAAACAGACCATTTCCCGCTGGATCATATTAGCCATAGTTGAATGCTACAGACTAGCGGGAAAAGAACCACCAGATGGGCTTCGTGCCCATTCTACAAGGGGAATGGCTACTTCTGCGGCTCTAAAGAGGGGAGTCCCGGCAGCAGACATTTGTGCAGCTGCAACCTGGAAAACAATACATACTTTTGTTAAACATTATTGTTTGGACACTGCCTCCTTTAACAAGGGTTTATTTGCGAAGGCAGTTCTGCATTCTGTCCACGAAAACTGACATGGGTACTCCCACCTCCAAAAAATTGATACTGCTATGGGAGCCTATCACAAGATGAGGAATACGTGGGAGGACACAATCCATTCGAAGAACAAGTTACTTACCAACTGTAACGTTCTTTCGACTGGATGTTCCTCCCACGTATTCCTCATCGACCCTCCCATCCTACCCCACAGTACAGTTTACGTTTTCTTACACTTTCCTCTCACGAAGAATGTATCGGTCATAGGACATGCTTGGGTGTTCCTCCTATATATATATATATATATATATATATATATATATATATATATATATATATATATATATATATATATATATATATATATATATATATATATATATATATATATATATATATATATATATATATATATATATATATATATATATATATATATATATATATATATATATATATATATATATATATATATATATATATATATATATATATATATATATATATAGATCATCGAAAAAACAGAACTGAAGCAACGGGTGGCTCGAACTATTTATACCATCGGTGACGTCGACAGAGTACGGAGTACGTCGAGGGACAATCGATGCCACGACCTCGAGCACAGCACCCTCTGCCGAGATTTTTTTTTCCGAAGCAGCGAAGCTGGAGATAACGATTTATCACAAGATGAGGAATACGTGGGAGGAACATCCAGTCGAAAGAACGTTACAGTTGGTAAGTAACTTGTTCTTCTAGACAAACCATGGCACGTAGGTACTTTGGGGAGGAGAAACCAGTGCGATTGTCGCGGGCCATTCACAGTTGAGAGCCTCTAGAGCAATTAATACAATGCTTACAAAAGATGTTTTTATTATTCAGTACCTCCAGCTGCTATTAATCAAGTATTCATTGTATAATGCTTTATTTCCACAGAAAATGTCATAAAAGCAACATTCACCATAATACATTAAAACAATGCAAACAAAGAATACAAAATATTAACATTACAAACTAGATCAAACTAAACAATAAAAGTGACTCATAAAATATGTACACACAACATAGTCAGTGCACCAGTATCTTTTTTCACTCTTAATCTCCAAGCCCACATGAGCTATTTAGAAGTGGCATCCACTGCAAGCACATCACTAGAATTAAGACAGTTTATCAAAGCCTCGTCTGGCAACCTCAAGCCAAAAATAGTGGCTTTAAATATCGTTACCTCACTGGCATTGTTACTTGGGCATATCATCAAAAAGTGGACCATATTTTCATTCATGTTACCATACAACAGAAACATAGCAGATACATTATTATTCAAATTGTGGCAAAGGCTTGCAGTTGGCATAATTCCTATACACAGTTTGATAAACGGGGATCTTTCAGATTTCGGATTTACATAGTCTAGATACTCTTCGTAACCCACTGTGCCTTAATGCTGCAGTAGTGTCGGGACCGTCGAGCCTGTGACCTTAGAGCTGTTGTCTCGCAAAACCTTGTCTAAGGCTGCTGCCTTTATCACTGACTTGGATGCATTTGATATGGTGCTTGGATTAGTGCAATATTCCCCAAGTCCCAGGTCACTTAATATTTCCTTGATGTGCCTAACCCACGATAAAGAAAGGCCCCCTGCTTGATTCATAACATCCTTCAAAGCATCATTATACTTTAATAGGGTGCAATTTGACCATAACCAAGCCCAGTAATAGACAGGCCGCACTTGACAAATGTGTTCAATACTCTGCATCCCTGTTTCCAAGAATACACGTAGATTGGGCACAGAGGATGGTGGTCCAATGATATTCTTAAGGTATGTGTTTTCTGCAATGGCAAAGGAGCTAATACCTTCCTGCCCCTATAACCACGCCCCATAAATTGCAGCCCGTCTCGCTTGAGCTTTGTAGGCCTCTAGGGAAACACTAACTACACCATTGCCCTGTTCCTTAGTAAACCTTGCATGGGCGCCACAGTACCTTGCCATTGTTACCCTTGCTTTGTCCAGATGCATACTCCATCTGCCAGATGACATTACCCTTAACCGCCAGGTAGTCGTAAAAGTCGACCTGTTCGATTAGGATCTCATCCAGGGCCAAGCTCAACCCTCTACGCTTACTCCTGGTTCTGGTACTAAATATTGAGTTTTTGTAACGTTGAGGGCCAGGTCATTTTTCTTGCAGAAGTCCACAAATATCCCCAATTGTTTGCACACGCAGGTTGGTATTAATGAAATTACTGCATCATCGGCAAACGATAGGGCCGGGATCATGTCACCGGCTAACATGGGGGCATCTGAATCGGAGGCCAAGAGCCCATCAAGTACATCATTGATAAAATTGCAAAATAGTTTGGGAGCCAGTACGCACCCTTGCCGTACCCCTTTCTCAATCCTAAAGGTTCTAGAGGTGCTCCCATCTAGTTGCCATCGGACTACCGCACGGTTGCCGGAATACAAATTTTGGGTAGCTCGCAGAAGGTGAGCCAGAATGTTTAGCCCTCGTCGGACCTCCCACAGTCGGCAGATGCACATTTTCCTAAGGACAGCATACTTGTCACAGACCAGTCTCAACCGAAGGCTCTGGTTGACTGTACTCTACCCCGCACAGTACCCTATTCGCCGCTGATTATCATTGATCCAGGACCCAAGGTGGGAAAGTATAGCTCTCGCAGATACATCCCCCCCACCCCCCACATCCAGTAGGGATATTGGGTGATAATTGGCAGACGGCTCTCTGGTTCCCTTTTTGTAAATGGGGACTACCTGAGTCCAGTCCATGACGCAGGGGACCACATTATCTCTGGACTGCATCAAATAATTTGGTCAAATACGGAATCCATATGACTGGCTCTCTGGCATACAGGTCTATTGGGACCCTATCTGGCCCAGTGGCTTTCCCCAATTTTTGGCTGAGTAGGGCTCTACCTAATTCCTTTCTTGTGAGAACAAGTGGTGGGTAATCGTGCACAACTGCCCTCGGGCTGTGTCCCCCTCTCTTCCCTCTTCAACAGAGCCAGCAATTGGAAATATGTCTTCATTATTAGCCCAGTAAAATACTCAACCCAAGTAGATTCTGTAATATAACCCTGCATCGTGTTGTGCCCAGGCTTTTACCCCACCCCAATTTGCTCCAAAAGCCCCAGGAGTCACCTGTGCCTATCACATTCCCAGAGCTTCCCAGGTATTATTATAAAGCCCTACATATACTTCAGGTTCCAATAAAACGACATCCCAAATTACTGCCTATTCGACCGTGCAGAGCTGTTATGTCCAGAAAATGACACAAAAATAGGGATACACCAATACAATTGTACGGGTAGACCTGACCCTCCTCCTGACTCCATATATATCCACAGAAAAAGATGAGTAGGTTTAGATAAATTGCAGTCATGAAAGGTCACATGTCACTCAGACAAACACCCCATTACTATGTGGATTACAGCAATGTATTCAAAATAACATTTTAATCATAAAACATATTTTTATTTCATTATCAAACATTTGCAAACATATATAAATCACAAGGTTAAAAGATAATTTCTAGAGATTCAAAACTATTGTGCGAATTGCATCAGTTATTGTTTCTCTAAAGTGCTACTGTGCCTAAAACATCCCAGTTAGTAGTATGTCTTTTCCAAGTAACAGATCAAGTGACCAATGTTGGATAATGGGTACATAGAACACTCTATTACCTCATGCTCAACATGTTTCTGTTCATATGCCGACGAGATGGTGAACATTCTTCAGAAGCTATATTCCTAGTTACTAACCACAGTTCAGTACAATATTTTTTTCCAAAAATATTTTGAATTGAAACATTTGTTGCCCCAGCTTCCTCTTGAGAGACACGTGCAGGCCCCAACTGTAAATAAAAGCATATAAATAGCCATTAGTGCTACACATGTTTAGGGCGGATGAACCCTTAACCAGCCCTTTACCTCAAAAAGGTTAATATTACCTCTGGGGTATTTATGGCAGTTTCTTCTGGACTCTGCATATACATTGCAGCCTGTCTGATAGTCCACATCACCATCTGTGAAAATACAAACTGTGTGTTCAGAAACTTGCATGCACTCTTATAGTACACAAATTTTCATGCCAATACGGGCCACCAAATTTCATAACAAATCACGTACCCATAGACCCTGTTTATGTCACTTTGCACGGCTCCCGTTTTAGAAGTCACACTTTCTGATAGTAGACTATTGGTCATTAGGCGTGTTCCAGGCTTTCAATATCTAAAAAACCATTAGAGAAACTCATTAGCCCCCCTTTCTGTTCGATAGGAACTAGTAGTGCTTATGTAAAAACTACACTATTCTGAAATGTGTGATACACTGTGGCTTTCTGCTTACCTGCATGCACCGTATATTGTGCTTGAATGATCTTCTCTGCACATTGGTAACGTTGGTCGCAGGGAGTTTAATCCCCTGTGGAATAAGTAATATAATACCGCGATACACGTAATCATCGCATGGTAAGCCTCCAAACCTAATGAACATGGGGGATCGGCTACTTACAACCCAGCGGCCATCTTGAAATGGAGCTTTGTCACTATTCGTCCACAGGAATATAGCACCCATCTGAGAAATATAAAACCATTTTAGCGCCCCTTTCTTTTTCAATAAAGTGTAAAGATTCTCATGCTCTTATCTTGATCTCTTAAAGAAGAAATTTCAAAGCCATAACCCTAATTAATATGAATAATATCCTGCCGATATGAATGTTATCCGCCGATACTCTCGGGCAAAGTTACCTTTAGAAGTGTATTTTAACTTCAAATCATGCTCATGTTATTATCCTATTTCAGTTCTAAAGTTAATTAAGGGACTGGACCTGGACAAAAAACGGCAGCCATCTTGAGGAGATTAAGTATTCATCCTAAATGATGGCTATACATATGTAAAAGACTAGACTGATCATTTATTGGGCCTCATCACGAGTTGGGCGGTAGCCCTTAAATGTGGAGGTAACAGTATTACTGCCGGATTTAAGGGCTTGCCCTATCATGAGTCTGGCGTGTTTACCCCCAGCTCAGAGCTGGGGGTAAACGCACCGAAAAAATGCCAATTTTCGGCACAATTACCGCCCAATGGGGATTTACGGTTAGCACCCAACCCGGTAATACCGCCAGACCGGTGGACGCTAAAGCTAATATAGTGGGCCGGTATTACAGCCCAAATACCGCCCAACTTGTGATGTGGCAATGCGCCTTATTCAAATTTCATGTGTGTATATGCTCACTTATCAAAAGCTCCCATCATACAAATTTAAAGCTCTCTCCTCAAAAAACGCACCTGTTACAGATAATGACTTCCTTATAATGTCTTGATGGTAGACGGGCAGTTGGATCATCTAACTTGTTGTGCCACTCCACGTCTTCATTTAATCCGTGATGTCACTTTTGGTCAAACAAATAAGTTCCTGTTCTCTTCTAAACAGCCTTTACTCTTTATCTCTTTTATTCGAACCCTGGATCTTCTGTATCACAGTCTACTGGAACGTTTCCCACCAATGTTATTTTTCCATCAAGTGTCTTATCATGGGCGCTTGCTTTATTTTGTTTTTCAAGCAACTGCGATGTACAAAAACCTCCAGAAATACGCCCAGAAGTCATATTAACCTTTTTGAGGGTAAGGGCTGGTTAAGGTTAATTATACTTTTATAGCACTAATGCCTATTTGTTTTCGTTTTTTGCAGTTGGTTACTGCACGTGTCTCTCGAGGAAGCCGGAGCAAAAAATGTTTAAATCCAAAATATTTGTGAAAATAATAATTGAATTGAACTGTGGTTTGTGACTAGGAATATTGTTCCTGAGGAATGTTCACCATCTAGTGGGCATATGAGCATGAGTTCATAGTGTTCTGTGTACCGATTATCCAACATTGGTCACTTGATCTGTTACTTGGAAAAGGCATACAATTAAATGGGATATTTTAGTCGTAGTAGCACGTTAGAGACAAACAATAACTGATTCAAAACTATTGGGCAAATTGCATCTCTAGCAATGATCTTTTAACCTTGTGATTTATATATGTTTACAAACTTTGGCTAATGAAATAAATTATGATTTGCTTTTTAATACATTGCTGTAAGCCACATAGTAATGGAGTGTTTCTCTATCGGACGTGTGACATTTCATGATTGCAATTTACCTAGACGTACTTATCTATTTTTGGTGATGCCTAGAAAATGACCATGGAGAAGCACTAAGCGCTTTCCATTGCAGTAGCGGATGTTTGTAAGGCGTTAATGGAGATTTCATCGGGCAAAGCCCCTGGACCTGATGACAACAACATTGAGTTCTACAGGTTTCACTTGTTAATTACAGCCAAATTATGTATCATGAAGCTTTAGTAGACAGGTGCCTTCCTTCTACTCGAAAGGCTCATATTCTTCCAAAGACTAAGAAAGAGAGTGGAAATCGTATCCGTCCTTATCTATGCTGAACATAAACAATAAGATTCTTGCAAAAATTATTGCCTGCTGTTGCTTCCATTATTACCATCAGCTACCCGACCCAGTCGATTGATTGCCTCCAATTTAAGGGAAACAAATGTAATCTCGGCTGTGGACTCCAAAACCAATGCAGTGGCTGCATTCTTAGACTCGGAAGAGGCTTTTGACCCCCTGGGTTGGAACTGCATGCTTGGTGTGTTGTCCCACATGGCAGTCGTTTTTTTATTTTTTATTTACTTGGTTAAATTAACATAAACACAGCTGTGGCTAGGGTCTTCACGCATGGTATACAGTGTTCCTATTTGAACTGTGCAGAGGACGTAGACTAGGGGTGCCCACTATAAGCAATTTTATTTGCACTTGTTGTTGAACCTATTGCCTTCGTGCTCTGGTAATATATCATGCAAGCCATGGTCTTCTCTCCCTATATGCTGTCAACCTTTCATGTATTTATGTCATGAAACCTATCATCCAGAGGAAATGCAAAAATTCAATTCCAATAACTTTTGAGCCATAGGACGAATCAGCATGACATTTTGCAAACATCATTTGTGGCCCAGACCCCCCACACTGGACATTTTTGGGAACAATATGTGTTACGGTTCAAAAGATATAAAGTGTCAAAAAAGGGGTGTGTGTTTCACTTTTCCATTAATTTTCCCACATGAAAGATGTCCAATTTTTGCTCAAACGCACAGCCCAAACCACTAGACATGTTTCCGCCAAATAAGATCTCAGTTGAGCACAGAACGCTCAAAGAAATCCTTTCTTTGTTTGGCATAAATCTGTCTGTATTCATTTAAAAAAATCCATTTGGCAAAGAGCAGCCCCTGTACCTAAAAAGTTAGTTATATGTCCCATGATGTTGGGGCCAAGACTTTCAATTTCTAAAATCCGCCATTACGCAGTTCGAGATTTCAATTTCATTTTTGGAAACTTCCCTAAAATTATATGAAGGGTGTACGTAGGGTAGCTTTGAAACTAGCTGCATGTGGGCAGGGTGTGCAAGGGTGACTTGTGAAGGTTCGTGGTTCGGGGCTTAGGGACTGTGTGTAGATTTTAATTAAAAAAAAAAAAGTTTTAGCTTTTTTCCTAGATCTTGTTTAGAGTGACAAATAAAATGAGTTAATACTTCAAAACTGTATTTATGATGCTTGTTAATCTGCTTAGAATCACATGCTGTGCATATGGTCCAACATCCAGTGGTAACCGCAGAGTATTGCATCTTGTATTTCGGGGACCGAAAGGGGACGTCGGCATAGGCGTGTCTGTAACACTATCCCTATCGTGACATGTAGTGTACCCAAAATCCCTCACACGCCGAGGTCCCTCTGATTGTTTTTTTCCACCCAGATAACTGGTCGCCCTATAGCGGAGCTCTTACATAAGAGACATTGTTTATCTTGAGACCGACTTGGTCGGTTATTCCCCCTTAAATCACTTCGACGGCAAGTAAGAACTTCGACAAAGACTGCGGGGAGTTTCTATGGCGGTGGATTTCGGCGCCTGAGATCCGGCGGCTGAGGCATCCACGTGGCCGCGCCCTCTGGCTGGCCTACACAGTAGGGAGAGTGGGGTCGGGGTGGCCATATTCCCCCTCTTTGCCCTCTAGGTCTGGTCATCTCCATTTAGGTTCTGCCTTAAGTGTAGGGTCAGATAACCGTGGAAAGACTAGCACAGAACGTGTAATTCTTGTCTCCCCTTAGATCACGACGAGAAGCAGTGTGCGGCTTGCAAGCTCCTTCGGCCTAAGACCCTTAAGGAGCGCCGTGTAAAGCAGTGGGCCGCGTACAGTATGTCGCGGGCGGAAACCTCTCCCCCCACCGCCACACCCGCCGAAAGTGACGGGGGCACCTCCGATGACCAAACATCTGTATCGGATGTTATAGACGTTGAGACAGATACTTCTAGGTCCGCCACGCCCGTCCCCGACACTTCAAGGCTTGACGCAAGTCTCGCTTCAGGGACAACACCCGGCGACGGGGGCGTACAAAGACCACATCACACTAAGCACACAAACCCACCACCGATTTCAACGGGTATGTCGAAAAAGGTGAAAGAGCCAGAGTATCCCTCTGATCGGGTAGATCGGCAGCCTTCCCCGCATCCGCAGCAGCGTCTTGTGACTGGGCACTCCAAAAACGAGGGCGCTACCCCTAAATCGATTTTACACATCGAATTGTGGGCATTCGACGCTTCGACGGTCCCTAAAGGCCCAAAACCTACTACTAGGCCTCCAGGTGAAAAATCTACTGCTAGGCCTTCTAACGCCGCGGTAGGCGGTAAATCTACCGATAGACCTTCGGACACGTTAACTCAGATTCAGTGGAGATTGAAGACAGTATTGCGAGAATTACTTAGGCAGTTGGGCTGGTACCTACTCTGTCGAAACGCATGGGGAAGGCTGCGGACAAGTCTAAAGATGCGCCATGGTGCCCCGATACTCGCGAAAACCTACGAGGACAGTCAGAAGCCTCTTTCCAACACCCTTGTAGACAAAGTTCGACGTCAAGGCGAAGAAGACAACATTTTTCCACCTGTAGGCCCCTCTGCTTCCTCTAAGTGGACAAGGGAGAAATTTGAAGGGTGCATGGATCGTCTTGAAAAAATGATCTCTTTCTGAACATCCTTCCCCTAAGAGATCTCGTGGAGAACCTATTTTAAAATCGGCTTCACGTGTCCAAGAAAATCTTGACTCTCAGCCCTCGGTCCCTGTCCATCATAAAGACGTGGTCCAGGTGGACACTTATCAGGACATCTATAGCGAAGATGAAGACCCTTCCTGCAGGACTACACTGAGAACCAGGCGGATTCCATGGACAAATGGGAGGAGACCCAGCAAGTGGAAACAGAGCCATGGACGCTCCCCACGCAAGATCAGGACACTGATGTTCTATGCCTGGATTCTCCTCCATCCACCACGGCTCGCCAGGCCTCGGCTGTAGACGACCAAATGGCCTTCAATGCCATCTTAAGGCAGCAGATCACTTTCAGATCACTACATTCTCCAGCATTGGATCTTTCATGGATTCACATGCTTAGAATATTCCCCGTCGTCAGGCTGGGAATCCCCGGTACATTATATAGACCCTTTCCCGTAGGAAAACTTTTTCGACGCTATGCGTCCTATCCACCTCGTTTTGTATCATGCGTGCCCGCGCCGTCAGGACGCCATGATATAAATACAGGACCCGCCCCCGCGCTCCCTCAGATTTCAACTGTCTTTCAAAGTAGTGGGATCCTCGTGGTTACTGCTAGTCATAATTAGGTTGTATTTCGCTTCGGCGACGTTATATTCTGGAAATAATATGTCCGGAAAAGCTTTATTTCGTCCTTGTGCGACATGTGGACTCAAAAAAGTCTTTGAAGGTGATGCCCACATGGATTGTATCTACTGTCTCCACCCGCACCACACGGCGGATACATGTGAGATATGCCAGGGTTTCTCCCAAAAAACCCTTAAAGACCGAAAAAGAAGGTTGGTCGACTGGCTTAACGACGGAGCGGGTGCCTATCCGGCATCAGAAGTTGGCTCCACGGCCTCCAGGAGCAAGTCGGAACCTCCCTCGAAGAAGGTACGGCCTGTCGAAAAACGCCCTGCGGACAAGCCTACGGAGAAGCATGCCGGGTCTTCCTCATCACACAAAAAGGCCTCCTCATCCTCTAAAACGGAGAGGCAAGCGGCATCAAAATCCTCCTCAGGGGACCGTCCTAGGTCTTCCATGAGTCGAGACTCTTCAGCAGGGAAGTCGGCAACGAAATCGGCTACGAAGTCTGAAGGCTCGGTGCCGGCTACTTGCTTGTCGACCCCGGTGTCGCTGACGATGCCTATTATTATTCAGGCAGCAGCGTTGGGGATTCCTTCGTCGACGGTGACTCAATCTATGGCCTGGCAGCCAGAGGTCTGTGACCCGGCCCCCCCTGAGGTCCTACTGCAGCCAGACACGGCCTTGTCGGTGTCGTCGGCGGACGGAGAATGTGGCATGGTTATGCAGCCGTCGGACTTGGGCTTACGGCCTTCCAATACGTCGACGATGAGTGCGAGTGTGGCCCCTCTATCCTCAACGTTGCTGACCCCCCAGACGGTTTTGTCTCTGGATGTGCTTAATACACTTCAGAAGCTCCTGCAGCGTCTGGATACGCAGATCCCTCAACCTGGCACGTCATCGTTGATATTTTCTGCACCTTCCGTCGACGAGCAAGCTCAAGCAGCTCGTTCGACGACCAGAAGCCCGTCGGCCTCCCAGGCGGTGAAGGATCGTCCTCGAGCGCAGGAGGAGGGTGAGCTATCGGAGTCCGATTCTATACGAGGTGACTCAGGGTCGGACATTTCCCTGTCGCCGTCGAGAGACCCAACATGGAATTCGGATGTAGAGGTAGAGTCTACGAGGAGCCAGGCACAACCATCTCCTCCGGATGATGTGGGAGCCTTCCATGCAATGATGGGAAAAGCGTGTTCCGAGTTCGGCTTAATTCCTGAGGAGCAAAAGACAGACTGTTTTCTTTTTGATCACATGGGTCAAAGGAGGAAATCGGTATTTGCCATCCCAATCCTGGACCACGTGTGGCAAGAAGGCCTCAAGACAATGCGTCATCCGTTCTCGGAACCGGCTATTAAGGGGCGTACTGAGAAAAAGTTTAAAGCTCCGGAGTCCACTCCAAAATGTCTAACATCACAGCCTCTGTCAGACTCTGTGGTATCGGCGGCAGCGGCTAGGAAGGCCAGAGTACAGCAAAAATGTTCAACCCCACCAGAAAGCGAGGCCAGGAGGCAGGACGCCTTTGGGAAAAAGGTGCTCTCAGTCGGCGCCACGACGGTAAGAGCAGCCAACTCCTTGGCGATTGTATCACGATACGATAGGGAGATGTGGCATAAAATAGCCCCTATCCTAGAACATTTGCCGGAAGAACATCGAAAAGCAGCCATGTTGCTAGTACGAGATGGTGAGGAGGCCTCGAACCACGCAATTAATATTGCGGTGGACCTAGCAGAGGCTGGTTTCAAACAAATCAATCATGGCGTAGTACTGCGTCGACAAGCGTGGCTCAAATGTACTACTTTCAGACCTGAAGTCCAGTACAAAGTCCTAGACATGCCATGCGAAGGAGAACATCTGTTTGGAGACAAGGTAGATGAAGCCTTGAAGGGGATGAAAGAAGACACGGATACCGCTAGGTCTCTCGGCGCCCTCCAGACAGGTAGAAGTTTTCGCTCTTTTCGCCCCTTCAGGGGTGCTTCCGGAAACTCCCGCTTTGGAGCCTCTAGGGACCGTGGATTTAACAGGCCCTCATACTCCTCACAAGGTTACAGACGTGCATCCCAGTCGGCACGTAGAGGCAGAGATTATCAAGCCTCCAGAAGACGCGGCTCGGGTCCCTCGTCGACGAAGGACAAGCAAACCAGCAACCAATGACGGCCTTCCGAACGTCCTGGGGGGTCGAGTCTCTCATCATATCGACCAATGGAAATGCATCACCACAGATCGATGGGTTCTGGACACGATTCGCATGGGTCATGCGCTGCAATTCAAAAACAAGCCTCCAAGTCTTCCGCCAGTGTTTTAGGCCCAGCCCCACCTTCGAGTTCTAAGACAAGAGGTGGCACTATTGCTGCAAAAAGGAGCGGTAGAACGGGTTCCTGTGGCACAGGAAGGACAAGGGGTTTATTCCCGGTTCTTCGTTGTCAAGAAGCCAAATGGAAAATGGAGGCCCATTCTCGACCTGAGGGTACTCAACAAATGGCTAAAGAGCTCAAAATTCAAAATGCTAAAGCTCCAGGAGGTTATCAGGTCAGTGCAACCCATGGATTATCTGTCGTCGCTAGACCTTCAGGACGCATATTTTCATATCCCAATACGTCCACGACACAGGAGATATTTAAGGTTCGTCGTCGGGCGAAAGCATTTTCAGTTCATGGTCCTCCCGTTCGGCCTCAAGTCCTCCCCCAGGACGTTCACCAAGTGTTTGGCCCCTATAGCGGCCCATTTAAGGAAGGACGGTCACCATGTCTATCCCTATCTAAACGACTGGCTGGTCAGAGGTTCGTCCATGGAACAAACACGAAACAGTCTGGGGGCCACGATGTCCCTTTTACAGGAACTGGGCTTCGCGATAAACTTCAGCAAGTCCTCCGTAGAGCCTTCGAGGACCTTGGTCTTTCTAGGAGCGGAGTTTCATACGCACACAAGCCTTGTAAGACCATCCAGCGAAAGGATAAAGAAGCTACAAAGCAAGGCGTCGGAATGGAGATGCGGTACCAGGGTGTCGGTGCGCAAATACATGTCCCTGCTAGGGACCATGTCATCCTGCATTCCGTTGATAAACAACTGCCGTCTGTTTATGAGGCCTTGCCAGGAATCTCTAGCGGACCGTTGGGCGCAGAGCCAAGGTCGCTGGTCCGACAGACTGGTCATCGACGAACAACTGGTACAAGCACTCTGTTGGTGGAGAGCTTCTACTCATCTAACGAAAGGAATGCCTCTGGTGGAACCGGAGTTCCAGAAGACGGTGGTGACGGATGCATCGCTGAGCGGATGGGGAGCTCATCTGGACACGTTACAGGTACAAGGCCGGTGGTCGTTACAAGAGTCCTCCCTGCATATCAACCTGTTAGAACTGAGAGCAGTGCGGTGGGCTCTAAAATCTTTTCTCCCTCAATTGAGAGGCTCCGTGGTGCGTGTCATGACGGACAACACGACTACAATGTTTTACCTACGGAAACAAGGAGGAACACGTTCCAGGTCCCTGTCGATGGAGGCACAGAAAATCTGGCATTGGGCCCTGCAACACAACATGCTAATCTTGGCGTTCCACCTGCCAGGCGTGAGAAATGTGTAGGCCGATGCCCTCAGCAGGGAAATGAACGAGGTTCACGAATGGGTGCTGAACGACCAGCAACTACAACATGTATTCAAGAAGTGGGGACATCCTTCCATCGATCTGTTCGCGACGAAGGACAACAGGAAATGCCCGCAGTATGCAAGCAGATGGCCTCAGCAGGGCTCACTGGGGGATGCGTTCTCCTTCCCATGGACGAACAAATTTCTGTACGCATTTCCTCCATTTCCTCTTATCCGGAGGACGTTGCAATGGATCCTCAAGTACCCATGTCGGGTGGTTCTGATGGCCCCGTATTGGGCCAGACAGGTGTGGTTTTCAGACCTGCTGCACATGGCGGTGGCGGAGCCAATGAGGTTCAGGAAGATCCCCAACCTTCTGTCTGGGTACTGTTTGGCATCACGACCCGGACAGCCTCAAGTTGACGGCCTGGCTCCTGACTTCGCCGAATTTGGTCAGCTACCGATTCCGGAGGAGTGTCGTCGTATTCTGCAAGCGGCAAGAGCACCTTCCACAAACACTTCATACTCGTACAAATGGAGGAGTTTCTGTCAGTGGTGTGGGGATCACCCAGGTTTGGTTCCGCAGTCGATTATGCCGGAACAGCTCCTTCCATACTTGCTTTTCTTAGCTCAAAAGGGCTTATCGGTGTCGTCGATAAAAGTACACCTGGCCGCCATCTCCAGGTTTACACGTCAACGACATTCCGCGCCATTATTCAGCGACCGCCTGATTAAGCACTTCCTTAAGGGTCTGTTTAGGAGTTTCCCTCCCGAGAAGAGATTTCCTCCGGTGTGGAGCCTCAATCTGGTGTTAGCGTCTCTTATGAAACCTCCTTTTGAACCAATGTCATCATCGTCTCTAAAGTTTTTGTCGTGGAAATTGGCCTTCCTGGTGGCCATCACTTCAGCCCGACGTATTTCGGAAATCCAAGCTTTAATGGTAGACCCACCATACTTAAGATTTTTCAAGAACAATTTGGTCCTTGCCACTAACCCACAGTTCATACCGAAAGCTCCTTCAGTGTTCCATAAACATTCCTCTATTGTCTTACCTTTCAGGAAAACGAAACAATTGTTCGTGGCCTATGGTTTGGGTGCTAAAGGCAAAGCTATTTCAAAGCAAGGACTGTCAAGATGGGTATCGTCTACCATTTCGTACTGCCATTCCAAAGCTGGGAAGCCTCTTCTGCGACGCCCAAGAGCTCATTCAACTAGAGCGGCGGCATCGTCGACGGCGCTGTGGTCTGGGGTCCCTCTGGGGGACATCTGCATGGCGGCTACCTGGGCGGCTAAACACACTTTTACCCGCCATTACTGCTTGCCACAACAACATGCCGAAGATACTCGGATGGGACAGGCGGTGCTTCGACACCTATTCCAATAAGGTACTCCCCGGTTGAGGGGTTAGATCTTGTTGCAATTATGATTGAATATTGTTCGTTCTCTATGCTAACTATTGCTGATGGGTACACGACCATAGGGAACGGGCATTGTGAGGAAAGTATGTGAGTTTGCATGCACGCCTCCTCTTTTCGGGATGGTACTGCTATGTAATCTATTCTAAGCATGTGAATCCATGAAAGATCCAATGCTGGAGAAGGGAATAGTTTCTTACCTGTAACTCCATTTCTCCAGCATTGGTATCTTTCATGGATTCACATGCGCCCGCCTGCCTCCCCTGAGCATGCAAACCGGTTCCCCCACTACTTTGGGGGCCGAAATCTGAGGGAGCGCGGGGGCGGGTCCTGTATTTATATCATGGCGTCCTGACGGCGCGGGCACGCATGATACAAAACGAGGTGGATAGGACGCATAGCGTCGAAAAAGTTTTCCTACGGGAAAGGGTCTATATAATGTACCGGGGATTCCCAGCCTGACGACGGGGAATATTCTAAGCATGTGAATCCATGAAAGATACCAATGCTGGAGAAATGGAGTTACAGGTAAGAAACTATTCCCTTCTCAAGGAGAAACCCCCCTCAAGCCAAGCCATTCCCCTCCTTCTGTTAAAAGAAGATTGGCTCCCTCCCTGGTGTCCCAGCTCAGACCCGGGCAGTGAACCCAAGAGTGGAAAAGCTATTTTGGCCAGCTCCTTCGAACCCTCCATACATTAAATGCCACGCCACCCGACTCCTTGGTGGTGACTACTACCCATAAACGGGCAGGAGTAACCCTTGCTAAGGGGTAGGCACCTCCGGATAAGGAGTCCAAGAGGTTGTACGCCCTAGGTAAGCATGTTACCTCGGCAGCTGCATACAACACACGTATAGCGAATAACACCACACTGCTGGGGAGTTATGCAGACGCACATTGGAACCCGGTACCAGAAGGTCTCCAGGAGGTTCCCGAACCCGTTAGGTCCAGGCTTCTCACCATCGTGGCCGAAGGCAGGCAGGTAAACCAGAATATAATAAAGAACACTCTGGACACTGCTGAGACAGCAGGCAGGTCTCTGGCCCAGGGCACTTTACTCAAGCGGCACGCTTGGCTTCGTAACTCTGGTTGGTTTCAAGCCTGAAACACAGGCCGCTCTTATCAACAAACCCATAGAAGAGACCAATCTCTTCGGGAAAGCGGTCAACGATGCCCTGGAAACGGCCAAGAAAGAGCATGAGACTATTAAGTCCTTGCAGCAGATAACTCAGAACCCTTCCCCCCCAAAGGGGAGGTGGTTCTTGTCTGTCCTTTTGAGGGCAGTCCCGTGCAAGTCAGAACAACTACAGCACGGGAAACTTGAACTCTGGACAAACATCAGGAAGCCCTGCCTACTACCCACCAAGGGGTCAGCAACGCAGCAAAGGCAGAGGTAGGGACCCCAATCCCAGAGGATCCGCAGCCTCTGGTCAGAAATGACCATCAGATCCAGGTCCCCTCCCATGTCACCCCAGTCGGGGGGCGTTTAACATCTTTCCTCACGGCATGGGAGGGGATAACTTCAGACCAGTGGGATATAAAGATGGTCGCCCACGGGTACTGCGTGGAATTTGCCCGGCCACCACAGTTCAGACTGCCACGCTCATGGCGCCTCTCACCGGACCATCTGCAGATCCTGAATGAAGAGGTGGAAGCGCTGCTGGGAAAGGACGCCTAGAAGCCTTCCCTATTCTTCAGGTAAACAAGGGTATTTATTCAATGTACTACCTTGTACCCAAAAAGGACCTCACCATGCGCCCTGTTCTAGACCTGCGCCCAGCGAACAAATGTATAAAACCTCAAATGTTTCGTATGGTAACGCTACAGGAGGTGATCCCGCTGTTAAAACGGGGGGACCACATGGCAACATTGGACAATGTCAATGTTGCCAGCGCACAGGAAATATCTAAGCTTCATGATAGAGGACAGGCATTACCAATTCAAAGTGCTCCCCTTCGGCATCGCCTCAGCGCCAAGGGTGTTTACAAAGGTCCTGGCAGTAGCGGCAGCACACCTGCGCAGACTGTCCATCCTGGTTTACCCTTACCTCGACGACTGGCTCATAAAAGGGGACTCTTACGACACATGCTTTTTGAACACCCAGAAGACCGTAGACCTTCTGTTCAGTCTGGGATTCTCCATCAACGAGAAAAAATCCAGTCTAGTCCCCAGTCAAGTAAAACAATTTCTAGGGGCTCTAATCCGGACGAAGGACGGCCTCGTCTTCCCCTCCAACGAGAGGGTTCAGAACATGCTTTTTCAGATCCCTCAATATGTAGCCAGTCGGGATGTGACGGTATGCAAAGCCATGCGTTTGCTGGGGAGGATGGCGTCATGCATATACTTGTCCCACGCGTGGCTGCGCATGCGTCCCATGCAGGAGTGGCTCAACAGCCAGTGGTGTCAGGCCAGCGGACAATGGGAAGATCTGGTAGTTGTCTCGCCAGCCCTCGTTCTCTTTCTGCAGTGGTGGTCGAGGGAAAACCTCTTGAAGGGGAAAACCTTCACCACCCCTGCAGTGGAAGCCACTCTCACGACAGACTCATCTTTCACGGGGTGAGGGGGGGGGCTCACATGCTTCAGCAGACAGCGCATGGATTGTGGTCCCCACAAGTAGGATGCAACCATATAAATCTACTGGAGCTATTAGCGGTGTTCAAGGCTTTGAAAGCCTTTCAAACGCAACTACAAGGGAAGACGGTGCTGGTTCTGACAGACAGCACCACAGCCATGTACTACCTGAACAAACAAGGGGGCACACACTCTCCAGGGCTATCCAAGCTGTCCCAAAACATTTAGAGGTGGGCTCTCAAATACAAGATGTTTCTATTGTCCCAACACGTTCCAGGGGAACTCATTCTTCTGGCAGACGTGCTCAGCAGAGATTTTCCACTGCCCATAGAATGCGAATGGCATCTGTATGAAGACATTGTGTCCAACGTCTTCGCAGAATGGGGCTTCCCAGAGATCGACCTGTTCACAACTCAGAATGCCCAATGCCAAGACTACGCCTCCAGGTACCCCCAGAACCGCTCCAAGGGGAACGGTCTCTGGATAACATGGTCAGGAAAATTTGTTTACGCTTCACCCCCCCCGCACCCCTCCCCCCGACTTCCCTACTCAACAAGATAGTGCACAAGATGCACCAGGAACCAGTCCCCATGATATTGGTCGCCCCCATGTGGGCCCACCAACCCTGGTTCGCTTATCTAATGGAAATGTCCCTCTCCCCACCAGTAAAACTAACCTGCCCGCACAACATGTTGTCTCAGGACAGGGGGGAGACTCTACACCCATGCCCACAAACTCTGAACTTAACGGCCCGGCTACTGAGTTCATAGAGTTTGGACACCTTCAGCTCCCTCACAGATGCATGGACATTCTCAGGGAGGCTAGAAAACCCAACACCCGCTATTGCTATATTAGCAAATGGAAACGGTTTGTCATCTGTTGTAATACCAAGGGCGTCAATCCCATCGATTGCTCACCCACACACATTGTGCTGTACCTAACCCATTTGTTGGACACAAGGTTGGTCTTCAATTCCTTAAAAGTTTATCTGGCTGCTCTTTCAGCCTACACCACATCACAACAAAAGGTGTTGTGGTGGAAAATTCTGGTGATTAAAGCTTTTATGGAAGGGGTTAAGAGGATTTATCCTCCCATTTCTCACCCAGCTCCGGGATGGGATCTAAATGTGGTTTTAACCAGGCTCATGGGATCTCCCTTTGAGCTAATGCATAAAGCAAGTCTAAAAGACATTACTTACAAGACGGCCTTCCTAGTGGCTATCACTTCTATTAGAAGGGTTAGCGAACTACAGGCCCTTTTGTTACAGTCCACAGGGATAAGGTAGTTCTGCGCACTCACCCCAGGTTTGCGCCTAAATTCATCTCGAAGTTCCATGTGAACCAATCTATCGAACTACCTACCTTTTTCCAGAATCCCACTCGCATGGCCGAAAGAAGCCTACACACACTAGATGTGCACAGGGCAGTCATGTTCTACTTGGAAAGAAGTAAACCTCTGAGGAAAACAAATCAATTTTTTCGTTTCAGTGGCAGCTGGTAGAGAAGGGGATCCTGTCTCTAAATCAGCTATCCCAAGGTGGATTGTCAAATGCATCACACTATGTTACGCTCTTGCTAAGTGAGAACTGCCCTTCAAGCCTAGAGCACACTTTACTCGGGGCACTGTTCCATATCATTCATTGCAAATGCTCCCCTAGAGTGCATTTGCAAAGCGGCAACCTGGAGTTCTGTACACACCTTTACAAAACACTATTGCCTAGACACTCATTCTAGGTCTGATTCTCAGGTGGGACAAGCGGTACTAAGACATCTTTTCTCTACTGTTCCTTCTCACAACCCACCTCCAACTCCGGGTACTGCTCGCTAGTCTATGCACAGCATGTGATTCTAAGCAGATTAACAAGCATCAAAAGACATGCATTTCTTACCGTAATAGCCTTTCTGATGATTGTATCTGCTTAGATTCACATGCACCCTCCCTACCTCCCAGCGCGGGGTGGAAGGAACATGGACGTCTTACTGCTTTCTCTCTTCATGTACTCACAATAGCCTTGTGCTTCCTCATGGCAGAAAAAATACAATCGGAGGGACCTCAGCGCGTGAGGGATTTGGGTACACTACACGTCACGATAGGGATAGTGTTACAGACACACCTATGCCGACGTCCCCTTTCGGTCCCCGAAAGACGAGATGCAATACTCTGCTGTTACCACTGGATGTCGGACCATATGCACAGCATGTGAATCTAAGCAGATACAATCATCAGAAACGCTTTTACGGTAAGTAATGCATGTCTTATTGAGATGTTGCAATTTAGGGCTAGAGGAGTCTTATGTTGATTTGGGAAGCAATCTGTGTTTTTAATAAAAATAAAATGACAGGGATTGCTTCCTAAATTAACTTAAAATGTTGGGGGGCTATTAGTGTTTGGGGCTGTTCCATTTGCTTAAAAAGCTTTACATTTGTTTGATTATATTGAAATATAAGTGTGCAACATAAGATCGAGGGAAGCCAATTAATGTACTATATCCATTTTTTTGATTGGACAGGCTTTTCGCTTGATTTACCAGTGAAGACCTTGATTTTCTTCTGACGTCAGCATGGAAGATCTCTATATTACCGCACCCTCCTCTTCTTCATCACTGTACCTAATTGGTAATCTTACCTTTACCTCCCCATCCCTCTTCCTCTCCAGAGTTCCTAACTATCACACCTTCCTCTTCACAATCCCCCACTATTCCAATTTCACCCTTCCGTGTCACTGCCCCCTACTACCCCACCACTCTTCCACCTCACACAGTCCCCTATTAACCTCACCATCCCCTATCTTGTCCCAGTCCCCCAATACCTCACCATTCTCTTCCTTGTTACAGTGCCCCACTACCCCCACCTTCCTCTTCCTTGTCAGTTCCTCACCTCACTCTTCTTAGTCAGTGTCCCACTTCTGCCACCTTCCCCTTCCCCATCAGTCATCCACTACCCCACCTCACTTTTCCTCCTCAAAGCCCCTTACTATGCACCCCTCTTACTCATCACAGTAGCCCAGTCGCAAACCATAGCATTACCCCTGCATCCCTCTTCCTTGACCCTGTACCTAATTAGTAATCCTACCTTTACTGTCACCTCGCTGTTCCTCATCCCAGTGTCCAGTAGTAGTCTTTTTTACCCCACCTCTCTTCCTTGTCAGCACCCCACCTCACTGCTCCTCATCAGTCTCTTACTACCCCACATCACTCTTCCTCATCAATGCCCCACTACACACACATACTCCTACGTCCCGTCCCCTTTCCTCCATACTTATGGACATCTCTCCGTCCTGTGGGACGGGACCGGAGCACTTTTGTAAAAAGCATCCACATTTTTTATTTCAAAAATGTGTTCCCTCCTCTCTTTCCTGCGCGGGGCCCGGCACGCGGCCGTAACCCCGCCCACCTTGGCTCCGCCCCACGCATCGCCCATCAGTCCTTTTCTCCACACGATCGGGGCCGGACGCACTTGCATCCTCAGAAGTTTTTCTTCCGTTTTTCCCTCTCTGGCTCTCGCTAGCGTTCGTTTACTAGTCTGTCTGCCTTTTAAACTAGATTTTCCAGACTGTTCATTGTGTCACCGTCGCTTCGCGAGGGTGGATCCCCATCCTCTTTGTTTAGAGTGTTTGGGTCCGGAACACCGTTGGGACTGTTTTTACTGTGACTCCCTTTCGGTCCGGACTCTTCAACGTCGGTTGGAGCGGTGGGAGGAGGTGTTCGGTCGGACTCCTCCTTTGCATTTTCAGGTGTTCATCGACGAGAAGAAAAAACGCCCGGTAAATTCTTTGATTTTCAGAGCACCCCGGCCGGGGGATACCTTCCCGGGTTCCTCTCGAGCCTGGAGGGGCGTCGATCGCTCTGTTACCGGGGTTCGCCCTGAGGTGCCTGTTGGGCCTAATAATTCTACCAGAGTTTTCTCCGAGGGTCTCCGTAAGGGGCCTGTGTTCACCGGAGTACACTCTGCGGCCCCTCCTGTGGGGGCTGTGTGTAGACCCAGTTCTACTGAGTCGTGGGGTACCGGAGCTTGCTCTGAGGCCGTTCTTTCGGCTTCCCTCAAAAACAAAACTGGGGTACGCCCCGAGGTCTTGGCTGGGCTTGAGGTTACCGAACGCATGTTAGAGGCCTGTGCCGATAAGGCTTCTACCGGGCCTAGGTCCGAGGTTCCTCGTACAGAGGCTAAGGCTACCAACAGTTCTGAGGGGCTGGGCAAGGCCCTGTCGGTGACAGCGCACCGTTCCCGCTCTTGTGGTGACACCAGATCTATTGAGGGGGCAAAGAAGAAAGTTTCTTCTTTTACCGGCAGTGCCAAGGCTCTTCCTTCGAAGGCTCAGTTGGCGGTTGGTATGTCGCAGAAACATTCCAGTCCTCATAGTACCGGCTCTGCCGAGGTTCCTTACGTTAAGGCTAAGATTAAGACCCCTGATCCATCGACGGGGAGCCCTGCCTCACTTCCTCACGTGCCGCAGTTCCCCTCAGATGAGTACAAAATGGCACCCGTTCCCGCCACGACCACGGTGGCCATTTTAGGTACTACCCCTACAACTACGCCATCGGCCCCTGGTGTAGGGTTCGGTCCTTCGGGTGAACCTAAGGTCCCTTGTGCGCATCCTTACCGGCCGGTTTATGATTGGAACGCCCGGATGCCTCTTCCGCACAATGTTTCGTTGCCCGCAGGGGCGGCTCACTTGATTTATGTGGATACGTCGGCGGAGGGGCCGGTGTGGCACCCTTCCCCGTTGCGTCCCTGGATTTGTCCACCTCATGAGAGGCCTCCTCAGGTTCCGAAACAATCTCCTGAGGACGCCTTTTCCGGTAAATTTCAAGCGCTTATGCGCACCGACCCCATGAGGGAATATTTCAAGGGGCTTTTCAAGGAGATATGTCCACCCGCGCCTCTGGCTCCACCCGTCCCGTCGGTGGTTCCGCCGGCGCCTCCCTTGCCCGTGGTGCCTCCCCCTGTGCTTCCGCCTGTCCCACCATTGTCCCCAGTGGACAAGGCAGTGACTGACTCTGCTCAGCAGGAGCCGGACCTGTCAGATGACCCTCAAGGCGATCAGGACAACGAGGACCTGCCCCGCTCTACAAGAGCTTTCCATGACCGGGCACTGGACCTGATGAGCTTCTTAGATGTTCCGGTGCCCGAGGCACTTGCTCCGCAGGAGGGCGTGCTTTCTGGGGCGTTCACCTTGTCTCCTTTGGAGCGTACCGGCCTGTTCTTGCAGAAGGACGTTCTGGCCGAGGTCCGAAGAGTTTGGGAAAAGCCACACTCGGGACTTTTTGTCAATAAAAAGATTGACGCAAGGTACAGGCTACATTCCTCGGAAGAAGTGGCCTTGTCGTCTTGTCCGCCTCCCTCCTCCACAGTGGTGGCTGCGGCCACGTTGCAATCCAGACCTGCAGCTTCCTCCTCCGCGACGGCGACTCAGGTCTTGGGAAAGGAGGACAAGCTCCTGGACTCCCTAGGGAGGAACATCTTTGCCAATTCGGCCTTGCAGCTCAGGCAGGCCAATGCAGAATTGATTTTGGCGGGACCTAACATGCGGATGCGGATGTGGAGAGGTCTGTCGGGAGTTTGAGGAGCACATTCCGGTCGAGAAGCTGGAGGATTTCAGAGGAGGCCTTTCCGATGCCAGGGTCTTGGCCCAGGATCTCCTGGAGGCTGCGGCTCATCACGTAGACACCTCGGCTCGGGGTCTGATGCTAGGGGTTGATACCTCGCGGCAAGCATGGCTACATGCCACTAAGTTCTCGAAGGAGGTGCAAGAGAAGGTTCTGGACCTTCGATTTGATGGTAAGGAGCTTTTTCACTCTTCTACTGATGTAGAGCTCACCAAAACCAAAGACAGCACTCAGACGGCCAAATCATTCTGTTCTGGTTAAACCTCCCTTCAAGACTCAAAGGCCGTTGTCGCAAGGTCGACCTTCCTCTGGTCTTCAGGGGCTTCTTCGACCGCAAAAATCGCAGAGTTGAATACTCCTGCGGGGAATAACCGCCGTAGACAACAGCGTACGCGGTATTTCTCCCGCTCCTCAGCCTCCTCATCAGGTTCAGGTGGCACCGCCACTGATAAACCTGCCAAATGAGTTTTCCAGGCTCGCACGAGACCCCGGTGGGAGGACGCATTGTGTCTCATTGGGAGGCGTGGCAGACCATCACAGAAGACAGATGGGTCTTGTCAGTCGCTCGAGCGGGCCTCCGCTTACCTTTACCCCCTACTCCACCCCTCAACCCTCCTTTTCAGCTGTCGGGCTCACCCTCCCTCAAGGCCGAGGTTCAGAAACTTCTGCTCCTCATAGCTGTGGAACCCGTTCCCCTTGGGGAACGAGGGGAGGGCTTCTACTCCCGGCTGTTTACGGTGCCCAAACCCAACCAGGCTGGCCTGCGCACCATCCTAGACCTTTCCCAGTTCAATCTTTCCCTACCCCAAGAGAAATTCAAGATCACGCCCGGCCAATTTTGCTCCTTGTTGCAAGCGGGCGATTGGCTCAGCGTGGTCGACCTTCAGGATGCGTACATGCATATCATGATTTGGAACCCACACAGGCGATACCTCCATTTCTCTTTGGGAGAGGAGCACCTCCAGTTTCGGGTGCTTCCTTTTGGCCTCAGTTCGGCGCCGCGTGTCTTCACGAAGATGATGTCGGTGATCGCGGCCCATCTTAGTCTCCAGGGTATCCATGTGTATCCCTATTTGGACAACTAGCTCCGATGCAGCCCTTCCCCGTTGGCAGCAGCAGGCAACCTCCAGTCTCTCCTTCAGCTCCTGTTCCATCTTCGGCTGTCGGTGAACTGGCGGAAATCCTCCATGACGGTCTCCCAGGACCTGACTTTCCTGGGTTTTCATTGGAACACGATAGACTGCCGAGTGTATCTGACCGGGGACAGAATGGTGGATCTGTTGGCCACGTGTCAAATGTTTACGCAGTTGGAGAGCATGTCGGCGTGGTGGTTCCAGAGGCTTCTGGGCCTAATGGCCTCGTGTGTGCTGGCTCTTCCTCTTCCTCGTCTCAAAATGAGACAGACCCAGATGGCTCTTCGGAGTTCCTGACGTCAGGCTGTGGACCTGGATTCCAAATGGATAATGATTCCGGATTCCATGAGAGTGGACCTGGACTGGTGGTCTTCTCTCAGCAACCTGTCAGTGGGTGTCGGGTTCCAGGACCCAAGCCCCATGGTGACGATCACGACAGACTCCTCCCTTTTTGGGTAGGGTGTGACGTTAGATCTTCTTCAGGTCTCGGACCTCTGGTCACCTCAGGACAAGCTCCTGCACATAAATCAATTGGAGCTTCTGCCGATTTTTCTGGCGCTCAAGGCGTTCAGACCGCTCATTGTCAACAAGGTGGTCCGCATAAGAACGGACAATGCGGTGTCAATGTACTACATAAACAAGCAAGAGGGAACAAAGTCTCCCCCATCTCGTGGATCTGTCCATCCAGATTTGGGAGTGGGCTGTGCTTCATGGGGTCTGGCTGCTTGCAGTGCATATCCCGGGCCGGCTGAATTTCACCGCAGATGCCCTCAGCCGGCGGACAGTGGTCAGCTACGAGTGGGAGTTGAAGGCGGAGATCCTATCATGGATTTTCTCGCGTTGGGGCACACCGGAGGTGGACCTCTTCGCCACGGCGGTAAACAAGAAGCTTCCTCAGTATGCCTCCAGAGGGGGGCTGGGAGCCTCCTCTCTGGGGGACGCACTCGAGATACCATGGCACAACATGAGAGCTTACGCCTTCCCGCCTCTTCCTCAGGTTCATCGAGCAATTTGGAAGTTGAAGAGTTCTGTCAACTGTTCTCTTCTACTGATAGCTCCGTGGTGGCCGGCCAGGTTTTGGTTCTCAGAACTTCAACACCTGTCGGTGTGTCCGCCGATCAGGTTACCAGTAACTCCCGATCTTCTTCACCAAGGGGAACAGCAGATGTGGCACCCCTCCCCACAATCGCTCAGCTTGGCGGCATGGTGCCTGAGTTCACGGCTCTAGAGCCTTTGGGTTTGTCTGCGGATAACATGCGTATTATCCAGGCAGCCAGGAAACCCTCGACCAGATCCCAATACAAGAGTAAATGGCTCAGGTTCTGTCATTGGTGTTTGGAGAAAGAATTGGACCCGAGGGTGGCAACGATTGACACGGTGCTGTCCTTTGTCTCCTCCCTAGCAGAGTCGGGGGTTCATGTCATGTCCTGCAGGACTTATCTCTCGGCGATTTCCGCCTACCTCTCTACAGACCGGTGTTCTTATACGTTAACTAACCCGGTGGTGAAGAGACATTTTCTGGTTTGAAGCGACTACCCTCCGGTTCATAGTCTGCACCCGCCTTGGGACCTAAATGTAGTCCTGACGGCGCAGTGCCATAAACCTTTTGAGCCAATGGCTATGGTTGACCTCAAGTACGTGTCCTGGAAAGTTTCCTTTCAGGTAGCCGTTACGTCAGCGAGGAGAGTGAGTGAGCTCCAGGCATTGTCGGTGGAGCATCCTTTCTTGGTCTTTCACAAGGACAAGGTAGTCCTTCGTACGAACCCAGCTTTCCTACCAAAGGTAGTGACCGAATTCCATCTGAATCAGTCGATTTCCTTTCCGGTCTTTTTTCCGAACCCTGCCTCGGAGGCGGAAAGGGTTCTACACTGCATGGATGTCCAAAGAACTCTTAAATTCTACCTGGACAGGACTGCCGAGCTTCGGCGTTCTTCCCAACTGTTTGTGACCTTCGGTAAACCCCAGGGCAGGCCGGCGTCTAAGGCATCCATTTCCAGGTGGATTGCTGCCTGTATCACGGAATCTTTCACCGTCCAAAAGCTGAAACCTCCTAAGGGTATCCATGCACATCAGGTGCGAGGCAAGGCAGCTGCGGTTGCTTTTCAGAAGTATGTTCCATGGGAATCCATCGCTAGAGCGGCTACTTGGGCCTCCCCATCTGCTTTCTGTAAGCATTACTGCCTCGATATGAGCTCTAGGGCTGACGCTCAGTTCGGCCAGGCTGTGCTGAAGAACCTGTTTCAGTAAAGGGTATTTCCATCCACCCATAGTTCCTGTAAGGAGTGCTTGGGAATCTCCCATAAGTATGGAGGAAAGGGGACGGGACGTAGGAGTATTACCAGGTTACTCACCGTAGTGACCACCTTACTCCTAGTCCATAGTCCCCTTTCCTCCATATGCCCGCCCGCCGTCCCCTCTAATAAGGTTCCTCTGTAATTGCTAATGGGTCTTGGACCCGGCGATAGAAAAGGACTGATGCGCGATGCGCGGGGCGGAGCCAAGGTGGGCGGGGTTACGGCCGTGTGCCGGGCCCCGCGCAGGAAAGAGAGGAGGGACAAATTTGTGAAAAACATTTTTTGGGTGCTTTTTACAAAAGTGCTCCGGTCCCGTCCCACAGGACGGAGAGATGTCCCATAAGTATGGAGGAAAGGGGACTATGGATTAGGAGTAAGGTGGTCACTACGGTGAGTAACCTGGTAATAGTACCCTAGTAGTAATCACTAGCATTACCCCCACGTCCCTGTTCCTTGTCCCATGACACCATTAGCAACACATTCCTATCTAGTAGACACAAAAAAATCCAATAATGATAACATAACTGTCCTATAATTTGTCAAAAGAAAAAAGGCAGGATTACAGGTAGTGGTCGGGAGATATTGGCATAAAAAAAAACTTGAAATTCAGAAAAAAAACTGTAGTTAAGTATAGTTAAGGTGCTTATTTGTTGAAACAAAGCCCCTGCATTTCGGCACGCGTTGCAAGCTTTGCCACCTCAACTATGAGGCCCCTATTGCAGTGCCCATAAGCACACTGATGACATCACAAATGACATTACTTTGAACATGTCTGATGCCATCAGTGCCATATCTGAAATAAATCACCTAGGACACCATCTTTGACCTCCTTCATGACCTTAATTGTAAGTACCAGCCATAGGAAAATCCTTTTGGCTGTATTTGGAGATACAGTGATACAGTACCAATGCAATGCCATGTCCTTTATGAAGGGTCAAACACATTTGTCAAGCATTGTCAATAATGGTAGGATAACTATAGAATGTTGGTTTCGCCATCTGCAATTTCAGATGCAATACAGCAGTAGTCTGCAACCTTAGGGTATCCATAGGTTTTACATTACAACTTCCATTACCCAGCATAGGCAATGGGGAGGGATCATTGAAGTTGTAGTCTAAAACATGTGGCAAAATGCAGACTTCAAACCCCAGCACCAAAACTTTTTTTTTTCTTCAATATAACATTTTATTGGCATTTTAACGTAAGACAGAGCAGACATTTCACAAAATCGTCTTACAACAGATCACATTTTAGCTTTGTTTTGTAAATGTTCAATATTCGGGGTGGGTGGGCGCTGGGCAGTGTCTATGATTAGTCTGTGGTGGGTTTTGGTAGGGAGGGTGGCTTTGCCGCTGTGGTGTCTATTGGGTTCGCTGTTATCCCAGCCACCGGGTGAGTGGTGGTCTCGGGCAGAGAGTCGGGGATTGTTCTGCGAAGTCCATGAATGGGGCCCATATATTCTGGAAGCGAGTCATGTTCCCCACGCGTAGTGCTGTGATCTTTTCTGCGACTACTGTGTCCCAGCATTTCACCAACCATAGCTGGATTGATGGGCCTGTGGGGTTTTTCCATAGACGGGCTAGTGCTATTTTCGCAGCAGTTAATAGATGTGTGCAGAGGATGGCTAGGTTTCCAGTAAGGGGAGTTTTTTGTCTCCTGTGTCCCCCAGCAGTACTATCCCTAGGTCCCAGGGGATGATGAGGCCGGTTATTGCTTTTATGTGGTTCAGGATTTCTCTCCAGTATGTCTCTGCTTGTGGGCATGTCCATAGCAGGTGGAATAAGGTTCCTTCGGTTTTACATCCCCTCCAGCAGCCCGATGGGATGCTCGGATTGGCTTTGTGCAGCTGTGTGGGGGTGATGTAGCAGATCTTGTATCCGCATTCTCTGTTCGTAATGCATTGACTGCTTTTATTGTTCCTTGTCCATATCTTGTTCCAGGTGCTTGTCTATTGGTCGCCTCAGATCACTTTCCCAGTTGGTCATATATTTCCCTTTGATTGTAGCATCGTGTTTGTCCAGGAGCCGATATAGTGCAGATATATTCCCTTTAGGTGGGGTTGTTGTCAGTGTGCGTTCTAGCGCTGTTAAGTCTCTGGAGCCTTTCTCCTTAACGGGTCTCTGTGATAGCCAATGCCTTATCTGGGAGTATCTGAATCTTTTGGCTTCTGAGACCTTGAATTTGGTTTTGTATTCCTCGAACCTCATTGGGTTGCCTCCCACTAGGAAGTCTGAGCTCGTTCGTAGACCCCCGATCGCCATGCGGTGAAGCTCAAAGACTGGAGGCCCGGGGGGAAGTCGGGGTTTCCCCAGATCGGGGTTAGTGGGCCTATGACACCTGTGCATCCTCATTTTCGAGCTGCGGCTCTCCAGTTCTATATTGTATTGTGTGTTCCTTTCAGTGGTCCTGTTAGGCTGGTTTCCTGGTATCCGCATGTGTGGGAGGTCTGATAGTGGGTATTTGCACCATGCTCCTTATGGGGGGTCTGTCGTTTGAGACCATGTGAATGCTGGAGCTAGTTGGGCTGCTCGTTTATACCTGGTGATCTCCGGAACTCCTAGTCCTCCTGTATTTCGGCCTCTGGTCATTATGCGTTTCGCTATTCGAGCTCTCTTCCCACCCCATATGAATTTCAATACAGCTCGTTGTAGGGCTTTTGGGACGTGAGTTGGTAGGTCTGTGCAGTGGTAAATTAGTCTTGGGACCATGTTCATTTTCATTGCAGCTACTCTGCCCAGCCATGATATTTCTTGCTTGGACCAGTGTGTTGCGTTTTTTTTCAGTTCTTTGAACAGTTGTGGGAAGTTGATCTGATATATCTGTGTGTGGTTTTTGGGGATGTGAACTCCCAGGTAATGGATTGTGTCCTCGGCCCAAGGAATAGGAAATTTGGAAGAGAGTTCCTCTTTCTTTTTCTTTGTGATGTTGATTGTTAGCGATGTCGATTTATCATAGTTCACTCTGAATCCTGCGGCTTTTCCAAATGCTTCAAGCTCTTCTAGTATGTGGTCCAGAGAGGTAGTCGGGTGTGTGATTGTTGATTGTTAGGAGGACATCATCGGCGTATAACGCCACTTTATATTCCCTAGCCCCTACTGAGATGCCATGTATGTCTAGATTTTGCCTGATCCTTTCGGCGAAGGCCTCAATGGACAGTGCGAACACCATGGGGGAGAGCGGACATCCCTGCCGGGTACCCCTGTTGATGGTTGTGCTTTCGGATCTGTATCCATTTATTCTTAGTTGGGTTGTAGGTGCTTGGTAGTTTGCCATTATCGAGGTTGTGAATCTGTGTCCGAATCCCATGTGCTTGAGGGTGTTCTTGATGTGTGTCCAGTCCAGTAGGTCGAACGCCTTGTGTGCGTCTAAGGATATAACCATGAGTTCCTCCTATTCTCGGTTGGCGCTCTCTATTAAGTCTAATGTTCTCCTGATATTGTCGAACGTGCTTCTCCCAGGCATGAATCCGGTCTGGTCCCTATCTGTCAGGTCTGGTAGCACTTTCCCCAGTCTGGCATCTAGGGAGAATATGTTCCCGTCTAGGTTCATGAGGGTTATCAGTCTGTATGCTGTTACCTGTTTTGGGTCTTTCCCTGGTTTGTGGACCAGTATCGTGAGCGATTCGCCCATGGATTTGGTGACCTTCCGGGATTCTTGGATTGCATTGAACACTTGGGAGAGTTATGGTGCCAATATCTGCAGGAATGATTTATAGAACTTCGCTGTGAGCTCATCTGGGCCTGGTGCGGTGTTCTTTAAAGTTTTGATGGCTTCCCCGACTTCTTCGGGTGTTATCGGGGCTTCAAGGGATTCAAGTTGCTGTTTGTTTTCGGGTGCTCTGAATGACTGTAGGTAATGCTTACCCTGGTGGTGTGCAGCAGGACGTGGGGATGGGTCTGTCATAATTGTTTTTGTGGTGGGCTATGAGGGCTTTCATTTTGCCTTCATCTGAGTATCGGGTAATCCCATCTTCCCCCGTTATACAGGTTATGTTGTTCTTTTTGTGTATTTGCTGCAGTTTGTGGGCAAGTATTCGGTTAGCCTTGTTGCTTTTACTATAGTAAAACTGCTTAGTGTAGGCGAGGGCTTTGGCCGATCAGTCCATCAAGTGCATTTCTATCGCAGTTTGTGCTTTCTTCAGCTCTGTCTAATTTTCTAGAGTGGCAGGCTTTCAGCCTCTTCTCTATTTCGGAGACTTTGAGCTCTAGTGCTGATGCCTGGATCCGGGAGATTCGTTGGTGTTCTGCTGCTACACTGATTAAGGTACCCCTTACCACTGGCTTCATCGCTTCCCATACTGTTCCGGTAGGCATGTCGGGGGTTGTGTTTTCCTGAAAATAGTATATATAGTAATAATGCGTCCCTGATCTCTGTTTTGATCACATTGTCCAAGGATGGAGTCATTTAGTTTCCAGTATCTCGGTGGAGGTGTTGGAAGTCCATTTATAGCTAGGTCTGCTGATACTGGGGCGTGATCCGAGATCATTCGGGTGTGGATTTGTATATTTTCTAGGCATGGGAACAGGGTCCCGGTGATAAGCAGTAGATCGATTCTGGAGTGTCCCTCGTGGGCGCCAGAGTAGAAGGTGTAATCGCGGGTTCCGCTATTCGCCAGCCTCCACGAGTCTATGGTTTCAGTCTCTCGCATTAGTTTTGCAAGGGCTAGGGCTCGGGCGTAATCCGTGTTGGATGGTGGGAGGGTTGTCGGCTGCGGGATCTGGGACCGTGTTAAGGTCTCCTCCTATGATCAGGTGGCCCATGGCGAATGTTGTTACTTTTGGGGTTAGGTTCTGCAGGAAGTTGGCTTGGGGTGTGTTTGGACAGTATATCCCAACTATGGTGATCGCCTGTTCCCCTAGAAGTCCCTTCACCAGGAGTGATCGGCCTGCTGGGTCTCTCTTCGCTGTGATGTCTCAGAGCGGAAAGTTCCTATTCAGTAAGATTGCTATCCCCCGTTTCTTTTCCCCTGATGTGGCAAAGAGGGCTTGTGTGAATCGTCGGAACTTGAGGCGGTGTTCGTCTGTTGCCAGTAGGTGGGTTTCTTGCAGGATTACTATATCCCCCTCTTAAGTTGTTCAGTCTATTCTCTACTGACTTGCGTTTCTTCGGAGAGTTGAGTCCACCTACGTTCCATGTGAGGATACAGATATTCCTATCTTCCACCTGGACTGGGGTGTTCATGCTGCCATACTTCTAGGGCTTCTCCATTTCGCACTGCGGGCGGCCGAAAGTAATGATCCCACCTTTGTGAGTTTGTGTGTGACGAGTCTGTGCCTGTCTCGGATGCCATGTCTGTTTCTGTCTTGGAGGGCAACGCGCCCCAACTTTTTCCCTCTATCTCCCACCCCCTTTTCCCTCCCCCCCCCCCCCAACTCCTAGGACCAAGACCAGCCTCGTCCAACGGGGAAGGCTGGCTGGACCTTAACATCAAGCTCTTTGTGGCCAACTGGGCCTGAGTGCTGCCGATGGATCGGCCAGGGAGTGCAAAGAAGGTTGGTGTATTCGGGCTTTCGCATTATATTTTGGGGTGAGTGGGAGCTATCCGTTTGCGGTGTAGTTCAGGTTTGCTGGACTGTTCCGCTCCTTTCTGGTTCCCTTTCTTGGTATGGATCCCCTGGTTGTATTATGGTGGTACCTTGTATGCGTAGGGTGTTGTATCTCATGGCTGAGATGTTTGTGGTCCTTGCATGTGGCTCAGTCCGGGTCTTTGGTCTTCCGTGGGCCTCTGAGCCTGTGTTTTCTAGTGGCTCTGGACCATGCTTCTCGCTTCTGGGGTTTGGATGTATTTTGGCTGCATGTCTCGGATTCTGAAGCTTCACTTTCTGGTTCCTTCCCCATGAATTTGTCCGCTTGTTTAGGAGTGTGAATGCACCTCCTGGCTCCTTCCCATGTGAAATTCAGGGCTGTTGGGGAAGCTCCATCTATACTGCACCTTTCGCTCTATTAGCCACGTTGTAAGATTGCAGAGTGCCTTCCTTTTCTGTAGCGTCACGACGGATAGATCTTGGTATAGTGATATGTTTGCTCCGGTTTATAGTGATAATGTCGAAAAAAAATGTCGACTTACAAAAATGTCGAAAACAATGTCAAAAACCTATACATATAATGAAAAGTCAATTTTTAGAAAAAAAAATGTCGAAAAAAGTCATTTAGCACTATCAATAAATACATAAACAAGAAGAGTCCCCCCAAACCCCCTCACCCAACACCCCCTGCCACCCCCCACCACCCTCTCACCCCTCATACTCAACACATTTTAATTATATATATATTTATTTATTTATTCATTCATTCAATAAATAAATAAACAAGAAGAGTATCATTTACTAGGGGGGTCCCCCCCAACCCCCCTCACCCAACACCCCCCTGCCACCCCCCCACCACCCTCTCACCCCTCATACTCAACACATTTTAATCATATATTTATTTATTCAATAAATAAATAAACAAGAATATCATTTACTAGGGGGGTCCCCCCAACCCCCCTCACCCAACACCCCCCTGCCACCCCCCCACCACCCTCTCACCCCTCATACTCAACACATTTTAATTATATATTTATTTATTCAATAAATAAATAAACAAGAAGAATATCATTTACTAGGGGGGGGGGTTCCCCCCAAGCCCCCTCACCAAACACCCCCTGCCACCCCCCATCACCCTCTCACCCCTCATATGCAACACATTTTAATTATATATATATATTTATTTTTTTCTAAAAATTCGAAAAAATGTAGAAAAAATTCGACATTATTTGTTTCAACATTATTTTTTCGACTTTTTTTTCGACATTTTGACTGTCGACAGTATTGCATTCGACATTATCACTGACCACCGTTTGCTCCCCTGAAGGTGATTTGTTTAGTGGTCCGAGCCTCCCGCATGATCTCTTTTATCTTGAAGAAATGGATCCTTGCAAGTACGTCTGGTGGGAATTGTGAGGGTTGCCGCTGTATTGTGCGGTGGACTCGGTCGATCTCCAGGGGGCAGCGGTCTGGGTGGGTCAAGATGGATCTGAATAGTTCCCTGGTGAAGTTCTCCAGCTCTGTAACCGTGATTGTAGTGGGGATTCCTCTTAAGCGGATGTTGTTTCTCCGGGATTGATTTTCCGAGTCTTCTTGCTTAAGTTCCAGGAGGTCGTATTTCGCTTCTAGAGCTGATGGTCTGTCCATGTTCCTTTCTATGTCGAAGGCATGGTCGCATATGATATTTTCTAGGTCGCTTGTGTGTTGTTCAACCTCTGTCACCCTTTTGTCTAGTGCAGTGATTTTCTTTGTGACTTCTTCTGTCCCTTTTTGTATTTCCTTAGTTATTGCTGTTAAAAGGTCTTAAGTCGGATTTGGTTGTGGATTGAGCTGCTTTAGAGCCTGCGGTGGGGGTGGACAGTTTCGAGGCTGGGTCCAACGTATGGTCAGCTTTCTTCAGCTTTTCCGCTGCTGGTCCGCCCATTAGGGCTGCGATGTCTGTTTGCTTTGTTTTGTTGCTTTTTGCCATGTTGTGGCTTTTGGGTCTTGGGTCGCCCCGCAGGTAGAGATATATTTGGGTGTCAGAGGGGTTCTCTCTCTTTCTCTCTCTTATGGCTCCGGGTCATGTTGAATGCAGTTGTGGTGCCAGTATTCCCTGCGGGTCAGGCAGCTGAGTAGGTGAGTAGGCTGGTAATGCGGGCAGGTGAAGAGGGGGGCAGGTCAGTAAGCGGTGCTCTTGTGCTTTAGATGGATCAGTGGGGACCGCTTTCCTGTTGTGGTGGTATTAACTCGCCTTCTTCTGGAAGGTTGTGTGGCGGTCCCCTGTGGGGTTTCCTTGGATGTTTGTGGAGGTTGATTGGTGCACTTGCTGCTGGGTGATTGTGCCTCCCACTTCGGGAGTTCAGTCCTGCTGTGGGTTGTATTGCGAGTACTCCCCTCCCACCCCCCCACAACTCCCCCTAACCAGGTCTGCTGGCGGCCTGTTCTTTGCTCGCCTACCAGCTTGCTTGCTAGTGCCAGTGCGGCGCTACTCTGTGTGGCCTGGTCAGTGCGCCTAATGTAGGGCGGCCGCCTTGATGTTGGACAGGCCGTGGGCTATTGGGCGCGTGAAAGATCTCGCTGGGTCTGCCGTTTTGCCTGGGGCAATGGGACTCTTGCTGGGAGGTGGATTCAACACTGTCTTGTGTGCAAGCTTATCGGTCCTGTCACTACGGACGCCACCGCGTAATGGGGCTCTTCACATGGGTCCCTGGGGCGGCAGCTGGCTCCGTCGCTATAGCGTCTCCCGCATCCCTCTGGCAGCAGCGTCTGGGTGCTTCATTGATCGGACTGCTCTGCTTTCTTTCCGGCGGTCGCCTTGATGTTGGGCTGGTCGGCGAGTTGTTAGGCTCGTGTGGAATCCGCAGTGCTAGAGGCGATGGGTCTCTGGATGCGGGGTTCCTGCTGCTCCTTCCCGGTCCTGTCCTTCCGGACGCAGCCGCGTTCTAGGGCTCCTCACAGGGGTCCACGGCGCAGAAGCTACCTCTGCCCCTGCAGCGCCTCCCACACCTCCCTGGCCGCAGCGTCTGGGTGCTTCGTTGGGCAGACTGCTCTGCTTCCTTTCCGGCAACGTTGGCACTGGCTTTGGGAGCCGGGTCAGGAGTCGGAGAGCTGGTACACCTTTGCCTGGTACTGTGCTCTAAGGGTAGGGTGGTTCCACGTTCTCTGTCGGGATTGTGCTTCCTGTTGCAGTGCATCAGGAGGGCCTCATTATGGCGCTGCTTCTGTTCCTCCAATCGCCCTGGGCTGTTCCGGGCTCAGTGTTACAGTGGCCGCCATTTTCAATCCTGCGTAGGAATGCGGGCGCTGCTTTAGTGCGCCGAATTCTTGGGTATGGGGGATTTAAACCCTGATTTTCTTGGAGCGCCGGGTCGAGGACTGTTTTAGCACTTCATGGTGCTTTTCTGGTGTCGGATCGGTGGAAGAATATAGCGTAAATACTGCTCAATCGTTCGGTTCAGCCAGGAGCTCTCAAGGAGCCATGTTGTCCGTGTCGGCGTCAAGCCATGCCCCCAGCACTAAAACTTTTAAAATGTTCTTTCTTCCAGTACATTAGTTACTCTAGTCTTGCCCTTACTCTTACGTCCCGTCCCCTTTCCTCTGTACTGCATGGGCGTCCCTTGCTAGGGACGGGAGACTGAAACTTTTTCACCAGAAAAACCTCCTTCCCCTTTAAATTTAGAGGCGCGCTGGGGTGCGACCCTGGGAGCATGTGCTACCATGACTCCACCCACCGGCGCCACTCCTCAGTCCCCTTTTCTGAGTCGAGGGGAACGGGCCGATTACACAGCACCCTCAGTGCAGTAACACAGGGGTGTCATAGTGACCCCCCAGTATCGACTCCATACCCTGGGACTGACTACTGTCTCCCAGGGCATGTAAAGTCACCATTGACTTTACTAGTCTTGAATTCTGAACAGAACCAGTACAAACCATCATATTGTGGACGTACTGGCCGGGGCAATTCGATTGCCCCGGGGTCTGTTAGTCGAGGGGGCACGTCTCCGTCCCCCCTGATCGAGTTTTGGCAGTGGGTACTACTTTTTATATTCAACCGCAAATATTTCTCTATGGGATTTTCCCATTGTTCGAGGCTACTATCTTTATTTATTTAATTACGATAGCCTCAAACATACCGCCAGTTTATTTATTTATTATTAATTCTCCGGTTGGTATTTTTTGCCTAAACTCGGTTCTAAAATGGCGTTTGTGTTCTCTTCTGTGACTCCAACCCAAGTCGAGCCCTTTGTTCCACTTTTTGGCGGGCTTCTCCACAGAAGCCCTCCAAAGTGGTGCCACTCTGGGGTACTTAGGAGGGGTGGAGGGGGATTTAGGCACCCTGGACTGAGTTGCATAGGCAACTCAAGTCGCACTCCGTCCTGATTGGCCCAAGTGGTGAGCCGACTGGCTCACCACTTAGCATGTTTGACAGCTAGGCTGAGTGAATGGGGGTTTTCTGCATAAAAGCAGGGCTTTGGGGACTGGAACTTCAGAAGTCGCCACAGGACCTAAGAATCCGACGAGGGAGAAGCTGAGCCGACCTGCTAGGACGACACCACCGGTGGAGCCCTGCTGAACAGTCTCACCACTTTTCCCGACGACAGAGGAGATCTCCCGCCGGAGAGTCTTCTTCCTTTGACTGGTGGGGATAACCAGTTTCACCGTCTTTTCGCCTTCCCGACGCATCTCGTGGCCGCCTTGCCTGTGCCAAGCACCCCGGCAACCGGAATACCACGTTTTACCACGACTGCGAAATAAAGGGTAATACCTTTACCCGGAAAACTCCACAGCTGGTTTCTTCCCTGGCAGTGCAACGACCTTCATCTTTCCTCCAAGTCGAGATTTTCTCTTCCTTTGGACGACGCCGAGACTTGCACCTGCTGCCAGGAACAACTGCCACCGCTGGAGGATCCTTCCCACTTAAGGTACCGTGTTCCGCCTGGCTTCTCTTGCCACCGACTGTACCGGGTAGATTTAGCCCCTGGCTTTCGAACCTGGGTTATCCTGGGACACCCTGGCTAAACTTTTCTGAGCCTCTCTAAAACTCTTTTTGAACTCTCTGCAAGACTTTCAAAGCCTAGTGTAACTGTCTGATCTTGGGCGCATTTGTGCTCTGCTCTCGCTAAGAGTGGGTCCAGCCTATGGACTTTGGCTCACCAGTGACTTTTGCTCTTCTGCCTTGCTAAAAGTGTTCCTAAATCTTAGAGTGGTGTATCTTCACATATTCTGCCTTTTTCCCTCCCTTTTTCATGAACTTATTGGAGTGCCATCTATAGTTAAGCGCTCACCTCTGTCTGAAAATAAGTGGTGTTAACTAAGACTTGTCTGATAAGGAATAAGGGTTGTATATATCATAATAGTAACCGTGTTTAGAGTGTTTTACAATAAGAGTGCTGGAGTGTTTCAAACAGTGTGTTTTTAAATAAATAATTATATACTTTGATACCAAAGCTCTGGTCAGTGTTTGCTTGTGTTATTGTATCTGAGTGCCTATGGTGTATACTTTGCATACTGCCTAACTCTTCTTGAGGGAAGTCTGACTGCTCAGCCACAGCTACCATGTAAATCTGGGTGGTACAGACTGCTACCAAGTGGGTTTACTGCTAAGACCTGTAGTCCTAAATCTTTTGCAGTGTTCCCAAAGGGAACTGCACAGGTTTCTGCCTAACAATTTGTTATTCAGGTACTTGGTCCTTCAGCGTCACGCTCCTCCCCGGCGCATGTTGACTTCAGCAGGTGTCCAACCTGTGAGGGACTCTTTCCCACATCTGACCCCCACACTCTTCTTTGCATCCGCTGCCTTGGTCCTGACCACGGCTAGGAGGGTTGCACTGCGTGCAACTCTGACTCCACCCGCACTGAAGAATAGGCTAGCCAGGTGGAGGGAACTCTTCCAAGCGTCGCCTCCAGAGGACCGGAAGAGGTTTGTTCAGCATAGATCAAGGCCCAAGGGAGGGCCGTTATTTTCCATTGCACCCCATAAGGGCGACTCCTTTACGAGAAAACGGCCAAGCGGAAGGGACCTCTCGGGTTCTGTTACCAGCACACACACCGAGGCTACTCCAGCTACCGGCCAAGGGGTCTCAGTGCTGAGGAACCGCAAGGTTCTTCTACCGGGTCTACATCCGAGGGGCTTTGCCCTAGTACCGGCACCATGTCTGTGGGGGTCACCTGCACGCAGCACTACCGGCGACAATGACAATGGCGGTACGCCTTCCAGGCCTAGACCTGAGGTGTGGTATAGGCCTAATATTCCAACACCAAGAGCCTTGGGCGAGGCTGTGTCCGGAGGGCCATGCACCACGACTTTGGCACGTGGCTCGAAACCCGACAAAATGGCAGCCGCGCCAGACAACATGGCCGCTCGTCCGGTGCCACTCTTCGTAACGGAGCAGGCAGGTGAACGAGTTTCAAGGTGGGACTGGTGTCAACCAGGTATGAGGCCTACAGTGTATCCATCAGTAACGCAGGGAAGGTTCCCCCTGCAACCCAGACTGAGTGTGCTCCGGTCCCAGCAGCCACTCTGTCAGTATCCCTTGCCTCCTCTTCAGCGTCTAAGGACAGGTTCTTCGAAAGATTTTTGGGGCTGATGCGAACCCCACAAATGGGGGCCATCCTAAGGCATGCAGTCAGAGACTTGCTCCCTCCGGTCACTCCACCTGCACCTATAGTCATTCCTCCCATGGCTCCGGCACCACAGGCCCCAGCGCAGACCCCGTTGCTGGCTCTTTCGAATCCGCCCCCAGTACAGCCGGTTCCGAGCCAATCTCTGCAGCAGCCGCCGGCTCTGGTATCCGCACCGCAGTTCATTGCGCCCAGCACTCCTCCTCCCGCGGCAGACCTGCCGGACACCCAGGCGGATACAGACGAGGTGGAGGACGACCCTGACACGCTGTCTTACTCGGCCACCTCGTCCTCGGCGCAGCTAGGCAAGGAGGAGAAGATCTTGGAGGCATACAGGAAAAAGCTGTACTCCAATGCCTCCCTGCACCTGCGTCAAGCCAACGCGGATGCCATGCTGGCAGCCGCTAACCAGAGGTTGTGGCGGGAAATAGCAGACTTCCTTCCGGAACTTCCGGTACAGAGCCAGGCGTGCTTCAAGGCGGGTCTAGGAGAATCCAGGCCGTTAGTGCTGGACATCATGGAGTCCACAGTGGCCCACATTGATACCTCTTGCCGGGCCGTCTGCCTCACCACAGACATGAGAAGGATGGCTTGGCTTTGGGCTACTAAATTTAACCTTGACGTCCAGGTTTGCATCTTAGACCTTCCTTTCGAGGGTAGCGACCTCTTCCACTCTACCGCCGATGAGGAATTGGAGAAGAACAGCTCGCAAACCTCAAAGTCTTTATTCTTACGAAAGCCACGGCCAACGCGTACACCCAGTCTCACCAACGCTCTGATAAGGGGCGGTTGTTTGCCGGGCTCCGGGGTTTCCAGAAACCGAGGTCGAGACAACTTGACTGCTCGCCGAATCAGCACCGGCGCAAGCAACAAAAAGGGGGTGGAGCAAGGGCTTCTTCCAGTACCCCTCCTTAGCAGCAGCCTCAGAGAGCAAAAGGCATGATGTGTTCTTGCAGGTCCATGTGTCTCGAGTGTAGAGCAGGCTAGCCTCTCACATGCTGTTTTGACACCAGAACTTCGCTGACCCGTGTATCCTCTCGGTGTTATACATAGGTTACCGCCTACCTATACCTCCCTCTCCTTCTTTCGCCCTTCCCCTCCCACAGATTGGGAAGGCAACTGTGTTGGCGGAGATCCAGTCGCTCGTCGAGAGCCAGGCAGTGGAAGAAGTACCAGCCTCCCAGAGAGGATTAGGCTTCTATTCCAGGATTTTAAACATACAAAAGAAGAATCATGCTGGCCTGAGAGTTCTGTTGGACCTCTTCACCCTCAACCTCTCCCTCCCTCATCAAAAATTCAAGATGGTTACGCCAACACTCAATGCAGAGACACTAGACAAGGGAGATTGGATGTGCTGCCTGGATCTGAAGGATGCTTACCTACATGTCCCGATTTGACAGCCCCATCACTCCTTCCCACACTTCAGGATCATGGGCTGTCATTTCCAGTACAAAGTGCTATCCTTTGGCCTCAGACTCATGAATGCAGTGGCAGCCTTCCTCAGGGCCCAGGGCCACCATGTCTACCCATACCTGGACGAATGGCTCATCGGGGCGAGATCCCCGTAGGGGCTTGCCCACACCTCCTCTGCACCTTTGAGTACCCTCCACAATCTGGGGTTTACCATCAACCTCAAGAAGTCTCAGCTGGAGCCCAGGCAGAGCCTCACCTTCCTGGGCCTCATCTGGGACATGAGCTCCGAGAGGGTATTTCCCTCAGAGGTCAAGATTACGGCCATCAAGAGGGCCACTACGCACTTTCTCACCAGAACAGTTACTTCGGCTTGGTGGTACCAGCACCTACTGGGTATCATGGCAGTGGTCCTCTTGGCTGTGCCACACACGAGGATCCGGATGAGGTGACTCCAGCTGCACTTCGCAGCCTCATGGAATCAGGAGAGGGGCTCCCAAGCGGAGCTGGTCAGCATACTGCCCTCTCTCCACTTGGACCTCACGTGGTGGTCCAGGGACTGGAATCTACGGACGGGCATGCCATTCCGGCAGCCCGCTCCGGAGGTCACCATTACTACGGACTCCTCTCTAGAGGGCTGGGGAGCCACCCTGGACAGTCACAGCATCCATTGAGTCTGGGCCCGGCAGCAGCAGGAGTCTCATGTCAACTGGCTGGAGCTCAGAGCCATTTGGCTAGCCCTCAGGGCCTTCCTTCTGCTCATCAAGGGCAAGACCGACAACTCCACCAGTATGTTCTATGTCAACAAGCAGGGGGGTACCAGGTCCCCTCCGCTGTGCAACCTAGCGGTCAGTATGTGGGAATGGGCCCTGGAAAACATCTACCTCATGGCCGGCCACCTCCGTGGGGGAGTACAACGTGGAGACGGACAGACTCAGCAGGCTGTGAGTGGACAATTATGAGTGGCAATTGAACAACCAGGTACTTCAGGTGATTCTCAACACATGGGGACATCCTCAAGTGGATCCATTTGCCCCCTGGAGGAACAGAAAGTGCCATTATTTTGCGTTTTGGCAGGGACTGTGCCCCGGCTCCCTGGGCGACGCCATACAGATTCAATGGGAGTGCATGACAGCCTATGCCTCCCCCTGCACACCCCTGATCCCCAGGGTACTCCGCAAGATAAAGGAGGCTTGCCTTCTCAGCATCATAGTGATAGCGCCCTGGTGGCCGGTGAGACCGTGGTTCTCCGAATTGCTCAGCCTCTCGGACCGACCACCCATTCACCTTCCGTTGGGCCCAGCACATCTCCTATCTCAGCAGGGGGGCACGGTTCCCCACCCCGCTCCTCAGAAGCTAGCCCTCGCAGCGTGGTTCTTGAGCAGATCACCCTCAAGCACCTGAACCTATCTCGGGCTAACCTGGTGTATTGCTCTCCCCAGAGTGCACGGAAAACATAAATCTCCAATGCAATTATAGAGCCAATACTTTGAACGCAGAAAGGCGCAATAACTCACAACCACACACTCTTAGAAGTTAATCTGCACTTTTACGGCTTTTTATTCAAAGTTTAAAAGCAACCAGTAATAGCATAGAAATAACTCACAGCAGTAACATAGATGTAAATCACAGAAGAAGCAAACAATGCAAAAGGAAATACATCACTGTGAGCGTAACTGGATTCCTCATCTCGCCCAGAAGCGGCTGGAAGACCCCGAGAACAGCCAGGCCGAGAGCACCACAGCTCACAGGAATTCCGGACGTAAGTGTCCTCCTCCGGCTGAAGTCTCACCTGACCACCTCCGGGTTTCTGCATATATAAACACTCCGAAAGGGGGTGGCAGTTCTCGAACCTTCTGGAAATGGCACTTGCGCAGTTGATGAGCAGCCGTCGGTTGCCAGCTGGGTCAATCGACAGCCACCCTCAAGGAGCACAGTGCCTCCCTTCTCTAAAAACACGCTCCACGGAGAACAGTAATAAACCATAACAAAGTTAGCTTTCCCAGCAGAAATGTCCTTGACCGCATACCAGGTTTGGAAAGCATGTTTTCCTCAGCACCGTGAATCTAACACTCAGCAAAATGTGTGCAGCTTTTCACTGCGGCATGAAGTAAATATCCATCATGGCTCCGAGCGCTCCCAGAATGCACTGCGCACCAGCGCCATTTTAGTTCAAGCATAACACCTGGAGATCATCCAGGGCACTAGGAGCCAATACAGGAGTTAATGGAGCAGGTTCTGTCACTGGGCGTATTCTAAGGAGATCAATCCCCTTACCCGCACAATGGACGATGTGCTCTCTCTCGGCACACCTTGCCCACTCAGGCGTACAGGTGGACACATGTCTCACCTATCTCGCAGCCATAGGGGCCTACAGAAATTCGGAGGAGGAGGTCTTCCCCTCTTCCAACCCGATAGTCGGGAAATATCTGGTGGGCCTGTCTAGGCTTTACCCGCCCACCAATGGGCCACACTCTGTGTGGGACCTCAATGTGGTGTTGGGCACCCTGGCGCACAAACCCATCGAGCCAATGGCGTCCGCGGACATCAGGCTGGTCACCAACAAGACCGCTCTACTTGTAGGTTTCCCCTCGCAACATGAATGTCTTTTTCAACATGGTCTACCCTTGCAGGCCACTAGCCCTAACCTACACCATTTGACATGGTCAAGCCGTAATTTTTGATTTGTTGCACTGACAGTAAGTAGTCTGATTTTGGAAACTGTTTCTTCTCATGTACGTTGTAGTCTTTGGTGGTCTGGTGCAACGGCATAATTGTACTTCCCAAATGTCAAATTTGCATAGGGGATTGTTTTTAGAACCATGTGATAAAGGCACTAGTATCTCATCATGGTAAATGCTCATTCCATCTTTTTTTTATTTTTTTTTATTCGTAGAATACAGCCAAAATCAGCTTTTTATATTTGTATACGCTGAGTTACCTTAATACAATTTCAAACTGAATAGTTAAATAATCTTCCAATCCATACAATCATAATAGTGTAAATTAATATGATAAAACATGATAATGATCCAAAAAAGATTACAATGATCAAGAGGTATTTAGAATGCTAGAATAGATATATCATCAATTAGCACCCTAGAAGGAGGCACTGGCTTTATTGTATAGTACAAGACTATCATGATCACCTCCAGGGTTGAAGGTTCGGGACCAGGTATGCAGGCTAGCAAGGGTTCTTTGTGCAGATCTGTGGGGGCTAGATGGTTACTAGCATGGCGTACCAGACATTTTCATAATCCTCAGTATCCGATTCACAGTGGGCTCCGATAGAGAACTAATGGTTAACTAATTCATTTAAGATGGCCGCCCTGCGGGTCGCAGACTGAGTAGCAATAGGGAACCAGTAGTTGGGCATGGAGGACTATATAAGCCTCGCCCGCGCAGTAACACGCGATTCCCGTTAGTTTCGCTGACAGCGGTGTAACGCTCACCGGCGCACTGCTCACACACATGTAAAGACAATAGAAAAGTCATGTTATGAACTTACTGAGTTAACAGAAAATCCACAGACCAAAGATTCAACGTACCTGACAAGAAATTCTGCAGCAGCAGCAGTTCTCCAGCAGGGGGAATCTTCCTCTGAGTTCCGCTGTGCAGTCCGCTGCTTTCTTACTCAGCCACGGCTTCTCCGTGGATCCTTCGGCCTCTGTTCAACCTGCAAGACAAGGTACTAGAGTTAAAGAAAAAACATTTAAACATTTAAACATTAGTCGCGAGTGAAAATGATCTACGCGCTTACTTACCAGAACTCCTACAAACTTTTCCGAACATTCCAAAGGTTTGCCCTCATTGAGAGAGAATCTTCAGCTTGGTACCGAAGGCACGTATCGCGCCTTTTCAATTACACGCGCATACTTGCCTCAAGAGAAGACTTCATGTTTTTTCTTCGATCACGCCTTTGTTTCCTCAAGTGCGATTCTCTCCTCATCTTACCTGCAAAAGAAAGAGAAAGATTTTAGACTTTCATCAAGAGAAGCTATCTCTCCAGTTAATATTTTCCCTCAGAGGCTTAAAACCCAACTGACTACTGCAAAGGCCCCAACCATCAAGACACTTACCTCCTTGAAGCTTTCAACGTTTTCCAGTCTGGAGTATTCTTGTGCCTCATTATCAACGCACCCATGCACAAACGCAGGACGGAGAGCTCCCTAACAAAAAAGCACAGGTGAGAAGGGGAACGGGACATTCAGATATTAAAGGGGCACTCAGCAGGATGGGAAAGGGAGAGCCATAGTATAGTGACCCGTATTAGGTTAATTCCGTCCCCCCTTTTCTCTCTTTTGATGACGGGGGAATTCCTAAATATCCAGTATTTGCAGATCACAAGGGTATTTTTGCCATTTACACTCCTGCAGCGATAAGGTAAGCGCTACACCTTCCGAGCAGCCTGGGTGCTGCTGGCCAGCGCTCTCTTCTCTGCTCCTCCTGCCTTTCCCCGCCCTCCCACTCACCTCTTAACACCCGTGTAGTTACCTAGGCGGGTGCTAAGATGTTTTTGTTTGCCCAAAAAGCAAACGTACCTTTTCTGTACGGCCCGACGCTGCACGTGGTTCCTGTAATTCGTTTTCAATGTTGGTGACATCACAGTGAACATTGAAAGCAAGACTTTCATTACTCTTACGTCCCGTCCCCTTTCCTCCATACTTGTGGCACATTCTGTCCTTCGGCACCGGACCGGAGCACTTTTTAAAGCATCCAAAAAATGTATTGTCCTTTTATTTTTACGCGGGGCCAGCGTGTGTGGCTTTAGCCCCGCCTTCTTTGGTCCTGCCCAGCGCAACACCTTTCAGTCCATTTCTCCACGCGGTCGGGATCGGACGCACTTGCATCATGGGGATTTTTTTTTTTTTTCGCCACTTGTCCTTTCAATTTGTCTTCCTGCTCTGGTCCTGCAGTCAGCTTCTTTTCCTCCATCTATGCCGTGGCATAAGGGGGTTGCCTCGTGTACCTCCTGCGGGCGTCACTACGTAACTGCAGATCCCCACATTCTTTGTCTTGAGTGCCTGGGCCCAGACCATTGCTGGCACACTTGCTTCTACTGCGGGTCCCTCTCGGTCCGCGCACTCGAACAAAGGCTCATCAGGTGGGAGGAAGTCTTTCACAGCTTGCCTCCGGTACACCTACTGAGCTTCATCGAAGAGAAGCCGTTCGGTAAGTACTCTTCTTTTTAGGTAAGTACTCTTCTTTTTAGGGCACCGCGCCTGGGTGACGCCTTCCTGGGGTCATCCTGTGTTGAGAGAAGTAGCACCGGCGCTAGCGTTCCTGGTGTTCGCCCTGAGGTGCCCCAACCAGGGTTTAATCCGGATACCACAGTTTCCTCTGAAGTTCCCCATCTGGGGTTAAATGTACCGGGGTCACTCCCGAGGTTCCCCAGCTAGGGGCTAAAGGTACTGGGGTAACTTCCTAGGTTCCCCTGAAAGGGGCTAAAAGAAGCAAGGCTGAGGTTCCCCACATGGGGCTAAAGGGACCAGAGTTTCGTTGAGGATCCCCTCAGAGGTTAAACATAGTACCTGCCTAGCTGAGCGAGTGAAGAAGTTGGACAAGCATCCAAAGTCTTTAAATACCGGCTCTGCCGGGGATCCCTCAAAAGGGGCTTAAGTTCATATCAAGGCTCCTAAAATTCCAGTCAAGGTGACGATGCCTTCTGATAGTGTCTCAAAATGGCACCTCAGCCAGTGTCGTCTGTGTCAGCCATTTTGTCAGGCCCTTTGTGTTCGCCGTTTAGTCAGGAGCTTCAGGTCTGAAGGTCAGGCTCAAGTCTTTGCCTTTGGGGAAAAACCCTTTCAATCCTCTGTTGGACTGGAATGCGAGGATCCCTCTTCCTCCAACAGTATTGCTTCCACCAACATCGGCTCTGCTCCACTATGTGGATCTGTGCATGTCGGGTGTAGGGGTCTGCTGTGGCAGTCAGTTTAGACTGACTGGTGGAGGCACTGTCAACTGGACCGCCCGATTCCTATGCAACATCCTCCGCCATCTTCAGAAGAGGCTTTCTTCAGTAGCTTCCAAAACCTGATGCACTCTGATGCCAGGAAAGCTTACTTCAGGGATCGCTTCAGGAAATTTTCCCTGCGCCTCCGGCCCCTGCTGATGATCCGGCCAAAGGGGACGGGTCAGAGGCCTAAGAGGATAGTGCGGACCCACCCGCTTCCATCAGACCATTTTATGATGGGGTGTTGGATTTGATGGCTTTTTTAATTCCTGATCCTCCAGCTCTGCAGGACAGGGTTTTATCAGGTGCCCTTATGCTGAAGTCAAAAGAGCAAAAGGACATTTTGGCAGAAGCCCGCAAGGTGTGGGTAAAACCCCATAGTGGCCATCACATAAATGAGAGGATTGACGCCTGGTACAAGCTTCAGCTATCCGAGGAGATTACTTTGGCTACATGTCTGCTTCATTCTTCCACCATAGTGGCTGCAGTGACTCTCCAGTACAAATCTTCCTCTTCTTCCTCTTCTTCCTTTTCTTCCTCCTTCGCATCAGAGGTGTTGTTTAAGAAGGAAAAAGTTCTATAAGGCGTAGGAAAGCAAGTCTTTGCTAATGCGGGTCTTCTGCTGCTCCAGGAAAATACAGAGGCGGTCCTAGCTGCAGCTAATCTAAATTTATGGGGAGAGTTGTCTGAATTTGGGCAATTCATTCCTCGGGAGAAACTTGAGGGTTTAAAGACCGGCTTGTCCGATGCCAGAGTACTGGCCAAGATTTGCTGGAACCCGGTGTGCATCATGTCGATACCTCTCTGTGCGTCCTCATGATTGGTGTTGATATCACCCGTCAAGTGTGGCTTCTTGCGACCAAGTTTTCAAAGAAGGTTCAGGAGAAGCTCTTGGACCTCCCCCTATGAGGGCAAGGAGCTCTTTCCACAATTCTACCTACAAGGAACTGATAAAGACTAAGGGCCTCATTACACGGATGGCAGTAAGGATTCACCGGTACCGGTAAAATACCAGTACCAGTGAATCCTTACCGCCTTACTACGAGGTTCCTTTGCGGGTTGGGGGATTTAACGCCTGCTTTTTGCAGGCGTTAAAAACCAACCCGCAAAGGGACCCAGGGAGCTAATTACGGTACCGCAATTTGCGCCTTCCCCATTCCCATTGAGACCTATGGGCCAAAAATGGGAATGGGAATGGGAAGGGCAATGGTGGAAGGGGGAATTACCGCCCCACCAACCTTGGAATGGGGCGGTAATTCCCCTTTCCGCCAAGGCGGTGCCGGCGTTAATAGCGCCATGGTTCTCCGCCATCCGTGTAATGAGGCCCTAAGGCTAGTACCTTAACAGCCAAATCTTTGTTAGTCCTCAGGAAGCCTCCAGCCACCAGATCATCTTATCCCCAGAAATTGGATTTCGAAGGGATTGTGTCCTCCGACGTATTCCTTATCTTTGATAATACGTTTCCAGCTTGCTGGCCTCGGAAATTTTTTCTGTAGAGGGTGCTGCGCGTCGACGTCCGCCGAGTCGATGTCCTTCGACGGCCACCGTATCAGCGCTGACGTCACCATGCCCATAAATAGTCACGCGTTCCGTTTTTCCGCGCTTCGTGGGGCCTCGAACGTCGTTGCTCAGTTCAGTCAGGAAAACTTAACTATTTCTACTCGAATATTCCTTTTCGTTCTCGATGGCTTCTTCATCAGAACAGACGACGCCGCGATCCGGCTTCAAGAAATGTCGAGACTGCGGTAAAAAAAGGTCAAGAACGGATCCACACAGGATCTGCTTATGGCGCTTGGGATCCGAGCACCATTGTTCGGAGTGTGAGGACTGCATGTCCATGACGGCGAAAGCCTTGAAGGAGCGCAAGGAGAAGCTCGAGAGAGGTAAGTCAGCCAAAACCTCCTCGAAAGTTTCGTCGGCTGAGTCGAGACATTCGTCTCCTCGCCGTCGAAAACATTCCCATTCTAGATCTCTAAGTAGCTCCCACCATTCGTCGAGATCAAGACACTCAAAAAAGAGACGTCGAAGGTCCCATTCCTCATCTTCTGTGTCCCCAGAAAGGGTCTCCTGTCCCACTAAACGCAGTTCTCAAGCTGAGTGGGAGGAATTCAGAAAGAAAATGTTAAGCGTCTTCGAGAACGCGGCCTCGACCCCCTCGAAGACAGCTGGGGGTGATACCCCGGGTGAAAAACCCAAAAAATCAAAACGCTGCGAATCGCAGCACCCGGCGAAACATTCCACCCGAGAGCGCCATGAGCCAACGGGTAAGAAGGCACCATCTTCGACGCCGTCGTCGAAGATTCCTTCGACGCACGGATCGGCGCCATCGACGCCGTTGTCGAAGGGTTCCTCGACGCATCAGTCGATCGACTAGACGGCATCGTCGACGCCGACGCTGATGAAAGAGAGGACCAAGGCCACTCCACAGCCAACGGTGATTTCAAGGGCCTCCGGCACGACGCCGAGACCGTCGTCGATGCCCTCGAGTAGGATCCCGATCCTCTCGAGTTCTTCGAGACCCCTTCCAGTTTTTTCGACACCGTTTTCGGCGCCTTCGAAGCCTGTTACATCGGCGTCGACGACATTGACGTTTTCTTGTCCAATAACGTCAAGTTTGGCTCCTTCTGCCTTAGAGATGGGTTTTACTCCATTTTAGAGGTCAGAGTACCCTGGACTTTCTTCAATTTATGAAGAGGGGGAAGATTCTGACCAGGAGACATTCGGGTTACAGAGGACCACACTGGCTATTGCAGAGGATTTCACCTCTGAGGAAAGAAGGCTGAAGGACCTACAGGAGTCACTACATGAGGCAAGTGGGCTGGACACTTCCCCAGAAGTGGAATTTGTTAAGCCAGACCTAGGGGAACATGCCGAAACACCCTATAGAACCCTGATGGCAAGAATTATTGAATTTATGGGTTGGTCTGCGCCTTCACCTGTTTTTCAACAGGATGACCTAACAGATATATTAGACAAAGGCCCACAGGAGGACCCGGTGGTCCCCTTCCCTGCAGCCTTACAAAGGAAAATTGTATCTAATTGGGAAACTCCCGAAGTTATCCCTGCAGTCAATAAAAGATTGTCAACCAAGTATAGGGTAGCGGCTGCTGAGCCTGAATACTTATCAAAACACCCGACTCCAGAGAGCCTGGTGGTTCAAGCGGCAACTTCATCTAGCAGTAGGACCGCTTACTCTACTGTCCCACAGGATAGAGATGACAAGAGATACGACTCTATGGCAAAGAAAGTTTTCTCTGCCTGTAGTATGGCGTTGAAATCCATCAATGCCACCTGTACGCTCGCCAGGTTCAGTCACACACTATGGGAGTGTGCTTCATCAGCGGCTGACGGCATACCCGAAGGAGAGGAAAAGGAAGCCTTCCTTAACATTATTAAAGATGGCAAGGATGCCATGTGCGAATCACTTCAAACTAGCATCGATTCCGCCGACAGTATCAGCAGGGCCATGGCGGCAAGTACAACAATCCGCAGGCATGCGTGGTTGCGAAAGTCGGGCTTTGCTCCAGATGTACAGGCCAGACTTTTGAATATGCCCTTTGACGGCTCTTCATTATTCGGGAAAAAGGCTGATGACAGTCTGGAAAAGTTAGACTTCTAAAGCAGCAGCAAAATCTTTAGGAGCTGCTATCCGCCAACCTTATTTTCGCCCCTCAGGAACCTCTGGAACAGGAAAGTCCTTTCGCTATTATTCCGCATTCGGGAAAGGCAGAGGACAGCCGGCTCAAAGAGGCCAAAGGAGATGCACCCGAGGTGGCGGGTCAAAAGTACTAAGGCGGCAGCAGCAGCAGGTGCCTCTTTACCCTCAGCATCTGCATCAGCCGCCCCTAAACCACTCTGAGGCCTTTCCACACAATACACCTGTAGGGGGCAGGTTAACTCACCATCTGACGGAATGGCAGGCTATAACGTCAGATGCTTGGGCATTGGAAACAGTTGCCCAAGGTTACTGCCTACCCTTTCTACACATTCCTCAGTCATCCGACGGGGAACAGCTCTCTAAAAGTTCCAGATCTGCTCCTCTTGCAGGAAATTATAGAACTGCTAGAGAAAGGTGCCATAGAACCGGTACCTGTAGTGGACAGGAACAAGGGCTGGTACTCCCCCTACTTTCTCATACCAAAGAAGGATGGAGGACGAAGACCCATCCTGGACTTACGAGAATTGAACAAGTTCCTCAGGAAGGACAAGTTCAAGATGGTAACTCTCTCTCAGATCCGTCAGGCCCTCCAGCTCCAGGACTGGCTGGTATCTCTGGACCTTCAGGATGCTTATTTCCATGTGCCAATCCATCTCAAACACAGGAAATACCTGAGGTTCGCAATTGGCGACTCTCATTATCAATTTCGAGTTCTGCCATTTGGGCTGACCTCCGCCCCGAGGGTCTTCACCAAGCTGATTTCGGTAGTGGCGGCGAGTCTAAGGAGGGAAGGGATCCACGTCTACCCCTACCTGGACGACTGGCTGATCAGGGCTGTATCTTCGGAACAGGCCCAGGCCCAGCTAGATTATGTCTGCCACTTCCTTCACAGACTGGGCTTCTCCCTCAATTTAAAGAAGTCACAGATGATACCATCACAGAGACTCCAGTTCATTGGAGCGGTCCTGGACACTTCCCTGGGAAAAACCTCGCCACCAGAGATGAGGGCTCAAGATATTCTACAGATGGTCACCAAGTTTCAAAATGCCCAACGTCTCCCAGCCTTCGACTTTTTGAGGTTGCTAGGCCTCATGGCATCCTGCATCTTCCTTGTGCCAGAGGCTCGCCTGAGAATGAGATCTCTTCAGTGGGCACTGAGAAGTCAGTGGTCGCAATTCTCAGGGAGAAGGACAGATCTCCTCCGGATTCCGGACAAGGTAGCCCGCGACCTTCAATGGTGGGCCTATCCAGAGAACATCTTGAAAGGAGAACTGTTTTGGCAACCATGGCCGGAGATAACGGTAGTCACAGACGCCTCACCTCACGGGGTGGGGAGCCCATCCCAACGACTTGACCATCAGTGGTCGTTGGTCTCCATCGGCGTCCAGACTACAGATCAACCTATTAGAGATGAGAGCAATCAGACTAGCACTGAAAGCTTTCCTGCCATCAGTACAGGGGAGAAATGTCCTGATAATGACGGACAACGCGGTGGCCATGCACTACCTCAACAAAAGAGGAGGCGTAGGATCACTGCCACTGTGCAGAGAGGCGATGCAGCTCTGGTTTTGGGCAATCCAAGAAGGAATCTCTCTATCGGCTGTCCACCTAGCCGGAGAGAAGAACTTGACAGCGGATGCTCTGAGCAGGCAGAGCACAGTCTCCCACGAGTGGGAGCTAGCTCAGGAAGTCCTTCAAGAGATCTTCACCCTTTGGGAAACCCCTCAGGTGGATCTGTTCGCCACAAGCAACAACAAAAAGTGCGATCTGTTCTGTTCAAGGGAATTTCCCCCGAGAGAAGCTCTAGGAGATGCGTTCGTAGTGGACTGGGAGTTTCCACTCCTTTATGCGTTCCCTCCAGTCCCTGTTATTCCTCAAATGATCAGGAGGTTGAGAAGATTCCGGAAAACCATGATCCTAATTGCCCCGGATTGGGCCAGGAGAACGTGGTACTCGGACCTTCTAGATATGTCCATCTGTCCTTCAATCTGTCTTCCACTCAAAGAGAATCTTCTCTCGCAGAAGGGAGGTCAGGTTCTCCATCCAGACATCAGAACCCTCAACCTTCACGCTTGGCTTCTGAAAGGTTGAGGTACAAGGATTGGGATCTCCCTGATGACGTCATGGAGGTGTTGCTTTTGGCCAGAAGACCGGCAACAAAGTCTTTATACCGCTGCCGTTGGAACAAATTTTGCAGCTGGTGTAGGGAAGAGAATATCGACTCTTTTTCATGTGGTACACCAACGGTGTTATCGTTTCTACTCTACTTGGCAAACTCAGGCCTTCAAGTGGGCACTGTAAAAGGCTATCTCGCAGCGCTTTCTATCTTCAAGCGCACTGCGGAGGAACCATCGTATTTCAAACTTCCTCTAGTGGTACAATTTCTCAAGGGGCTAACTAATGTTTACCCTCCAAAACCATTCCAGGTTCCCTTATGGGACTTAAATTTAGTCTTAAACTTCTTAATGGGCACTCCATTCGAGCCACTTCACTCTTGCGCATTAAGATTTCTCACACTTAAAACTGTCCTACTTGTAGCACTAACATCTGCTAGGAGGGTGAGCGAGCTACAAGCTCTTCTGTAAACCCCCACATACAATCTTCCACAAGGACAAAGTTGTCCTACAGGTGAAGCCTAATTTCCTCCCAAAGGTGGTTTCTGAATTTCATATTACTCAGAAAATTACCTTGCCTTCGTTCTACCCTCCTCCCCATCCGGGGAAAGAGGAGGAAAGGCTACATAGGCTGGACCCTAGGCGAGCTCTCAGCTTTTACATCAGCAGAATGGCTAGGATCAGGCAAGCAGACCAACTGTTTGTAGGATACTCAGGTCACAAGTTGGGACTACCCATAACAAAACAAACCATCTCCAGGTGGATTATTTTGGCCATCCTGGAATGTTATAGACTAGCAGGGAAAGAGCCACCCCAAAATCTCAGGGCTCATTCAACCAGGGGTATCGCAGCCTCTTCGGCTCTCCAAAGAGGGGTACCGGTCCGGGACATATGTGCGGCTGCCACATGGTCGTCCGCACATAGTCACAAAATTTTACAATCTGGATTCCTCCACTGCTCAAGAGACCAGATTTGGCAAGGCCGTATTACATTCGGTCCATCCCTAAAGGGATACATAACACTCACTCCCGCCTCCAATTACATGCCACTGCTATGGGAGTCTATCAAAGATAAGGAATACGTCAGAGGACACAATCCCTTCGAAGAACAAGTTACTTCTTACCTGGTAACGTTCTTTCTACGGGATGTTCCTTCGACGTATTCCTTATCGCCCCTCCCAACCATCCCCGCAGTGATAACTTCCCTTGTGGTTGCAGCTTACGCTCCTTCAAGGTCAATAACCAATTCAGGCATGACTTTTCTTATGCTACAAAACGGAACTGAGCAACAGACGCAGCGCGTGGCTATTGATGGGCATGGTGATGTTGGCGCCGATACGGTGGCCGTCGAAGGACATCGACTCGGCGGACGTCGACGCGCAGCGCCTTCTACAGAAAAAATTTCCGAGGACAGCAAGCTGGAAACGTATTATCAAAGATAAGGAATACGTCGGAGGAACATCCCGTCGAAAGAACGTTACCAGGTAAGAAGTAACTTGTTCTTCTGCTCGATCCTGCTCAGGGTTTTGGGGACCGCAAGACGCATCAGCATGACCGCTCCCCAAGCAGCCCTCGCCGCAAGCACTAAGGACAGAGTGGTTGTTTTTTCTCCCACTCCTCAGCCTCCTCTGCTGAACTTCCAAATTATGGTTTTCATTGGTCCCATGTTACTTCGGTGGGGGGTGTATCTCCTTGCACCTGGAGGCTTGGAGGATCATCTGAAAGACAGGTGGATCCTGTCAGTCAACCTTTTGGGTTTCCAACTTCCCCTTCCAGCAATTCCTTCATCATGTCCTCCATTACACCAGACAGGGACCCACTCTCTCTATGCCCCCAAGTTCAGAGCTTCTGGACTTGAGGCTGGTAGGATGAATTTATCCAGCGGAAGAGGGCGTGGGGTTTTATTCCCACACTTTTACAGTGCGAAACCCAACCAGACTGGCGTTCGCAGTGTCTTGGACCTGTCCGATTACAATCTGCACATTCCCCAAGAAAGATTCAAGCTGAACACTCAAGCAAATCCGCTCCCCCCTCCTGAAGGATGATTGGCTTTGCATGGTGGTTCTTCAAGATGCCTACCTGCATATACCAATTTGGCCCGAACGCTGCAAATATCTTCAATTCTCGGTAGATGTCAAACATTTTCAATACCGGGTCCTCCCCTTGGGGTTCAGCTCAGCACCACATGTTTTTACAAAGATGTCTGTAATTGCAGTGTTCCACAGGCTTCAGGGAGTTCATGTCAACCCGTATTTGGACGACTGGCTACTTCGGAGTCATTGTCCCCTATACAGCAGCTGACCACTTTCAGTTGCTTCTTTAGCTGCTGCTCCCGCTGGGTTTGTCTGTGACCTGAAGAAAATCGGAGGAAATGATGTGGGATTTATCGCAGACATGATCAGTTTTTCTCAATTCCACCCACAGGTCGGCATGGTGGTTTCAGAGACTCCTAGGGCTGATGGCCTCATGTGTCTTAGCCCTCCCGTAAGGTTGAAAATTAGGTGCTCAGACAGAACTGGTCACAGTCAACGGATCCAGACTATTGCTTAATTGCAGTGACTCCCGACATGATACCCGATCTACGCTGGTGGTCAGACTTCACCAATCTGTCGGTTGGGACCCTTTTTTGTGATCAGCCTCTGCAGGTCACAATAAACTTGGGTGCGGGGCAATGTTGAATCATCTGGACTTTTTCGTCCTATTATCTCTGCTAGACCGTGATCGCCATATCAATTACCTCAAACTTTTGGCAATTTTCCGGGCTTGCAAGGCTTTTCTGCCCTCCATCCACTCAGTGGCAACTTTCTATGTGAAGGAGCAGGGAGAGACCGGGGCACCACTGCCAGTGCATTTAGCCATTCAGATTTGGGAATGGGTAGTGCAGAACAATATTTGACTGTGCATATCCTGGGTCAAGAAAATATAGCGGCAGACTTTCTCAGCTGCCGGTCCATAGCGATCCATGAGTGGGAATTGAACAAGCAGTTTCTGTGCCAAATCTTTTCAGAGTGGGGACTCTGACTGTAGAGTTGTTAGTGACACCCTCCAAAAGGAGGCTTCTGGAGCATGCCTCCAGGGAAGGCCTGGGTCCGGGTTCCCCGTGGGATGTGCTGGAGATTTTGTGGGGATGGGATTCTGGCATTTGCCTTCCCTGGGCGTTGTTCTGGTTCTCGAAGTTGCAACATCTACCAGTATATCCTCCGATCAGCTTCCCGAAGATTCCCGATCTTTTGCACCAGAACAAATGGGTGTGGCTTCCCTCCCCACAATCCTTCAGCTTGGTGGCATGGTTACTGAGATCAGGTCCCTAGCAAAGTTCAATCTCTTCGAGGGCAATGTGCGCATCATCCAGGCTGCGAGCTACCCTTCAACTCCAGCTCAGTACAGGAGCAAATGGCTCAGTTTGTCACTGGTGCCTAGAAAACCAGCTTGATCCTTGTTGGGTGTCTATAGATTGTGTAATTTCGTTCATTCCGGACCTTGCGGCTACAGAAATTAATATTAACTCATGAAGATACTTGTCAGCTATTTGTGCTTACCTTAACACGGATGCTTGTTCATTCACTCTCGAAACCGGTGATAAAACGGCATTCCGCTGGTCTCCTTTGCCTTTTTCCGCCTCTCAAGCCACCTCACCCTAAAAGGTACCCCAATGTGGTTCTCAATACGCTTTGTCACAAACCTATTGAACACTTGGCAACGGTGGAGTTTAAAAGCCTCACCTCGTAGGTGGCTTTTCTGGTTGCCATTATGTCAGCCAGAAGAATAGGGGAGTAGCCTTTTTAGGCTTTACATAAAGACAAGGTGGTGCTCCGCACAGACCCCTCCTTTCTTCTGAAAATTGTCAGAATTTCACATTAATCAGTCTATTTCCTTGCCAGACTTTTTTCCGGACCCGGCGCCAGCCGCCAAGCAGGTCCTTCACAAACTGGATGTTAGAAGGGCTCTCAAGTTTTATTTAGAAAGAACAAAAGACCTCTTCTCTGTTTGTTACCTTTTGGAATCGAAAATGAGCACAGGCCACTAAGGCTTCAATTTCTCACTGGATACCTCCTGCATTTCAGTAGTTTACTCAGTTCAGGAACTTCAACCCCCCAAGGGCATCCACGCGCACTTGGTGTGGGGCAAAGCTGCGGCCGTAGCTTTTAAAAAATGTTGCTTGGCAAACCTTTGCTAGGGCTGCCACATGGGCCTATTCTTCAGCGTTTTGTAAACCATATTGCCTCGACCTTAGTTCACGAGTAGACGTTCAGTTTGGTCAGGCTGTGCTGAAAAACCTGTTTAAAAAGGGAGATTTTCCTCCACCCCGCTTGGCATCGGTGCTTGTGAATCTCCTACAAGTATGGAGGAAAATGGATGGGGCCTAGGAGTAAAACAAACCGTAGTGACTAGCGTACTCCTAGTCTATAGTCCCCTTCCCCCATAACCCCGCCTTCCCCTCTAAAAAGTTCCCTCTTATTGCTCATGTCTTCAGACCATGGCGATGGAAAAGGACTGAAGGGGGATGCGCTGGCCGGGGTCACGGAAGGCTGGGCTAAAGTCACACATGCAGGCCCAGTGTAAAAACAAAAAGGACAATACATTTTTTGATGCTTCAATAAGTGCTCTGGTCGCGTCCCGAAGGACGGAATGTCCCACAAGTATTGAAGAAAGGGGACTATAGAATAGTAGTACGGTAGACACTACGGTGAGTAACTTTGTTTTTTTTACAAAACCCACCATTAGCACCCATGTAGAGAACTACATGGGTGCTAATGGTGATACTATCCTCGTCAGGGGCTGACCCTGTTGGTAACGGCACAGCCGCCCAAGTTAAGTATCCGAACGAAGCGAGGGTCCCTTCACGTGGGCTATTACCGACAGGGTTGGCCCGCCGCCTCGAGTAATATTGCCTCAATTTTCTGACTTTATAGACTCGTGATACTTTCAAACTTTCCTCGATCTCATTCCACAAACGAGCCAGATGATATACTAGATTGCAATTGTTTTCTTGCATATGAACCTGTGATAAGTCGTTCCAGTCCCAAATATTGTCTTCGCTACTACGAAAGGTCCTAATGCATCTATTATGCAAAAGGTCAAATTTTTTACAATCAGTCATCAAATGTTAAGTGCTCTCTAGTGTTTTGGCTGTGCAATATCGACGGGTCCGGTTTGATTAGTCAATTCCCTTGCTGCAGAGATTTCATCTGAGGGGGCATAGTTGAACTTAACCCTGAGATAATCTCGTACATTTTTTGTGTTTGGAAATGTTCAGATTCTGTGTTTTTTCACCAATTCGTGGTATCTATGGCAGGTATTGAAAGAAATTGAATTTAGTTGCTAGGTTTGTCCTATTTCGGTCAACCTCACTAAGATGTGTTTTTCTGTATTTCTCAGTGCCATTCCCTGGCATTTGAGCCGGCTCAAGGTTTTTATTGTTCCATGACCCTCGTCATGCTAGCAACCAATTGTACTCCCTCCTAGGTCTGATCTTCCTTTGTATTGGCTCCTTGCAATATGTTACTTCAGTGTGTTCAGAACTGCGTGTATGCACTTTCTGTAAATATTTAATTTACGAATGGTATTGTGGAATTTGAAGGGAAGAAATTCCAAATTCGACCCTTAATACTCCACCGATATATTTTCTGTCAGTCCTGTCGGGTTATGCAGTCAGAATCCTTCAACATTTCTGGGGCCCCAGGTCTCAATGCCGTATGTCACAGCAGGTCGAATTTTTAACTTGTATATGCCTATAAAAGCCTGCATGGTATAGCCAGAATGTTTCATTGCAAACTTCCTAATTGGAGCGGTGTGTAACTGAGCACTGTGCCATGCATTGGCTATTTGACTGCTCCAGCTGAGATTTTGGTCTCTATCCGCCCCCACATAGTTATAATGGGTAAATACCTCTACTGACCGCCTATCTTCCGCCTATACCTGGATGTTCTCTGTTTACAATGGCATTGAAAATCATGATTTTGCTGGCATTAATCTTCAGATTGTTTTCCTTTGCATATGTGGCTAACTTGGGTGCACATTTTGCACTAGCCATTGACTAGTGATAATTGACTTTTGGCGAGTAAGAAATTGTATGCTGTCTGTTATGCTGTCTGTATGTATACAATTGAGGTAGCAAGTGCCATTTTATGGCTGGCTATTAGCTTGCAACTTAATTTCTACCCCCTGTGGCTAACGGCACTATAAATTCTTTTAGGGCTAGATCTTCTACTGGTGTTAAGGATTAGATGCGCTGTGTGGTATCTCTGTGCCTGGGACCAGATCAATGGGGCAATCATAAGGGCGGTGGGGAGGCAAACTCTCTGCTTTGCACTTGTCAAAGATATCCATGAAGGACGCATATTCCTTCGGAACAACAGAGGTAACAGAACCAACCACATGATTCATAGAGACCAATGCTTGGCATGGAGACACCAGACCAACAGGAGTGGATAAACAGTGTTATGAACGGGTTATGTTTTTTCAACCAGGAGATTCCTAGTATAATACCGAACTGGGACGTGGCAATGAGGTCATACGTGATAAGTTCTGAATGGATACCTGAAATACTAAGAGTGAGTGGCTGGGTTTGTTGTCTGATAGGGCCAGAGACAAGGGGTGATCACACACCTTTACCATGCGTTGTAGCCACATTTGTTTCACAGGGGATCCGGGAAAGAACATCTACTTTTCCTTTTCGGTGCTTAACAGTGAAACAATAGGCTTGTAGGTCTAGAAACCCCATTGCATGACCCTAGGGTTGGATTCCTTCAGTTGGCTAATCCAAACGAGGGGTGAGTGGTCTGTAACGAGTATGAACTTTCGTCCTAATAGGTAATACTTAAGATGAATAATGGCCCGGGCCTCTAGTTCCAAAACAGAGTAATTTCGTTCACGTGGGAGCAACTTGCAACTGGTGAATAAGATGGGATGTTCTAATTCATGGCAAACCTGGGATAGCACGGCTCCTAATCCTGTAAGGGAGGCATCTGTCTGTAAGACAAACTCCTTATATAAGCTGACTACCTTTTAGGATTGGGTTCTGACACACCGTTTGCTCTAAGGTGTTATAACATATCTCATCCTCGTCATTCCAATGAAGTTTCTGGGGTTCGGCATTCTTAAGTTTATCTGTCAGCCGGGCTGTTTTGTCAGAAAAGTTAAAGATACATCTCCGATAGTACCCTATTAACCCGAGAAAAGCTCCAAGATCTCTTTTAGTTTGAACAGTTGGTGTTTTACCTTCTCATGTTGTGGTTGTACATTTCCGTTCCCTACGAAGAAGCCAAGATATTTTAAGGCTAATTGGGCCAATCTGCACTTAGCTGGATTAGCAGTAAGACCCGCGTTTGAGGACTTTCATGATTGGTATAAAGATGGAAGAGATGGTCCTCCCAAGTCTAGCTATACATGAGGATATCGTCATTATAAGCTCTGCAGAAATAAGAATACAGTTGAAGGATTTTAACCATGAGGTGTCGGAAAATGGCTGGTGTACCGTGTAGAGCGAAAGGTAATACTTTAAATTGGAATAATCGTAACAGCGTCTCTTTTCCTTATCTGGTCCATAGACGGAAATTTGCCATTATCCCTAGGTTAAATCTAGGGTAGATAGAAAGATGGCTCCTCCGAGTTCATCAATTAGGTCCTCAATGCGTGGCATGGGATAGGCATCGAAGTATGATATGGCATTAACTTGACTGAATCTCCAGGAACGGTCAGGTTTTGTGACCATCACAATAGGAGAGGACCATGGGCATGAGGATGGCTCATTAATGTTGTCTTTCAACATTTTGTTGACTTCCTCGATCACGATCTGCTTACGGGCTTCTGGGAGTTGATATGATTTTAAGCTTACCACTTTACCCATAGGTGTTCTGATATAGTGCTATGTATTCTTCCCTCTCCCTGGTTTTTCCAAGAATACACTGGGAAATGAAATTACTACATCCTTTAAGTCTTGTTGGTGTTTAGTAGATAACTCTGAAGGGATTAAATCAAAGTGATCTATGTTTTCGGGAACCAGACAGGTTAGTTATTTGGCATGGGTGGATAATGATTCTATTTCCACTCTTTCAAGAGATTTACGTGTTATAATTGGATTTTCGGTTTCCTATCCGTTTGGGTTACTCGATACGTACAGGTTCTTGTTCTTTGCACAATTTATAAGGTCTTTGCTATTTGGAGACCAGTTTTTTCTCTGAGGTTTGTAAGACGACTGCTACTTTCTGTCCTATAGAGAATGACCTTAAACTCACTTTCTTATCTTAAGTGGCCTTTCGTTGGCTTTGAGCCTTTGCCATTTGAGTGCAAACTAAGTCTCGGACCAACTTCATATGTTCTCGCATTCACGTGGGGGTTTACGAGATGGGAATAGGGGCCTCCTCTCGTTCCTCCCAAATTTCCCGGAGCATGGCAAGGACATCTTTTGGTTCTCTTCCATAGAGCAATTGAAAGGGAGAGAAACCTCTGGAGGCTTGGGAGGTTGGGGTGTGGGGGAGTTCCTCTTTGCAAATGGTGCCCATGGTATCATCTGGTCCCAGTCTTTCCCGTCCTTGTCTACCAGTTTTCGGAGGATTTGTTTAAGGTTTTATTGAATCTTTCTACCAGGCCATCCGTTTGGGTATGGTACACAGAAGTTCACAAGGTGGTAATGTGGAGTAACTCTTTGACTTCGTCCATAAGTTTACTCATAAAATTCGAGGCCTGGTCCGTTAGTATTTCCTTGGGGAACCAGACTTTTACAGAAATACAGAAGAATATGTTTAAGGATCTGCTGTGGTGTTATTTCACATTGGGAATGCTTTGGGATATCGGGTTGCATAATCCACGATCACAAGGCCATATTTATTGCCCAATCTGGAGGTTTCTAGTGGTCCAATTATGTCCATACCAATTCTGGAAAAGGGGACTTCCATAATTGGCAACAGATTCAGAGTAGCAGGTGATGGGATGTGCGTGTCGGTCTTTTGACACATTTCGCACATTTGGATGAAAGTTAGTACATCGCCGTGGATGCCTGGTGAGTAAAGCTTTCCACTAATGTGTGCCTGCGATTTGGTGTCCTAAATGCCCCCCGTTAAGGCGGGGATGTGCAATTTCCATTACAACCGTTTGATGGCTTTGTAAGAGAACCTTCACATTTACCCTAAAGTTGGGAACAATAACACCTGCTAAGACGTCTATCCCGAACTTCCACGCTAGGCCAGATTTTGGGGCTAATCGAATGTAAAACCCCGAAGGGTGTATCAAAACCAAGTCTGTAGGAATCATTCCTCTCTTCCCAGGGGGAATGGTAGTTTCCCTACTGCTACAGATGTGAAACCCTGAATTGTATCCAGGTGACTTACGAGTTGATTGGTCCCACCAACTCAAAGGAAGAAGTAGTCCTTGAAGGGGCTTCTCTGTCGAGATGAACTTGGCAATTCGGACCTGCAGCAGGGCTTCACCGGGCAAACCAACGGTCCAGGAGTTGAAGCAGCTGTCCTCTTCCAGCTCTTCTTCGTTTTTTTCGTTCCAGTGGTCGACTCTGCTTTCCAGTCCAAGAGACTCGCCATTTAAACAGTTTCCAGCCTAGCTGTCACTAACTCCTTGCCGGACAGTCAACCAGCCAATCACGCCAGAGTGCATTTGGGTCTCCTAGGAGACTAAGCACAGGGAGTTTCGGGCACCTTCTTCACTTCCTGCCCACCCCAGACACTCAGATGCCAGAGGTGGTCTTCAGTCCTGAAGCCCGCCAAACGCACACGAACAAAGGGACCAAACCTGGTTTGGCGCGCAGAGACAAACTCTAGAAGGACCTTTCCAAAAAGAAACAGCGAAAAAAGAAGACTGGGACCCGTTTAAACAAAGGGGCTTAAGGCGCCATCTTGAAAAACATGGCTCACGTGATTTTTAGCTACCGGTGTTCACGGTCGGGAAAAATCATGGTAGTTTGTTGTAAAAACACTGCCACCAGACTTTTCAATAGGAAAGGGTAGCATTTGACTGCTACATGAGTATTTAGACACAGGGGATACTTTGTAACCCCTCTAGCACTCCATTGTAAGATGGTGTGTGCTGGGCCTAGGAATTTGGAAAGCCTAGTAAAGTCAATTTCACTTTACATTCTCTGGGAAACCGTAGTTTATCCCAGAGAAGGTATTCAAACCTTTCGGAAGTCTAAAAAGACATCCCTGTGTCACTGCACTAAGGGTGCTGTGTAACACACATGAAAAGATGCCTATGGAGTTATCTTAAAACTCCATAATCAAAGAACACAAGAGTAAAACATGCATCAAAATACATAAAAGAGTGGGACAAAAAGGCTCACTCTCTTTCCAGGAAAAATAATCAAGTCCTCAAAATCCAGCAAAGTTGCTGGGGGTCTCGAATGTGAAGGGAATTGGCACATTTTTGAGAATTCTCCTTAACAGTTTTGTAAGAGAACCTTCACATTCACTCTAAAGTTGGGAACAATAACACCTGCTAAAACGTCTATCCCGAACTTCCATGCTAGGCCAGATTTTGGGGCTAATCTAATGTAACACCCTTAAGGGTGTATCAAGACCAAGTCTGTAGGAATCATTCCTCTCTTCCCAGGGGGAATGGTAGCTTCCCTACTGCTACAGATGTGAAACCCTATTGATTCCTTGGTGGCGATGGAAGGAATAGAGGCTCTCTGACTACGTTTTTGAAATTGTAGCGTGCCCTAATTAGTTTCAATTGGGTCACATCCCACTGCTGACATCATTTGTAAGGAACTCATGATGGCAACAGTAAAGACATACACAAGTGATCACAGTTCAAGGGTTTTTATTGAACTATAAATGCAGGGTTAAAAAAACTCCTAAACTAAATCTAAGATGGGAGCAAGCGTTGACCATCAAATGAAAAATAAGGCAGTCCTAGTGGCAGTGTCAAAATAAGAAGGGCCTGTACTAAGAAAAATCTTTTGCCAAATCCTTACAAATAATCACAGAGAGTGAGGGATAGGGTATCAAAACAAAGTAAAACTGTGTTCAAATAATAAGTCAGGATGTTATTGCCTTAAGGTCTCCCATCCCCATGTTTTTAGCACGGAACAAGGTGGGACTTTGGAGCGCAGCACACGCTCGAGCCTTCCCAGCACAAGCTAACACTTCCATATCAGCTATCGGGTTCTTCGATGGTTAAGTGTCTTTTCAATAAAAGTCTCTCACCTTCGAGCCTGATGCTCTCAACAAACACACACAAATGCTTTGTTCTATGAGCACTTTAGGTGATGGCTTCACCTCTGGGTCCCCCCTTCTGCCCGCAGACCCCTCAGAAATTGTATTCAACAAATTCACAAGAACGTTCCCTTCTCAGTGAACTTTGGGGTGATAGCTTTCCACCTCTGGATCTCACTCAGCTGGGCTCTGATCCAAATGACAAGGGGGACACTTCCTTTCCCCTAGTCTTGCAATACTTCTTGCTTTCACAAATCTTAATGTCTTTTAATCAAGTTTTCGGGCTTTGCCCCTCTCCATCTACCGGGTTCACTCTCGCCAACCTTTCCGATACACAGTTCATGTACTAATTTTCAAAATGCGGGTTTCACTTCCTTTAGCTTTCGTAATCTGCCTGTCAGAAACTCTAGATGGTACAGAGGCTTTTACAAGACCCCTGTATGACCACGTTGACCTTTCTTCGCCCCTTTCCAAGGGCTTCTGGTTACAGTAGTTTCTACCTTTGGGTAATCACCCAGAGTTTCCTGCTTAAGCACCCACGTTTTGCCGTACTCCTCTGTTGCTGGCTTCCCCTTCTTTTATCAATGTATCATTAAGCCTTTCAAAGTTCAAATTAGCCGTTGGTTATTTTTTTCCGTTCAACACAGTTTGGTTACTTATCGATTCTCCCCTTGACTTACCAGCTGTCATGAACTCCGTGCCTTTCCTTGTCCTTGGAGTTAAGGTTGGTACCGACAAGACCAGCTTCCTTCCCCAGCTTGATTATCAGCGGAGGAGTGTCTTGCATACTGTAGACCTCTGCTGCCGCACACGCTGGCTATTGTTTGCGGTCTTATGCTTTCTGCAGAGGTTTTTCACTGGCCTTGATTGAAAAGGGCAAGGTTTATTCTCTCCTTGTCACCCTCTCTGTCTGCGCCATCTTTCTCCTCCTTTTGAACTGCCATGCTGACTTAGCTCACGGCGTGCGGTCTGCCTTGCTCGTCCTGTGCTATTTTGTTCCATTTATCCCTGTGAAGAAGGGAAAGGGCCATCAGGTGTGTATGATTCTGGTCAATTGTCTGACTTTGCCTGACCCTGGTATTGGCACATGTCAGGTAAACTGCCCTTGTCCAGTCCGTTGTCTTTCATGTTGTACGAAAGTGTTAGTGAGGAGAGAGGGGGCAGTGTTTTGGAATATCCTATGTGGTAGGCTGACGAAAAAGGTGTTTAAAGAAGAAGTGGGATACCGCGTCTCGTCCGTCGGTGTCCCACTCCCTAAGGACCCCCCATCCAGGTGACCCTCCCTCTCTGGTCCACCCCCAGGAACTGGATCCAATAGTGATGGCTGTGTCCTGGCCACCTGGATGACAGATCCCGGGGGACTAGCTAGGGAGACAACTTCAGGTTTAATTACCTGATATAGTTTGTGGGTATGGTCTTGTGAAGTAGCCCAATTGCTTGGCGCTTCATGAGGTGTCTTATTTAGATATTCGTACAGTAGCATCTATACAAATGCATATTAATCTGTGTTAACCGTTAATGATCTTTGTGGCTCCAAACATAGCACCCCCATTTCTATTAATACTGTGTTGTACCTTTTATTTACTTACCAAGAGAAGATACTGTTGTAAAGTTTGTTTTTCATACTGTCAATAGGTATATATTATTGCATTTCCATTTCTTATGTGTCGTCTTTCCCTCTGTGTTAGTACGCTTGGGACTTGAAATACCGCCCTTTCTTTGTTCTGAATGCAGAACAGAAAATATATTTATCATTTAGTTACCCTTCGGTAATGCTTTGTCATGCCGGTTAATGCATGTCTGTTTGGAGAGTTAACTTTCAAAATCTCTATATGTTGAATTACCGAGACTCTCCCGCGAAAGAAAGCATATACTTTCCTATATTTCAATTGCGCTCTTGAATGCTAGAGATATTAATAATCAGGAACCCTCATCTCCTTTTGAGACAGCTTGTAGGAAAACACAATGTTAAATAAATCAATTACTTCGACTACGATCAAGCTCTAGTCATTATCACTTTGGTCAGAAGCTTACTTACAGGAAGGATTGATTCCTTTAAATCTCTGTACGCTCCTCTCTGACCGTTTTTAAATTGACAAATCTTGTATCTGGGAAGTCGCACTATATTTTGTAGTCGGCGTTTCACCAGTGCCTTTCATTTTTCGTACACTCTATGGTACCATTTTGTGATACTACTTTTGTGTCATAAGCAGAGCGGCGAAGGTGCCCGCCATCTTTAAATGATGTATAGGTGCCTAGATTCTAATTGTTAAACCACTAAGTTTATGTTACCGCCTTGATTTTAAAGAACGTTATTCTGTATACTAGGGATAAATTGGTATGCCCTTTGTTTCGGCTTTAAGAGATAAAATATATGTCTCATGTGGAGTATAGTCTGTCGTTCTGCATCTGTATTGATGTTAATTACCTTGGATACATCCGCGTAACCCGCGTGCGGCGCTAGTAGCTTCTATTTTGTAAAATATACAGCGTGGTGCTCTTATAATATTTGAGTACAGAAGCCGACGCGCAAGGACACGGCCATGAAATCTGGGATTTGTGAGGTGGAATTAAACCCAGGGAAAGACATTTAATGGATCGAGCAATGCAAATATACACATGTGAAATATACAATTTTGAGAAAACTAATGTCCTGATTTGAGAAAGGCACTGGATACCGAAACACGTGTTACCCTTATGTTTTTTTTTCTCCACATGATTGGTACTTTATAATTAAACAGAAGTAGCTTCTGTGTTGAAAACAAGTGTGGCACATGCATTTGTGAGAAACCAATCATTCTATGTATTATGTTTGGTACATTAGTGTATGATCCACTGTTGTATTGACATTAAATAATGATTGGGTCATTGGGAAATAAAATCCATGCAGGATTAAAAAAATCCTTATTACAATTATGTGAGTGTAAGTGTAATAGTATGTTTGTTTGAAGTATGTTGGCATTAAGGGAATGTTTAAAGTAGTTTGGTACCTGTTGGCGTATTCTAACTACATTACCTTTTAGAAGAGGTTTTGTAGTAACAAGAATTGTGATGGCGTATTCTTAAGTGTGTTGTAATGAGGGCATTTTTGAACTGGTTCAATACCTGTTGGCGTATTCTTACTGTTTGTGGTACAGTTTAGTGGGTAAATTTGGGTTGAAGGAATATTAAGTAGGCATTTGTTAGGTTTGATGGTAACCTACGTTTTGGAGTAACAGAGGTGTTGTTACATTGCAACCAACCACTTCTTTTTTGACATATGCAGTATAGTGCCCTGAAGTGGTTGTGGCACTGGTGTGGTATATTATGCCTACTGTTATGACAGTCTTTTTGCCAAGAGATACTTAACTGTGTGTAAAGCTAGTGAGCTAAGTTATTTTTGGTACTATCTGCATTGTACCTTAGAAGCCTTAGTATGACTTATTGGCTCTGTTAGTTTATTTGTATGCTGGAATGATTGAATTGCAAAAAGGGCGTAATATGACATGATTTGCATTCTGCAGAAACTGGTGAAATGTAATGGATTCACAATTTGGTATGGATACATATAGAAATCGTTTGTTAGGGATGTGTTCTTGTGAAACATGGTTGCAGACACTGCATGTATGTTTCCACGTGTATGAAATCTGGAATATTTCATTTATAGGGATGTTTTTGGTTTCCAGTACTTGTAGTAAGTACATTAGGAATTCTTAAGGATCTTCTTGTGTGCGTATGGTACATTTTACCATTCCTACACAGTCCAATTCTTGCCTTATACCTGAGACACTGTAAGTGCTCTTCAAGATTAATTGTGGCATTTCTATGAAGGACGAGCATTTGCAAACGCAACTGGTCCGAGCCGTTTAAGTAAATGTTGTGAACGATTGGTGACAATTGGAAGAGAAGAATGTTACATTTGCATAGCAATTTACTCCAGTTGTGTTGCTGAATTTAAATGGACCAGAGAGTTTGTGCATCGTTTGATGGGCCTGCAGATTTTTTGCGAGAAGAGACCTTTGTCTATGCTTTCTGATGGATGCGCACTTGAGTTTGTAGTGGACAGTTTTGTGGTTGTATTATTTGATGGAGAAAGAGTTGGTCATTGTTTCTTTAGCAGTACTTTTGGGAGATCTGTTATAGGTTCTGTTTCTATTTGTTTTCTTTTTTAAGGTACGGGGTACATATCTAGATGGGGTGTACAGTTCACACAGCCTGTTGTATTCTAGGATACAAGTAATGTCAGCAGTGACTTAGTTTGCATCAAAGTTAACTAGGAATAGACCATTGAGTGTACAAAGACATGAAAGTGCTACGTAACTCATACCTTCTTTAAACACTGTGCTGCCAATGTCAATCAATGCGTGATCTAGGGTTAGACCTTGCGATTTGTGAATAGTGACAGCCTATGCAAGAAACAGAGAGAATTATTCTCTGCGTATGTATATGTCTTTGAAAAGAAGGAAACGTGTTATTGTGCGGCCAATTTGTTAAACATCTGCAAGTTTGTCAAAGTGGATGTTGACAAACTGAATGTTGTCATGTGCAAATGTTTGGAAGCCAACAACTGTACCAATTGCTCCATTGACTACACCTTGTTCTGTATCAAGGTTACATTTTTGAATTACTCTGCAGCTTAGGCACAAAGTTAATATTGTCTCCAATCCAGGTGTCTTAGAGATTTTTCTAAGCTATTTAGTCGTGCTGTTGCTTGTTGACACATAGGGAGTGTCATGCTGTGCACTTCTAGTTTGTCTGTGGAGCTGATATGCACTATGGGTTCAATTTCTTTTATTTAACATTATCTCGTTGATTTGACTACAGCTTGCAAGAGTTGGCATTAAGGACATGCATTTTATATTTTGTTGAGTTAATTGTTCCATGACATCAGGAGCAGATGTGTTTTGGCAGTATAGCTCATGGATTAGTCTACTATTTAAGAAGGATTTTACATCTTGAGTAAGCAGACCAGTTCTAATGCTTTTTAAAATGTTGGTATAGATGAGGTCTGCAGACTGAAGCATGTTTTGAGTTCTCTGTAGTGAAAATGTTGCCAGTGATTTACATTTCCAGTGCTGCTGAGTGTGTTGCGGCATTTTGTGTCCCAATATTTTGAAAATAGGTTGCCATTTTACTGCAAACTATAGGAGATCTCCGAAACAATGTGTTTTCCTTCAAACAGTTCTTCGTAGTCATTATTTAGGACTTCCTGCATTCTGAGCTGAATTGAAGCCAACATGAGGTTGTAAACCATGGTTACTTAATCTATTAGGAGCACTTTCATTTGTTTCAGAATTCTGTGTACTTCAGTAGCAGCTTCTGCTGATCATTTGTAGTCTTCTAAATTTGTTTTGGTGTTCCACTGGAAGTAGTAGTCGGTGTAAAGTTACACCTACGTTGTAGGCATCTAACCCTGTGGGGGCTGTTACAACGTCTGAAAGTTTGTTGTTTAAGTTTCGTAAAAAATGTGCTGATTATTTTAATTAAGAATGTTTTACGAGAACCAGCTGAACCACTTACATACTGGACCAGAGGGTTATGATGTTTACAAGTTTTAGTTTCATGTTTAAAACCATGTTCCATTTCTTCAGTGACTTCTATATAAATGTTGAGTTGTTCATCATTTAGCTGTGATTTGAGCACTGACAAGTCTTCTTCAGATTGTTTATATTAATACATGCTATGTATTATGTTTTACCTCAGTCATGGCTATTTCTGTTTCATTTAGAATGCCTCGCTCTCCAAGTGGTTCTTGGCTTCCTGTGAGGGAAGGTTGACTGCCCTAGGTGTTTCTTTATCTATTTGAGCTTCAATTTCTTCCTGTTTTTGTCATTCGTTGTCCAACATTTCTTTGTATTGTTTGAAATTGACATTTGCTATACTGCTTTAATTTGCTTTGAATGCAACTTCAAATGAGTCATAGTCACCTAATAATTCTTCATCTTTTCCCCTAGATTTAAAATGTTGGCAGTAGGGCCATGTAATACAGTTCTCTATGTTGCAGATATTTAAATGATAACTTTATATTATTCATTAGGCTGGGTTTGGTAAGTTTTAGTAGGCTTCCTTCATAAATTGAGACTGAATATTTTTATGACCTTGTTTTTGTAGAAATAGTTTTTAGCTATGTCGTACAGGCACATGTTTTCCAAAGCTGTACTTCGAATGGATTGTGTCTTCCCACGTATTCCTCATCTTGTGATAATTCGTTATCTCCAGCTTCGCTGCTTCGGAAAAATGTTTTCTCAGCAGAGGGCGCTGTGCTTGAGGTTGTGGCGTCGATTGTTCTTCTACGGACTCCGTGCTCTGTCGACGTCAGCAATGGTATAAATAGCTCGAGCCGCGCCTGTTGCTTCAGTTCTGTTTTTCCGATCGCTTCGCGATCGAGAACGGCGTGCTTATATTTTCTGTGAAGAAAATGTTGTCATCTTCAACTCCTTCGACACCCAAGACGGTGTTCAAGAAGTGTGTAGATTGTGGATCTAAAATGTCGATCACTGATCCCCACCGGATTTGTCTCTGGTGTCTTGGTTCCAGTCACCGAACCGACGACTGCGGGTCCTGTCAATCGTTGACCGAGAAAGCTCTTTCGTGAGAGGAGAGGTAAACTGTCGGTGGGGAGGGAAAGCTCTAAGAATGCTATGTTAAAAAGACATAAGAAAGCGACTGATTTGAAGGAATCGGATCGCCATAGGCACTCAAAGAGATCTCGATCTAGGAGTAGATCGAGACACTCTTCGTCATCATCTAAAAAAAAATGAAGAGGAGACATAGATCTCCATCATCTTCTTCTTCAGAGTTGACCGAAGAAATTCGATGTCCGACTAAATCGGATTCTCCCAGTAGGTGGGAAGAATTCCCCAAAAAGATGATGGAGGTTTTCGAGAATGCGGCCCGACCCCCTCGAAAGACCCTCGAAAAAGCCATACCCCTAAAGTCGCTCCATTGGACGACAAAGGGAAGTCCAAGACTACCATGGCTAAGACCGGTAGCGTCGAGGAATCTAAAAGAACTAGTCGACGTAAATCCGTCGAAGACTCTTCGAGAGTCGAGCACTTCTCCTGTGCCATGTAAAAAACACAAGTCATCGAAGACTTCGACGTCGATAATTTCGACTCCAAAACCAAAAACATCCTCGACGCCAGTATCAAAGTCATCTTCGAAGTCTTCGAAGATCCCTTTGACAATTTCGAAGGATTTATCAATTCCTTCGACGCAGATAGTAGAGGAAGAAAGGAGGTTCGCTCCATTGCCCAGATCAGACTTTTTCAAGTCTATGTCAGCAATTTATGAAGAATCTGCTTCAGAAGAGGACGAAGTTACTCCTTTTGGAGTTTCTTATGGTACAATACAAGTTCCTGAGGAACTTATTGATCAGGAATATAGAATGAGAGACCTGAGTGATACTCTACATTCTGCCAGTGGAATTGACACATCCCCAGAATTAGAGTTCGCCAGACCTGATCCTTCAGAGCATGCAGATGCTGGGTACAGGGGCCTTATGACCAGGGTAATTGAGTATACGGGTTGGGGTAATACTTCACCCATTTTTTAACAAGATGACATGACGGATATAATCATCAAGGGACCTCAGAAAGATCCTGTTCTCCCTTTCCACAAGGCCCTTCAAAGGACTGTGGAGAAAAACTGGGAGAAACCAGAGAGTATTGCTGCTGCAGATAGCACTTTTCCCAAAAAATATAGACCAGCTGGAACGGACCCTGAATATTTGAATAAACATCCGACTCCAGAGAGTTTAGTCATTCAGGCAGCATCCACTTCAAAACAAACTGCTTATCCAACTATCCCTCCAGATAGAGAGGATGAAAAAGTTGATGCCTGGGCACGTAAAGTTTTCACGTCAGGCAGTATGGCACTTAAGTCGGCAAATGTCACCTGTACCCTAGCCAGGTTTACCCATACCCTGTGGGACTGTATTTTGGCGACGGCTGATCATATTCCGGAAGGCGAGGAAAGGGAAGGCTTCCTGAATATAGTCAAAGACGGGAAGGAGGCAATGGGGGGAATGTCTCCAGTCTGGACTGGATACTGCTGATAGTATCAGCAGATCCATGGCTGCAAGCGTTGTGCTACGCAGATTTGCGTGGTTGAGGAAGTCGGGGTTTGCACCAGACGTGCAAGCTCGACTCCTCAACATGCCCTTTGATGGCTCGAGGCTCTTTGGCAGAAAGGCTGATGAAAGCCTAGAAAAACTTCAGACCTTGAAAGCGGCAGCTAAATCACTTAGCGCCTCTTTGCGCCAGCCTCTAAAACCCTATTTCGGCTCATCTTCCTGGAGGGGTTGTTCTTTTCGGTACTACTCCTCTTTTGGTAGAGGAAGAGGACAGGCTTCTCAAAGGGGCAAAAGAAACTTCCCTCGTGGAGCACGAGGAAAAGTGCAAAATCAGCCTCAGGGGTGGCATATGTACCCTCAGCCACTCCTGCAGCCGCCTCCAAATCACTCTGAGACCTTGTTGCACAAAACACCAGTGGGAGGCAGGATCTCTCAGCATCTAAAGGAATGGCGGGGCATTACCTCAGATGCTTGGGCACTGGAATCAGTAGCCCAAGGTTACTGTCTCCCTTTTCTAAAAAAGCTTCAGAATCATCCACCGGGAGCCAACTCTGCCACAATTCCGGATCCGCTCCTGTTGCTGGAAATTTTAACCCTGCTAGAGAAAGGTGCCATAGAACTGGTACCTGTAGCGGAGAGGAACAGGGGTTGGTACTCCCCATATTTTCTCATCCCAAAAAAGGACAGAGGACTGAGACCCATCTTGGACTTGAGAAACTTGAACAAGTTCCTCAGGAAGGACAAGTTCAAGATGGTGACTCTTTCTCAGCTCCCTCAGGCTTTCCAACTCCAAGATTGGTTGGTATCATTGGACCTTCAGGATGCTTACTTTCATGTGCCAATTCATCCAAAGCACAGAAAGTACCTGAGGTTCGCGATTGGCAATTCTCATTATCAATTTCGAGTTCTGCCATTTGGGTTGACCTCCGCCCTGAGGGTTTTCACCAAACTGTTGGCGGTTGTGGCAGCAAGTCTCAGGAGAGGGTGCATTCACATTTACCCCTACCTGGACGATTGGTTGACCAGAGCAAGTTCTCCAGTACAAGCTCAGGAACATCTTTCGATCACCTGCCATTTCCTCCACAAATTGGGCTTCTCCCTCAATTTCAAGAAGTCCCACATGATACCATCCCAGAAGCTCCAGTTTATCGGAGCAGTCTTGGACACTTCCTCGGGAAAAGCCTCGCCTCCCGAGGTGAGAGCTCTCCACATCCAGCAGATGGTAACAAAATTCCAGAATGCCCAACGTCTACCGGCCTTCGATTTTCTCAGGTTGCTCGGCCTCATGGCATCCTGCGTTTTCCTAGTACCAGAGGCCAGGTTGAGAATGAGATCCCTTCAATGGGCACTCAGAACTCAGTGGTCTCAGTTCTCAGGCAATATGTCGGATCTTCTGCAAGTCCCGAGCGCAGTTGCTCAGGATCTTCTATGGTGGGCTTACAACAACAACATTCTCAAGGGAGAGTCTTTTTGGCAACCATGGCCGGAGATAACAGTAGTGACGGACGCCTCACTCACGGGGTGGGGAGCACACACCAACGATCTGACAATCAGCGGTCTTTGGTCTCCATCGGAACCCAAACTACACATCAACCTTTGGGAGCTGAGGGCAATCAGACTAGATCTGAAGGCCTTTCTGCCCTCTATACAGGGAAAGAATGTCCTGATAATGACGGACAACACAGTGGCCATGTACCACCTCAACAAAAGAGGAGGAGAAGGGTCACTACCACTGTTCAGAGAGGCAATGCAGCTATGGTTCTGGGCAATACAAGAAGGAATCTCTCTATCGGCAATTCACCTAGCCGGAGAGAAGAACACGGCGGCAGATGCTCTGAGCAGGCAGAGCACGGTCTCTCACGAGTGGGAGATAGCTCAGGAAGTCCTTCTGGAGATCTTCGCCCTTTGGGGAACCCCTCAAGTGGATCTGTTCACCACCGCGATCAACCGGAAGTGCGATCAGTACTGCTCAAGGGAATTTCCTCAAAGAGGAGCTCTGGGAGACGCATTCGTAGTGGAGTGGAAGTTTCCACTGCTGTATGCGTTTCCCCCAGTCCCCGTGATTCCTCAAGTAATCAGAAGGTTGAGAAAGTTCAGGAAAACCATGATCCCAATTGCCCCGGATTGGGCCAGGAGAACGTGGTACCCGGACCGTCTGGACATGTCTATCTGCCCTCCAATACGTCTTCCGCAAAGAGAGGATCTTCTCTCGCAAGAGGAAGGTCAGGTTCTCCATCCAGAGGTCAAGACACTCAACCTTCACGCATGGTTTCTGAGAGGTTGAGATACAAGGATTGGGATCTTCCGGATGACGTAATGGAAATCTTGCTTTCGGCCAGAAGACCAGCAACAAAATCTTTGTACCGATGTCGCTGGAACAGGTTTAGTAACTGGTGCAAAGACAAGGATGTGGACCCTTTTCAGTGTGGCACCCCAATGGTGCTTTCCTTTCTGCTACATCTAGCTAATCTGGGGCTCCAGATAGGAACAATAACAGGATACCTTGCTGCGCTATCCATTTTCAAGCGCTCCTCGGAAGAGGTTTAATATTTCAAAATACCGTTAATCATTCAATTCTTAAAAGGGCTTACTAATGTATACCCTCCAGTACCTTTTCATGTACCAACTTGGGATTTAAATTTAGTACTAAAATTCTTGACTTGCATACCTTTTGAGCCTCTGCATTCATGTCCATTGAGGCTTTTAACTCTAAAAACTGTCCTTTTTGTGGCCCTATCATCAGCCCGCAGGGTTAGTGAACTTCAGGCTCTCTCATGCAAACCACCATATACTATTTTTTATAAGGATAGTCCTTAAAGTTAAACCTTCGTTCTTACCAAAAGTAGTCTCGGACTTCCATTTGTCACAAAAAATAGTACTACCAACTTTTTATCCTCCTCCTCATCTGGGCAAGGAAGAGGAGAGATTACATTGACTAGATCCCAAGAGGGCTTTTAGTTTTTACATCTCAAGGATGTCTAAACTGAGACAGGATGACCAACTATTCGTGGGTTATACTGCTCATAAATTAGGATCATCTGTAACAAAACAGACCATTTCCCGCCTGATCATATTAGCCATAGTTGAATGCTACAGATTAGCGGGAAAAGAACCACCAGATGGGCTTCGTGCCCATTCTACAAGGGGAATGGCTACTTCTGCGGCTCTAAAGAGGGGAGTCCCGGCAGCAGATATTTGTGCAGCTGCAACCTGGAAAACCATGCATACTTTTGTTAAACATTATTGTTTGGATATTGCTCCTCTAATGAGAGTTTATTTGCCAAGGCAGTTCTGCATTCTGTCCACGAAAACTGAAATGGGTACTCCACCTCCAAAAAATTGATACTGCTATGGGAGCCTATCACAAGATGAGGAATACGTGGGAGGACACAATCCATTCGAAGAACAAGTTACTTACCAACTGTAACGTTCTTTCGACTGGATGTGCCTCCCACGTATTCCTCATCGACCCTCCCATCCTACCCCACAGTACAGTTTGTTTTCTTACACTTTCCTCTCACGAAGAATGTATCGGTCATGGGGCACGCCTGGGTGTTCCTCCTATATGTTTCATCGAAAAAACAGAACTGAAGCAATGGGCACGGCTCAAGCTTACTCCTACGTCCCGTCCCCTTTCCTCCATACTTGTGGGACATCTCTCCGTCCTGTGGGACGGGACCGGAGCACTTTGTAAAAAGCATCAAAATTTTTCCAAAAATGTGTCCTTCCTCTCTTTCCTGCGCGGGGCCCGGCACGCGACTGTAACCCCGCCCACCTTGGCTCCGCCCCACGCATCGCCCCATAGTCCTTTTCTCCGCTCAATCGGGGCCGGACGCACTTGCATCCTCGGAAGATTTTCTTCCCTGTTTTCCTCTCTGGCTCTCGCTAGCGTTCGTCTTCTAGTCTGTCTATGTCTTTTAAATTAGACTTTCTAGACTGCTCTTCGTGTCATCGTCGCTTCGCGAGTGCGGATCCCCATCCTCTTTGTTTAGAGTGTTTGGGTCCGGAACACCGCTGGGACTCCTGTTTTTACTGTGACTCCCTTTCGGTCCGGGCTCTTCAACGTCGGTTGGAACGGTGGGAGGAGGTGTTCCAACGCGCTCCTCTATCTCATTTTCAGGCGTTCATCGACGAGAAGAAACGCCCGGTAAGTTCTTTAGTTTTCAGAGCACCCCGGCCGGGGGATACCTTCCCGGGTTCCTCTCGAGCCGGGAGGGGCGTTGATCGCTCTGTCACTGGGGTTCGCCCTGAGGTGCCTGTCGGGCCTAATAATTCTACCTGAGTTTTCTCCGAGGGTCTCCGTAAGTAGCCTGTGTACACTGGAGTAACTTCCGAGGCCTCTCCTGTGGGGGCTGTGTGTAGATCCAGTACTGCTGAGTCACAGGGTACCGGAGCTTGCTCTGAGGCCTCTCTTTCGGCTTCCCTTACCAACAAGACCGGGGTGCGCCCCGAGGCCTTGGCTGGGCTTGTGTTTACCGAACGGATGTTAGAGGCCCGTGCCGATAAGGCTATTACCGGGCCTAGGCCCGAGGTCTCTCGTACAGAGGCTAAGGCTACCAGCAGTTCTGAGGGGCCGGGCAGGGCCCTGTCGGTGAAAGCAGTTTTTCACCGTTCCCGCTCTTGTGGTGATACCAGATCTGTTGAGGGGGCAAAGAAGCAAGGTTCTTCTTTTACGGGCAGTGCTGAGGTCCTTCCTTCGAAGGCTCAGTTGGCGGTTGGTATGTCGCAGAAACATTCCAGGCCTCATAGTACCGGCTCTGCCGCGGTTCCTTATGTTAAGGCTAAATTTAAGACCCCTGATCCATCGACGGGGACCCCTGCCTCACCTCGTCACGTGCCGCAGTTCCCCTCAGATAAAGACAAAATGGCGGCCGTTCCCGCCACGACCACAGTGGCCATTTTAGGTACTACCCCTACAACTACGCCATCGGGCTCTGGTGTAGGGTTCGGTCCCTTGGGTGAACATAAAGTCACTTGTGCGTATCCTTACTGGCCCGTTTATGATTGGAACGCCCGGATGCCACTTCCACACAATGTTTTGTTGCCTGCAGGGGCGGCCCCTTTGATTTATGTGGATACGTCGGCGGAGGGCCCGGCGTAGCACCCTTCTCCGTTACGTCCCTGGATTTGTCCACCTCATGAGGCCTCCTCAGGTTCCGAAGCAATCTCCTGAGGACGCCTTATTCGGTAAATTTCAAGCGCTTATGCGCACCGATCCCTATAAGGAATATTTCAAAGGGCTTTTTAAGGAAATTTGTCCACCAGCGCCTCCGGCTCCACCCGTTCCTCTGGTGGTTCTGCCGACGTCTCCTTTGCCCGTGGTGCCTGCCCCTGCTCTTCCGCCTTTTCCACCGTTGTCCCCAGTGGCAAGGCAGTGCCTGACACGGTTCAGCAGGATCCTGACCTGTCAGATGACCCTCAAGGCGAGCAGGACAACGAGGACTTTCCCCGCTCTGTTAGAGCTTTTCATGACCGGGTACTGGACATGATGAATTTCTTAGATGTCCCGGTTCCCTAGGCACCTGCTCCACAGGAGGGCGTGCTTTCTGGGACGTTCACCCTGTCTCCTTTGGAGCGTACCGGCCTTTTTTCTGCAGAAGGATGTTTTGGCTGAGGTCCGAAGAGTCTGGGAGAAGCCACACTCGGGACTTTTCGTCAATAAAAAGATTGACGCGAGGTACAGGCTGCACTCGTCGGAGGAAGCGGCCTTGTCGTCTTGTCCGCCTCTCTCCTCCACAGTGGTGGCTGTAGCCACGTTGCAGTCCAGACCTGCAGCATCCTCTTCCGCGACGGCTACTCAGGTCTTGGGAAAGGACGACGAGCTCCTGGACTCCCTAGGGAGGAAAATCTTTGCCAATTCGACCTTGCAGCTCAGGCAGGCCAATGCCGAATTGATTTTGGCGGGAGCTAACATGCGGATGTGGAAAGGTCTGTCGGAGTTTGAGGAGCATGTTCCGGTCGAGAAGTTGGAAGATTTCAGAGGTGGCCTTTCCGATGCTAGGGTCTTGGCCCAGGATCTCCTGGAGGCTGCGGCTCATCACGTAGACACCTCGGCTCGGGGCATGATGCTCGGGGTTGATACCTCGAGGCAAGCGTGGTTGCATGCCACTAAGTTTTCGAAGGAAGTGCAAGACAAGGTTTTGGACCTTCCATACGATGGTAAGGAGATTTTTCATTCTTCTACTGATGTAGAGCTCACCAAAACCAAGGATAGCACTCAAACTGCTAAATCATTGTCTGTTCTGGTTAAAGCTCCTTTCAAACCTCAGAGACCGTTATCGCAGAGTCGACCTTCTGGTTTCAGGGGCTTCCTCGACCGCAAATCGTGCAGAGTGGACAATCCTGCGGGAAATAACCGCCGTAGACAACAGCGTACGTGGTATTTCTCCCGCTCCTCAGCCTCCTCATCAGGTTCAGGTGGCACCGCCACCGATAAACCTGCCAAATGAGGTTTTTCCGCGCTCGCACGAGACCCCGGTGGGAGGGCGCATTGCGTCTCATTGGGAGGCGTGGCAGACCATCACAGAAGACAGATGGGTCTTGTCAGTCGCTCGGGCGGGCTTCCGCTTACCTTTACCCCCTACCCCACCCCTCAACCCTCCTTTTCAGCCGTTGGGGCTCACCCTCCCTCAACGCCGAGGTTCAGAAACTCCTGGACCTCAGGGCTGTAGAACCCGTTCCCTTTGGGGAGCGAGGGGAGGGCTTCTACTCCCGGCTGGTTACGGTGCCCAAACCCAACCAGGCTGGTCTGCGCACCATCCTAGACCTTTCCCAGTTCAACCTCTTTCTACCCCAAGAGAAATTCAGGATGATCACGCCCAGCCAGATACGCACCTCTTTGCATATGGGCTACTGGCTCAGCATTGTGGATCTTCAAGACGCGTACATGCATATCCTGATTTGGGCTCCACACACGAGGTACCTCCGTTTCTCTTTGGGAGAGGAGCACTTCCAGTTTCAGGTGCTTCCTTTTGGCCTCAGCTCGGCGCCGCGTGTCTTCACGAAGATAATGTCGGTGATTGCGGCCTAACTTCGTCTCCAGGGTATCCATGAGTATCTGTATTTGGAAGACTGGCTCTTATGCCGGGGTGCGCCCGAGGCCTTGGTGGGGCTTGGTGCTACCGAACAGATGTTCGAGGCCCGTGCAAGTAAGGCTGTTACCGGACCTGGGTCCGAGGTCCCTCGTACAGAGGCTAAAGTTATTAACATTTCTGAGGGTCTGGCAAGGTCTTATCGGTGAAGGTTGTTTCTCACCGTTCCTGCTCTTGCGGCGACACCAGATCTGTTGAGGGGGCAAAGAAGGAAAAGTCGTCTTTTACCGGCAGCGCTGAGGTCCTTCCTGAGAAAGCTAATTTGGCGGTTGGTATGTCGCAGAAACATTCCAGGCCTCATAGTACCGGCTCTACCGAGGTTCCTTATGTTAAGGCTAAAGTTAAGACCCCTGATCCATTGACGGGGACCCCTGCCTCACTTCCTCACATGCCGCTGTTCCCCTCAGATGATGACAAAATGGCACCCGTTCCCACCACGACCGCGGGGGCCATTTTGAATGCTACCCCTACAACTGCACCATCGGCATCAGGTGTAGGACTGGCTTCTGGGCCTTGTGCGCATCCTTATCGGTCAGTTTATGACCGGAACGCCCGGATGCCCCTTCCGCACAATGTTTCGTTGCCTGCGGTGTGGGCACCTTTGGTTGATCTGTCCATCCAGATATGGGAGTGGACCATGCTTCATGGTGTCTGGCTGCTTGCGGTGCACATCCCGGGCCAGCTGAATGTCACCGCGGATGCCCTCAGCTGGTGGACAGTGGTCAGCTACGAGTGGGAGTTGAAGGCGGAGATCCTCTCATGGTTTTTCTCGGCGTTGAGGCACACCCGAGGTGGACCTCCTCGCGACGGCGGGGAACAAGAAGCTTCCTATGTATGCCTCCAGAGGGGGGCTGGGAGCCTCCTCTCTGGGGGATGCTCTAGAGATTCCATGGCACAACATGAGAGTTTACGCCTTCCCGCCTCTGCCTCTAGTTCACCGGGCAATTTGAACTGTTCTCTTCTATGGATAGCCCCGTGGTGGCCGGCCAGGTTTTGGTTCTCAGAACTCCAACACCTGTCGGTGTGTCCGCCGATCAGGTTACCGGTAACTCCCGATCTTCTCCACCAGGGGGAGCAGCAGCTGTGGCACCCCTCCCCACAATCGCTCAGCTTGGCGGCATGGTGCCTGAGTTCAGGTCTTTGGAGCATCTGAATTTGTCTGCGGATAACATGCGTATTATCCAGGCAGCCAGAAAACCATCGACCAGATCTCAGTACAAGAGTAAATGGCTCAGGTTCTGTCATTGGTGTCTAGAGAAGAAATTGGATCCAAGGGGGGGGCCACGGTTGACACGGTGTTGTCTTTCGTGTTCTCCCTAGCAGAGTCAGGGGTTCATGTTCTGTCATGCAGGACTTACCTTTAAGCGGTCTCCGCTTATCTTTCTACGGACCAGTGTTCGTTTTCTCTGACTAACCCAGTTGTAAAGAGGCATTTCGCTGGTTTAACACGCCTTTACCCTCCAGTTCGTAATCCGCACCCGCCATGGGACCTGAATGTTGTCCTGACGGCGCTGTGCCATAAACCCTTTGAGCCAATAGCTGCTGTGGACCTCAAGTACTTGTCTTGGAAAGTGTCCTTTTTGGTCGCCGTCACATCGGCAGGGAGAGTGAGTGAGCTCCAGGCATTGTCGGTGGAGCATCCTTTCATGGTCTTACACAAGGACAATGTAGTCCTTCGAACTAATCCGGCTTTTCTGCCGAAGGTAGTGACCGAATTCCATTTGAATCCGGCTTTTCTGCCGAAGGTAGTGACCGAATTCCATTTGAATCAATCGATCTCCCTACCGGTCTTTTTTCCGAACCCCGCCTCTGAGGCGGAGAGTGTTCTACACTGTATTGATGTCCGAAGAGCTCTTAAGTTCTACCTGGATAGGACTTCCGAGCTTAGAAGTTCTCAACTTTTTGTGACTTTCGGCAACCCTCAAGGCAAGCAGGCGTCTAAGGCAACTATTTCTAGGTGGATTGCCGCCTGCATCATGGAGTCTTTCACTATCCAAAAGCTGAAAACTCCTAAAGGTATTCATGCACACCTGGTGCGGGGCAAGGCAGCTGCGGTTGCTTTTCAGAAGTATGTTCCCTGGGAGTCCATCGCTAGGGCAGCTACTTGGGCCTCTCCATCTGCTTTCTGTAAGCATTATTGCCTCGATATGAGTTCTAGAGCTGATGCTCAGTTTGGTCTGGCTGTGCTGAAGAACCTTTTTCAGTAAGGGGTATTTCCATCCACCCGTAGTTCCTGTAAGGAGTAATTGGGAATCTCCCACAAGTATGCAGGAAAGGGGACGGGACGTAGGAGTATTACCAGGTTACTCACCGTAGTGACCACCTTACTCCTAGTCCATAGTCCCCTTTCCTCCATACCCCCGCCCGCCGTCCCCTCTAATAAGGTTCCTCTGTTATTGGTTATGGGTCTCTGACCTGGCAAAGAAAAGGACTGAGGGGGGATGCGCGGGGCGGAGCCAAGATGGGCGGTGTTACGGCCGCGTGCCGGGCCCCGTGCAGGAAAGAGAGGAAGGACACATTTTAGAAAAAATGTGGATGCTTTTTACAAAGTGCTCCGGTCCCGCTCCACAGGACGGAGAGATGTCCCACAGGTATGGAGGAAAGGGGACTATGGACTAGGAGTAAGGTGGTCACTACGGTGAGTAACCTGGTAAATGTATACCATTGGTGATGTCGACAAAGTACGGAGTCCCTCGAGGAACAATCAACGCCACAACCTCGAGCACAGTGCCCTCTGCTGAGAATTTTTTTTTCCGAAGCTGGAGATAACGAATTATCAGAAGATGAGGAATACGTGGGAGGAACATCCAGTCGAAAGAACGTTACACTTGGTAAGTAACTTGTTCTTCTGTTTGGGTAGTATGTGTCGATTTCAATTGTTTTTTAAAATGTCCTGCTGTTAGGATCATTTGTGGCTATTGTTTCTAGCTCTTGGTAGGATTTTAGTACTCTTTTTCGGGATGAAGCTGGACCAAGGTTTAGCCAGACCATGTGATCAGATTTGCCCTATAAGGCTGTACCTGTTAAATAGTCTGCAGCTTCGTAGCACCCGCATTCCTATCGGAGAGCATTTTTATATCGAAGCAGTACGACTTTTGTGACAGTGTTTTGTCAGATGATATGTCATCCCAACGGTCTTTTAGCTCTGTTTTCTCAGCTTTGGTGAGATGGGCTGTGACCTATCTTGCAACTGCAGTGGGATTGTCTGCAATGTATTGTATGTCTGTTTGCATTCCACAAGAGGGCAATGATTGCAATGGTTGTATTGTAATCTTGGATGTTTCGCCCCTTTTAATGTTGTATACATTTTAGGGGATTTGCCTTTTATACTGAGTCTAACAGAAGACATCAAGCGTATTTACTTGTCCTTTTTTGCAAACTGGTTTAGGGAAGCCAAAGCGACATTTGGTATAGTATTTACCTTTGTTTTTCATATCTACGTTGCCAGTATTTGCCACACTTCTGTTGGAAGTGTAAGTTTAGTGTACTCGGGTCACTCTCTGTGGTTTCTGAAGGGATCTTGCAGATGATGTATTTTTCAATAAACTGTAAAACAGTGGCATCACTGTCATGGCCAAATTTGGGAGCATCTTTTATCCACAAAAGCATGTGGATGTGTGGTGCTCCTCTTGATTGATATTCTTTTCTCCAAAAGAAGTGTTGCACTTCTCCAATCGATGGAGTCTTTTTTTTTTTTGCTGATGAAGTGCAGCATGACAATGAAGCGATGGTGAAAGTACCATGATACATTGCAAAACAAAACGGGGTCTGGGAATCTCTCTACCAGCACGAACACAGCCCAATGACCTGTTCTTGGGTGAATAACCCCTGGGAGAGACTCTACCAAGTCTTTAGCTCACTGTCCCTTTCACAGAGAAGAAGGAAATGTCCCCGCATATCAGCCTTTGTCCTGCCCAGAGGCAGTCCAGCGCCAAAATGCTAGGCAATTCTCCCCTGAACAGGAGTACCATCAGTAACCCCATACACGTGTTTCAGCCTTGTTGGGCATCATCAGTGAGGTGAAGCTGCGTCCCTCTAAGAACAGTGAGCAAGGGGTCCACGTCTGATTCCCCTGGTAACTTAGGGTGAGATCCAAAGTTACTTGGTATGCAAAACAGAGGGGGGTCGGGGAAACTCTCTACCTGCACGAACACAGCCCATTGACTTGTTCTTGGGTGGTTGGCCCCTGGGAGAGTCTCAACCAAGTCTTTAGCTCACTGTACTTTTCACAGAGAAGAAATTTCCCCACATATCAGTCTGTCCTACCCAAGGGCAGTCCAGCACCGAAATGCAAGGCAATTCTCCTCTGAACAAGAGTACCACAGCAACCCCATACACGTGTTTCAACCTTGTTGGGCATCATCAGTGAGGTGAAGCTCCGAGGTTCCCATGATGGGCCTGCCAATACCTGATCACGATCTGAGGTTCACCGGTCAGGTGCTAAATGTTAGCCCAGTACATCTGTGGCTTTGTACACCGGAGTACGCTCCGAGGTCTCAGTTTCTGGAGCTTTCCACACAGACACCGGGGTACGCCCTGAGGCCTCCTTTTCTGGAGCTTTCTGTAGCAAGCCACGGCTTGAGGCCCCTCACGAGGTAGCTACACATAGTGGGTTGAAGCCAGAGGCTAAGGTTTGTACTGACAAAACCAGGAGACCTGTTCCTAAGGTCTTGTCTGTAAGGGTGATCCCTAAGCCTTCGCGCGCTCAAGGTCGCGGTGATACCGGTTCTGTCGAGGGGGCAAAGAGGGTGGTAATCCACCATAACTCTTCTGTCACCGGCTCTGCCGAGGTTTCTCCTCTGGAGGCTATTTTGGGTGCCCCGTCGAAGATGTCAAGTAAACATCCGATACCCCCGAGCGCCGGCTCGGCCGAGGATCCTTGTGTCAAGGCTAAGGTTTTACTTAAGTCCCCTGACCAGCCTGAGGAGTCGGTTGCCTCATCTGCACATGTGATGCAGTTCTCTTCAGGCATCGACAAAATAACCGCCCACCCCTCATGGTGCAAGGTGGCCATTTTGGATTCTTCCCTTACACCTACGTTCTCGACGGCAGGTGCTGGGAATTTTAGTTTTGGGGCGGAGCAGTCCTTTTCACCTCAGGTGAAAGGTAAAAATCTGTTCCACCCTGCTCGTATGCCGCTTCCATATACTGTCTCACTTTCCCCTACTTCTGCTCTGCTGAAATATGCGGACCCGATTGGAGGTGGGCCTTCCTGGCAACCATCCTCATTTCGTTCGTGAGGGTAGGCCCCTTATGAGAGGCCCCTGCTTACCCCAGCTCCTAAACCTTCATCAAAGGATGTATTTTTCAGGACATTTCAAAGGCTCATGCATTCTGACCTTATGAAAGAGTACTTTAAGAGTCTTTTCAAGTAAATCTACCCTGAACCTTTGGAGCCACCTTCCACTCCAGTGGCTCTGGCGGTTGTACCACCTCGTCCTACCGTTCCACCCCGATTGTCTCCCATAGAGAAGACACCGATAGAGCGGGATGGCACTTTAAAACCTGTGGTGGCCCAGCTGTCTGCCACCAATCCGCTGGATGACCCTCAAGCAGATCAGGATAGCGATGAGCAGCCCCGCTCTGTCAGAGCATTCCATGACCGGGTGCTGGATATGATGGCCCTCCTCGACATTCCAGTACCCGAGGCCCACGCTCCGCAGGAAGGGGTGCTTTCAGGAGCGTTCACCTTGTCACCAAAAGAGCGCACCGGCCTGTTCCTCCAGAAGGACGTTTTGGCTGAGGCCCGTAAGGTCTGGGATAAACCCCGCACCGGGCTACATATTAATAAGAGAATTGACGCCCGTTACTGGCTTCACTCCTCCGAGGAGTTAGCCTTAGCATCTTGTCCGCTCCCTCCCTTCCTCGACGGTGGTAGCTGCGGTCACGCTTCAATCTAAGCCGGCCTCTGCGACCTCTACGGCTGCGGCTCAGATTCTCTCCAAGGAGGATAAAATGACTCTTTGGGCAAGAAAGTCTTTGCCAACTCAGCACTGTAACTTCGCCAAGCAAATACCTAGCTGATCCTAGCGGCAGCTAATATGAAACTGTGGAAGGAGGTGGCTGATTTCCAGGAGTCCATTCCTGGTGATAGGCTAGACGACTTCAACGCTGGTTTGTCGGACGACACGGTGTTGGCACAAGATCTCTTGGAAGCTGCGGCACATCATGTGGATACCTCAGCTCAAGGCCTGATGGTGGGAATTGACACTTCCCGCCAAGCGTGGGTCCATGCGACAAAGTTTTCGAAGGAGGTGCAAGAGAAAGTTCTGGACCTTCCCTTTGATGGCAAGGAATTATTCCATCATCTACGGATGACGAGTTTACAAAGACCAAGGCGAGCGCCCAAACCGCCAAATCTTTGTCGGTCCTGTCAAAGGTCCCAGCTAAGGCCCCTTATACGCAGAGGTCAAGGTCTCAGTCTCGATCCTTCTCTGGTTCCAGGACCGCCTGGCGCGCAGGACTGAACCCGCGGTTGGTGGCACCCGTCGAAAACAGCAACGTGGTTGGTTTTTCTCTCGGACACCAGCCTCTTCTCCAGGAGCAGGTAGTCTCCCTGCTGACAAATCTGCAAAATATTTTTTGTTGGTCGCACGAGACACCGGTGGGAGGACGAATCTCATCTCATCTGGAGGTGTGGCAGACCATCATGGAAGATCGATGGGTTTTGTCCATCGCTCGGGTGGGCTTTCGCTTGCCCTTCCCCCACCCTTCAAACCTCCCTTCCAACAGACCGGACACCCTCCCTCAGAGCAGAGGTTCAGAAGCTTCTAGACCTCAGGGCGGTGGAACCTGCTCCCCACCGGGGAGCAAGGGGAGGGCTTCTACTCTCGACTATTAATGGTGCCCAAACCCAACCAGGCTGAGCAGCGCACCATCCTCTACCTTTCCCAGTTCAACCTTTCTCTTCCCCATGAGAAATTCAAGATGATCACACCCTGCCAAAGTCCTCTCTTCGGAAGGGCGACTGGCTCAGTGTAGTGGACCTTCAGCACGCGTATATGCACATCCTGATATGGAGGCCGCATCGAAAATATATCCAGTTCTCCCTGGGTGGGGAGCATTCCAGGTCTTCATGCTCCCGTTTGGTTTCAGCTCGGCGCCTCACGTCTTTACGAAGATGTGGGGTCATTGCGGGTTTCCTTCGTGTATATCCATACTTGGACGATTGGCTCCTACGCAGCCCTTGTCCTCTGATGGCTTTGAGCAATCTCCAGTCTCTCCTCCAGCTCCTGTTCCATATTGGGCTGTCGGTGAATTGGCGGAAATCTTCCTTGACAGTCTCCCAAGACCTGATCTTCCTGGGTTTCCGTTGGAACACAATCAACTTCAGGGTGTATTTGACGGTGGACAGGATTGCAGATCTATTCGCCATGTGTCAACTCTTCATCCAGTCAGAGTACATGATGACTTGGTGGTTCCAGAGACTTCTGGGCCTTATGGCCTCGTGCGTGCTTGCTCTTCCTCTGGCGCGTCTCAAAATGAGACGTACGCAGCTAGCTCTTCGGAGTCAGGAGTCTTGGTGCCAGGCTTCAAACTCTGATTCCAAGATGATCCCAGTTCCATCCTGCATGATGGCAGACCTTCTATGGTGGTCCTCGACCAACAATCGTACAGTGGGGACCCCCCTTCCTTGGGCATGTTAAGAAATACTTTTTGTAATGTATTAATTCATTTAGTTAGTGGTTTCATTCTGTTTAAAATCAATATAGAAGAATTTAGTAGAAAGGCGCTTTAAATTAGACCTTCGAGGATTATTCTCCTGTGGTCGGTTTTAAGTGGTATGCAATGGCATTTATAACGCGCCTGTACACAAGTGTTTCTAGGCTCAAAAAGTGTAGATTGGGACTTTTCAGCTTTCGTTATAAAATTGTGAAGAACTCTACGATGGAAATTGTTTTGTAACATACATTTTTTGGATTGATTTATAGTGGCTATGTGAACACTGGTAGATATAGTAAAGAATAGTTCATAGGCGTCCCTCTGCGAGAACGAACACGGCTAAATGACTTGTTTTTTGGGAAGGTACCCACTCTAGCGTCTGCAGCCACACTTTAGCTCACTGTACCTTTCACAGAAGGAAATATCCATTTGCATATCAGTCTTTGTCCTGACCACATGGGCCCCTGCGCAGGACAAAGACTGATAGCAGGGATATTTCTCCTTTATGAAAGGGACCGTGAGCTAAAGACTTGGTTGAGACACTCATGGGAGCCATTCACCCAAGAACAGGTCAATGGGCCGTGGTCGTGCCGGTAGAGAGACTCCCAGATCCCTCCTTTGCATATTAAGTAACTTTGGGTCTCACCCTTAGTTACCAGGGGAATCCAGGCGTGGACCCCTTGCTCACTGTCCTTAGAGAGGCACAGCTCCACCTCACTGATGAGGCCCGACTAGGATGAAACACGTGTCTGGGGTTGCTGTTGGTACTTCAGATGAGAATTGCCTAGCATTTCGGTGCTGGACTGCCCCTGTGAAGGACAAAGACTGATATGCAGGGATATTTCTCCTTTGTCAAAGCGACAGTGAGCTAAAGACTTGGTTGAGACTCTAGTGGGGGCCCATTCACCCAAGAATAGGTCAATGGGCTGTGTTTGTGCCGGTAGAGAGACTCCCAGATCCCTCCTGGTAGATATAGTGTTTAGGTTCATTAGTAGTTTTGCTTTTCTCTAAACATTTTTTTTGTTTCTGGTAGAGGGGCCTCACCTTTTTTAGTCGTGGCTGGTTTAGGTTTGTTCAGTGAGGTAACTAGCTTTTTAGTTTCAATTTTTTCTATAAATTGTTTTACAGGTGGATGACTACATGGCTTGCTTTTATTATCTGCTCTATTTTTTAGTCCGCATTTGCGGAGTGCTTTTGGGGAGTGCTGTTTAGCTGTAAGGATTGCAAGGACTGCATCTCCATTCTCTTCATCTGAACTAAGCTTGATTGTAGTCATAACCTGTAAACTGACACGCTGATCGTGATTAGGCTCCGCCCCTTTTACCCAGCAATCAACAAATACTGAGTTGCGCATGCATTTGCAGAGCGCTTTTGGAGAGTGCTGTTTAGCTGTGGAGCTTTCAGCTGACCAGCTACCAGCCCCCCATATTTTTTTTTTTTTAAACAAAAGCTCTCCTTAATTATTTGGTAAACCCTTGAAATCTTAATACCACCAATCTAATGTGACCAAGTACAATCTAAAAATATTGATGCCTCTAAACATCGAAAATCTTTTTAAAGAGTCATCATCTCATCCGTTGTAGGACATGTCAACAGAAGAAAAACAGGAACTTACACGAAGGAAAACCTCCAGCTCCAAATCCATATTGGTCTGTTCTGGCCCGCTTGTTCGTCCCCTCTACCGCTGAACTTAATTGGAGCACAAGGAGCTCAAGGGAAAACACCCTTGTTAACCAACTCTAAAACAGTGCTAAACAAGCTATCACGCTGTTCTGCTACTGAAATGCCCCCTTTAAAGACCGCAACGTCAATATTTAATGGCGCTGCCCTTACTGAACCCTTATTTAATGAAACCACAAGCATACAAACACTAACTTCCGAGATGCCACCAATTACATGTCCCAAAACCACCACAATATAAATCACCAGTGTAATACCTGTGATGCCGATGGCGATAAAAGAACTACCATCTGTACAAATAACAGATGATGAACTTTTAAAATAATCAGACTCAGCAGGACCCGGCTAGTATATCCAATGCCGTGGAATTCGAGCTGATTATTTACAACTCAAACAAAGAGTATTTAAATAAAAACATGCATGTACAAATACACAACGAAGAAGGATCATTCAAACCAGCTATATAGTCTCTAATGCGAGAAAGTAGCATAAGTGAGAATAGAAAGGAAAAATATGCTTTCCTTTCTTTGGGCCCTCCTCTAACCTGCTCCCTATTTCTTCCCTTCTCATTCCTGCCGACAAGGTGTCTTGTGTGATTCCCGGGGGTTCCTGTCGGAGACGTCCAACCTTCCACCATTAACCTGATCTGCACGAGCTGGGATTTCGTCCAGGGTTTTCTTCCCATTGAGGGTTTCCCTGGGAGTCCTGCCCGCTCTCCAGGGTCACATTACCCTGGGCTGAGTGGCCAGGGCTGTCACTGGGAAATCTTCACAGCTGCTTTAATTCTCCCAGTTGGAGTCATCGATTGCCAAGGTGAGCTGTTTGTGAGTTATTACTTAAATTAGTACTACAACAGCTTATATTACTCATAATTATACAGTGCATTAACATTCTGAGCAAATTAATTGACACCTCTATGATTGTAACAATCGAAAATTCTTAACAATGTCCAGAAGAGCAAATCAGTGATGACAATGTTGCTGTATCTGAAATTGGTCTAGCAACTAATGAACCAACTGAAGAACAAATATTGAAGCTCTTTCAAAAAACGAAATCTAAAAAAAAAATGTCAAAAGCAAAATGATAAAGGAAAGGGAAAAAAATCAAATACCAAAAAAAAACATCTCTAAATCAAAAACAGGGAAATTCATTGGAGGACTCATAACCCCTATTAGTAAAATAACACAAAATGTGGGTAAGAAAATAACCTTGACCTCATCAAAAGAGCCTACGAATAATGAATCGGAAAAGCGAGATGTTGAGATGTTCGAGATTGAAAACAACTCTTTACTATCTGAGTCCAATATAGGAAATATTGAGAGCGAGCTACTGAATCTCTCAACATACTCTGTATCTTCACTACCCATAGCACCATAGCTAGTACATCCCAGATTGTCGATCATCAACAAATATCTAATGACATGACCAGAGCTCTAATGCATAATTCGAATGAACATTTTTTAACTATTGAAGAACAAAGGTTTGGTGCTATACAAAATGGAAAATTTAGCAAAGATAAAAATATACCTTAAATGCCAACTAAAAGAAATCATCAATTGCATAATCAAAAAAATCTTGACCAAGTAAGCACAAAAAATTGCACTTTAAAGAGAACTGATCTCCTCATCATAACCATGAGAGACCGGAATCATAGAGACCCTTATCCAAATAGGTCAACAATACTTACCTTGTGAAAAACAGTCCCTAAATTAATAAATATGGAAACTACGGACATCGAGCCTCTATACATGGAAAAAAACTAGAAAAATGGATGCTGCCTTATTAGCAATTCGGTAATCGAGAAACAGATGATGTGGGATGATAGAGAGGAAATCCATCAAAAAGGCTGTACTATAAAAATAAAAGCCGCTAGAGAGGAACCAACAAAGAAATTCAGAAATGAAAGATCCAATGACCAGCACCCTCTCCAAATCCCAGACAACTAGTCGTCAACTGTAAAGGTGTTAAGGCCATCTAAAGCGTGAGGTATTTTACGAATCAAATACTCAACCGATACAGATTGATTAATGGTCTTGGTTAAAACAAGGAAACTAATCATGTGAGAAATGAATATTGTTTAAATTATGATCATCAACAGACAATGAGAATGGCAGTTTGGAATATCGGCGGCTACACACATCTTTTGCAATCAAATAATAATCACTTCTTACATGAATATGTTCTAATCTTTTTGCAGGAAACTTGGATCACAAATGAACCCTCATGGCCCAACTTTGAGGTATGCTGGATTCCAGCTATAAAAAAAAAAGGCCGACCTATGGCTGGCTTGCTTGCTGCCCTGAGGATTGATGCTAGGGGTAGTATAGCAGCATGGAAATCTCCTCATCCCTGAATAAAGCTGGTAAAACTAGAATTTGGAAACACCTTGCACCCTCTGGCTCCATGTTGTGCCGTTCTCAATGTTTATTGGAATTCTTCCTTAATCTCGGATGACGATTTTCTTTATCACATAATTGATATGCTTGATATTATTGCTAATGAACCAAATATACATACTACGCTCTTATTGGGTGATCTAAATTTAAAATGCATACCATGTAATAATGCTGCGCTCACGCCAAAAGCATCCAGATGGATGAAATTAATGCTAGAAAGGAATCCAACTTTATTGAATGGGGCAGTCATTGGAGACATAACTCCCAGAAATACTTGGAAAAGAAAAATATCGGCAACTATAATCTATTATGTTTTCATCTCCACACAATCGGTAAACCAAAATGAATCCTTTTCTATAATTCCAACTAGAGAAAACAATCATAATATATTGAATACCACTTGGTTTTCCAATGCATATTGATCTCGGCAACACTATACTCCAAGTTTACAAATATCAGAAGTAGAAATCGAATAAACTGGACAAAAAATATTCCTAAACAAATTAAATGAGACCTCAAAGAATCTGGTAATTGGTATGCCTTTAACCACGCAGACCATGTATACTGATACCTTAACTATACTTCAACCCAAAAATACTTATAAATCCCATCCTTCTCAGAGGAAAGAAATCTTGAACGATCAGGCAATTTGTGATAGAAAGAGAAAGATGAGAGCTGAAGTACGACATGCCAAAACCTTACCCCTTCCTGAAGAAAGAATTATCAGAAAGATTCAAACCTCATATAAAAACCTTTTTAATTCAGCATAAAATAAAGTACAAGAAGAAAATTAACTTATGCTGTGTGCTATTATTACTAAATCTAGCTTGGAAAATTTTACTTAAAGATGGCATAAATTCAAGTATATCATCATTCTTATTGAGCATGATAGGGGAGTTGGAATGGATAAAGCTTTTCTCTAATATTTTTTCAGACCCTTATGCGTCTACTTTTGTCTGTAAAACTCAGATAAATCCGGCTGAGAAATAGAAATTTGATATTGATGATATTAATTTACAGATTAAGTTGCATTAAAGAAAATCCGAAAGAATGGTCTAAAATTCGAGTTGCAATATATACCATGATAGGGTCTAATACCACCCAATTGGAAATAATTCCTACTAATTCCAATTTATAAAAAAGATGCCTGGAATAAACCAACAAACTATAGACCACTTGCATTATTGGATACAGCAGGAAAGATATATGCAAGATTAATATTGAGGGACCGAACTAAATGGTTAAAAAAACGTAACCTGTTGGATAATTTCCAATCAGTTTTTATCAATGGCCTAGGCACTGCACCTAATCTATTAATAATAAAGACACTGAAAATTAGAGCAGTAGCAACTAACCAACCTATATACATGGCAATGATAGATTTTAAACAGGCTTTTGATTCAGTGTCACAGATAATCTTAATGCAAAAACTAGAATTAGTAGGTTGCCCTTCTTACATGGTAAATCTAACAATTCTATAGTAATACCACTATCCGTCTAAAACTGTACCAACCAGGCCTTTTGTTAAGCCCGATAAACACTTATCGTGGACTCAAACAAGGGTGCATCCTTGCAGCCACCCTATTTAACTTTTATAATAAGGACATCTGCAAGTATATATCTTCAGCTAGAGCATTCCCACCTAAGTTAGGTGAACATACAATAAATCGATTACTATATGCTGATGATCTCATATTGATCGACCAAACGCCTATAGGTCTGCAGAGGCAATTAGCAGCACTCGAGAAACTTGCAGTTGACAATAAACTAAGTATTAATACATCTGAAACAAATATACAAATTATTCAAAATAACAAAGTAAATGGCAAAAAATTACCATTTGCATGGAAAATTGGCAATGACATACTGCCGATAACACATGACTATAAATACTTGGCTGTCCACACCAACGACAGCAAAAGTGAAGCACCTTATAAACTTGAAATGATAAAAAAATGAAATCTTTATCCTCACAAGCTAAAGTGATTCATAATAAATACAGAAAATTCTCCTATATTCCCGTATTGACATACTATAAGCAAAAGGTTATTCCGACTCTAATGTATGGCGCTCAGACAAAAAGCCCTGAATTGCACCCTAAATGGTACTATCTTGAGGGCCTAATTTGAAATAGCAATCCTACCTGTGCCAGAAAGTCTCCCAATTGTGATAATTCGTCATGAATTTGGTCTGATATCCCTAACAGGGATTGTATCATGGAACACTATTGCATTGCATTGTATAGAAAATGTCTGATGAAAGATGCTTTCAAACAAATAATTATACAAGTCAACCCTTTTAATACCTGGTATGAGAGATGCAAAAACAACATGTTGGATGCCGACATTGATGAAAGAACACTTCTGTTCAGTCCTGAACATGCTAAACATAAATTCTGGTATTATGATTGGGCATTGACCGAAGAATAATGTTTGAAATATAAAGTATTCAAACATAGCATCTCTACACATAAAAAGATCAATCAAATCCCGAAATATCTGTCAATATATCCAGACAAATCATACAGCAGCCAAAACATGAGATTACGATTTGACCTATGGCCAACTAGAACCGTAATAGCGAGGAGAAATAACCACCAGAATCATATAATCATGTGCAGATATCCCGAGACATTGCCACTTGAAATGGTTGAATGCAAAAAACGAAACACTTGAAGGAAAGAATATTTCCACAAATATTTGGGGTATTATATAACCCTAACAATAAAAGATATGTGGAGTATGATATTAAGCATGCAACAAATATCCTTAAGTATTGCCACTATAAAATGTCTGCACAAACTGAACCTGTAAACAAAGAAAATATGAGAAATCTAACTGCATAGCAACTGTAATGATATAAAGTCTACATCATAATTATTATAGCTCAGGCTAAATTGAAAGGCGATTGTCATTGAGATAAGGATGGGGGATAAGTATGACAATATATGCAGGAAGTGTAAATATTGGATCTGCAAACCGATAAACTGAATAATATGGTGAGATCATAAGCTCTTGTACAGAATGCATTATGGATATGTATCCATTTTAATTATGATGAATTCTAACATGGATTTGCTAAACATGATTGATACTTTTACGCATGTATTTAGGATTCCCTATTTTTATTAATCTCTTACCACCTCTTTTGTTTTAGATGAATAATAGTGATGAATCGGTATGAAATTAGATTATCGCTTTTTAAATGTTATATGCATATTGAGTTGAAAAAGATTTGTAAAGTTGTAATATACAACTACATCTAATAAAAAATACAATTTAAAAAAAGTAGGCATTTTGTTGCGTCTGTTAGGGCAAAAAGAAAGTTTGGGTTTGAAAGTTGTGAACTTGCATGTATGGTGCATGGGTGTGATTGTAGAGATGAATAGAGTGCTGTTTGATTGTGAAGTGGCATAATAGGTGTGGTTGAGAAGGTTGGAAGGTTCAGGGCGTAGAGGTGTGATGACGCTTGGTTTAGTGAGGAAGTGAGTGGTGGTGTGATTGAATAAGTAGAAACATTGTGATGTTTTGAGGAAAACAGTGGGTGTTGTAATGGTGGTGTTCAGATGGGAATAAAAAGAGCGTGAATGGTGCAATAATGAGTTGGAGTGAAATAAATGGTGATTGGAAAATAATACTCTGGGCTAATATATAGTGGTAGAATATTGTTACAATTACAGAAATATACATGGTACATTAATGTACTTTCTTTGTAGGATGTGACGGGTATTCTTTCTTCGGCAGCTGGTTTCGGCAATCTTCTTACCTGTAATTGTAAAAGAAAGTTAGTGGGTATATGTAGTACTGGTACTTTTAGTAAGCCAGTTTATTTATGAAGGTAGGAGGAGTTCTTGGGGGGAGAAAAAGAGTTCATGAATTTGTGTTATGGATGGTGTACTAAAGTGCATTACGTATGCTGTTAGAAGAATTGGAGTGTAAGTAGATGTGTTTTGGACATTGGAAGGAACAGGGTAAACATGGGTGCGAAGAAAACATGCATATGTGGGTTATTTTTGTGCTGCTGGCTTCAATAAAAAGGGCTCAGTTTGTGGTGTAATGTATTTGTATTGTGTTGCAGTGTCTTTAAAGAATAGGGAAACGTTGGCGTAGTGGTAATACAAGGGCGGATTGTTGTTGCAGCAGTGTTTGGTGTGATATAGTAGAGATTGGGAAAGAAGAGTTACTTTATATGTATGGTGAAATGTTTTATATAGATACTTTGGCGGTATACAGATGTGTGAGCAGATGAAGAATAGTGATAGTGTAAGGGATGTAATTAGTGAAGCTGGAAAGTGTGACATTTATATACAAATATGTGTGAGTAGATAAAGAATGGTGATAGTGTAAGGGATGTAATGAGCGAGGTTGGAAAGTGTGACATTCATATTGACTGGAAAATGCTGCCCATTTAAAAATGCTTGTTTTTAGGAGTATTTTCATGAAAGTTAAGAAATGCATATGTGTATTTATAGGAGCTCTGTGTGCAATCTTTTTGTCAAAGAACATAAAAGCAGATGGAAAAGATTTGTAGCACTTGGTGTGTGTAATTTTAATATGTTGGCAGTACATGCATACTTGCCAACATAATCCATTCCAGTCTGTAGGTGCTTATGTAGTCACCGTTTTTTTGTTTACGTTCTTGGACTTGTAGTTCCACTTTTCCCATTATAAAACTTGGACTAAAAGTTCCAGATTGCAGAGAAAAAAAACAGGACTTATGTTAGCAAGTATGCATGTATTTCCAACATATTATCCTTCCACATACCAAGTGGCACTTAAAAGTGTTTGAGAAAAAAATACATACAGTGCTGCTATAAATGGACATATACATTGTTTAACTTTCATGAAAATGCTCCTGAAAAGAAACATTTTTAAATGCAGAGCATTTTAAATTTTCATTTGATATAAATGTCATACTTTAGAATATTACATACCAGTACTGTTTTTATTCTCTGCACTGTGAGGCTTGTAGTCGGAGTTGTAAAATGGGAGAAGTGGAATTAAATGTCACAGAATGCAAAGGGAAAAAAAGGAAAGACTTGATAAGCTCCTAAAGATTGGAATGGGTCATGTTGGCAGGTATGCATGTACTGCTAACACATTACATGTGCACACACCTATTGCCACTTATAAATGTTGTACAAATGTTTTGCAGCTGCTTTTTCTTTCTTTTACAAAAAAGTCAGACACAGTGCTGCTATAAATGGATATGTATTTTTTTTTTTTTTTAACTTTCATCAAATTGCTCCTAGAAAATAAACATTTTTAAATGCACAGCATGAGCTGGTTAAAGAGAATGTGCTTATTGATATATATATTTTAGGGAAGAACATTAAGATTGTGTCCAGAATAACTTGTGAAACTGAGTATGTGGTATATGTGTTGAATTGCCCATGTAACAAGTGGTATGTTGGTAGCACCAAAGGACAACTTAAATTAAGGGTACTACAACATATCAGGGCAATTAAGCATGCCGATCCAACTTACCCTATGGCTCTACATTTTAAGCATCAACATGGGGGCCAATTGGAGGGCTTTACTTTTTTCGGCATACATACAATTACCAAACCACTTAGAGGAGGCAATCGCGAGTTAGCATTACGACAGCTAGAAACCAGGTGTATTTTGGACTTAGAGACTAAGAAACCCAGGGGTCACAATTTAGATGAGGAACTATATACCTTCCTGGGAACATGAAGCTCAAGTTTATAATGTCTCTAATTTGCTCTTACCATCCAGTACATGTCCCATAGGCTAGTTCATTTCCTTCCTTTCTTCCCCCCTCTGTTTCCCTTTTCCCCTCCCTTTCCCCTCTCTCCCCCCCTCTCCCCCCCTTTCCCCCCCCCCTTTTTTCTGTTTCCTTGTTCCCTTCCCTTTTTTGGACTCCTGATGTTATTAGTAAAAATGGAGTTATCACATGTTTATTTATGAAACATTGGGTTGGTACTTTGCTTTCATAGCTGTGATGCAGTTTTTAACATTGGTTTTTAATAAGTAACCATATAGGTTTTTATTTTTAGAGGTTGCTATAACACAGAGATTTTTTAACTTGACTTTACCTGTTTTGTGGCGTCATACCGATGATAATCCTATACGGACTCTATAATAGAAAGGTTTTATCTATATTGTATTGCTGATACACTCTTTCCCCTACAAAAACTTTGATGCATATATATAGGTTTATATGAAAGAGACACATTTTTTACCTTTTATACGATCAATATGGTTCTCTTTTTAGTATTATGAATTTGGATGTTTTATGCACTATGCACTTTATGATCTAGCAATATTTTGCACGCACTTTGCACTTTACAAAAAGGAAACTTTTGCGGAATAATAAACAGAGCAGACGTCCATGCACATGCCTCAGAACGTGGATAAAATCTAAATTTACAGAGATTCACTTTATTTGACATATATCAGATACTGTATCCATTTATTAAAGCATAAAGTTGAGAGGCTTACATGAATAAGAGAGGCATGTGCATGGACGGAGAGCACTATGCACTTTATTTTATTGCTGCTATGCATGTAATTTTGCTGCTAGAATGCTATTTTGCACAAACATCCAAATGTTTTATACTTGGCAATTTTGCACATATCATATACCGTCTATATGCACCTAGTCCGAGGTTTATTTGAGTACGCTAGACGCTACTTTGCATAGGTTACCATTGTTAATTTATGATCATGCAGCTAGGAGCTACATCAGACTACTTCCTCCTTTTCTGATGCATTGGTAAACGCATTCTTAGACATATAAATTATGTCTAAAACCATGGTATATGGCTGAAATTTAAAAAACACATGATTGCTTTGTGAAAATAATGCATTTTTTGTTACATTACACATTTTGTGTTTTTTTATGCATTTACAAATTATGAAAGTAATTCATGTGGCACATATTAGAGGACAAAGTTAGAACTCCTCCATGAGTAATCATATACTGTTGAACCGTTCCAATATGGCTGCCTTACAAAACATGATGAACGAATGGTCCATAGCAGGTGGACACTCTCTATGTGAAATCAGAGAGTCAGTCTGGGGATAAATTGTAGTCCATTCTCTGTGTTGTTGGCAAACCCACGTGATCAAGCGGTCTGTGCACCGCGAAACGCGTTGTTTTTGTTTTCCTTCCTGATGTACTCACACCAATAAAGAAAACGTGTTGCCAGGAGTGCTGAGGAGTTTCTTTCCACTTTCTTTTGCTGCAAGGATATTGGTTCTTGATTGCAGCTGCTCTCTGGAGTGCATTCCACTTGCTGTCTTTTTCCAAAAGGCATTTTTTTCATATATATATATATATATATATATATATATATAGGTGTGTGTCTTTAAAAAAAAATATAAGCATACCTGTACTATGTATTGTTGGATGCAGATGTTGTTGAATCGGGGAAATTGAAATGTTGATAGTTTCACAGTAGTTTTTGATGTAGATGGATGTGATTAGCGGGAAATATGTACTCTGAGTTCACATGTCCATCTGAAGTGTTGAACTGAGATGACAGGGTTAAGTCCAGAGTTTTTGGATGTGATTGGTGGATAGATGTTTGAATCTTTGAAAGCAGTCAATGAGAGAGTGTTACAAACATGAAAGTGGAAAGGGTAGAAGGGCTGCCCCTCTGCTAAGGGGTCCGTAGACACTTTGGTAGTCCACAGATTGCACGTGCTACATCCGGGTTTTTTATTGATGCCTGCCATGGAAAGGGCACTGTGGCGATTAGCCAATGAGGTGTTATGGTTGTGGTTTACAGGAAGACAGGGTAGCAGACGTTTTGTTTGTTGTGTGCAGAGAAAATGGCGCTGGCTATTGCTGGGAAGACGAATGTGTGGACGGTGGGAGATTGTTCTATGAATTTATTAAAAGTTTATAGTGAATCTTGTGGTATTTCTGCTACTATTGGATTGCAGGGAGTGGAGGTTGGGTGGTATACAGTTTCTGGGGAAACTGGGTGAGTTTATTATCATTTTGTCAGAGCATGGCTCAATTTCAATGGCCAGATAATATTATTGTGCATTGTGGAGGCAGCAGTTTGGGCCATGTGACTGCTGCATTGTTGCAGTTTGCCTTTAAGGATTTTGTGAAAAGCCTAATGGTATAGTTTCCAACTGTGCAGATAATTCTTTCTACAATTAATCCAAGGCAATTATTGAGATGTCCAAATGCATTGAGTCCAGACATGAAAAAAGCGAGGAAGCTTGTAAATAAAGGTGTATGTTCTTCTTCTTTTTTTTTTTTTTTTTTTTATATGCTCCAAGGATGGCCTGTTTTCAGAATGTAACTATTATGTTGAATGGTGTAAATAGTTTTCGCAGCAATGGAGTCCATTTAAATGATCTTGGGAATGACATTTTTCTTTTCAATGTTAATGCTTTGAAAACGTTCATATGAGCAACTTTAATATGAAAATGTGGAGTTTATAGTAAAGAATTTCTTAGTAGGTGTAGAATATAAAAATGAGGAGAAAAAACGTAAAAACCAAAAAAGGCTCTTTTAAGAGTTACTGTTGTAGAATGAATTGTTTAAATTAAGAGTAAACCTCAGCGCCCCCTTCAATTGCACACGCTGTCAACAGACACTGTGGTTGTCCACAAACGGTACGTGCAACATCCAGGTCTATTGAGGATGCCTGGCATGCAAAGGGGACTGCGGAAACCACGGACAGTCGTGGTGTCCGGACATCAAGGGATCAGCCAATAAGGTTTCCTGGGTGTGGTGTGCATGGAAGAGAGGATAAGAGGAGTTTTGTCTGGTGAAAGAACTGAAGATGGCTATGGCTATGTCTGTGAGGGGGCAGAGTGTATGGATCTTGAGGGACTCTTGGATCCATTTACTGAAGGTCTATTGTGAGCTCTGTGGATTGGCTGAAAATCTTGTATTCTATGAATTTGAAACTTCATAGTATGGAGTATGAGGAATGAAGTGGGCGGACTTCCTCTAATTTTTTAAGAATATGGTTCACTTGAAACATCCAGACATTATTTTTGTTCATTGTGGAGGGAACAGTTTGGGCTGCGTTACTGGAATTTAATTGCAGTTGGCAATGAAGGATACATTTGGAAAGTTGATGGAAATGTTTCCAAATTCGAAAAGATTTTTTTCTCTGATTGCTCAGAGATGAATACAGATGTGTTCTAATTTATTTTGTCCGCAAACTATAAAAAGAAGGCACAATGTGAATAAAGCTGTATGTGGTTTTTTGGGAGATGTTGGCATGAACTCTTTTCATGATGAAAACATAAAATTTGATATTGTCCACATTTTTCAAAGAGATGGAGTGCATATAATTGATGTGGAGAATCAGATTCTTCTGGAAACATGTTCAAGATGCATTGAAGCAGTTTTTGTGAACACATATTATGGATTCAAGTATTCGTTAGTTTCATTAAATAAAAATGTAAAACTGACCAAAAAAGTCAAAGCATTTTTTTGTGAAAGTTTAAAAAAACGATTACGTGGTGTAGAATATTTGTCAGTTTAGAATATAAAACAAAATAATCAATAAAAGATTTAAAAGTCAAAAAGACAAAAAAAAAATTAAAATGATTTCCATTTCCCCACCCCACACATGGAATTTTTCCGATCAAGGTGGACTATGCAGGCTGCAAAGGGGCCTGTGAGGTTTTTTTTTTCAGTTCTATCTTTCAACTGTGAAAGGTGGCTCCTAAAGGAACTGTTTTTTTTATTTTTTACTAGAGGTAAGGTAAGGGGCACCAACCACAGAGATGGAGGGGCAGAGGTACAGAGGAAGATGTTGGCCCGGGCCTTAAATTTAAGGTCGGTGGCAGTGTTTCTCGTGCTCCTTGACTGTGGCTCCAAATACTATGAAACTGATCCCCCCCCCTTCCGATTGGTGATTCGCAATATAAACCTAGCACTGACCCTCGGAAGGTAAGGGTCAACAGCCTTCTGTATGGCCTGCGAGGCGGCTGCTGAGATCCTCTGCCCCAAAGGAGTATCCTTTGTAGTAACGAGCGGTTGAGCAAGATGTGGTAGAGTGTGTTCTCCTACTTTTCCCTGAGAAAGGTACAACCTTTCTCAGAGCAACTGGGTGGTTGGATTTGGTGTGGCGATGCATGGAGGTGGTCCCATAGGAGTACAGCCCAGGTTTTCCACGACTGCACTCAGTGCACCTTAACTTGGCTGCCCGAGCCTTTGGTACACCCCCCCCCCCCCCCCCCCCAACGGTGGTGAAAAACCACCTCACCCAAGACTCACTCCGGGCGCTGGAGATAGGGACTTCCTCTACCTCGTCTTAATCTTCCTCTTGATCGTCATCTGTATCTCCGCGCCTGTTCCCCTCTCCAGGCCCTCCAGATGGTGGTGGTTGTGGTTGTGGTGGTGGCCCTGGGACGGAATAGGGATGGCCATAGCAGATGCCAATGATGCAGGTTGCAAGATTTCCAAAGTGCTCTCTACTGGTGTGAATGACTAAAAGTAATGGGTGGGTCCCTTCAGAGGAGCTGTCCACAGACAACCGAGGCACAAATAGGCCTTGGAAAGTTGTATAAAGTTACCAGATCAACCAAGAATGGGTCTAGTAGCTCTGGAAGGGTAAAGTTTAACTTGAAACACCCTAGATTGTCTGAAAATGCAGTTTGAAACTGTCTGCAGCCATGGACACTGTTGCGGACTGGCCGTCATGCCGCACAGGTGCAGTCACATGATGACTCCGGAGACTTCCGCAGACACCCAGCGGATGGGAGAAGCAGAGGGCATGCGCGCCAAGTGTCCTCCGAACAGGCGCGGTGTCCGCGGACTAATTAAATTTGCGTCATGTGAAACCAGACTGGTCCAGACACTGTGCCTGTCTGGTGGCACCTCAATTTTGTGTGGTGACAGCACAGACAGTCCGGGGTGTCCATTCTGAAAATGGAGGCGTCCCCGGACAGTCGTAGTGCCCGCGGACTGTTATTGGCCGTTTAAAAAATAAATAAAAATATGACCGAAAAATCTACAAAGACATTTATAGTATAAAAGATACATTTATTTAATAAAGGGTTGGTGTATCGGAATGGGAAACATATGGGAGAATTCAAAATTTCTGTGCAATAATCGGGGGAGGAAGGGAGTGAGGTTTCATCAAAGCGTCTTTCATTTAAATTTTGGGAATTTGATTTGGATGATTACTGGGCACAAGTTGGACAGGTGCAAGAACGACAGTGATAATGAACATTTTTAATCACATGATTTTTGACGTAACTTAAAAGTTGCTTTTAAAGTTATTACTGATTTCATCCAGTTTTGCAGACATCATCATGATTTGATTATGTAAACTTGGGGATAGGGCTTCTGTTTGTGATTCTTGAGATTCTGCTTAATAAAAAATTGGTTTCTTCTTGAAAACTATGTGCTATCAGAAAGATTTTTTTATTTCAGTGAGGTCTGTACAAATTACATTGATATTAAAAGATGTATTGTATACCATAAGAGATGTTATCACTCATTTCTTCTTTTGGGAAATGTTCTTCTAACACTCAAATGTGTTTGCCATTTCTGTAAAAAATAAAAGTGCTTTTTGCTTAGAAGAATTGTTTATATAATCAATGGCAATAATTGAGAAATAAATACAGTGTACTTACTATTTAGTAAGAGCTTCTTTCTGAATAAGCGCTTGGTGTATGTGAGTCTGTATGCAGAGTTGTACTGAGGTGATAATGAGTTTGGTCATGGTTTGGGGTTGTTTGGTCGGTTTTTTTTTTATCGGAGCAAACTGCCCCCAATTTAACTGCTCAGGCTCCAGTTTTCTATGTTCATGTTTTTTTTGTCCTCTGGCGCCAATGCTAAGGAAGTAGGGGGGCTACCCATGAAACACCAAAATAACGAACATGGGGAGATGAGGGTCAACCCCGCTCTCACTATTCAGGAATTTTGGAAAACCGCAGGTCAAATCACCCATGCAAAAAATAAACAAATGTTGCATGCAGACAGAAATGTTCTATCAAGTATTCTAATACCGTTTGTGCTTGGTGCATTCCATTATGTTGTGTGCTACATGAAAAAAAATGATTTCAACATTTTCAAATGGTCATTACATAGAAAAAGATATATTTGGGTGTATTAAATCTACCCAATGTTGGGAGGTGGTTAACATGTCTGAGTACTTGGGTTCGTGTATTTATGATGGAAAGGGTAGGAATGCACCAGAAGCCGAAGTAAGGTCGAAGTTCTTGGCAGCAACAAGTCAGCTTATCCAATTTGACTATATGTTTGGGAGGTTTTCGTTACTACCTGTAATGAAGTTGTTTAAACAGAAAATTGTTCCTAAATTGGTTTTTGGGGCTCAAACTAGGGAAGATGGAGTCTGCTGGGCAAGGTTGGAGGCTAAGTTGTGCAGAAGAGTGTTGCGTCTACCGGCCTCAGTCCCAATAGAAGGGATACTGTTTGAGTTGGGGTAACTCCCAATTCAGACAGTAATTGACTGGGGAAAGTTGCAGTTATATGCTGGTATTGTTTCTCCGCCCAACGCCTCATTTTTTGCCCACTTTAATGAAATGTGGGTATAGGGTAACTGTAGGGTGTTGGTGGACTTGGGTGCATGGTGTATGCAGACTCTTTTAAAAATTGAATCTTCAACGCACACACTATCCACGAACCCCAACAAAGTAAAGCAAAAGCCATTTAGACACGTGGATACAGCTAAGGGCTGGTTTGCTGGAATATCTATGTTTTAACAATCATTTTATTTGGTCGATAAAGAATTATAACATTCTAGCTTCATATTTATTTGAGGAAGCACCCGTCTAGAGAATTCAGGTTTCAAATGTTGAGATTAAAACAAAATTTGTTCCGCATGATGGAAGTATTGGGGAAAAGTCCCAAAGGGAAAAAGACTATGCCGATATTATGCCCTAGAGGATGAAACTTTAAAGCATTTGTGAGTGTATTGTCCGGCTTTGCGCTCCTTGTGTTCGAGAAAAACTGATCTGCGCCCTAGTGTATCAGATGAGGACTTATGGACTAGAATTCTAAATACAAATGTAATGTCCTTGTCTATGAAGCTGTTAACATTTTAAGATGTCATTTTAAATAAGTAGAAAGGGAGTTTTCCTTTCTTCTATTCTTTTTAAGCTTGTGTATTTGTGTTAATGTTTTCAGAGCTATAATTGTATTTTAAGAAGTAAACATTTTAAGATGTGAAAATGATTGATGATTTATATGTAATTCTTGGTGTAACATGTGTGAAAAGTTCTGTTTTGTACTAAAACACAAGAAATAAAATAATGTTTTATGTATGTGTTTGCTGGTTGAAGGGTAGAAAATGTTTTGTTCTCCCCTGTGCTTCTTGGCTTTGTGAATGCTGCCTTCTGTCCGCGGACATTCGTACTGTCCGCGGACTCTACAGCAGCTACTTAAGTACATTATAAGGAACTTGTAGCAAATTACGGGTGCACTTGTAAAAATCTATGAAATTCACTGAAAAAACATTGTTAAAGGGGCGTACTAGTTAAGCTGCATAATAAAAACCTATGAAATTCAGTGAAGAAATGTTGTTAAAGGGACGTTATGGTTACAAGTAAAACTGAAAAAAAAAGAATTGCACAATTGATGTCATCAATGGCATTTGTGATATCATCTTTGATGTCCTGGGTGTTAGTCTTAACAGTGCACAGTGGTGGCACGAGTTATGGTTGCTTAGCGGGGTTTTACGGTCTTGCGTGTAACCATAACGTGGATAGGTTGTTATTAGTGCAAAGAAATGTCCCTTTCAAATAGTTGTGGCACTGAAGTTGATAGGTTTTTCTTAGGGCACCTGAACCATAACGTCCCTTTTAACATTTTTTGTCGGTGAATTTCGTAGCTTTTTAGTAGGGCCCTTTAACCATAACAGTCCTTTACCATAGCTTTTTCAGTAAAGGTGATAGGTTTTTAGTAGTGCAACTTAACCATAATGTCCCTTTACCAATGTTTTTTTGTAAGTGAATTCCGTGGGTTTTTACTAGTGCAACTTAAGCATAATGTTGCTTCAACAATGTTTTTTTCAGTGAATTTCATAGGTTTTTAGCAGGATACCCTTAGTTTTTGAAGATGTACTGTTCAACATACTGAACCTGCGGGCACCATGTGAATGCGCAGAGCAGTCTCCGAGTATGCGTCAGTTGCGGACATTGGGTAGCATCCAATCTGCTCAGAAAGGCAGGGGCTCTCTTGCATAGTGGTACCATTCCGCAAACACAAGGAACATATGTAAGCAGCAGCATGCACATGAATTGCAAGGTAAAATAGAGTAGGTCTGCAAATTGTGTACTTATGAAGCAAACTTCACAAAGGCATAGGGACTACACCATAACAGAATGCACCACCAACAGAAGTGACGTCTCCCTTCAACAATCTTATCACACTGCTTCTGTGCATGGGAACAAATAACGAACGGCCAGAGTTAGGACGGGAAATTACTAAGACCAGAACATCACTGCAACGTAAGAAGCACACTACAGTTTGTCTGATAATTGCGCAGGTGGTGGAGTATACAATAGTACAGAAGCATAACGTTTTCTTTTTGTACGTTGCAATGGCAAACACCTTACAGTGGCTGGAAGAAAATGTCCCTCATGACGCAATGACTTACGATACTAACCCCATTGGTACTCAAAGTAGTGTGAAACGTAAATTATGTAATATATATTGCTTCATGTACACCTAACACATTTTGTTTTCTGTAAGAGAACATATTGGAAAGGAAAGCAAGGCAGCACAAGCGGCACCCCTTCCACAACAGCATACAGGCATACGAAAGAAAAACTCTGTAAATAGCAAAATGGACAGCCTGGAAGCCAAAATGGAAGAATTGGTGAACAATTGTGCCGCCTTAAAAGATTGTGTACAAGGTTATATTATGGACAAAATAACATAGCACTGCCAGACCTGCACGTGCACCCCTTCCCCATGTCACAGCCCGCCATCCCCTCAAAATCCGTGTGATGGGAGCCGTTACGGTGATACCTCAATCCCTTCCTCTCTCATGACCAACTTGTGGAAATCCCCAATTCCCCACAATAAGTATCCACTTCTGCTACCCCTTCCCTTTGCTAATGGTGTGTATGCATGTGTACAAGTAAACGTTGATATTAAAATTGTTGCTGAGTGTATGTGGTATTTTTCTTTTTTTTTAATGCTGCTATGACTCAGCGGTGCACAGTCCTTGTAGGAATGACCACAATTAAGCAAAAGGAGGTGTCATACGGACACCGCACCTGCCCAGCCAATCCGCAGTGACAATGGAGGCATCCGTACGACGCCAGTATGACCTGCATCTTGTGCACCACCTAGAATTACGTGTGGGAGCGGACGTTTGTTTGTGGCACGAGTTCACGCATGTGTATCTGTTCCTCTCTGTCTTGGTAACACCGCCACTGTGCAGCATATGTGAACAAACTTTAATTAGTTTGAGCCGCCCACCCACGTCCTACAGGTAGCTATACACATAAATATCCCACCTGCTATACCCTATAAACACCCAGCATGTCCCGAAATGGTCGGCACACGTGTGTCGCACTATTAATCAGTACAGAAGTGGCAACGATGTGCATAGGAGACCTATGCACATGCGCACAATGTATTGCACCCAAAACGCGTCCTGCGGACAGCCGTCCCAAGGGAGAAAATTGGCGATGTCACCATGCGAAGGCACCCATGCTGCGCGTTGTCCCTTATTTCGGGGACAAGATCCGTACGCTCGGACAGTGGAAAAGTAGTTTTGTGCAATGTACAGAGTGTTTTTCGGAAAAAAGTACACACTTAACAACGCACCACAATGTGCCATTGCACATGTATATATGTTTTTGAACAAAGGAGACCTGTTTTCCGGGTGCAAGTTCTCCACAGCAGCCCTACAAAAGGCCACATCCCAGAGCTGCTCCGTAATCTGTTTGTAGCTTTTCAGAACAGAGTAGCAGGCCACATAGATTGACCTGTAATTGATGTTGGACCGAATCTGCTGTGCTACAATGCCTTTGCAAGTAATGGCAACCATGTCAGCCCAGCTAGCTACGCACAGTAATGGAGAAAATTATTAACGGCCCTTCCTGTGAACCACACCCTCAGTTGCGATAGTCCCCACTGTCCCATTTCCATGGGTAGCATGCTGAAAACGGTAGTATGTGGCAGTATTTCTCCAAGTACGACGAGGGCCGTGCCCCAATAAAGCAGAAACATTCCTTCTTCCTTTTGCACTTTCTTCTTTGCTGCACACCGTTATTGGGTACTATTAAATAGTTCCACACGCATCCACCAATCACATTGAAGAGCTCTCCATGTAACAGTAGCAGTTCTGAACAACATTCCTCTGCGTACACACCACACCCAGAAACGTTATTGCACAATCCCTCAGCCGCCACAGTCCCATTTCCATGGCCGCCATCCTCAAAATCCCCGGATGTGGCTTTCGTACTGCGTGCGGGCGTGGGGTAGGGGAGTTTGTTTTTAGTGGCAGTGAGCCTTTTATTTATATATTTATTTTTAGGTGCTACTAGAGAAACACCTTTTTTCGGTTTTTATTTGATTTTGTGTTTTCTTGTGCTCACATTGTTACAGTAAACTGCAACGCTTCCTGTATATGGCCAAACAAAACAGCATTACCAATGGGCGACAACGAAATGCCATTTGCATGAAAAAATCTCTGCATTTCCACAACTAATGAGGTCATTGTTGCAGAAGAACATTCCACCAGCGGATACGAAATTAGACATGCTTCTGTTGATGAGACACCTTCTAACCTCTGGCTGGGAACAACATACATTAGCATTGTCCCATACTCTTCTTGGTGTTATGGATGAGAAAAGCACCCGGACAGTGAGAAAAAGCCTCTTCAGTACATTCAGCAACCTTTTCAGTCAACGGAACAAACCTAAACAAGCCACGTAACCCAAATGCATGCCGCTGTAGTGCACAACGACAACATCAACAGTATCCAAAGTGGCCAGCTCTAGTGCATGCATATCGGCGAAGCCGTTGTCATGGACAGCGCACCACAATGCGTCCTCTCCTTCCAAACCAAAATTGCCATCAAAGTGTCTTTCCTGGGCATACTTGTGCAGATCTTTCACAAAGGCATCACCCAAAGTCAACACCATGCGTTTCTTCATGTCGGCCAGCCTCACTACGCAGAGTAATGTAAAACGGTATGTACGCCCCTTCCTGTGAACCACACCCTCAGTACCTGATTGGATAATCCCCACAGTCCTATTTCTATTGACCAGCATAGTGAGAAGCGCAGAATGTGGCACGTACGCTTCCCAAGTATAGCAAGGGCCGCGCCCCAGTAAAGCAGGAGCAGTCCTTCTTCCCTTTCAACTATTTTTTGTCCACCACTACATCATTGGGTACTGTTAAATAGTCACACGCATCTACCAATGCCATCCAAGATGTTAGCATCTAACACTGTCAGTTCTGTACAACACTTCTAATGTACCGTTACACATTCAGCCTCCAAGTGTCGTGTCATTCGAAAGCACATCCAGTAGAAAGTTCAGTAAAATAATGCAAGATTTGTGCATCCACATTCATCCACATGAGCACCCATCGCCACAAAATAGAGGTATGAATACTTTTTCTGCAGTATGTTTACAAATCTTTTATAAGTGCCTCTGCGCACAGTATCTGCCACTGAGCGTCCATTACGTTCTTAAAAAGCATACTGTTTTTTCTCCCATCCCCTACCATCAAGTTGTCACTTCAATGGTATATGCTCGCAATGTTTTCATTTACCCACATCAACCATTGTAATATCGAAACAGGAACTCTCTTCTTTCCTTCCAACAATGCTAGACATTTATTTCCCCACTAACCCATCTCCTACATAAATCGTAAAAATATGGCACCAAAACCAGCGCTGCATGTATTGTACCAACCTAAAGCAAGTTCCCAAAAGGCCACTGTCTGCACAGCGGTGGTTCTTTCTAGGCTGGACTATTGTAACAGCCTCTTTTTAAATGTGGCCTGCTTCTATCTGCCCCTGCAACTCATCCAGAAGGACTGCGCGACTTGTCTTTGGCCTCAAAACCCAGGGATCTTATCTGTCATGGACTGAAATGTCTGCACTAGCTCCCAGTGGCTGCGAGGAATAAAGATGAAAACCCTCTTCATTATGCACAAGGCCTTCTGGGCCCAGGAACCTCCATACCTTCAACTCTCACTTCCTAAATATCTCCCTGCTCGAGGTCTTCCCTCATCCGCCTCCAACTCCCTCAGAGTCAGTCGCTTCTGCAAGCAACCAGTTGGTGGTAGATCTCTTTCTTCGGCTGGTGCCTCCTTCTGCAACAGCCTCCCTGCCTCCTTTAGGTGAACCATCGCCGGTTCCGGGAGCACCTCAAAGCCTTTCTCTTTTTTTTTCTCCTCCCATCCCCTGATGACTACCTGGCTGAAACCGATTCTGCACTGGTTACCTGGACACTCTCTGATGTCGGGCTCAGGCCACCTCCCCCTGCCAGTTGCAGCCCTGCACTGCCTTTCTGGCAAATCCTGCACTTGGGGACTGTTTTCTGTATCCATAACAGTTCCCCCACCACCTGATGTCTGCACTTATCCTTGCACTTTCTACCATCGCCCTGTATTTTTACTTATTTTCATGTGTTCTTCTTCCCATGTACTGCACTTTCCCCTTCCCCAACCCATGCACTTGGGCGATCTGAGTGACACCAGGACTAGTAGGTTCTTTGTCTCTGTCTCCCCTCTGTTCCATCTCCCTTGCCTCGTCGCGCCTTGACAAACTTGTGTATAGGCGCATTATAAATGCAATATCATCCAATATCATATCATACACACATTGCATTCATAACAGGATTCCTGCCACTTACCTTGTATACTTCAGATTATGTTTCCCTGCAGTACCCCACTTATTACAGACTTTGCAAAAACTATCGCACAAAAGCAGCACTGAATGCATGTTAGAAACTTCAAACCAGTACATAGAATGCCTGCCCCTTACCATGCACATTTCCACCATAGCCTTCTGCACTTCTCTGTACAAAGAGACCTTCTGCCACAGTTTCTGCGTACACGCCACAACCGGAAACCTTACTGAGCAATGCCTATGCCTCCACAGTCCCATTTCCATGGCTGCCATCCTGAAAATGGCCGCATGTGACACGTGTAATCCTGAAACTACCGCTGAATCCGCAGAGTTTTCGTGCCATGAAGGGGGGGAGAGAGGAGTGTGAAACAGGGTAGGGGATTGGGTCTTTAGTGGTCCCTCCTGAAAAGAATATTTCTTTTTTGTGTTTTTTAAAAAAAAAATATTTTTAAGAGAGTTATATCGGAACAGAGCCTTTACAGATTCAACAGAATGTTTCCACAAGTACAACATGTTATATTCAAAGCACATGAAACATTGTCTTGCTGTTCAGGGTGTTATCGGGGTTGTGTAGTCATTTTCCGACACCATATTAAATAAGTAACTTCTAAACGGAGCCCAGATATCCTTGGGGCGACAGGTTGACATACACTTAACACAAATTGCTCTTCACACTCGTTCACCATCGTGAGTTCTCTGAGGAAGTCTTCTTCACGGGGCGCATTAACAGATTTCCAGCACTTTAATATGCTGCGTTTTCCAACTACACATGCCACATTGAATAGTCTAGTGGTCTCGGCCCCCTTGCCAATATCTCCAAATAGACATTTCAGTGGGGAAGGGGATGCAGGAATATATGTAATTTCCTCCAGGATTTCTGCGACCTTGCCCCAGAACATTGCCACTAAGGGGCACGACCAGTACATATGATAAGGGTCTGCATCGGGTCTATCACATTTCAGACATTTCCCTGTGCAGCTCTAGAAATTTGGTCAACTTAGCGGGGGTGTAATGTAGCTGGTATTTTAAATTGAATTCATTGCAACCCAGAGTTTAGGGAGACAGATTTAGTAAGCTGACAGTATCTGAGCCAATGTTCATCACTCAGTGTGGCGCCCAGGTCTCGTTCCCAGGTCTCTTTCATGGTGTTACAGGAGGTTGAGTGTGATTGAACTAGTGTGTACAGCATCAAAAACCCTTTTCTTCGCCCATCAGTCGCTGTCATAGCCCTTGTGCATTCATGTGTAGGGGGTTCTGCAGGGAATGTTGGCCATTTAGCTGCAAATGCGGCTTTCATGCAGTGAAATTGAAATTGTTTAAGTTGCCCACTTTCCACTGTGTCCACTAAATCTTTCAGTTCAATGTATATACCCCCAGGAAACATATCCTGCATTTTAAGTTGTTTGGTCAGGTCCCACGGCTTTTGCAGGGCTTTATCGAATGTGGGGGTAATGCTGGGGAAGTTCCACAATGGGATTTCTGTGTCATATGGGATCTCCACTCCAATCCTTTTGTATATTTTAGACCGTGCGTGTACGGTGGTTCTCACAGGAGTCTTTGTGAATGGAACTAAAGATGACCGACCGAACATCGGAGGGGGAAGCAGCGTATTTCTCTATGGGGTTATGCATGGCTTTGTCGTCCGGGTCAAACCAATGCTTGGCAAATTGTGCCTGGGCCACTAAGTAGTACAATTCGAATTCCGGGGCTGAGATGCCGCTGCTCGAGAATGGTTCAACTAATTTGGTCCATTTCATCCTAGCAGTCTTCCCACCCCATACAAACGTGGTGACTAGCGACTGGAGTTTCCTAAAGAAAGCTTTACCGGGCCAGATAGGTATGTTACCAAAACAGTAAAGTTGTTTGGGGAGAACTATCATCTTAAGAAGAGCCACTAGGCCATACAAAGAAAAAGGGAGTTTGGTCCACAGCTGTAACTTAGTGGTTAGTGTCTGTAAGAGTTCCTCATGATTATCCATGTATAGTGTACGTTTGTGATTGGATACAACAACCCCTAAATAACGGATCCGGATGGGAGAACACTTGAACCCACACATGTCAGACAAATCTTGAGTAGCTGGAGTTAAAGGAAACAGTTCAGACTTGGAAACATTGATTTTGTACACAGAGTATTCGGCAAACACATGAATATCCGTTATAATTGGCTCAGGTTAGCTTTGGGGTCGCGGACATACAGCAAAGTGTCGTCCGCATAGAGGGATATTTAATTGTGGGGGTCCTGTCATTCTGATGCCCCTATATATGTGGTGTTGCCGGACGAACTCTGCCATGGGTTCAATCGTAAGGGCGAGAAATATGGGGGAAAAGGGACAACCCTGCCTGGTTCCTCTGGCCAAAGAGAAGAAAGAAGAGATAGTACGGTTGGTGAGGACTCGAGCTTCCGGGTTAGTGTAGAGCAGCTGGACATAATTAAGGAAATATTTACCCAGGCCAAACCGTTCGAGCACTGAGAATAAGTAGGACCATGACACTGAATCAAAAGCCTTCTCGGCATCTAGGGCTGCAGTTGCTGCGTTGGCCTTTGGATTAATCTGGGTATCACCCCAAAAAGTCATCGCAGGTTTAGGGCCGTGGATCGGGTGGGAATAAAGCCCACTTGGTCTGGGTGGACCAGGGTGGGCATATGTGGTTGGAGCCTGGTCGCAAGTATTTTGACAAACATGTTGACGTCATTGTTGATCAGGGAGAGGGGTCTATACGAGGACAGGTCATGTGCAGGGTGACCGGGTTTAAGGAGCACAGTGATCAACGCCTCACACATGGATGCAGGGAGTGTGCCCCGTTCCATTGCCTCCTCCCGTACCTTAAGGAGCATAGCGGCCAGCTTGTCGTGGAACTCCTTGTATAGTTCCCAGGCCATCTGATCGGGGAGCCTTACCGGATGTTAATGCCTTCATAGCGGCCGTGATTTCATCTAGCGTTATGGGCAAGTCTAGTGCAGACCAGGCTTCGGGGACAAGGGTTGGGAGTTCAAATCCATGCAGGTAATTGGTTATCTCGTCTATGGATTTGGTATCTCGTTTAGAGTATAGGGTTTTATAAAATTCAACAAACGCAGCGTTGATGTCCAACTCTCGATTTATCATCCCCCGCGTGAAGTTTGAATGTTAGCAATTGGATTACGGTAGCACTCTACGCATGTTGGCCAGGAATTTCCCTGCCTTGTTGCTTTCGCCATATCTATGGGCTCGGGCAGGGGTAGCTATGTACAGGATCTCTCTATCGGCCAGCTTATTACATTCGCCCAATGCTTCGTGGATCTCAGAAAGGATCTCTTTATTGTGCCAACGCTGTACTCTGTTTCAATCCTTGCTAGCCTAGTGTCCACTGTTCCCAATTCCTTCCTGACGGCCGTTAACAACCCAGTGGTCTTACCCATAAATATGCTGCGTATCCACACCTTGAACGCCTCCCACCAGGTAGAGTAGGTACTCGCCGAGCCCTCGTTCTATTCAAAGAGTTCCTCTATTTCCGTATGGAGTGTCTTGCATATATGGGGATCTCCAAGTATGGCGGAGGGCATCCTCCAGCGTCTAGCCTGTGGGGCGTCATCTTGCAGGGCCAGAGTGATGGATATTGAGGAATGGTCTGAGAGGGTACAAGGGTGGATCTCGCAATCAGTTACCGATCCTGGCAGGGATGAGCTAATAAGCCAATAATCTATACAGGGTTCCGAATCGTGGACAGATGAATAATGTGTATCATTTATCAAGCGGGTGGAGCATGCGCCAAGCATCCGTCAGGAATGATTGTGCCAGAATTTGTCTCGGGTGGATGCAGCTTTTGTGAGTCCCCAGGGGGGGTTACAGAGGATCGGTCCAGTGATACGTCCAGAATCGTGTTGGAATCCCCCTCGTCCCCCACAGTATCACTGCATCTTCCGATGCGTCAAGCAAGCCCAGTATCGTGTGATAAAATTGCGGGTCATCTATGTTTGGCCCATATGTGTTGACAATTACCATAGTACAGACAATCACCCTTACCCCCCGCCCCCCAGGACCGGTACAAATCTGCTGTGGACATCTATTGTGCTGTCTAAATATCGAAAGCCCAGTGTTGGGTGTATAAGCGTAAGGACTCCTTTGGATTGAGTGGAGTACTCTGTGCCATATCTAAGGGAGCCCCATCGTGAGAGAAAACTGGAACTTACGTTTTTTATTGCGTGCGTCTCCTGAAGTAGCAGTATCTGCGGGCTATGTCGGGTTATATATGCAGCAACCTTCCTGGCCTTAACCGGGTTATTAAGCCCCCGCACATTTTAGGAGAGTAATTTGACAGTCAGTCCCCTTTCAACATGTGTTTTTATGTGCCATTTATAGGCGTATTCTTTCCAATGTGATAATACACTTTAATTGATTGGACAGCTCCCGTAATGGTACAACTCTCTGGTTTTAAATCTTTAACAGCCACAACAAGCCCCAGCATATGCCAGGGATAAACCGTCCTCCCGCTTCCCCCCCAACCCCACCATCAAACCCAACATGATGATGAAACCCTTTCTTCAACCGGAGGTGCGTATTTTGCAGCCCACAACTGCCACCGCTGGACGCAGTCCTTCCGGCCTAGAAAAACAAGTACGAATCAGTGCCACCCAGATACTTTCTTATCACATTGCAAGCTTTAAAAGGATATTGTCCCCAGCACTGTTGTTAAACTGGCCGTGTGGGACCATTTTGGTCTCCTGCCCCCGCGGTGGAAGCGGGATCATAGTCCATGGCTGCTGTAGGATGCTCGAAGAAATGTGCATGGCCCCCCGTTGTATTCGCAGCTTTGCTGGGAAAATCAATGCATATGGGACCTGTCTTAGCCAAAGTTGTTTCTTGACTTGATCCTATGATTTCCTCTGGGCTTGTACTCCCGCTGCAAAGTCCGGATGTATATGAATGTTGTCACCGCCATGCCGGAGTGACACCTTTTCCCTTGCAAGGCAGTGAGCTGTGTCTCTATCTCTGTAGTTAAAGGAGAGTTCCGGGACTTTTTTTTTATTGTCCCTACGGGTCGGCCATGTGTTTGTAAGCATAAATCGGTAGATCGTAGGAAACTTTCCTATGGACCTTACCCGACTTTTCGCCCATTATCGCACTCGAAATCAGCCTCCATTTTGTGATAATCCTATCATTCCGCCGCATCGACCTGGCTCACCTGCCTTTGCGGCACTAAATCAAATCCCCCGCCCCTGAGCCTGACATCAGCAGACGCGTACTGCCCATTTCAAGCACGTCTCGTGTCAACAATCGCTGCGCCTCAGCTATTGACGTGTTGCCATGGAAATGGCAGGACGCCTCTTTCCCCAATAAGTATAAACAGACCGTTTCACAACACACAGCAGCAGATTTTCGATTCCATTCCTCTCTCTGTGTTACTTTGAGTATTCTGTGACTCGTTTCAGTGCTCTGGTCAGCTACCTTCGCCGCTTGTAGCCCGTGTGAACACCTGTACCATCTCTGTAAATTATTTTACTATCTTTACCGCACAATGGCCACAATAATGCCGTATATGTACGAGCCCGAGTACACCGAGGAAGAACTACTGGAAAGTCAAGCACGCGAAAACGATGGGGATTCGGACGGCAGTTGGGAGGACCAGTCAACGGATGAAGAGCCTGGACCATGTCGCATGGACGGCGTCTCCACCTGGTGCACGTGCAATCGGTGCGAGCTAATGCCAACTGAGGAGGAGAACTGCTGCTGCCGTGAAAATTCCGGGTGCTTGGCCTACATTTCGGAAAGCGAGCAAAGTCTGCAGGAAGGCGAGCAAAGTCCGCAATGCATCACCGAGCTGCCAGAGTTCAGGGAAGCCTGCCTCTCACGGACCGTGTTGAGGATGATGATGGTGCTTATGCACGAACTTCGCGGCACTGTTCGTCCGCGTAATCCGAGTAACGAGTAAGTATACTCTGTTTGTGATGTCAGTGATGCCACCACTATTTCATGGTCGTCTCCCACATATAAAATTACATTTACATATCATTCGAACGCATGTAAATTTGTTCCATATAGTGCATTTTCTAGATATAATTTTTTTCTAAGAAAAATGACATGTGTTACCTGAATCGACATTGATAAGAAAGTTTGGTCAGTTTAATACAGTTTGCATCTTTTTTTTTCACAGGTGGTACAGGCTGGTGGCCTATCGTTGCTTCACTTGGTGGCTTCACGGGAGGCTCGGACACCGCGTTCGGAGAGTAATACCTGCCTGTGCGGTACTTGCCATTAGACAACATTTCCCCAGTGACAGTGGACAATACCGCGGATTTTCCCTCGATGTGCTGCAACCTCAACTTTACAATGTGTAATGTTTATTATTTATGTTTAATTAAAATCTAAAATAAAGCCCAACATATATTTTAACAATGGTTGTTTTGATTTTTTAAATGAATCTAGTGTATATTCTCCTGGGAGGGTGAGGTATTTATAAACTCACCCCCCTGCATTCCATGTAGTAGATCCTGCAGCCATCCTCTTACATTCAGTTAGATGGCCTCTCCTTGGTGAGGCCCTGCGGCAAACGGGTCTTGTCTGCACGACCACCGCCCCGATCCACCCCCCGCCCTATCAAAGGCAGTTCGCACCGGGGTACTTGTGCTGGCAAGTGGAGCTGTCAGGGAGCGATAAAGGCCAAGAGGTGCCAAAGACCATGTACACTTCAAAGTGGTCTATAGAGCATGGGTTGTCGTTCCCATGTCTACCTCCAGACCCCGTGTCTCCTGCCAAGCATCCCCCCTCACGCTGGACGGCCCCCTGCAATCCACATAAGTGTGTCTCCATTCACGAGTCTTCCTGTGTCTTGTCTGCACGACCACCGCCCCGATCCACCCCCCGCCCTATCAAAGGCAGTTCGCACCGGGGTACTTGTGCTGGCAAGTGGAGCTGTCAGGGAGCGATAAAGGCCAAGAGGTGCCAAAGACCATGTACACTTCAAAGTGGTCTATAGAGCATGGGTTGTTGTTCCCATGTCTACCTCCAGACCCCGTGTCTCCTGCCAAGCATCCCCCCTCACGCTGGACGGCCCCCTGCAATCCACATAAGTGTGTCTCCATTCACGAGTATTCCTGTGTCTTGTCTGCACGACCACCGCCCCGATCCACCCCCCCGCCCTATCAAAGGCAGTTCGCACCGGGGTACTTGTGCTGGCAAGTGGAGCTGTCAGGGAGCGATAAAGGCCAAGAGGTGCCAAAGACCATGTACACTTCAAAGTGGTCTATAGAGCATGGGTTGTTGTTCCCATGTCTACCTCCAGACCCCGTGTCTCCTGCCAAGCATCCCCCCTCACGCTGGACGGCCCCCTGCAGACCGCATAATGCCACGACATATACACGTCATTCATTCACAAACACACCCCTGTTTCGAATTCTTTATAACCCACTTCATATTTCTAATGAGAACTTCTTTGCGCTTTGCTAGTCAACCCGTGAAGGTGCTGGTTATCTGCTCTTCGTCTCTGTGAACTTCCGTGACCACTTTGAGCAAACTCGTCAGTTTGCAACCTGTGAACTGCTCCCTGTTCTACGACAAGAAACTACTCTGATCCCTGCATCTAACTGTTTGTTCGTCAAGGTAAGTCCATGTACCATAATCATTTTGCGTCCAATTTTTTAATTTATATCTATTTGCTAGTAGTCATCAAATTGCATCCATGTTTTCTTTTCGTTCACGACAGTACATGCAAGGAACTAGTCACATGTTCTGAGTTTAGTCAAATTACTTTTTCTATTTTTTGAAAGTTATTGAAATACTTATCCGCATGTGAATAACATGTATAGTTCCAAGAACCAAAACGGACCTTGCATTGAACCTTTTATGTGTCATTTAATGTTTTAACACATTGGTATTCATAGAGAATTGTTGATCTTTACTTTTCAGAACTTTCCATAATGCCTGCCTGTTCCATTGGCGGTTGCCCTTCGAAGACCCATAACAAATCTGAAGGTACTATAATGCATGTTTTCCCTAAGACAATAGATCAGATAAGAGAATGGGTCCGATATTGCGGATATCCAGCCTCTGAGATAGAAAGTAGAGTCCTAGAAGTCTTTGCGGACAAGAGGGGTGATCGATACCGCATCTGCAGCAGGCACTTTAGCCCAGACATGTACTCCACATCATTGCTAATAAGGACGAAAACACCGCGAGCGAGGCGAAAATTGCTCTCAACCGCTATTCCCACTCTATTCGTCCACATCCCTCCACTGGTGAGTCAAGTTTACGTATTTATCTCTCGGCATTGCGGTAGTGTGTAGCATTAGCTAACAATAATTTCCCCATTTATGTATCCACTCAATATGAAGGCTGAAGATTCTCCATCCGTGTCGTTATTGCAGTCATCAGCCACTTCAAGCGCCTATCGGGTAATCTTACTTAGCTATTCTGACACTGACTTGTTTTAGGCATGTAAATCAATAGTTTTAATTGATCGTGTAATTATTTTACCTAATGGTACACCACAGTACTCGTCCTCTAGTCTTTGTTTTCAGTTATAATTATTGTTATCCAAAATAATGCAAGTACTGTCTTTCAGGGAGATGCTGAGGAGTCCAACGCATTGACGACAACCGTAGATGTCACTCAGATGCTCGAGGTACGTTTCCGGACAGTTCCATCGATGGAGATCATCAGATCTTGCATTCTTGTAGCGTGATTGTTACACACAATGTTTCTTTCGTTTTTAGCCATTGGTATGTCCTTCTGTCGTCGCCCTCCTATGTGTCTTCTTTTTTCAATATTGTGTTCATTACTAATGAAAGTCCTATGTTTCAGGGAGTCGATGGAGCATTAGTCCAAGAGGAAGGGGGAGCATGCAGTTACGGGTCGGCGCAACAGCTTGCAGAAGTGTGCACCGCAGTTACAGCGTCCCTTGATGTTCTTATGCATTTCGAGGTATGGATACTGACAGATCAATCATGCGAGATCAAATGACGTGATTACATCCGCTATACTTCCTTCTTTATTAACGCAAGTACTATGTTTCAGGGAGCTGACGGAGCTTCTTCAACAAGAACATCACCCCTAGTAGTTGATGCAGATCTCTGGGTGGTGACACTTCCAACGATGGAGCAAATCGAATCATATTTAGATATCCATTATTTATTTTAGACAACTGATCATTTGTGCAGGTCTATTTAGATGAGCCGTTGACGCCTGCAGAAAGTTTATGTTCTTTTAAACAAAATAGAAAACCATACTAATGCAATTACTGTGTTTCAGGGAGTTGCTGAAGCGTCATCTTCAATAATATCATCAATGGAAGTCTATGCGGAGCCCGAGGTATGGATCTTGACAGTTCAATCTAACTAGATCAACAATGCGTGAACTATTGTCGTTTGAATGTTCTACACAATGCGTTCATTCGTGTTTTGCTATTGAGATGTACGTATGGGTATTGGTCCCCAAGTACATTTTGTGTTTTCAATATTATTATACATACTAATGAAAGTTCTATGTTTCAGCGAGTCGATGGAGCCTCAGTGAGTGATGGATGTGCTTATCATGAAAGTATAGTCGTTGCAGCGCGAGAGGAAGTGGAGACATGCACACACGAGTCGGAGCAACAGCGTCCAGATGTTGAAGTTCGAGGAAAGAAAGTTTCAAAGAAAAGAAAGCAAAAGAAGGTTAGTGTCCTGTTCACTATATTATGTTGTCTTTCACTGTCAATAGTTCAATACTGTAAGTTGTGTTTAAACTGAACATCCCTTTTCTAATCTGTCCTCTAGTTGCGAGTGGGTGTAAGAACTAGATCTACACAGACAGTGAAGCGAACGAGAGATGTTGCTTGTCAAACCTTTTGGCAGGGACTTGAGACTGGAGATGCATCGTGCCAATGGGAAGAATATGAAGTGATTGACAACGGAGCTATACCACCACCAGCCATTGATAGTGAATGTCCTCCTGGTAGTTTGGATGCAGTCGTAGATCAATTCACAGAATCCACACCCGCAAAAAATAAGAGCACGCGAAAGTTGAAGACATTGTTTTTTTCTCCCATCTCCGGACAAGGAACAGATGTTGCAATGGAAGAGAATGAAGTGGACGACAATGAAACACCATCAATATCACTCAGCATAGCGGAAGACGATATCAGAGATTGTACCTTTCATGCGAGTGACATGTCCTCAACGTTACAGGCCGAACCAGCTGGGATGCAGAGTGACAGTATAAGGAAAGAGGCCAAATTCATTGTATTCGATAGCTGTTTGATGGATATTATTATGATGATGAAATGTGGGCATTGGGTTGGTGGGGAAGTATGTGGGGAGCCATTGATTAATGTGACTCGTGCAATTCGAGGCACTAACCTTAAAATACATGCCACCTGTACACAATATCATCCGTTCGCATGGTCTGCACAACCCATGCTGGGGCAACTGCCAGCAGGCAATCTACTTTGTGCAGCGGCCGCACTTTTTAGTGGTTCAAGTTTTAAAAAGTTACAGTATTTCTTTCAGTTTGTGGGAATCCATTTCATTGCGAAAAGTCAGTTCTACAAATACCAAACCGATTATCTATTTCCAGCCATCAGCGAAGCTTGGAGAATGGAAAAAATGTCAATGGAAAGTACATTCGCGGGCAAACGATTCAGGCTAGCCGGTGATGGACAATGCGACAGTCCAGGATTTTCAGCCAAGTACTGCACCTACCACTTTCAGGACATGGAAAGTAAGAAAATTGTGAGTTCGGTGGTCGTGCAGGTGTCACAAAGTACATCCTCAGTGGCCATGGAGAAAGTTGGCTTTGTGACATCATTGCAAGAACTACAATCGCGGGGAATGGTGATCGACCTGATAGCCACGGACAGACACGTTTCAATTGCCAAGACAATGAGAGAACAGTACAAAAATATAAATCACCAATTTGACGTATGGCATCTTGCAAAAACAATCAATAAAAAATTGTCGGCTGCAGGAAAAAAAAAAGATATGCAAGGTATTTCACAGTGGTCCAAGTCAATCAGCAACCATCTTTGGTGGAGCTCAAAAACATGTGAAGGGTCGTTGGAAATTCTACTGGAAAAATGGCGGTCAGTAATGTTGCACTGTAGCAACGTACATCAATGGTCGACAAATGAGCATTTCCACAAATGTGAACATGGCCATTTGTCCACAGAGGAGGCACGGAAGAAGAAGTGGTTGATTCCTTCATCACCCACTCACAAGGCCATTGAAAAGATTGTATTTGATAAAACTATAACAAGAGATTTGAGGGGACTCACGGAATTCTGCCACACAGGAGATTTGGAGGTGTTCCACAATATGTGCCTAAAGTACAGGCCCAAAAGATTGCATTTTGGCATGGAAGGCATGATAAATCGGACTCTTCTAGCGGTCTTGGCACATAACCATAATGTTGGCCGTCAACAAAGTAGGACGACCGGAACTTTAGGGACGCTTCGCTACAATAAGGCCTTCACTAAAAGAAGTAAACAATGGGTGATCAAACCAGTGTTTGAGGATATGCAATATGAGTTTATTGAGAGACTTATCGTAGATGTCCTCGATAGGCACATACATGGAGTGGTGAACGAACCTATGCAGGGGACAACTGCATTGCCACCCAACATTGCCTCTGTTCCATGTCCACCAAAAGCAGAGCTCATTGAGAAATACACATCACGGTTTAAATGATTGTAATTCGATTGTCTGTTCTCTCGAGTCTCCTTATGTTGCAGGCCCATTGCAATTAAACCAAACAGTAATATAAATCATTTTTACAAAAATTATAGAATGTTTCCGTATTACAAACACATGGCCGACCCATAGGGACAATAAAAAAAAAGGCACGCAGACAAGATGCCCTTACACTAACTGGAGCTAACTAGAAATGTGTGCTCGCTCAAAGTGAAGGTCAGCTGCTTTGATGTTTTGCTCGGGTGGCGGAACGGCCCACGACCCAATATAAGGTTCTATTGTGATTTGACCTTGACAGGCCGGGACCATCCTGAAAGACTAAGAAAAGATAATGAATAAAATTTCAGAAACGAAACGATGAGCCACGTTCATTAGAAGAAGTAACGTCGGCAAAGAAGGAGTGGTGTTTCGGGTCTGCCCTACACAGAGACACAATGGAAAATGCAAATATAATGTAAGTAACTTTTGATGAGTTTATACCGCAATTTCATTACTATACAGTGGCTTTAAAGACGGGTTCAGTTGTACTTGTTCGTTCTATGTGGCATAGTGTTTTCTACCGCGCACTATCTGGAGGAGAACCATCTTCTTTTACTGAAGCACCTCAAAACCTTCCTCTTTGCTTCTGCTTTCTCTCTCCCTCTCCCCTGCTACAACTGGTCCACTGTCTGCGACCTCGGTCCTGGGCCCTTCCACTCTCCACCTGCACTGCCTCCCTGTCAACCCCTGCACTGGGGGACTGTCTCAGTATCCTACAGCCCCCCCTTCCCAGCACTTGTTCTGCACTTACCTTGCACTTGCCACCAGCTGGCCCTATTTATTTATTATTTTATGCTACTTACCTTGTACTCCACTCCCCCCCCTCCATGCCTCGCCACGCCTTTAAACACTTGTGTACATACACCCAGTAGCGCTGTCCTCGCTATGAAATGAATAATTTTAATAAGGATCTGATGGTGAGACTAATTTCATTTTTTATGTTTTTAGGTACATCATTCACTACTGTCTGTGTCACGAGTACCAGACACCGGCGGACGGCTTCTACAGCCGCCAGTTGCTTCTCCGCGTGAACAACGTTACCACCCTGACCATTTTATGGGACGATCGCCAAGTACAAGTATGCCCTTACGCGGTACTAACGGTTAGATGCAACATACCTACCGTTGTGGTGGCCTAGTGCCTCGTTGTTGGAACAGCCATGCGATTATCAGTGCGACAGAAGAGCTTATTTTTATCGTAAACCAACACCCTGTGTACTGCACACGAACATCGCTTCCCTCAAGACGAACTAATTTGGATCGAGAGCAAAGAAAAATGCAAATCGCTGAATATTCTCTAAACATTTGATGTCCAATAAACGTACTTTGCCAAATGTACAATCTTGCCGTTTGCTTTTAAACCACGGTTTCACATTCCGAATTGTGGTGCTGTATTGTGAGATGCTCTAAGACCCTGTGTACAGCAAAGGACCATCGCGTTCCTCAATACGAACTTTTTGGAACATGAGCAAATAAAAATGCAAATCGCTGAATATTCTCTAAACATTTGATGTCAAATAAATGTACTTTACCACATTTACAATCTTGCGGTTTGATTTCAAAGTACAGTTTCATATTCCGAATTGTGGTGCGCTGTATTGTGAGCTGATCTGTGTTGATTTCCGGGGTCTGTGTGGAGTCGCGTAGAAGACGCCTGGGCGCGTTTGCCTACGCAGCACAGTCACGTCACGGATAGAGGCGGGGAATATGAATGTTTTGATAAAGTCTGTTTCAGGGGCGGGGGATTTGATTTAGTGCCGCAAAGGCAGGTGAGCCAGGTCGATGCGGCGGAATGATAGGATTATCACAAAATGGAGGCTGATTTCGAGTGCGATAATGGGCGAAAAGTCGGGTAAGGTCCATAGGAAAGTTTCCTACGATCTACCGATTTATGCTTACAAACACATGGCCGACCCGTAGGGACAATAAAAAAAAAGTCCCGGAACTATCCTTTAAGCAGTCTAGCCACTATAGTGCGGGAGGGGACCTCTGGGTTTAGGCACTGGGGCTAGCGTGCGATGGGCCCTCTCCCCCAGAAAGTGGTCTGAGAAGGCGTCATCAACGAACAGGGATTTCAACAGTGTTTCCGCGTGCATTTCCATGGGACCTTTGCAGAAGGACGCCGCCTCACCCAGTATGCGGATATTATTGCGCCTGGACCTGGATTCCAGGTCATCACATTTGCCACATAGTTTGGCCATCTCATCCTTCAGTAGGGTGATGTCACGGGTGTTTTGTCCAATAGAGTCTTAGTTGGTGCTGATCCTTGTCTCAGCCTCTGTTACTCATGCACTTTCCTTGTCGACGCGGGCCTTTAGCAAGCCAATAGTGGCTACAATGTTGTTGAGTTTCACGTTAAGACATGAATCCGTTCTGTACGGTGACAAGGAGTTGATCATATCTGGAATTTTCAGAGGATGACGGAGAGTCAACTGGTGGTGGTGGCATGACGGCCGGGGTTTGGCTACTTGTGAAGGAGTCCATAGGTCCGCTTTTCTTTTTCCTGGCGTTCGTGGCTCCCTTTGTCATCGCCGGAGAGAGGAAGTATAGGTATCGCGCGACTACCCAGGTGGCAGCAGCAAGTATGTACTCACGCTGGGATTAGATGGTTTCCGATATCTGGTGTTTTTAAGCAGTAAGTGCTAGTGTGTGCTCTCCCTGCGTTGCTGGTGGACCTCTGGGTGTTTATACTGTAAAGCGTCCAGATGTAAAGTCGTCCCCATAGCCCACTCTATCTGTAAAGATGTAGGGTTGCTGTGGTATCGCGTAACGTTGGCACAATGTCTGAGTGCGTTCCCCAGCAAGTGTTAGGTCAAGAAGCTAGGTCTGCGTTCAACGCGAAGCCCGTGGGACACCTCCACAAAGACCCAGGGCTCTGTGATCCAGCCAGGGCCTTGTAGATCGAGGAATGGGTCGTAGACTATTTTGTATGTGAGCCCCCGGGCCCCCGAAGCTTAACCCGTAAAGGGTTCCCAAATGACCCCAGCTGTGCCTCATCCAATGTTTCTCCAGCATGGGGTCCAGCATGGATTCACATGCTCATGAATATTCCCCGTCGTCAGGTTGGGAATCCTCGCTAAAGAGAAAATCAGTATCAGTTTCGTTTCTGATCTGTCTTTCTTAGTAGTAACCAATCACTGATCTCTGGGTCATACTGCCCCCAGCCAATGACTGCCCTCTCCCTAAGCCCCGCCTCTGGCAGCCATCCTCAGATTGTTGAGAGTCCTCGTGCTTTAGCTCTCGAGTTTTTGCTGCGTTTTCGCGCTTTTTCAGGAGATTTTCTCATTTTTTCGGTTTAATCGAGCCTCAAGCTCTACCGTTTCTACTTCTGATAACGGAGACCCGCTTCGGAATTCTTCTATGCCCCTCAAGGGTGCCGGTTTCGTCGAGTTTACGCTTCTTGGAGGATTCCGGAAGATCTGCGGCCTACCTCAACGGACATGGCCCAGGACAAGGGAAGCTCGACGCCCGGATCCAAGCTGTTCAGGTGCTGCCCTGAATGCGGATTACAAAACGTTTTCAAGGAGGACGAGCATTCGCAATGCCTCTACTGCCTTCATGAGGACAAGACGCACGTGGAGAAGGACTGCGTTCTGCAAGAACCTTTCGGAACGGACCAAACAAGATCGTCGTTCCCGCCTCGTCGCCTGGCTGGAGAAGGGCACAGCAGTTGAGAAGGCAAAGAAAAAGTCTGAGCGGGCTTCTAAGTCCTGTGAGGGCGCCCCGGCGACGGGGGCCCAACAGAAGGCCAAGCACCGCGAGTCCGCGGGCACCAGGAGCGCCGAAAGGTCGGGCTCTTCGGCTGCCAGGCAGGGCGCGACTTCCCCAGCACGTTCAACCACGAGCCAGCGCTCTGGTTCGGGGAAGAGGAAGTCTGAGAACCTGGGTAAGCTGCTGGAGCGGCCCCGGTCGATCTCGAAGGGGGAGCAAGGCGCTGACCCTCCCCCCAAGGCGAAGGCCCAGGACGCACCTAAGGTGGTGAGGGCTTTGATCCAGCCGGCAAAGACCGCTATCGAAGTGGTCGTTGCGACCCTGGCGAAGCCGGCTGAGACTACGCCAGTGGAAACGGCCTCTGGGCCCAGAGTATCCCTGCCACCGCAGAGGGAATCCTCTTTCCAGCCCATCATTAAGACCCCCGTGAAGACCCCAGCGGAAAAAGGGGGGGGGGCGGTGGCCATTACAGACTCGGAATCAGCCTCTGAAGAGGAGCTGGTGGAAACCGAGAAGGGCCTCAACGAGAGGTTTATAGGCCTCAACGATAGGTTCGAGACGGTTCGATCCCAGGGGCGGTTCCTGCTGACGTGATCGAAGATAGCGACGAGGGCGACGAAGAGGGCCCAGTGGAGCGGCCAACCTGTCCGTTGCAGCCATTACCTGAGTACCAGGATAGCTCGGCGGCCATTTTGTTGGCGATCCAATCCTTAGGTACCGAGAAGGACGAGATTACCACGGACCCCGACGGAGGATCTAGAACCGGGCCCGTCAGGAAACCCTCCGAACAAATGGAGGAGAGTCCACCCCTTCCGCCCTTCGTGTTGCGAGGCCGGTGGACCCCTCATCCCCCTCGCTGGACCCTAGAGAGGATACGGCGACGGATACAGCGATGGGGACGGACGACGACGGCGGCGATGACACAGCAGACATCCCGTCATCACCCCCCCATCCCGGGCTTCTCCAGCCGACAAAATTGGCTCCTTTCACGCCATGATAACCAGGGCATACGAGCTCTTCCAGCTCTGCCCTGAACAAAAAAGGAAGGGTTTCTTTCCCAACGACGAGAGGCCAAGAGGAAGACGGTCCTCGCGGTGCCTTTGCTTGACGACATCTAGGACGAGGGGCTTGCTGTCATCAAGAACCCTTCCACGACACCCGCCAAGAGGGACAGGTACGAGAAGAAGTACTGAGACCCGATGCCGCCCCCTTGTGCCTCAGGGCCCAGCCCACGCCGGACTCTGTCATCTCGGAAGAAAGCAGCGGGTGCGGCGGCTTCAACTTCCACTTCCCCGCCGGACAGCGAGGGCAAGAAGTTGGACTCCATGGGACGACGAGGCATCTCGTCGGCGACGACGACGATTAAGGCGACCAATGTCTTAGCGATCGTGGCCCGCTACGACAGGGAGCTCTGGTTCAAGATAGCTCCCCTGCTAGACTTCCTACTTGACAAGAGGGCGGATGCCCTACAAATTCTGCAGGAAGGCGAGATGGCGTCGGATCACGCCATAACGGTGGCAACGGACATTGCCGATACCGGATTTCGCCAACTGGGTAACAGAGTTTGCCTCCGACGACGAGGATGGCTCAAGGCGACAGACTTTCGCCAGGATGTCCAGACCAGAGTGTTGGATATGCAGTTCGACGGCAACAACCTTTTTGGTAAGGCGGTGGACGAGTCTCTCCAGGCCATCAAGACCGACTCAGAAACGTCCGGGGCCCTAGGGATACTTCAACAACGACAGCCCTTTCGGAGCTCTGGAGGCAGACAGGGTGCCTCCAAAGGATCCAGCGGTGGCTCTTCCACTTACCTCCAGGCGGCCCGCTCCTCTTCCCAGGAGGCCTACAGAGGTCGCGGTAAGAAAGGGGGATCCCGCCGTCGTCGCCAAGGTGGCAAGGCCGCCTCCAAGCAAGACCTGACCTGGCCGTGTCGTCGGGCCCCCACCGAAGCACCTCGGTGGTAGGGCGGCTGGCGAAGTTCGTCAGCGTGTGGGAGTCCATCTCCACCGACCGTTGGGTGCTGGACACCCTGGCCAACGGGCACCCGCTGGAATTCCAAAAGAAGTGCCCTTGCATTCCTCCCGTGGCCAGGAAGGAGAATCACGTCCCTCAACTGCTGTTGGCGGTAAGGGCGATGCTCAAGAAAGGTGCCATCGAGCTCGTCCCCAGGAGGCTCTGGGGCTCCGGAGTGTACTCAAGGTACTTCCTCGTCCGAAAGAAGACAGGCGGTTGGCGCCCCATCCTGGACCTGCGTCGGTTAAACAAATACATCAAGGCGCAGAAATTCAGGATGGTCACCCTCCAGCATGTGCTGGGACAGCTGGAGGAGGGCGACTCCCTATCGTCGTTCGACCTGGAGGATGCCTACTTCCACATCCCCATTCTAAAAGGACACGGAAAGTTTCTCAGGTTCGTGGTTCAGGGACGGCACTACCAATTCAGAGCCCTACCGTTCGGATTAAAGTCGGCACCCAGGGTATTCACCAAGTGGCTGGCGCCAGTGGCGCCGCGGCTGCGCCTGCAGGGTATCCACTTCTACCCCTACCTGGACGACTGGCTAATCCGGGCAAGGACAAGAGAACTCGCCGTCAAACACACAGCGAGGACCGTCCAGCTGCTCACGGAACTGGGGTTCACCATCAACTACCCCGAATCCCACCTGGTTCCGTCGCAAGTAGCCATGTTTCTGGGAGCGAAGCTCGATACAGTGGGGCAATTGGCCTCCCCGTCAGAGGAGAGGACGAAGACCATCCTGGGCAAGGTGCGGCGCCTGCTAGCCACGGACGTGGCCAGGGTGAGGTCCATCAAGTCCCTCCTCGGGATGATGTTCTCATGCATCTATCTTGTACCCATCTGCAGACTTCGGATGCGTCCGCTACAGGAGTTCCTCGACGCCCGCTGGTTTTAGGCGACGGGCTGCTTCGAGGACAGGATCCCTCTCGACGAGGAGTTCCGTCGGGCGATCCTATTGTGGGGTACCCGTGCTCACCTCACTACAGGCACGGACTTTCAAACCCCGGCGTTTCAGGAGACGGTGACGACGGACGCCTCTCTGGAGGGTTGGGGGGCCCACACCGGAGATCTACACGCAAGAGGCCTTTGGCTCCCGGAGGAGAGGTCTCTCCACATCAACATTCTGGAGCTCTGAGCAGTGTTCTCGGCGCTCAAGTCGTTCCTTCCGTCCCTCAAGGACAAAGTGGTGAGGATCTTCACCGACAACACCACCACGATGTTCTACATACGGAAGCAGGGGGCACCAGATCCCCAGCCCTATCCAAGGAGGCCCAGGATCTGTGGCACTGGGTCGTCGCCCAGGGGATGTTTCTGGTTCCCTTCCACTTGGCAGGAATAAAAAACACCATCGCCGATTCACTCAGCGGGGAGCTGCGCTCGTGCCACGAGTGGGAACTACGCCAGGACCAGGTGGATCGGCTCTTTCGATGATGGGGCAAACCCCGGATCGACCTTTTTGCGACGGCGACAAACACCAGTGCCAGAGGTTCGCCAGCAGGTTCCCGCAGCCGAGGAGCATGGGCAATGCTTTCTCGTTCCCCTGGGACGGCCTGTTTCTTTACGCGTTCCCTCCGTTGCCGTTGCTGCTCCGCCTCATCAACCAGCTCAAGAAGTCCAGGTGCAGAATGATCCTCGTCGCACTGGCGTGGCCGAGGCAGATCTGGTTCCCGGACCTTCTGGACTTGTCAACGTCCCCACCAGTCAAGCTGCCGGCGGACGTGGATCTTCTCTCCAGAGAAGGGGGCGCCATTCTCCATCACGACCCACAGTCGCTGAACTTGCAGGCCTGGCTCCTGCAGCACTAGAGTTTGGAGGGTACGATATCCCGGCTGACTGCAGAGAGGTTCTTGCAAAAGCCAGGGCGTTCTCAACTCTTAAGTGTTACGGTCATAAGTGGAAGAGGTTCTCTGTCTGGTGCCGTGCACAGAAGATTGACCCTCCGCGGATTACGGCCCCTCAAGTACTGCGTACCTACTGTCGCTAGCCAAAGCTGGACTGGCTCACGCCTCCATCAAAATACATCTGGCTGCCATCTCCCGATATACCAGGACTACGGGACGGGCGTCCTTGTGGTCTCATCGCCTGGTGAAGGAATTTATGAAGGGATTATTCCGATCGTTCCCGCCGGTGAAGGCTCCAGCCCCGGCGTGGGAGCTTAATGTGGTGCTGACCAGGCTCATGGGGGCCCCGTTCGAGCCTATGCATTCGGCGCCTTTGAAGTTCCTGTCATGGAAGACAGCGTTCCTTGTGGCCATCACCGCCGCACGACGAGTGGGAGAGATCCAGGCCCTATCTTGCAAGCCTCCATACTTGACTTTTCATGACACAAGGGTGGTGCTGAGGACGCACCCCTCCTTCATGCCCAAGGTGCCATCGGACTTCCACCTCAACAAGCCCTTGGTGTTACCAGTTTTCTTTCCATCGCCTTCGATGCCGGCCTAGAGGACTTTGCACTTGCTGGATGTAGCTAGAGCGCTGAAGTTCTACATGGACCGCACAAAGAGTTTTCGGAAGACGTCACAACTGTTTGTGAACTTTGGGTCTGTGAATCAAGGGAAGGCTCTCTCAAAGACTTCCATTTCCAGATGGCTCTCCGGCTGCATCATGCATTGTAACCAGTTGGCAAACCGACCGCTGCCCGGCCGTCCGAGAGCCCATTCGACCAGAGCGATCGCTGCTACTACGGCGTTCCTGTCTGGTGTGCCCCTGCTGGACATCTGCACGGCTGCTACGTGGAGGTCGACGCACACCTTCACAAGATTCTACTGCGCCGATCGGGACTCCAGTAGGAGTCCAGGGTCGGCCAAGCAGTGCTGCGCAACCTGTTCGCTTAAGGTGAGCCTGGTGAGGAGGTAAGAGATGCTTAATGTTGAGTTGTTGTATTGCTTAATGTTGAGCCTTTTGCCACCTCCCGTGGTTGTGCATGTGTATACTGCTATGTATTTTTATTCATGAGCATGTGAATCCATGCCAGACCCCATGTTGGAGAAGTAACAAGTTACTTACCTGTAACTGTTGTTCTCCAGCATGGGTCTGGCATGGATTCACATGCGAACCCTCCCACCTGCCCCTCTGCCGGGCTTCACTTGGTCATACTGCCACTGTGCGTGCTACCAAATCTGAGGATGGCTGCCAGAGGCGGGGCTTAAGGAGAGGGCAGTCATTGGCTGGGGGCAGTATGACCCAGAGATCCGTGATTGGTTACTACTAAGAAAGACAGATCAGAAACGGAACTGATACTGATTTTTTTCTTTACCGAGGATTCCCAGCCTGACGACAGGGAATATTCATGAGCATGTGAATCCATGCCAGACCCATGCTGGAGAACAACAGTTACAGGTAAGTAACTTGTTCCTTCTCTGACAGTTTGTGTATTGCTGCACAGTATATTGAAGTATGTTCGTGGAAAATGTTCAGCACTGCATGCCTGAGTGGATAATTGGTATGAGGTATATTTTCAGGGTGGTTTTTGCTGATTTTTTATTTTTCAAATCGTACTGTTTTCCATAATACTGATCTGCACAGATGCCTACTGGTATCTCGAATGGGTTGTGTCCTCACAGGTGCAACAGCATCTTCAGTTATCCATTAGAATATAATACGCGCCATATTCAAAATGCATCTGCCCTCCTCCACCCTCCATCGGGTAGCTCCATTGGTAGTATTTCAGTTAGAGCATCCACACAGCTGGGACCCAAACACAGCACCTATGTATCGGATAGTGTGATAACATTGAGCAGAGGTGGGCAGTGGGGTCCCGGACCGGCATCCCAGGAGTGAGGGAAGCAGGGCAGGACACAGGCTGCAGTTCCCACGTCCTCGTGTGGGCCGGGGGAGAGGTGGTGTATCAGAGTTCACGGGCTATCCGAAGGTGTGCAGGATCAAGATCGCAATGTCAGACCCCCCACAGTCAAGTGTTTTGTGTGCACTGACTTACTTTGTATCTGGGCACCAACTCCAAGGCTGCTGCGTATGTCTCGTTGGTAGTTCTGGCGGTGTACAGACTCAGGATCTCCAGCCGGGCACGAGCCGTTGGCACTCCGTCGAGCCCCCTACCAGCACCACCGGGGTGCCCGTTCAGGTAGCAGGAGGCAGGCCTCTTGCTGGGCTCTGGAGGATCTGCCCGCAGGGCGTCCGCCTTCCGGGTGGTCCGGGCTGAGTATGTCGCGTGGGGCACAATTGGCAGCCGCAGGAGCCAGTCACCCGCAGACGGGCACCCACCTCCGCTCTGACGAGTATTGGTGGCCCAGAGAAGGGTGGAGAACTCGCCAGCCTCCGAATCGGGTTTAGGCAGTGAACTCCTGTGTCCGGAATCCGCACCCGCAGGCCCTGCGCATCAGCATACACACCTATGGCCGCACTCCGAAACCCAGCACAGCCGGGTCCGACCACTGTTCTCCCACTCCAGCAGGTGGTCCAATCTACTTTTCCCCCAGGACCTCTACTTCAGGAGTCGGATGAAAGTTGTCCGTTCAGGGGCAACCTCAACGTGAGGCGTAGGCAGCACCATAGGGCAGTGCGCCTGGTGTCCGCCGCGCTAGCCCCTCCTTCCTTTTCCTGGCCTTGCAGCGCTGCCAGCACCACAGCGTTGCGTGTCGTCTCGCTGGAGCCCAGTCGGGTCACGGGCCCTCACCCCACGGCTGATGCTCCTCAGGACATATATCCCAGTCCCCGACGAAAGGATCGATGCAGTATTCAGGCCAATTCTTCTGTCCCACTTCACGCCTGCATATCTCACAGATGGAATATGGTTGGGTGGCTCCAAGAAGGATATTTACTGAAAAGGATTGTCGGCCAGAGCGAATCTCTACAGCATTGCTGCCATTTCGTGTCTGCGCAACAGCGCCCCCTTCTTCTTTTTTTTCTTTTTTTACGTGCTTGCAAACAACCTTTTTTGTTTTTTCTCTTTGTATGAGTTTGTTTGCTTCTCCTTCAATTCTTACCGAATTATGGTCAACGCTTCTTGCACAGTGTAAAAAAACAATCGTATTGCCAATAGCGTTCAAAGAAATGTCATTTGCATGGAAGCAGTGTATATTTTGCAACTTCATGCTCTCATAGTGGGTGGAGAACATCCCATTAGTGCACATAAATGCAGACATGCTTCTGTTTATAAGAAACCTTCCGAACTCTGGCTGGGGACAAATGACACTGGCATGGTCCCATACTCCTCTTGGTGGAATGGTTCAGAAAACTATCTTGGCAGTGCGAAAAATCTGCATCAATGCATTCATGAACTTCTTCAGGTGACGGACCAAAGGTCCACACGACATGTAACCCAAATGTAGACCTCCATAATGCACCACGACAACTTGAACAGTAGCCACACAGGCCACATATCTGCAAAGGCGAACCATCCCGCCAAAACTGCATGAACAGACACTGGCCCACAAAGCGTCCACTCCTTCCAACCCGAAATTAGCAGCAATGCCTCTTTGCATGGCATACCTGTGCAGATCTTGTACAAAGGTATCATCCACGATCAGCACTGTGCGTCTCTCCATCTCTACCAACCTCATTACACAGAGAGTATTGGGAAAAAGTAGTAATGCCCCTCCCTGTGAACCACACCCATGACACCTGATTCCATAATCCCCACAGTTCCATTTGCATGCTCAGAATGGCAGGATGTGGCATGTGCGTTTTCCCATCTGCAGCGAGGGCTACGCCCCAGTAAAGCAGGGACAGTCCTTCTCCCTTCTCCACTATTCTTTTTCCAGCACTCCCTCATTGAGTACTGTGAATTAATCACATCCAAGACCTCTACATCCAACACTATCATTTGTGTACAGCACTCCATATTTACTGTTGAACACTGCGAGTACACGTTGTGTGTACTTCCAAAGCACCTCCAATACAAAGGTCTGGAAAAGAGTCCACGATTTCAGCATCCAAAATCATCCAGAGCGGCACCCATCATGCCTTTGACCATGCACACAACAGTCTACTGCTTGCCCACACCCAGCACAACATAATGGAGTCATGCATGCAAACATGTAGGCAGAAACCACAGTCCACAAACGTAACTTAGCCAGCAGCACTTCTACCCAACTTCAGCACCATAAACACAGCGTAGCATGGAAACATATAACAGCAGCTTCCACAAGCATACCACTGCCACCCCTACCCACTTCCATTCACAAAGTATTGTCACTGCCAACCAAACCACACAATCTTCACAACATTAGGCCTACTCCCAGGAAGCTGCACAAACCAGAGTATCCAAGCACATAGAAGATTCACTTCAACCCTACACTATTCTATACTAACAGTGTTTCAACACTGCACGCAGTGGGCACACTGCAGGACTTTTTACTGCACAATCTCCAGCCATACATGAAAACTGTAGGATATTCTATCAATGACCACGCCCATGGAACCAACCATATATGCATGTCGGCTCACTTCTGGTGCTCTATGAAGAGTAAAATGTGCTCCACAACCATTCTGTAAAGGTGACCACCATCTGAGAGATGCAGTCAAAACTGCATTGCTGTGGTGGGTGTGGTGAACGCCTTGGGTTTTGGGTGCATGGCTTACGGCCTTGGCCATGGACCCAATAGTCTAGGCCTTGGCCACACCCACTGCAACGTAATCCAGCCATACATGGCAACATGTCACCAACTACCACAATCCATACACGTACCACAGCCACCGGCACTCCTACTCAACGTCTGCACCGTAATACAGCTATGCATGGAAACATGCAACAGCAGAATCTACAAACATAACACAGCCTCCGGCACCATTTTCATTCACCTAGTATGGTGTTACTGCCAACCAAACCAAAATAATTTTCGCCACAATGGCCCTGCTCCCAGCACTCTATTCAGTGCACAAAACCAATACTTCATAGTGCAGTACAGTAGTCCGCACTCCGCGCAATGGACACTACCCAATCCTATGACATATGGAGTTCACCCCTATCCACTTCTATGCACACACTATTTCAATTTTGCACCCAGTTCACACACTGCAGTATCCAAGCACATAGAAGATGCACTTCAGCCCTACCCTCTTCTATACTGACAGTGTTCCAACACTGCACCCAGTGCACACACTGCTGAACTGTTTACTCCATTAGCTGCAGCCATGGGTTAAACACTGTAGGATGTGCTAAAAATCACCACACCCATGGAATCAACAATATATGCAATGCTGACGAACCACACACAGAAGGCAACAATGTGAAGCCGAATTGCAACCACGGCTCATAGTCGTCGGTGCAAGGCCTCCATCCGTGCATCGAATGGGCTATGGGCTTACCACATGCAACACACCGTAGTACACGCTATCTTACAATGTTCATTTCATGTGCAGTGCACTCCCCTTCTGCAATTCAACTCCCACCAGTCACCACGGTAAGAGGTTGCCGCACCAACTATCTTGCCGTAACGAAGGCTGCCTGCATTCACCTCACATGGTAGTCGCCTGTGCAGGGACCGGCGAACTGGCGCAGTAAGCACAGATACCACAGGCACACCACTACCTTCGTCCAACTAATAATCACATATATCAGATGAACCACTTCTCACTCCCCCACCCTTTCCAGCCCTGCTTCCCACCGCCACATGGGGTAAAGTAGGTTTGTCAGTCCCTTTCGGCGCTGCACTGTCCTCCGATACACCATGGCGGCATTTCCCAAAAACGTTGATGCACAGCACGCTTCCCTCCAGCAAACCACCGGCCGCGTCCAATGTTTGCCGACATCACCCCATACTGCAAGCAAATGAGACTTTTGTCCGCGGGGCAAACAGAAATGGGTCTGCAGAGTTTCAGTTCTTTGCAACAAAGGTATTGGTTGGATTTCCACCAAACACACAAAAGCACGCGTTCGGAACCAAGCCCAGGCTCCTGCCGCAAATTTGGTTAAAATCCTTCCAGCCGTTTGGACTGTAACCCTGTGCAAAGGCTTTGCCCATGCAAGTCTATGGAGAAAAAAAATGTTTGCCCCCCCCCGCACGAAACCTCACCAAACTTGTCGAAAAAATTCAGAGCAGGTCATATACTTTTTTACAACAAAGTTTATTGAGGATTCCTCCAGGGGGAGCGAAGTTATAAGCCGCCCAAAAAGTGGTCTTCCTATGGGTTTAGCAATTTAACCAGAACTACACGGCTGCTATCGCGGGCAGTGTAATTACTTTTGTTCTGGGGCTTGCCTTACAAGCTACATTTGTGGGAGCCCTTGCATCCATCACTTCCCTTGGGGTGTACAGATGTGTTACCACTTTGTTGCCTTGTCTCACCGGTTCCTCCACAGCAGGCACTTGTTGAAATAGGATTTGTAGCTTTTTAGTGGGTATTTCGTGTTTCAGCTCCCTGCTGGATGGCCATCTCGTGATAATCAGCGGGTATGTGTTAATGAGGAAGAAGCTGGTCCCAGTGCTCACAATTAACTTATTTGATGAGGATCTGGGATAGGCCACACCAGGCAGTCCTTTCCTATGATTTCTTCAAGGCCATATGTCACTTGAGGTCATTTCTGGTGATGTCACAAGATCAAAGTTCATGTGACATTTTCTGTGATGTTGTCATTATGCTTATTACTATTCTTGAAACTTTCATTCCTACAGATTTTTGGTCACAGAATGTTGGCATGTATGCAGGTCATGTGGGTGCCCGGCCCAGTTCTCACACATCAGGGTGAAGGCTGGGCCGGATAGGCGCTCAGTAGGGGTTGGAGCTGACCGTGACATGTGGCACATGTTACATGTTACGTGCCACGTGGCACATGTCTCATGCCACGTTCAGTTCCAACCTCTTCTCCCTCGGCCTCCTTGCAGCTAACATACAGGAACCAAGAAGCTCTTGCAGCTACCTGGTTCCAGTTTGTGAGCAACACGGAGGAGTCGAGGGGGCCTGCAAGGAGGGACTGAAGCTGCAAGAAACTGGTGTAAAGCCTTTTTTTCCATTTTTTACGCATGTGTATTTTGCATGTGTGAAGTGAGTGTCAGATGTATACATGTATGAGAATGGTGGGTGAATGAAAAGTGATGTGGTGCGTGTTTTTGAATGTTCTGGGTGTGTGGGTGTGTAGCGAATGCACTAAAAATATAGTCAGAGGCGCCCCTCTGCGAGAATGAACACGGCTAAATGATCAGTTCTATGAGAAGGTACACACTTCGAGAGTCTGCAGCCACACTTTAGCTCTCTGTACCTTTCACAGAAGGGAAATGGCCATTTGCATATCAGTCTTTGTCCCGCCCACATGGGCAGTCCAGCACCGAAATGCTATGGCAATACGCTTCTGAACAAGAGTACTAACAGCAGCCCAAAAACGTGTTTCAGCATTGTTGGGCCTCATCAGTGAGGTGGAGTTTTTGCCTCTCTGAGCACAGTGAGCAAGGGGTCCATGTCTGGATGATCCCAGGAAACTTAGGGTGACTAAACCCAAGTGCCTTAAACAATCAAAAAATAGTCAGAGGCGTCCCTCCTGCAGGAGAGACTGGCAACCATTGAATCATTCTTGAGCCAGGTGACCAAGAGCACCAACAAAGAAAGCATGTCCACAGAAGCCACACCAGAGGGTTTCAGGGGTATAAGAATACCCGGAAGAGAAAAGTAATCTCTTCTGGCCCCCCTGGTGAACTAGACTGGGTAGAAGATAAGGCCCCAAAGGCTGCCGACGCTATGGGATGCTTTTATGCGCAAGTCGGGAGTGCTGAGCCTCACAACCACCTACCCAGGGGACAGAAATATGGGAAATGGTGGGCAGGACTCAGAAGAAGATCCCACAGAGACCCAACGATCCTCGCTCAAGGACAGTAGATGCGATGAAGATTTGCAGCCCCCACCTAAGAAAAGGCTAAAGAAACTTAACAATACTGAGGACGACCCTGAGATCGCAGATATGTTGGAACCAAAAGATATGCGTAACCCTAAGTCCACAGACTGGCTACCGTCACCACAGGTCACAAAATATGACTCAGACTTTGCAAAGCCCTCTAAAGAGGTGGACCCAGACATTCTTGCTAACCTGGCACAAAGAGCAGTATCCCTCCTAGGCAGTGCAAACTATGCCATGTTATCAGAACGCAGAAGAGGCCTCCTCAAAATTGACTCCAAGTTAGGAGACCTAGCCTGAGGCGGGCAAAGCTGCAAAAGGACTCCTGTTTGGGGAGACTTTCGGGAAGGAAATGGGGAGGTTCGAAGGCACCTACAACTCCCTAGAGAAGGCCCAGGCATCTGTGTATTTTAAAGAAAGATTTTCCCGGGAAGAGATTTCTCCAGGACGGGTCCGTATCGAGGCCGAGCGACCGCTCGTTACCAAGCCGCCAGAAGGCCTCAAAACAACAGGGCCCATTACTGGGAAAATAAGCAGCAGTGACTTAATTGCCCCTTAGGGCGTAATTCCCTGCCCACCCCTTCGACCCTAGGTAGGGCTGTGTGGCGTGGGCACAGAATCTAAGTCTTTATCTGTATTCCTGTCCTGCAAAGGACCAGTGTGAGTCATTAATGAATATACCTGGTGCAGAATACGGGTGTTCTGGTAGCCAGTGAGCTGCCTTGTAATTTGGTTTTATCAAAGCATACAGTGGTTTCACTAGCTCAGCAAATTTAGAAACATACGATCTGCCAAAATTTAACAGCCGTAGAATGGCCTGTAACTGCCTAAGCGTAGTGGGCGGTCTTATATTGGCACACTTCTCAAGAAAATCTGCTGATAATCCTCTGCCCTCATCTGAAAGAGTGAATCCCAGAAAGGTAACCTCATGATGAGTTATTCTTGATTTTTTAAAAAAATTAATCAGGTATCCTTTTCCAGCCAACGTGTGAATGACTCTGTCCACTTCCTGCAAGTATTCACTGAGATTCTCATGGGTGATATAAATATCATCTACATACTGCCAACAATTAGGAATGTGTGCAAGTAAGCTCTGTATTCTGCTTGAGAATGTGCTAGGTGAATTTGTATACACCTGCATTATTCTAGTGAACTGGAAATGAATTCCCTTAAAAGTGAATGCAGTCTATTTCTTGGTTTCTACACTTAAAAGGTTGTGTGAAATACCCATTGCCTAGATCAAGGTTTGTTTTATATTTGCATCTGTGTAAGTTGGCTAGCAATCCAGAACTATGTTGGTTCTGGATGGTCTCTGTCTTACAATGTGCATTCAAAATTCTAAAATCCACAATAAAACGGTAGGTACCATCAGGTTTTAAAACTGGGAGTACCGGGTTGTTATGTGAGCTAGTTTGCTTTATGATTACTCCCTGGTCCATTAGCTGGTCTACTATGGTTTGCATGTGGGCAACTCCCTGTGGTTTAACTGGATGCTGCCTTTGTGGCAGGGTGGTTTCAGCACTGGAATCACATGTGCTGGACATTCTTTATCGCGCCCTACATGATTTTTAAACAGCTGCACTGCTGCCAGCGCTGACAATTTTCTTGCATATTTTTGCATTAGTTCCCCACTCACCTCTTTTGAAAAGGCAGTCATTACCACTTCTTCATACAAAGGTGGTCAGTCTTGAAATGCTAACATCCCTTTACATTGAATGTGTAGCTGTGGCCAAAATAGTGCTTCAATCTTTTTGGGGTGTTCGCCTTCTAGCTGAATTGTCACAAAATACACTTCATTATGTGTCAATGTCTGCCCAGTGGGAGTAGTGATCTGTGCATTCCTGTGTGCCCTTGTGTGCTCCAATAGTGCCTTGTGGCTGCATTCAAATATAGAAATGTCAGACCCAGAGTCTAATAGGACTTCAATCCAATCCGTGTGTCGCTTAGTCTTGGGAACGATGCGATGAGTGTGTGGACTCTGCATTCTGTGAAACCTGTAGTGCTGCCGTGTTTCTTTTCGATCTTCACTTCCTTCCCCTCAGCCTTAGAACGATCTGGTGTCCGTGCCTGCTGGGAAGGAGATGTCTCATCAGTGTTGTACTTCAGGGGACTTTTCATGTATTTCCTGTCTCTAAAATCATAGTCAGTAGGTCTAAAATGGGACTGCCCCTGGTCTTACCCCAGGACAGTCTAGCCCTGTGGTTACCTTGCCACTGCAGGCTCTGCCTATCTCCTGCAGATTTCTCATTTTTATGTCCATGCTCTGGATAGCTTTCTTCCTCTATGGGTGACAATTGCCGCCTCTGTGGCTTATTGCCCTTTTTACCCTGGAATGAGCCCTGTCCTTTCGAGGATCTCCCTTCATCGTGTGTGTCCTTATCTGGCTTAAGATCCTTGTTACTCTTTTTATCTGTGTATGCTGGTCTTCTGCCCAAGTGATCCCTGCCCAATGATTGATAGGTGGATGTCACTATGTCACTATGTCTCCAAATTGCTCCCTTTTTTCTTGCTCATTTAATTGGAAATGTTTCTATGGACTTCTAACCTTGCAGGCTCTCCTTTTAATGAGGGTAGGATTATGCTCTCAACCATTTGATCATTGTTAGATGCTATAGACAGGCCTAGATTCATGGCTGCGGCCGCGCCTTGTGTTCCCATGATGTTAGCTAGTATCAGTGCTAGTGATGTGATTGGCGGCGTGCCTATCAGCTGTAAATAAAGCCAGCTATAGATTGAGATCCAGCTGTCAAAGCTTGCTAGAGGCGGTGTGCAGCCAGATGGAAAAAACATAGCTAGGGCCCTGTGTCTCTGCTGGGGAGTTACTTGTGGATAAGCAGCTTGCAATTGTCCTCATTTTTCTGAATACCACTTGTGAATGTCTTCATTCTTGGATGGACAGGATCCCAATATTATTCTCAATGTCTGTAGTTGCACCCCACCTGCATTCATCTGTCCTTGAGGTTGCTGCGCAGGCGCTATACCCTGCTGAGCTGCATATTGCAGCGCGATGTTTCGCACTGTGTGAAAGTGGGTGGCTAACAACTGGTAGTCTGCCTGCAAGAACGGACCTCCACGGTTTGGATGAAACCGAGCTAAGAATTCTAGTGACAGATTGGGTGTAGCTGGTGGGCCATGCCTTGCACCGGTTTGTGGGTAAACCAGATTACCTCAGTCCAAACCAGTTGACATGATTTGTATGTGTAAGAGCTAATTCAGGATACTGATATGGGCGATACTGAATGGTGTCTAAGTCCCATTTCACTAGGAGAGTTGCATATACATGATTTGTCCTGTTACCTGGGGTCTTTAAGTAAGTAAAGAGTGATTCTGCTGGTAGTCAACCAAGTTGCGCAACTGCCACCGTGAAATTCGTGTTCACTGCATGACACTGTGCAGCTCTCAGCCAATCATTTACAGCCATTCTGCAATGGATGGGAATATTGATTTCATTGTGCGCCATCTCGTGTACTCATTCTAACCTCATTCTAACCTCTAAAAACAATTCTGACCTGTCCTTCTCCAGTGACTGGGACATGAGGTTATTTAAATGGTAGTAATGCCCTGGTCATCTTTAAGACGTCGCATCTTACTGGGGTGCCATCTGACTTAATTGCCACTTAGGGCGTGATTCCCTGCCCGCCCCCCTCTACCCTACGTAGGGCTGTGTGGTGTGGGCCCAGAATCAAAAGTCTTAAGTTATGATGAGAGGTGCCTAATGGGTTCCGGCCTAGCGCTTTGACAGTTTCCCCGAGTGTTTGCACCTCTTGTCATAATTGACCAAAATACAGCCAGAAAATATTGTGTAGTTCGTTTGGACTCAGATAGACCTTATCATGAAGCATTACTCAAAAATATTAAGCTGACACTGGAAGGCAGCAAGTCAATATATTTAATATTTCTGGTCTCTACCAGATTTGATCATTATTACACCTGCTATGATTAGAGCAGTAAAAACGTAGCACACTGTCAGATATAGAGACAGCATTATTATATAAGCTATAAACATGATTCACATTTAACAAAGATAGTACAATTCATCATTTTGAAACACCAGCTTGAGCAATCATGGAGTTCATGTTATGTTTGTCTAAACTATACTATGGTATGATCAGGAGTGGAGTGACATGATAAAGCACGCCGTCAGTCTAACATATGCAAAAAGGGTTCAACCAACACACTTGAAAGTCGCGGTTTCTTGGGCTTGCTGCTCTGACCTGCTATCGACTGCACTTCCCAAGCCCCCATGATCTCGTGGTCTGCTCGTAGCTGCCTGCTGCGGAATCTCCTTAGCCTTCGTCTGTTGGGCTTTTTATATTAACACGCGTGACTTAGCCTACATGTACTATGTGCGTCACTTCCTCGGTCTGGAGAGAAAGTCTACAGTCTGAATCTGATCTTGTGCTTGGGTTTGCATTGCACACATGATTTACCTATGTGAAAACTCAATCGACAGGTACCGTCTTCGCTTCTTGGATATTTACCTTACAGTGAATGTGCTCCCTGTATGGACGAGAGCAAAGCATGTCATTCGCTCGTTGACCCCTTTAAAGCCTCATTCTAGTGAATGCCTTTCTTCAGAGGGAAACAGCTACACTTGTCTTCAGCCACTCTAACCGTGTATTTTCTATTTTGGTATTGTTTCCTGCTTTTGACTTCTTATCAGCGCAGAAGCATCTCTTAACTCCTACGAGCTCATCTTAAAACGGGAAGCTGTCACTTGTGGTTGGTTTTCTTCTGTTTGAAAGGGGAAAAAACTGTTCACCATTAGCTGACCCTAACGGCAAGTGCCTGTGAGTTTACAACTAGTGTCTGATTCTGTCTTTTGAAAGCCACGCTCGCATTGTGTGTGAATGCGTGTTTTTTGCCCAAAGAACATCCATAGCTTATTAGTATGATCGTGTATTTTCAAGGCATTAAGCTGTTGAAGACAAGAGGCTGCTATTCTGTGGTTAGGAAGCTATGTGCTTGCTTTTAGCTGAAACCACAAGCGTTATTCATCAATGGCAATACATCGTCTACAGCAGATGTCTTAACTTTGTCTTTTGACACTAGCCTTTGCCGCCACCGTGTACTTCGTATTCACTGCACGCACAGTGTGTGAAGTTGTCTAATCTGTGGCACACCTGCCTTATCTCGTACGTAACACTTGTAAATCATGACGTCAGGATTCTTTCTTCCCCGTGAGAGGGCGGTACCCAAGAGGAAGATGAGGAAGAGGACAGGGAAGAAGACAAAGCTTCCCCACAGGTGAGACCGAACCCATATCCGCCAGTGGGGGGGGAGAACACTTTGTTTCTGGGAGAACTGGTGCACACTTTACAGCGACGCCTGGGTTTTGCAGACAGTCAAAAGACTGCAGCTAGAATTTATACAGATGCCCATACAAATACAACCCCCCTAGCAAATGCACATAGCGCAGGGAGAGAGTGAGTGACCCTGCACACAGAACTGCGAAACCCAGCACAGAAGAGAGCTATAGAGCCCTGCAGCGGACCACCAAGGTTTATAAGCAACATGTTCCTGGTACACAGGAAAGACAAAGTAAGACCCGTAATTTGAAAGAGCTGAACAGCTGGGTGGCATACCACCTTTTCAAAATGGAGAGGATTCACCAGCTCAGGGATATCCTCAGGCAGGACGACTGGCTCACGAGGATTGCCCTGAAAGACGCTTACCTTACAGTACCAGTCCAAGAGAAATGCCAACCATTCCTAGTGTTCCAATGGGACAGACAATTTTGGCAAATTGCAACAATGCCATTTGGACTAGCCTACGCACCATGGGCCTTTACGAAGCTCATGAAGCCGATAGCGGCAGCGATCGGAGAGAAAGGAATAAGGATAATCATATATCTAGACAATATCCTGCTGAAGGACAGCAGAGAGATGCTCCAATACCAGACAGGATGGGTGAAAGAGCGCCTAGCGTCACTGGTTCTCCTAGTGAATCTGGAAAAGTCGGACGTGATACCGATGAGGAGGGTAGACTTCCTGGGGTTCGTCATAGACACCAGGACAGCTACCCTAGAGTTACCAGCCAGGAAGATAAGGGACACAAAAAGAGAGGTAAGGAGCTGCCTAGACAAAAGCATAGTATCGCTAAGGATGGTAGCGAGAGTAGTGGGTCTACTAGCAGCGTCAATTCAGGCAATATTTCCAGGACCACTACATTATCGAGCCCTGCAACGACTGAAAATAAAGCACCTGCAGCAAGGGCTAAAATACCAACAAGCAGTACCCATCGATGCAGAATCCAAGAAAGAACTGGAATGGTGGCTACAGAATATGGACGCCTGGAACGGGAAGGCCAAATTCGGAGACCGGCTCGACCTAGTGATAGAGTCGGACGCCAGCAGAGCAGGTTTGGGTGCTCGCTGCGGGGAGAAAATGGAGCACAGAAGAGCTCAGGATGCACATCAACTGTCTGGAGCTACTAGCCGGGTCATGTGCAATCAAAGCCTTCACGAAAGGCAGAGTGAACTTGTGTATCCAAAAGAAAATATTTTCTTTTTCTTAGAAAAAGGCCGAAAACCTGTATATGCGCTCTCAGCAAGCTTGTTAAATGAAAAAATAAAGAAGAGGAATCCAAATTGTTTTGTTTCACAAATTGTTTTTTATTTGTTGTTTCTTGTTTTTATTTCATTAGTACTTTGTAATTAATACCCTCGACCTGTGTTTCACTGTCTGTAGTTTCCAGACAGTTCTTCAGGAGGGAATTCAGAACCTTTTTTGTGACTCTATAACAAACCTAGTTTCGGTTTACAAATTGGTCAAAAAGAATTCTGTAATTGAAAAGAAATTAAACATTTTTTACTACGTTGTTTTTCCCCGTTTTTGCAAGCACTCACTGCAATATATTTTCTTAAACCAACTTCAAAGAAAAAAATATATAATATAATAATAATCAAAAGGCACTCACTTCTGGAGTATTTTGTAACCTACTCGAATGAGATTTAGCTCATTGTGATGTTTTGTAGCGAATTTCCCTCGCTTCCTTTATAAATTTCTATTCGTGCAAATGCTGTGAAAACAGGAGAGGGAAGAAGGGAAAGGCAATTTAAACCACGGCGCTCAGTTTGGATTAATTTAACTTTTATGGCACAAATTCTTTGGGACGCTAGTACACATTTCGATAAGAATCGATAGTCTGTTGAGACTGCAAATAGGCTCTAATAGGGCTTACCTTTATTTTCCTTTTTTCCTTTTTTATCCGACGCGGGATCTGCTGGCCTGATAACCTGCACTGTGTTTCGTTTGCGGCCGTATTTAGTGTTTGCATTTAGTCACAGTCACGTGAACAAAGCTGTCACGTAATCACAACTACTCCATCTTGCTTTGGGGCCGATTGGATTTTTGCTCAAGTTTAATTGTTTCCTTTCTTTATTTAATTTAGTGAAGATAACTAACACATATTATGTTTTATCTTTACTAAATGTAGTTTGTGCCTTGTCTTGATATAAATTTACTGCGAGATCACTGATCGTGACTAATTCGCTATTCCTCCATCTTAGACAGGGTCTACCAGTTTCTTGTACAACAGGTGTGTCGCTTCTAAATATTCTTACCATTCGTTAGAATCAACATTTTGCCTTATTTTAACGTGCCTTATGTGATTTTAAATAAATTTACATTTTTTTTAAACGTAGAACAAAATTAATGTCTTGTATTAACAAACATCATTTTTCTTAGCGAGTGCTTACAATTTGGATAAGCATGCATATTCAGTATAGTAAGTACATTCAGATAATTACATATTGACATTAGTGTTGTCAATGTTCTCATTTCTGATGGAATTCTTTCTATAAAACCTATACATTGAGATATTGAAATGTTGACATTAATACTGTCAATGTTCTCAGTTCAGATAACCTCTTTGGCTGAACAATCATAAGAGATGGATCAATTCTGTGACTGAATTTAAGCCCGTATGGCAGCTGTCCAGATTACAGATCCAGTATGCTTCTCTGGATCTGAAGATTTTTTCCACGTTGCCTCCTCTTTGGGGTTTTGTTATCTTTTCAATACCAAAAAACTTTCTTGATTGTTGATTCATTTGAGTGTTCTGTCAAATGATGATATCCTAATGGGTATCTCATGTCCTTATTCTTGATTGCTCTTAAATGCTCTTGTATTCTGATTTTGAGTTTTCTTGTGGTACTTCCCACATAAAGTTTTTTGCAATTGCATAGAATTGCATATACTACCATTTTTGAATTACAATTCATAAAGTTTTTAATTTTGTAATCTGTGCCGTTTGATAGTTGAATGCTTTTTTTCCCATTTTCTGAAAAACGGCAACCTATGCATGTGCCGTTGAGGGGCGTTGTGTTCCATAGTTGCTGTAGTCCTTCTTCTTCTTTCTTAAGTATAAAGTGAGAATTACTTAATGTGTCTTTTAAACTTTTTGCTTTTTTGAAAGTTATATGAACTTGGTCTTCTATGTAACTTGCTATATCCTGATCCAATTTCAAAATGTGCCAGTTTTTCTGAAGACTTTGAATCTGTTTCGCATTCGTGCTGTACTGAGTTATGAATCGCAATTTTTCTTCTTCCTTGTCGACTGTTTTTGGTGATTTATTTTTGAGTAATTCCATTCTTGTTTTAGCTCTTGTTTTATCATAAGATTTTTTCAGGTGTTTTGACTTAAATCCTCTGGCTCTGAATTTTGCCATTGCTGTTTTGGCATGTTTTTCATATTCTTGTGGATCAGTGCAGTTTGTTTTGATTCTTAGTATTTCGCCATACGGTATATTTCTGATAATATGTTGGGGATGATGGCTTTTCACGTGCAATATTGTATTTCCAGCAGTAGGCTTTACATACAATGTGGTCAAGATTATTTCATTGTATATATATATATTTAAAGATCTAAAAATTGTATTTTGTTTTGACTTTGATTGTAAATTGCAAATTATATTGATTCGTGTTGAGATATTTGACATATTCTTGTAGGGTTTCAGCATTCCCATTCCAAATTAGAAGAATATCATCTATGTACCGGCCCCAATATATTATATTGTTAGTTTTGTGAAAGCTTCGTGGGACCAGGCATGTTCTAATTCAAAATGGCCTACATAGAGATTGGCATAAAATGGTGCAAATTTAGCTCCCATGGCCGTCCCCTGTTTCTGTCTGAAGATTTGATTTTTGAACTTGAAAATATTGTTATTCAATGTAAAATGGAGCATTTCTAGAAGCATTTGATTTTGTTTGTAATATGAAACTGATCTTGTTTTCAAGAAGTAATTTATGGTATCAAGTCCTTTATTGTGTGGTTGTCACGCCCCCATTCACGCTCCCCTCTGACAAACCCCGAAACCCGACCCCCACCACCACGAAAACACGGCGGGCACATAAAGCACACGAGGTCCCCACACGTGTCAGGACACGCTCTCACCTGCAGGCCTGCCGGCAAGGGGTTGGCCAGGAACGTCAATGCCGACTTCTGCCTCATTTCCCGTTTCGGCGTTGGCAGTTGCCGTGGAGACGCGCCACAGGCGTCCTGCAACGTCTCCGTTTCCGACGCCTGGGGAGCCCTTCTCAGCACGTTCGATCACGTGACGGGTGACGGCGTCACGGTCACGTGATCGCGGTTCAGCGTTCAAAAGTGACGCGCTGACTGCCATTCAGCGCTTCACAGCTGATTCCTGTTTGGCGTTTCTACGGACTAACCTTGCTACCTCGATCTCCGATTGAATTTTGGATACTGATTTGGTTCTTCCCCTCATTGTACTTTTGCCTGTAACTTGCTACCTCCTGGATACGACCTCGGCTCCTCTCTCGGATTGGTTTGGATTTCCTTTTTTGGTACCTTTGCTGGAACTTGCTTTCTCCGGACACGACCTCGGTTTACCCATCGGACTGTTGTTGGATTTCCCCTTTGTTACAGCTTTTGACTTTGTTCTTTGGATCACGTACTATTCAGGTCTCCTCTACCTGAGTGGCTCATAGTTTCAAGTTTCCTGCATCAGGTGGTGACTACTCTTTCTCAAGTGCCTTGCCTGGCTGCCACCCTGTCGTCAACCTCTGCCGGCTGCCTCAGACAACATTCCCTACAACAACATTGGGTTCCGACCAACTACTCAGGGTAAGCCCCCTTGTAGATTCATTAAGTATTCGGGTCTGGTTTTGGGTTTTTATCTAACCCACTTGTTTGCCTTACAGTGGTCGGGGGGGGCATCTTCCGGCTGACGACATTCACCACCTGTGGCTTCAAGGAACGCTCGGGCAGTAACTTATTGTTTGCTCGAGTGGTACTTGGGGACGGAGGTATCATCATCTACACGACCATCAAGTCTTGCCAGACTGTGAAGCCATTTTGGTCGTCCAGATGATGGAAACCGCTGCCGGGGATTCCGTGGCCGCTTTAATACAAGCTGTTGCATCCCTTAGAACTGAAGTAGCGGCTGCTACCACCGCGATACATCATCGCTTAGACAATATCCAAAGCACCCGCAACCCGTTACCGGCTGATGCCGAATTTGGTGACCAGGCACCCCCAACCCCGGGTCGTTCCGTACCTCCCACACCACCGGCTCCTGTGGTATTGCCTATCAGTTTCCTTTGGCACCACCTGAGAAGTTCCAGGGAGACCCCAGGAAATATCGCACATTTATCAATCAGTGTAAGCTACATTTCCTTTGTCGACCATTGGTGTTCCATGACTCCACCACAAAAGCTGCCTTCCTACTCTCCCACCTGGCCGGTGTTGCTGCTACTTGGGCTAATCCCTTTCTTGAGAACGATCAGCCGGCCCTTTACAATTTTGATCTCCTGGTAAGCAAGTTGGCGAAGGTATTTGACACCAGGTATAAAGTCCAGTCCCGAGATCTAAAGTTACTGGAATTATCCCAAGGTAGACAGACCTTAATAGAGTACATCACACGGTTCAACCAATTGTCAGCCGAGACTTCATGGCCTGAAAACAAGAAAGCCGTGGTGTTCTACAATGGTCTGTGTAACACTATGAAGGACGCTCATTCTCTCGTCTCTTCCCTTCCAGATGCATATTCTGACCTAGTAGACCTAGCCCTCCAAGTAGACGCTCGGAAGTCCGAACGTCGGGCGGAGTCTGGTTTTTTAGCAAAACCATTGCCCTCTTCACCAGGTGGCGCAGGTGAACCCATGCAAATACGGGGTCTATGAAGTCCCATCACCCAGACCGAAAGAGAACATCGGAGAACCGACAATGCATGCTTCTATTGTGGCCTCAATGGTCATTTTGTCAAAGAGTGTCCACGGCGTCCGAAGAATAAGACTTTGGGTTTTCAGAAAGCTCGTCCTTGAGTACGGGGGACCAGACGAGCTCGGTTCACAACCCTGGGGTTCCTTCCTTCGGCCCAGTAAGACCGGTAGTCGTTAAGGCAGTGCTTCACCCTGCTAGAGATTGTTCACACACAGTCCATATTGTCATTGATTCAGGGGCTACCGGTTGCTTCATTGATATTTCTTTGGCCAAAGCAATGAACCTTCCACTGGTGACCAAGACACATCCCGAGCCTGTCCAGACTGTGGACGGGTCCTCTCTCATTTCCGGTCCGATCAAACAGACCGCTCAGATGGACGTGATCATCCAGGGTAATCATAAAGAACAGCTGTCCTTCGACCTGATATCAACACCACAGTTCGGAATAATCCTTGGCCTTCCCTGGTTGAAAAGACATAACCCACTCATCGATTGGGGTACGGGTCAGGTGTCCTTTGAATCAGAAGTTTGCCAACACTTTTGTTTATTGGAAGACGAAAACATTAACAACCCGGCAAGGGCACTTGGGGGGGCTACACTTGGTCCCTGTAGTGGAGGTTGGTCCTCCCGAAATAACTCATACAGTTGGAGCCACTATGTCGGGAGTACCCCCAGAGTACCATGATTTTCATTCAGTTTTTGATGAAGCGTCTGCCGAGGTGCTGCACCCTCACAGGCCATATGATTGTCCCATTGATTTGATCGATGGGGCATCGCTTCCCAAGGGACGCATTTATTCATTATCACCATCAGAAGAAACGGCCCTGAAGGAATATATTCACCACGCTCTACACTTAGGTCATATCAGACCTTCTTCTTCACCCGTGGCTAGTCCAATTTTCTTTGTCCCGAAAAAGGAGGGAGATCTCCGCCCTTGTGTTGATTACAGGCGTCTGAATGCGATCACCATAAAAAACCGCTACCCCATCCCGCTCATTTCTACCCTGCTAAACAAACTGACCAATGCTTCAATATATACTAAGTTGGACCTCCGGGGAGCATACAATCTAGTTCGTATGCGCGCTGGCGACGAGTGGAAAACTGCTTTCTGCTCTCGCCAGGGGTTATATGAGTACATGGTGATGCCTTTTGGCCTCTGCAATGCCCCAGCCACCTTCCAAAGATTTGTAAATGATATATTCAGTGATATTCTGGACGTTTATTTCGTAGTGTATCTGGACGACATATTGATATTCTCCCAAACACTTGCTGAACACGTCCTTCACGTCTAAGAAGTTCTCACCAGACTCAGAAAGAACTCGTTATATGCTAAACCCGAGAAATGTCTGTTTCACACAGCCGAAGTCGAGTTCTTAGGTTTCCACATCTCACCTGGGGGGCTAACAATGAATCGGTCCAAAGTCCAAGCCATCACAAATTGGCCGGTCCCTGTCACATTGAAGCAACTGCAATCCTTTTTAGGGTTTGCTAATTTTTACAGAAGATTCATCGCAAACTTCTCCTCCATTGTGGCCCCCTTAATTGCATTGACCAGTCCCGCAGCATTGTTTGATTGGACCTCTACACATCAAGCAGCTTTCGACACTCTCAAAACCTCGTTCACCATAGCTCCAGTCCTGCAACATCCGGATCCGGAGCTCCCATATGTCGTTGAAGCGGATGCTTCTTCATTTGCGTTAGGCGCCGTCTTGTCCCAACCATGTCCCACCACCGGGGCACTACACCCGGTGGCTTACCATTCCAGGAAATTCACACCGACCGAAACACACTATACAGTCACTGAAAAGGAACTTCGAGCTATCAGAGACGCGTTTCTAGTCTGGAGACACCATCTTCTGGGGGCAAAACACCAGACTACCGTCTACACGGACCACAAAAACCTACAGGACCTAGCATCACTGAAGTGTGTCAATAGTAGACAGGTCAGTTGGCACCTATTTTTTGCCGCCTACGACTTTCTTGTCAAGCATAGACCTGGGATGATCCATGGTAAAGCTGACGCCCTGTCCCGTTCACCTGGGGGGGTTCCTCTTCCGTCATATCCTGAAACGCTCTTGGGTAAAGGCCATGTTGTGTGTGGTTGCACTCCACCCCCTCCTATGTTAACAGCTATACGCCAATGGGTTACACATCATCCCCAGGTATTGACTGATTGGGATCCCGTCATGCAGGATGGGTTACCCTTTGTTCAAGGAAAACTGTTCCTGCCCACCAGTGACACTCGCAACCAAGCTTTAGAATGGTCCCACAATGCTCTTATCAATGGCCACCCAGGTCAGCGACGTACCCTAGAATTGTTAAAACGCTGGTGCTGGTGGCCATCGATGCGGTGAGACGTTGAGACGTATGTTAACACCTGCTCCACATGCGCACAATGCAAGACTCGAAGGGGCCTTCCACTGGGACTACTACAACCGTTATCCATACCCCCGAAACCCTGGCATACGGTGTCAATGGATCTAATAACGGACTTACCTCGTATACAAGGCTACGATACGATTTGGGTAGGGGTATACTCGTATACGAAAATGGCCCGTTTTGTACCATGCAAAGGCATTCCTACTGCTCCCTCATTGGCTAGGATGTTCTTTAAATCTGTTTTTTGTCTGTTCGGTTTGCCATGTGTTATTGTGTCAGACCGGGGGTGTCAGTTCACGTCACGTTTCTGGGTAGCCCTTACCAAACTACTAGGCATAGATGCCCGTTTCTCTTCGGCCTACCATCCAGAGAGCGATGGTCAGACCGAAAGAGTAAACCAGGCCTTGAAACAGTACTTACGTTGTTTGGCTTTGCAATTCCAATATACCTGGCTTGATTCACTGCATTTAGCGGAATTTGCTTATAACAATGCCTTGCATTCGTCCACTGGTTTTTCTCCATTTTACTCGTTCTATGGCCAACATCCACGTACCCTGCCCTTTTCTGATTCTGACCTTACCAGTGCCCCTGCAGTACGTACCGGTACCCCTGCGGCAAACGATTGTGTCCGAGATCTCGCATCCGTACATGCCCAAACCCTTGTCCATCTCCAGGAGGCCCAGGTGTCGATGAGGACTGCCGCTAATAAAGGAAGGAAAGATGCCCCAGCATACAAACAGGGTGATCGGGTATGGTTGTCTACACGTCATCTACATATACCTGGTTGTCGTAAACTGCTGCCCCGCTTTGTCGGCCCATATAGGGTCTCCAAGGTCCTGAATCCGGTGGCCTATCGCCTCAAATGTCCCCGCTTCATGGAGGCTGCACCCTGTTTTCCATACATCTCTCCTCAAGCCTTGTCCTGATATCACACGCATTGTTTCCACTCCCGGTCCTGTCTCTGTCGTTTCCCAAGAGGAATACGAGGTTAGCGCTGTACTGGGTTCCTGGGTTGTTAGGGAGCGATTGCAATATCTGGTGGACTGGCTGGGTTATGGTCCTGAGGAACGGTCCTGGGTTCCATCTTCTGATGTTCATGCTCCGTTATTGGTGGCTCAGTTCCACAGGGAACACCCTTCCAGCCCACGGGGTCGTGGGCCCTTGAGGGGGGGCTCTGTCACACCCCCATTCACGCTCCCCTCTGACAAACCCCGAAACCCGACCCCCACCACCACGAAAACACGGCAAGCACATAAAGCACACCAGGTCCCCACACGCTCTCACCTGCAGGCCTGCCGGCAAGTGGTTGGCCAGGAACGTCAACGCCGACTTCTGCCTCATTTCCCGTTTTGGCGTTGGCAGTTGCCGTGGAGACGCGCCACAGGCGTCCTGCAACGTCTCCGTTTCCGACGCCTGGGGAGCCCTTCTCAGCACGTTCGATCACGTGACGGGTGACGGCGTCACGGTCACGTGATCGCGGTTCAGCGTTCAAAAGCAACCTGTGACTGCCATTCAGCGCTTCACAGCTGATTCCTGTTTGGCGTTTCTACGGACTAACCTTGCTACCTCGACCTCGGATTGAATTTTGGATACTGATTTGGTTCTTCCCCTCATTGTACTTTTGCCTGGAACTTGCTACCTCCTGGATACGACCTCGGCTCCTCTCTCGGATTGGTTTGGATTTCCTTTTTTGGTACCTTTGCTGGAACTTGATTTCTCCGGACACGACCTCGGTTTACCCATCGGACTGTTGTTGGATTTCCCCTTTGTTACAGCTTTTGACTTTGTTCTTTGGATCACGTACTATTCAGGTCTCCTCTACCTGAGTGGCTCATAGTTTCAAGTTTCCTGCATCAGGTGGTGACTACTCTTTCTCAAGTGCCTTGCCAGGCTGCCACCCTGTCGTCAACCTCTGCCGGCTGCCTCAGACAACATTCCCTACACCAAAATTGGGTTCCGACCAACTACTCAGGGTAAGCCCCCTTGTAGATTCATTAAGGATTCGGGTCTGGTTTTGGGTTTTTATCTAACCCACTTGTTTGCCTTACTGTGGTCGGGGGGGCATCTTCCGGCATTCCTGGTTCCGGCTGACGACATTCACCACCTGTGACTTCAAGGATCGCTCGGGCAGTAACTTATTGTTTGCTCGAGTGGTACTTGGGGACGGAGGTATCATCGTCTACACGACCATCAAGTCTTGACAGTGGTATACTAGTGTACAAGGAGGAGACGTCCAAAGTGACCAATAGGTAGCTCGGTTCCCAGTTGATTTTTTCAATTTGTTGAATGACATGTTTGGTATCTTTGATAAATGAAGTAAGGCCCAGGACTAGAGGTTGTAAATGAGTATCGATGTATTTTGATATTGGTTCTGTAATTGAACCTATGCTGTTGATAATTGGTCTGAATGATGGATAGTTTTTGTAAGGCTTATGGATTTTGGGTAAGAAATATATTGTGCCCAGTATCGGAAAGTTGTTGATGAGAACAGCTTTCTCCATATCCGTTAATAGATTTTATTCTGTCCAGTTTTTTACCATTAGAGTCCATTCCAATGTTAGATCTTCTATTGGGTTTTCTTTAAGTTTTCCATAGCACTGATCTTGATTTAGATGTTCTTCCGCTGCTGTAACATAATCCTTTGTGTTCATTAGTACTATGTTTCCTCCCTTGTCCGCTTTTTTGATTGTAATATCTGTATTGTTTTTTAACTCATCCATCACAATTTTTTCTTTTTGCCATAAAATTCTGTTTCTTGTTTTTGAATCTACCTCCAAAGTACTGGGATCTTAATTCATTGAGAGTTGCTTTATGAAATAAATCAATTACATTTTCTTGTGCTAATGCTGGTGTAAAAGTTGATCTTGGTTTCAGTGTTGTTTCTTCACTTAGATCTGTTTCAATGCCCATTTCTTCTGTTAGTTTTTCCACTGTGTATAGATCTTCTTCTTCTGCTAGATTTAATAGCTTTACTGTGTTTTCCATATGTGTAATTGACAATTCTGATGGAATTTCAGTATTTTGTTTTTTCTTCTTTGATGTAATTTCACTTTGAGAAAAATGTTTCTTCAATTTTAACTTTCTACAAAATCTATATAGATCTACATTCAAAGATAAATAATCAGAATTTGATGGTGGGCAGAAGGTTAAGCCTTTGTTCAGTATCGTTAGGTCTGTCGCTAACTCTAATTTTGAAAAATTAACACCTATGTTTTCTTCTGTGATTTTTGATTTTTTTTATCTTGTTTTGATGCCTTCTCCTATTGAAGCTGTTATTTGGATCGGTGCCCTTACCCCTCCTACCCCTCCTGGTCCTGTTTGGTTCATTGTACCTTGGTTTCTGGGGTACTGTTGGGTAGTTTTCATATTTTTGTATTTTAAGTACTCCTCTAAAAAAGCTGATGATGTTGTTCCTGTACTTATCCCTGAATTAGGTTGCTGAAGTGGTGGTTGTTCCATTTCTAAATCGCTGGAAGATTCAATTTCTGAGGATGGTGGAGTGGTTGATATCGGTTTAGGTTGTTTGGGTTTAAAATTTGGTTTGGGTGTAAATTTTCTTGGTCCTGTAGTTTTTTGAAAAGTATAGATTCTTTTGAATTTGTAGTCCAATTTGTTTTGTTTCTTTATTTTTAGTTCTTTGGTGTGCCACTGTATATAGTCATCTAATATTTGATAGTTTTTGAATGTTGCCTCTGGTACATTTAGTTCTTCTATTTCTTTTTTGGTTGTGTCTATTTCTTTAGTTAGTTTATCGTGTGCTTTCTTTGCATTATTGATGAGTCTCATCATCATTTCTCGTGACGTTTGAGTGAGTAATTCTTCCCATTCTTGAAAGCCTTCTCTGTCTTCCTCATCAAAAGACGGAAATATACATATTCGTAATCCTCTCAGAATTCTGACTTTTAAATACTGTTCCATAGTTTTAACCTCCCACCATCTTGAAAATTCTTTCTTTTGTAGTTGCTCTAATTTATCGAACAAAGATCTTAGTGATTGTGAACTTTTGTTTTCTTTTCTGAATTTGAATGTTGTTGCTCTGTAAAAAGTTGTTCAGCCTCAAGTTCTCTTTGATCATAAGTTGATGTCATATTTTTATGAATTTCTTTTTTTCAATTGTTTTTAAAGTTTTTTCGTTTTGGTTCTGCCTGAGTTGTTTCTAAATTAACTAAACATGGTAAGGGCCTGCAAGGTCCCTTCTCTCAGCCTTGATTCAACTCTTGTTGGCAAACCCAAAATGTTTATAGTAATTGTTCTCTTAAGTGTTGGTTTGCTGGGCTGCAAGTTGGTTCTCTTGTCCGAGGCTGATCAGACTGTGAAATAAAGGAAAACATTGTCTTTTTCTTAGAAGAAGGCCGAAAACCTGTATATGCGCTCTCAGCAAGCTTGTTAAATGAAAAAATAAAGAGGAATCCAAATTGTTTTTGTTTCACAAATTGTTTATTTGTCGTTTCTTGTTTTTGTTTCATTAGTATTTTGTAATTAATACCCTCGACACGTGTTTCACTGTCTGTAGTTTCCAGACAGTTCTTTAGGAGGGAATTCAGAACCTTTTTTGTGACTCTATAACAAACCTAGTTTCGGTTTGTGATACCGATGAGGAGGGTAGACTTCCTGGGGTTCGTCATAGACACCAGGACAGCTACCCTAGAGTTACCAGCCAGGAAGATAAGGGATATAAAAAGAGAGATAAGGAGCTGCCTAGACAAAAGCATAGTATCCCTGAGGACGATAGCGAGAGTAGTGGTCTACTAGTGGCTTCAATTCAGGCAATATTTCCAGGACCACTACATTATCGAGCTCTGCAACGACTGAAAATAAAACACCTGCAGCAAGGGCTAAAATACCACCAAGCAGTACCCATCGATGCAGAATCCAAGACAGAACTGGAATGGTGGCTACAGAATATGGACGCCTGGAACAGGAAGGCCATTTTCGGAGACCGGCCCGACCTAGTGATAGTCGGACGCCAGCAGAGCAGTGGGTGCTCGCTGCGGGGAGAAAATGGAGCACAGAAGAGCTCAAGATGCACATCAACTGTCTGGAGCTACTAGCCGGGTCATGTGCAATCAAAGCCTTCACGAAAGGCAGAGTGAACTTGTGTATCCTGCTGAAAATGGACAACATATCAGCAGTCAGATGCATCATTCACTTAGGAGGGACAAAATCCAGATTGCTGGCAGTTAGCCAAGGACTTTTGGCACTTCTGCCTCTAATCAGGGACCTCGACGGTAGCGGAATATCTCCCGGGTTCGCTCAACGTAGTAGCAGACTGGAATTCCAAGCACTTATCGGACTCCAGCGACTGGATGCTGGACAGGAGGATCTTCCGACGGATAGAGGAGCTATGGAGACCAGTGCACAGAGACCTATTTGCATCCAGACTGAACGCTCAAAAGAGAAAATATTTCAGCTGGAGGTTAGATCTGACAGCGGCAGGAGTAGACTCGTTCCTCCAAGACTGGAGGGGAGACACGCACTACGCTTTACCGCCATTCATAATGATGAACAGAGTACTAGCAAAAGTTTGCAGAGAGAGAGCGAAGATGATAGTGCTAGTTCCAATATGGAAATCGCAAATGTGGTTCCTGACGATGATGGCACTAGTGATAGATTATCCGAGAGTACTAGCACCAGGAGACAACCTCCTCACGTACCCAGCTGGGTCATATCCTCTTAGTGAGAGGGACTCTCCCGCTGATGACGTGCATGATAGTCGGAGATGCTGGAGTCTCCCCGGCTTTTCGGCTCGGGCTACTTGACTCATTGCAGAATCGTGAGCACCGTCCCCGAGACAGAGCTACGACGCAGCTTGGAGCAGATGGTCTCGATGGTGCAAAGGGAGAGGTCTTCCTCCCGTATTGACCCCTCTAGTGGAGATATTGAACTTTCTCGCAGAATTACTGCAATATGGAAAAGCGTACAGAACGATAGGAGTGTACAGGTCCGCTATATCCGCGGCAAACTCAGCCATACCCGGTGAGAACACAGCAGTCGTACGATTTAGGAGACCACCAGAACCAAGGTACGACGCCCTATGGGATGTATCAGTAGTGCTAAAACTGTTGGCCGGCTGGCCAGGGAACAAATATCTGTCAGTAAAACAACTGTCGGGGAAATAAGCAATGCTGTTGTGCCTAGTCTCCCATAGGAGAGTAGCGGACGCCAGCTGGATGTGAACGGTGTATGGACCAGAAGGGGTCACCTTCACGCTAGTTAGGAGAACTAAGACCGGTTCCACAGCAATAGCATACCCATACCTACATGAACATCCCAAGTGGTGGGGTAGCAGTTTGCATACGGGAATACGAGCATAGGACAGCAGAGATGAGGCCAATGGGGAGAATTGCTCATAGCGGGCAGGAAACCATACAAAGCCGTTGCAACGTCCACCATAGCGAGATCGGTGTGAGAGGTGATGCAGTTAGCAGGAGTAGGCATGGCCAGGTTCGGAGCGCATTCTGTCAGCGGCGCGATGGCTTATAGGGCGTTAGCACAAGGCACAAAGTTGCAAAATATCCTGCAAGCAGCCGACTGGGCCAGCTACACTACGTTTAGAACTTTCTATTTTAAGCCTGTGCAGTCCGTAGCAGCAACAGTAATGACAAGCTTTGAACAAGCATAATTCTTGCCTCCGGTCTTGACATAGAATGAAGATTACCCCTGCTAATAGCTCAGGGGTTCTTGATTCTATTAAAGACAAGGAGGCAAGCATTACTTTTCCACCCTAGGTACACAGGAGAGTTTGATGACAGTGTCCATGTTTGTAGTCATGATGGATTTCTCCCGGAATAGGGTTGTGTAATTGCCTCCCTAACGCCCTCTTTGTTTTTCCGTAGGAGATGACCAGAAGAACTAAGGCAGGCTAGCGAGTTGCACAGGCTGATTGAGGAGCGAGGTCCGGCAGGCATGTACGGAAGCCAAGCAGAGCAGAGCAGTGCAGTCGTGAGAGGAGAATTCATGTTTGGAATAGTTCAGTTTGGTTACAAATTGGAGTGCAGTTAAGAGCATTAAAGAAGAGGGAGATCACAGGAAGGACTGTGGTTACGTGCTCAGGGAACAGGGGGACTGCAGATGTACTGGAACTAAGGGAAATGTCGTTTGTTTTTTGATGGGGGGAAAAAAGTGTGTTTTTCCATATGGGAAGTTATATATTTATTTTTGTTGAAACAGCTGGAGACGGGAATAAATATGAAGATAAAGCATAATGCTTGCCTCCTTGTCTTTGATAGAAACAAGACTCCCTGCGCTATTAGCAGGGGTAATCTTCATTAGCGATTTGTTTACATGGGTGACTGAGGGAGAAGTGTTGTAAAAAGTAAATGGGTACTTTTTAGATGTTTTTAATAAAGCAACATTGTATTGCTCTTGCTGCTGCTGAGTCATACTCCAGCTTGATGGAAAATGGAGCAGCAGTATTGGATTATAGACAGTGGCTCACCCTATACCAGAGGGGGAGTGGCCATGGAGGTTTTTCGTGATGGAGGCCAGGTGGACATTTGGCGGAGTAATTGCCAAACCTGCCTCTGGTTTGCACATACACAGCATACAAATAGACCACGTAGTTATGTGAAGTCTTTCATAGTATGCGAAATCTCAACCACAGTAGTCTCAGAGCACCTGGGCTTTTTTAGAGTGGCATATTTTGCCCCTGCCAAGAGTACACAGACTTTAGTCTCTGGAAGGAAAGAGCAGTAGGGAGAAAAAGCGTATAGGGATGTGACAATGAATAGACTTCAGTCAAACATTGCTGACCAGAGGTCATTTCACTTTGTATGTATCTGTTGATAATGTGTTGTGCAAACTCTCGCGCCCTCGTGTTCGGACACCTTAAATGCCAACATGTTGCATTCTATTCTGTAGGTATTTGCCCAGTTCCATGTTTTTCTCTGCATTCTGGGACGAGTTCGGATTTTTTATTAAATGGCTCAGAGATACAAGCTAACAGAAGCACAGGATTGGCCAAGCATTTCCCAACTGGAATGGGGCATTAGCATTTATGTGTGACGGGAACTATTTCTGCATGTGACGTAGGGTTTAATGCACAATTCAGATGCTTTTGTAAGAGGAGCCAGCTTTTAACTGGCCTCAGTTGACCATCCTTCGGTTGACCTCAGTGAAGCTGTCCTGCACCAAGGAGCAGTAACACTGTCTCATAGAAACCAAAGGATAGAAATGGTTTACCTGCTGGGGACACTAAGCGAGAATCCACACAGTGATTAGAGGAAGGCTGTGGGAATGCCCACTGACCATAAATGCCCCCGATGCTGGCTGGAAGTGGAGGAAGAATGTTGGCGCTCAGCGTAGAGAGGCTAAGTACTTGCTAAGGGATTTAAGATACCCCACTCTGGGATTGCAGAGGAAGGCTGCTGGTGGCACTGACTGACTGGCCCCTCGGATCACTAGATGAAAAGCTACTGATCCCAAACAAGCCAGGTGTAGAACAAAGTGGTTTAAGATGTACCTATGAATGCTGTAGTGGATTGCTAGCTACCAACATGAGCCTTTTTCCAACATGAAACTGTAACAGCTCACTCCCAATCCCCAAACGAGACATTGAAAAAACACCAATACAGAGGGAGAGAAAACAGGGTGAAAAGGTTTACCATACTCTGTCTAGCTAAGAACTCCTCCCGTGGATCACTTGGAATGTAACTCCAACAAGCCAGAAAATAGAATCCAGAAAGTGCCGCTGGGGTCTTGTGGGGATGTGATTGACCAGGGCTGATAAACATTCAGAGAGCCATTAACCGTTGACTCCTTTAAGCCAAAAGAAAGTTAACAACCCAAGGTTTTGTAATTCACACACTTTATTACTTCATTTGACAGCATTCCCCCATTAGTTCTCCAAACATTAACCTAGCCAATACATCTAAGTTGGCATGCTTCTTTCTCAAGGTATCATGGGTAAAGTTATTCTGGTTACCCATAGTTATACATTAATATATGTACAGTCGGTCAGACGTAGCCTTTGGTCCTGTGGCACCTCACTATTTTCAAGAGTTAATTCACCAGAAGCATAAACTGGTAAGTGGCTTGCCATTCAGGACGCCTAGGCCGGTGTCCTATTTCTGAGGACCCTCATCCTCGGAGGGACCCCATTGTTCTTTGCAACACTGGTGAATCGCCAACGGTGAATCACCAGAGATACTCATTTGTGGACTAACCCAGACAGTGGCGGCAACTCTGAGGTTCCCTTTTCACGCTACCACATTATCTGGTGATGCCCCAAGTTTCCCAGTGAAGGGGTTTACTGCAAGGCTGAGGTTCCCCTCACCATGGCTAAACGCATCTGTGGCAACCGAGAGGTTCCCTCTTCAAGGCCTCACTCATCCACTGACTCTGCTAAGTTGCCCTGCTCTGGAAATAAGAACTACCAGGGTGCACCCTGAGTTTCCTCATGTCACATCTGATAACTGGGACTTCCCTGAAGATATGTCAAAGAAAAAGGTTAAGTCCAACCGATTGGTTGAGGTCCCTCAAACAGGGGCTGAACTGATGAAATTGTAGCAGCATCTGTCACCGGTTAACATGTACTGGTGTAGTCTTCTGGGCTTGGTGTGACGCATTTACCTTTCCTGTGCAGGGAGGATAAGACCCTTGAAATGGTGGGGAAAAAGATTTTTTCCAACTCTGGCCTGCTGGTCAGTCAGGCTAATGCTGCAGCTCTGCTGCCAAATGTACACCAAATCCTGTGGCGGGAGCTAGCACAACTTAGACCACTTCTGAGCAGGTTTGGCAGAAGCCAAGGATATCGCCCAAGACCTGTTGGAATCTGTTGGAGTAGAGAAACTCCCAGAGCCCCCTGTGTTTGTGCATATTAAGTAGCTTTGGGTTTTCACCCTAAGTTACAAGGGTAATCGAGACGTGGAACCCTTGCTCAATGTTCTTATAGAGGCACAGCTCCACCTCACTGACTAACCAGGCTGAATCATGTGTCTGGGATTGCTGTTGGTACTCTTGTTCAGAAGAGAATTGCCAGGCATTTCGGTGCTGGACTGCCCTTGGGCAGGACAAAGACTGATATTTAGTGGATATTTCTGTTCTGTGAAAGGATGGTGAGCTAAAGACTCTGGTTGAGATTCTAACCTGGGATTTAGGACGGTAGTAGAGAAACTCCCAGAACCCCCCTTGTTTGGGAATCTGTTTTCCACCATATGAATTCCTTGGCCAGAGGTGTCACCTTTAAGAGCTGATGTGTGCAGGCAAACATGGCTTCATGCCATCAAGTTCACGAAGAAAGTTCAAGATAAGGTACTCTACGTTCCCTTCCATTGATGGAACATCTTCCACAGCTCTACAGATGAGTAACTTGATGAAAAGAAGCCCAGAATGCAACATCCAAGTCTTTGAGGGTCATTACGGGTTTGCCTGTAACCTGCCTGTAATACTGGTGGGTTACCGGCAAACCCACATTACCGTTACCAGCGCCCAATATCCCAATGTTACTGGGATATTAGGGTGCTGACAACGGCAGTAAGTTCCAGTTATTGGGGTACTTCTTTTTCTTTAGGGGCCTGAACTCCTGGCAGGTCAGGCATGCCGGTAGTTCACTGCCCCACCAGCAAACTGAAGTGTGCCAGTCCAATAACAATTCCAGATCCGGTATTACAAGCATTTTTTCCGGACGGCACACTCGGCCCTTTGTCTGACTTGACCAAAACCATAACTGCCAAATTGTCAAATGGTGCTGTCTGACACGATGTTTAGTCCTACTCCTTTTCATGTTTCCAGGACCACCAGGTAAAGGGATTGGTTCCCCCAGACTTCATTCACAGAAAGAAACAGCCAAGCACAGCTTTAAGAGGTTAATTTGCTCCCAATCCTAGTCAGCCTCTGGTTACACTTCCACAGACAAGTCCTCAAAGTGATGTCTGTCAGGTCGCACAGCCCTTCGGTGAGGGGACATCTAATGAACTCTAAAGGACTAAAACAGGGGTCTGCAACCTCCAGCTCTCCAGATGTTTTCGGACTACAACTCACATCGGCCCAACTAGCATATTCAATGGGGAAGGATCATGGGATTTGTAGTCCAAAACATTTGGAGAGACGAATGTTGCAGACTCCCCCTGCTCCAGTCCTATCGGTTGTGGGGATTATTAGATTGGGGACTCAAGACTGGTAGGATTAAATGGGATATTCAAGCCCTCCCATATAATATTGGTGGTCTGGGAGCTTGAGGTGGGGGTTGGTTCTTCACTCGGCTCCATGCTATTCATCCCTCCCACAAATCAGGTATAGTGCTGATATCTGTCTATCCTCTGTGTGTTGAAAACGAGGCAGACTCCCAGAGCCTCCTTCCATCTACAAATCATGAATGAGAGTTGCATCCAGGGAAAATGCAGGAATTGCTCAACCTCATGTGATCACCATAGATAGATGGCTACTCATCGGAACAAGAAATGCCCTCTCATTGTTTTCTGAAAATCCATAAAAGTCCAGTGAATTAGAGTGAGAGGGGGGAAATAGGTAGTGGCATATCCATTCCCATGTGATCTCTAGATGGTTCCACAGAGAGAAGCAGCCCTGGTTTTCTTTTACAATCCTTCCTCAGATCCAGAAAGTATCCTCCACTGTCTAGACGTGAGGGCTCTTAAGTTTTATTTTGTGAAAACAAAGTATTTTAGATCCTCAAAAAGACTTTAACTTCAGAGGAATCAACAAAGGTGCACAGGCATTGAATGTCACATCAAAAGGTAGATAGTCTTCTGAATAATCGAAAGCTATTCGAATCAGAATCATCAAATACATGTCCCACAAATCAAAGTGGACTAAAATATTATTTTCCTCAAAGATTTCTCTTAGGTGGTGGCTCCTTTCCACCTTGAAATGCTGGTAAAAAATCTGTTTGTTGACATCCCTTATGTTTATATCTGGTCTCCCTTTCTCCATAATGAATCTGTTGCTTAAAAAAAAAACCTGATATGAAGAGTTGTGTGTGTGTGTGTATATATGTATATATATATGTGTGTGTGTGTGTGTGTGTGTATATATATATATATATATATATATATATATATATATATATATTGCACCTCTTCCAAACTGGTACCTTGACTTCATTGTCCGTCAATCATGCTTTTTCCAATGACTAGTGTACATGGCACATCTGTAATAGCGCCCATTTAGCTGAAATCCTTTGACCATCTTAACTCGAGCATCAACTGAAATTATCTCCCAGTTTATAAGTGACACTCCATTCAACCAAATTAATTTTTAGAAGATCAGAGTTTTGTTAAGTAGATCTGAGGAAATGGTGGGTTGCCTGGAGACGCCTGCACAGCGACTGCACTACCTTCTGAGGGAAAAGTGTCATATTTTCTGTTCCTTTACGGGAAAGCATTTCTTCCTCCTTGCAACCTTCCTGCATTTCTGGGAAAGCAGCCAGACAAGTGACACTTAAAAGGGCCGTCTTCGAGAAATTCTTTGAGAATAACCTTTTGATTGATGCTTGAACTTTAGGTCCCCACAGACATGTTCGTTTCTTTAGCAAAAAGGGGGCCCAAAGTGCCGCCCTTGCTTGAGGCCCAGCTTCTGAAGAGACTAGTTAACACCTTGAATCTATGGATAGTTTTGTTGCTTAGTAGGCATACCGCTCTCTGTACCACAACACCAAAATTGCTGGTTCTACTGGCACCCCAGTGTCCGTGGCTCGATTTACTGTAAAATCAGCTTTTCTAGGAATCCCTCCAATATAGAATCCAGTCTTGACAAAAGCTACATTACCATTCTATTCTCTTGTTAGAATACCAATGACCCTTTTGGAAAATTATATTTTATATGCGTGAAACTAGATTTGTCATTTATAAAACATTGTCATCGAGCTGTGGCGTTGTATACACTATTTTCTTTAATCTCTTCACAAGGAGGTTAAGAGAACAGTTAAAGGTGCATATGCTCTGTAGAATGTGGAGACATTGTCCATTCAGAGGGTCTCTGTGATGGGCTCATTCAGGGCAAAATGTCATCCATGAGACCATACTCCCAGTGAGGGGAGCTGCTGCTATTTCACTTGTCTTGGGTACTCCTATTCTCCAGCATTGGATCTTTCATGGATTCACATGCTTTGAATATTCCCCGTCGTCAGGCTGGGAATCCCCGGTACATTGTATAGACCCTTTCCCGTAGGAAAACTTTTTCGACGCTTATGCGTCCTATCCACCTCGTTTTGTATCATGCGTGCCCGTGCCGTCAGGACGTCATGATATAAATACAGGCCCCGCCCCCGCGCTCCCTCAGATTTCAACCGTCTTTCAAAGCAGTGGGATCCTCGTGGTTACTACTAGTGAAAACTAGGTTGTTTTTTATTTTTTTTGTCTGTTTCGCGTAAGCGAAGTTCAAATTCTGGAGAATTATGTCTGGAAAGGCGTTATTTCGCCCATGTGCAACCTGTGGCCTCAAAAAGGTTTATGAAGGAGACGGCCACATGGACTGTATCTACTGTCTCCACCCGCACCACACGGCGGAGACATGTGAGATATGCCAGGGTTTCTCCCAAAAAACCCTTAAGGACCGTAAAAGAAGGCTGGTCGACTGGCTTAATGACGGAGCGGGTGCCTACCCGGCTTCGGAAGTTGGCTCCACGGCCTCCAGGAGCAAGTCGGAGCCTCCATCGAAGAAGGTGCGGCCAGCAGAAATTCGCGCTGAGGACAAGCATAAGGGGAAACATGCTGGATCCTCCTCGTCACATAAAAAGCCCTCCTCCTCCTCATCATCTAAGACGGAGAGGCTAGCGCTGTCTAAATCCTCCTCAGGGGACCGTCCCAGGTCTTCCGTGAGTCGAGAAGCTTCAGCCGGGAAGTCGGCATCGAAATCGACGACGAAGTCTAAGGGCTCGACGACGACGACTTCCTCGTCGACCTCGGTGTCATTGACGATGCCTATTACCGTTCAAGCAGCAGCGGTTGGGATTCCTTCGTCGAAGGAGACTCAGTCTATGGCTTGGCTGCCTGAGGTCTATGACCCGATCCCCCCTGAGGTCTTACTGCAGCCAGACACGGCCTGCTCGGCGGAAGGGGAAGGTGACATGGTTCTGCAGCCATCGGATTTAGGCTTACGGCCTTCCACGTCGACGGCGAGTGCGAGCGGGGGTATGGTACCTATAGCATCCACGTTACTGAACCCCCAGACAGTTTTGTCTCTGGATGTGCTTAATACTCTTCAGAAGCTACTACAGCGGCTGGATACCCAGTTCCCTCAACCTGGGACGTCATCGTCACTTTTGTCTGTACCTTCCGTCGACGAGCAAACTTGTACGGCTCGCTCGTCGACGAATCACCCATCGGCTCCCCAGGCGGTGAAAGATCGTCCTCGAGCTCAGGAGGAGGGTGAGTTGTCGGAGTCCGACTCTATACGTGATGACTCGGGGTCAGACATCTCCCTGTCACCGTCGAGGGACCCGACATGGAATTCGGATGTAGAATTGGAGTCTACGAGGAGCCAGACACAGCCATCTCCCCCTGATGATGTGGGAGCCTTCCATGCAATGATGGGGAAAGCGTGTTCCGAATTCGGCTTGATTCCTGAGGAGCAGAGGAAAGACTGTTTCCTTTTTGACCATATGGGTCAAAGGAGAAAATCGGTATTTGCCATCCCAATCCTTGACCACGTGTGGCAAGAAGGTCTCAAGACGATGCGCCATCCGTTCTCGGAACCAGCCATAAAGGGACGGATCGAGAAAAAGTTTAAAGCTCCGGAGTCCACTCCAAAATGTCTAACATCACAGCCTCTGTCTGACTCGGTGGTGTCGGCGGCAGCGGCTAGGAAGGCCAGGGTCCAGCAAAAATGTTCAACGCCACCGGAAAGCGAGGCTAGGAGGCAGGACGCATTTGGAAAGAAGGTGCTCTCGGTCGGAGCGACGACAGTAAGAGCAGCCAATTCCTTAGCGATCGTGTCACGATATGATAGGGAAATGTGGCACAAATTAGCCCCTATCCTAGAACACCTGCCAGATGAACACCGGAAAGCAGCTATGTTACTGGTGCGGGACGGCGAAGAGGCCTCGAACCACGCTATTAATATCGCAGTTGACCTAGCAGAGTCTGGTTTCAAACAAATCAACCATGGAGTAGTGCTTCGTCGACAAGCGTGGCTCAAATGTACTACTTTCCGTCCTGAAGTACAGTACAAAGTCCTGGACATGCCATGCGAAGGGGAGCACCTGTTTGGCGAAAAGGTTGATGAAGCGCTGAAAGGGATGAAAGAAGACACGGATACTGCTAGGTCCCTCGGCGCCCTTCAAACGGGTAGAAATTTTCGCTCTTTTCGCCCCTTCAGAGGTGCTTCTGGAAACTCCCGCTTTGGAGCCTCGAGGGACCGTGGATTTAACAGGCCCTCGTACTCTTCACAAGGGTTCAGACGAGCGTCCCAGTCGGCACGTGGAAGCAGGGACTATCAAGCCTCCAGGCGGCGAGGCTCAGGTCCGTCGTCGACGAAGAACAAGCAAACCAGCAACCAATGACGGCCTTTGGAACGTCCTGGGGGGTCGAGTCTCTCATCACTTCGACCGATGGAAATGCATCACCAAAGATCGATGGGTCCTAGACACGATTCGCATGGGTTATGCGCTGCAATTCAAAGACAAGCCTCCGCGTCTTCCTCCTTTATTCTCGACACAGCCCCACCTCCAAATCCTACGACAAGAGGCGGCGCTTATGTTGCGAAAAGGGGCGGTAGAGAGAGTTCCTGTGGCACAGGAAGGCCAAGGAGTTTATTCCAGGTTCTTTGTTGTCAAAAAGCCAAACGGCAAATGGAGGCCCATTCTCGACCTGAGGGTACTCAACAAGTGGCTAAAGAGCCAAAAATTCAAAATGCTAAAACTCCAAGAGGTTATCAGATCGGTGCAACCCATGGACTATCTATCATCACTAGACCTTCAGGATGCTTATTTTCACATCCCAATACGCCCACGACACAGGAAATATTTAAGATTCGTCGTCGGGAGAAAGCATTTTCAGTTCAAGGTCCTCCCGTTCGGGCTCAAGTCCTCCCCCAGGACGTTCACCAAGTGCTTGGCCCCTATAGCGGCCCATTTAAGGAAGGATGGTAATCATGTCTATCCATATCTAGACGACTGGCTAGTCAGAGGGTCATCCAAAGAACAAACACGAGACAGTCTACGAGCCACAATGTCCATCTTACAGGAACTGGGCTTCGCAATAAACTTCAACAAGTCCTCAGTAGAGCCTTCGAGGACCTTGGTCTTTCTAGGAGCGGAGTTTCATACACACACAAGCCTGGTGAAACCATCCAGCGAAAGAATTCAGAAACTTCAAAACAAGGCGTCGGAATGGAGAGGCGGTACCAAAGTCTCTGTGCGCAAGTACATGTCCCTGCTAGGGACCATGTCGTCCTGCATTCCGTTAATAAACAACTGCCGTCTGTTTATGAGGCCTTGCCAGGAATTTCTAGCGGACCGTTGGGCGCAGAGCAGAGGTCGCTGGTCCGACAGACTGGTCGTCGACGAACAACTAGTTCAAGCACTCGGCTGGTGGAAAGTGTCTACTCATCTAACGAAAGGGATGCCTCTACTGGAACCAGAGTTCCAAAAGACGGTGGTGACGGATGCATCGCTGAGCGGATGGGGAGCTCATCTGGATATGTTACAGGTACAAGGCCAGTGGTCTTTGCAGGAGTCCTCCCTGCATATCAACCTGCTAGAACTGAGAGCAGTGCAATGGGCTCTGAAGTCTTTTCTTCCGCAACTGAGGGACTCGGTGGTGCGTGTCATGACGGACAACACCACTACGATGTTCTACTTGAGGAAACAAGGAGGGACACGTTCCAGGTCCCTATCGACGGAGGCACAGAAAATCTGGCATTGGGCCCTGCAACACAACATGCAAATCTTAGCGTTTCACCTACCAGGAGTGAAAAACGTGGAAGCCGATGCCCTCAGCAGAGAAATGAACGAAGTTCACGAATGGGTGCTGAACGACCAACAACTTCAACAAGTATTCAAGGAATGGGGACACCCTTCCATAGACCTGTTTGCAACGAAGAACAACAAGAAATGCCATCAGTACGCAAGCAGATGGCCTCAGCAGGGCTCACTGGGGGATGCGTTCTCATTCCCATGGACGAACAAATTCCTGTACGCATTCCCTCCTTTTCCCCTTGTCCGGAGGACGTTGCAATGGATCCTCAGGTATCCATGTCGGGTAATTCTGGTGGCCCCATACTGGGCCAGACAGGTGTGGTTTTCAGACCTACTACACTTAGCGGCGGCGGAACCGATGAGATTCCAGAAGACCCCCGACCTTCTGTCTCGACAGGAGGGTGTCGTTTGGCATCACGACCCGGACAGCCTCAAGTTGGCGGCCTGGCTCCTGACTTCGCCGAATTTGGTCGGCTAACGATTCCGGAGGACTGTCGACGTATCCTGCAAGCGGCAAGAGCACCTTCCACAAACGCCTCATACGCGTACAAATGGAAAAGGTTCTGTCAATGGTGTAAGGATCAACCAGGTTTGGCCCCGCAATCGATTAGGCCGGAACAGCTCCTTCCATACTTGCTGTTATTAGCTCAAAAGGGCCTGTCGGTGTCGTCAATAAAAGTACACCTAGCAGCCATTTCCAGGTTTACTCGTCGACGGCACTCGGCACCATTGTTCAGCGACCGCCTGATTAAGCACTTCCTTAAAGGCCTCTTTCGGAGTTTCCCTCCAGAGAAGAAATTTCCACCGGAGTGGAGCCTCAATCTGGTCTTAACGTCTCTTATGAAGCCTCCTTTTGAGCCAATGTCATCATCGTCTCTAAAGTTTCTGTCGTGGAAATTGGCCTTCCTGGTGGCCATCACTTCAGCCCGACGTATTTCAGAAGTTCAGGCTCTAATGGTAGACCCACCATACTTGCGATTTTTCAAGACCAAGGTAGTCCTAGCCACTAACCCACAGTTCATACCAAAAGCTCCTTCGGTGTTCCATAAACACTCCTCTATTGTGTTACCTACGTTTTTTCCGGAGCCATGCTCGGGAGCGGAGCGCATGCTACACACATTGGATGTAAAAAGGGCTCTCAAATTTTATCTTCATCGTACGCAACCATTCAGAGAAACGAGACAGCTGTTCGTGGCATATGGTTTGGGTGCTAGAGGAAAAGCCATTTCAAAGCAAGGACTATCAAGATGGGTGTCATCTACTATTTCGTACTGCCATTCCAGGGCAGGGAAGCCTCTTCTACGACGGCCGAGAGCTCATTCAACTAGAGCAGCGGCATCGTCGACGGCACTGTGGGCCGGAGTCCCTCTAGGGGACATCTGCATGGCGGCTACCTGGGCGACTACACACACCTTTACCCGCCATTACTGCCTGTCGCAGCAACATGCCGAAGACACCCGGATGGGACAGGCGGTGCTTCGACACCTATTCCAGTAAGGTAAGCCCCGGCTGCGGGGTTGCATCCTGTGGAATTTATGACTGTATGTGGTCCGTTTTTTTCCTATGTTAACTATTACTGATGTATACATGATCATAGGGAACGGCCTTTACGAAGAAAGTATATGGGTTTGCATGCACGCCTCCTCTTGGGGGTAGTACTGCTATGTAATCTATTCAAAGCATGTGAATCCATGAAAGATCCAATGCTGGAGAAGGGAATAGTTTCTTACCTGTAACTCCATTTCTCCAGCATTGGTATCTTTCATGGATTCACATGCGCCCACCTGCCTCCCCTGATCATGCAAACCGGTTCCCCCACTACTTTGGGGGCCGAAATCTGAGGGAGCGCGGGGGCGGGGCCTGTATTTATATCATGACGTCCTGACGGCACGGGCACGCATGATACAAAACGAGGTGGATAGGACGCATAAGCGTCGAAAAAGTTTTCCTACGGGAAAGGGTCTATACAATGTACCGGGGATTCCCAGCCTGACGACGGGGAATATTCAAAGCATGTGAATCCATGAAAGATACCAATGCTGGAGAAATGGAGTTACAGGTAAGAAACTATTCCCTTCTTTTACCTACCCACCGACGTGGGATCTGCTTTCAACTTCGTTGCAGTCTGAAGATGTTGACTTTTGTACCAGCCTTGGGATGTCTATTGCTTGCTTGCCACGGTACTGTCCATCCAAGGCCTTTTCGAGCCTGTATGCTAGCATCCCATTCGATTTAGTCCTGCAGGTGAATGTTTACTGTTGCGATCATTCTTGGCTTGTAAAAGTGGGTCAAATCAGTGACTATTTTCGAATTCCTATCAGTCTTCTGACTATTCTGGGTTTGCTCAGTGCTTTTGTTTGGCAGGATCAGTGATCCTATATGGAAGCACTCTTGGTTATTGTTAAATGACACTCTGTTCAAATGCATAATGTATTCCAAATGTTACGTGTCTGTTGAAATTTTATATGTTGTTATGTGTGATGTAGTCATCCCATTAGGTTGTTGTTATACCCACCATGTGGGTCAAAAATCTTATTATATTATGTGTTTTAGAAAAAGTTATTTTAGCAAAAAAATGTTTACAAATTTTGAGTATTATAAATAAAAATGGTTAAATGTATGAAATTTGTTTGCACACCAAGTCCATTTTTTCAGGACCAATGGTTATAGGTTAATATCAATTACCTCGTGTTAGACAGATTTACTAGATTAGGTCTTCTGTACCTGGTCTCGTTTATGCACAAATACTAATTTCTCCAGACATAGAAGCACCAAGTGTTTTATCTACATGTGATATCCAATCTTTTCTCTGAAACACTATTTAAGGGTAGATTTTTTTTTTCTTGGAGCCATTAATTGCAGCCCAAATTCCTTCGCTGTTGTTCTTCGCAAATAGAGCTGCAGCCCGCCATATCTCGTTTGCTTTATGGGTACGGTGGAACCGAAGCCATGCACATTTACGTTTTTTGGCTAATCTAATTTTCATCGTGGCTTCTTTACAGCCACTATTCTTAATTTCTCTAATTGTAGATCTAAGTTGTTTTTTTAGCCTTATGAATAGCTGCATCAAATGGGTTCTTTGGTTAGAGTTCCATCTCTCAAAATTAGTTTGGTATGTGCGTTCTTGGGTTGTTAAGGTTTTTATAGCCACAACTATTTCTTCAAATGCTGGTATAATTTCATTTTGTCCCACATCTCGCATACAGGTCATACTTTCAATAAATTTCACTAACTCATGTTCTGCAATCAGTTTGCCTTTTTCTAATTTAACTGGATTCCATGTAATCAGATTCCCGCCATTATGTATGCCTATATTTCCATTCAGTTGATATTCACTACATATATGGTTTGTAGGTAACAAGAGGTACAGAGGATGGTGATCACTCTCTTCACAGCAGCCTACTGCCATATCTAGTGTCACTGCATATGCGCTTTCATTAGTGATGATGTAACCAATAGTTGACATGCATGAACCACTAATCTGTGTCGCACTATTGTTAGGGTCACTAATCGTTGTGGCATTTAATATTTTGAGCTGATGTTTAAGAAATAACCCAAGGTTTTCTGTAGGTGCTGGAGGTTCCTTCGGACCAGATCTCTGTTTGTCTATGGATTGATCATTCATCTTTCTGATCTGGGCATTAAAATCTCCTAGAATGATTATTGGAATATGAGAGTTATATTCATCTAGTAAACTTGTTTCGAGGGGATTGGGTCCTCCGACGTATTCCATATCTATGACACTAATCAACACAGCTGTGCTGCTTTGGAAAATCTTCGGCCTCTGCGTCCTGCGTCGATGACGTCGATGCGCCGTCCTCGAGGACCTCCTCCGACGGCCGACGTCACCCGATGTGATCAGTAGGACGCACAACGACCATAGCATCAGTTCTGTTTTTTCTGCGCACGTGTTCGCTTTGTGAATCTCTGTACGCCTCGACTCTTTGGAGTTTCTGTTGTTCATCTTGGTTCTTCGAACCTGTTTGTGTACGATTTCTTCGTGAAGATGTCTACCTGGTCTTCCACACCGCATCCGGGCTTTAAGAAGTGCGGGGACTGTGGGTCCAAGATGTCGGTCACAGACTCGCACAACGCCTGCCTCTGGTGCCTCGGGGAGGCCCATGATACAGATGACTGTATCGACTGCCAGTCGCCCACGTCGAAAGCCTTGCGGGAGCGCAAGAAGAAGCTATCGGTAGGTAAGGTGTCCAAGCCCCGGAAGTCGAGGTCTGCGGGGCTTTCGACGGACGACTCGATGGGCGACTCTCCGCGTCGTCGTTGGAAGTCCAGTGGGTCTCGGTCCCGGAGTCGGTCTCGCCACTCCTCTGCCTCTTCGAGGAACTCCCGGAAGCGCTGTCATCGGTCGCCTTCCCGATCCTCATCCGAGGACTGCGCCCGTCGGCGGGTCGCTTACCCCACCAAGCATGCGACACCGGAGGAATGGACTTCCTTCGGGAAGAAAATGTTGGTGATTCTCGAATCGCAGGGCAGTGGTCCGTCCGCGCCTCTGGGTGGGGTCGGTCGTGATCAGCCGAGAGACGCCGCTCGCACGCCTTCGGGCTCAGGTGGTCGTCGCGATTCGCGGGAAAGGTCCCGCTCGGACAAGGGGAATAGTTCTCGGCATGCCCGGTCCAGGTCCGGTCCTCGATGCGCTCGAGACCGCGTGAACCTGTGATGTCTTCGAGGAAGACATCGACGCCTGTGGCGCCAAGGTCGTCGACGGACTCTCGAGGCTCCGCCTCCGAGGAAGTCATCGACGCCGTCGGCGCCCAGGATGTTGAGGGACACGCTCGGGGCTCCGCCTTTGAGGCCTGTGTTGACGCTGTCGATGCTGTCGATGCTGCGTCTGTCATCGACGCCGATTCTCTCGACGTCGGCGCCGATTCACTCGATGCCTTTCGGGGCTGTGTCGACGGGGTGTTAAGAAAGGAAGAAGGCAATGTGCACGGAATCGCACAGTGTACAACTTTGAATCTAAATATGTGCATACAGTACCCAAGACTCGTATATACTAAAGCCCAGGAGTACAAAATAGAGTGAAACAATAATACCAATATATGAAAAAAGATGTGGGGTAAGCACTTAGAACCTCCTTATGACTGAAAGGAAAGTCGGCAAACTCCTTACCCACTATGCTATTACAGATACTGACAGCGCTAAGCCCACGTAGAGGGCAAGCAAGGACAGGATCTGTGAGCTGACACTCTGGATGATACTGAATAAGGAACTTAGAAACAGTACTCACGAGGACCGGAAAGACCACTTGAATGTCAGTAAACTCCCGAACCCAGTTGATCAAACAGGGACCCTGAAGGCTATAACAGCAATGGGTGGAGGAAACTAAATACATAAGACCCTAGTCAAGGGGCAAGTAGGAATAGTGATTATAAAATAGTGAGGAAAACAAAAGGGCATTCACACTGGGACTAGTTACAACAACACCCACACCTAATAATCAATGGGAAATAAATGCAGGGGTGAAATGGAAAACATGGAATGGATCCCAATAGAAAGTAAGGATCAGGAGCAGGGGAAATGATATCACAAAAGGAAACCTTAAGGCAGGAAGCTAAATCTATAAAGGGAAAGACTAATGCATCAAGTTTGTCAGTAGCAAAGGACAGCATCAAAGAAACAGAGAACACAGGCAAATTGGGCAGCATCAAAGGGTAAAGCACAGAGAAAGGCTGCCTGCAGGCAGAGGAAGACAGAAAGGGAAATCCAGAAAGCAGAAATCAATTAAGCACATAAATCCGAAATCCAGGGCAGAGGAACAAGAAACGGGAACTAGGAACTAGGCACAAAAGCTAGGAACAAGGAACAAGGGACCAGTCACAACAGGAACACTGCAACAATGACCAGCGCTGGACTGAAGCAAACTGAGGCTTTTAAAGCTGCTTAACGAGCACACCCCTCAGGTGTGCCGCCTGCTGCACCTGCAGCCACAGGTGTTGCCTATCATCCACCCAACCTTGTCCTGCAAGGGAGGAGGTGAAGCAGTGAGCCAGGCATTCTGGGAAGCATAGTCATTTGATTAATGTAGCATGCTGGCTGCCAAAAACCTGGAATGGATCCGGAAGGGAAGTAACTTGGAAAATAAGGTTTTAGCGCTCCCAATCCATCAGAACACTGTAGCATAAGGTTCGGAGGAAATGTCCAGTAGGGAATAAACCCCAAAACATGCCCCCAAGTGGCGGGAACGGGAGCGAAGGGAGAGAGCCGTGACACGGGGGTACCCCGTGGCTCGGGGGAACCAGCTAGGAAGGCTCTGGCCAAGGTCAAGCATGGCTTTGGTTCCAGTTCGGTGCCTTCTTACCGCCATCTGGAATTCATTTCAGAGGTGGATGAGGGCTCTGATGATGGCATGGTGCCTGATGAGATTCTCTCGGGCCATAGCCAGTTTGAGGACCTGAGGCCGTCCCTGCATGATGCTAGTGGGCTGGACACCTCTCCGGAGGTCGAGTTTTGTAGGCCTGAGACTGGCACTCATGCCGATTCTTCGTACCGGCAACTTATGTCACGGGTCTCTGAGTACTTAGGATGGTCTGCTCCCCCAGGGGAGTTTGTTCAGGATGACCTTACGGATATCCTCGACATTGGTCCACCAACTGACCCGGTACTGCCATTCCAAATGGCTCTGCAAAGAAGGGCGGCAGCGGCTTGGACTGCTCCGTAGAGTCTCCCGGCAGTGAGCAAGTCTTTGCCGCGAAAATACCGCCCAGCCAGTAGTGACCCCTACTACTTGTCAAAGCACCCTACTCTGGAGAGTTTGGTGGTGCAAGCGGCTACGGCCCCGGCAAAGCAGGCGTCGTACCCTACCATCCCTCCTGATGGGGAGGACAAGCGTTTTGACGGCTGGGCGAAGAAAGTGTTTTCTGCAGGGGGTATGGCGCTTCAGGCGGCCAACTCCATTTGTGCCTTGTCTCGTTTCACGCTCACTCTGTGGAACTGTGTTTCCTTGGCGGTTGAACATATTCCCGAAGGGGATAAACGGGATGGTTTCCTTGTAATGGTTCAGGATGGCAAGGATGCTATGTGTGAGGCCGTTCAGTCGGGTTTGGACATGGCAGATTGCGTCAGCCGGTCCATGGCGGCGAGCACCGTGATACGCAGGTTTGCGTGGTTGCGGAAGTCTGGGTTTGCTGCTAATGTGCAGGCCCGGCTCCTCAGCATGCCCTTTGACGGGGAACATCTTTTTGGCAGCAAGGCTGACGAGAGCCTTGAGAGGTTGCAGACCTCCAAAGCTGCAGCGAAGTCGTTGGGCGCTGCAGTTCGACAACCTCTGCCTTTTTGTCCTAGGGGACAGCAATGGAGGGGCGGTTCCTTTCGGTATTACTCATCCTTTGGTAAAGTGAGAGGAGCTGCCAGTCAAAGGGGCCACCGTAGGAGTGCCAGAGGTGGAAAACAAGGTACTCGAGGTGCCAAAGCCGCTCGGGCTGTTGCCTCTTTGCCCTCAGGCAACGCTGCAGCCGCTTCAGCTCAGTCATGAGGCCATGTCCCATGGTTCGCCGGTTGGGGGAAGGCTGGCGCAGCATCTTGCAGAGTGGCGCGCCATTAGTTCAGATGTGTGGGTTCTGGAGATCATAACCCACGGCTACTGTCTTCCTTTCCGGCAGAGGCCTCGAGACAATCCACCGGGGAATCTCTCTTTGAAGAGTCAGGATCCGCTCCTTGCGCAGGAAATTCAATCCCTGCTGGAGAAAGGCGCCATAGAACTGGTGTCTGTAGCGGAGAGGAACAAGGGATGGTATTCCCCTTATTTTTTGATTTCCAAGAAAGACTGGGGATTGAGACCCATCATGGACTTGCGTGGTTTGAACAAACTCCTCAGGAAGGACAAGTTCAAGATGGTTACTCCTTCTCAAGTCCTCCAGGCCCTTCAACTTCAGGACTGGTTGGTGTCTCTCGACCTCAAGGACGATTATTTTCATGTGCCGATCCATCCAAAGCACAATAAGTACCTGAGGTTTGCGGTTGGCGACTCGCACTTTCAGTTTCGGGTCCTGCCGTTAGGATTGACCTCTGCCCTGAGGGTCTTCACCAAGCTCATGGTAGTGGTGGCAACGTACCTCAGGAAAGGGCGGATTCACGTCTACCCCTACCTGGACGATTGGTTGATCAGGGCGCGGTCTCCCGAGCAAGTCCTGGATCATCTGTCAGTCACCAGCTATTCCCTCCACAAGCTGGGCTTCTCCCTCAACTTGAAGTCCCATTTGACACCAACTCAGAGGCTCAAGTACATCGGAGCAGTGCTCGACACGTCCCTGGGGCAGTGTTTTCGTCCCCAGGTGAGGGCTCATCACATTCAGCAGATGGTGCACAAGTTTCAACTTGCCCAGACTCTCCCAGCGTTCGAGTTCTTGAGACTGCTCGGCCTCATGGCATCCTGCATTCTTCTGGTGCCAGAGGCCAGGTTGCGAATGAGATCTTTGCAATGGGCACTCAAGCTCCAGTGGTCTCAGTCCTCCGGCAGGATGTCGGACCCTGTTCAGGTGCCGTCTTCAGTCGCCCAGGACCTGCTGTGGTGGGCCGATAAAGGCAATCTGATGAGGGGGGGGGCTCCATTTTGGCTGCACTGGCCGGAGGTGACAATCGTGACAGACGCATCCCTCACGGGATGGGGAGCTCATGCCAACGAGTTGACAGTCAGCGGTCATTGGTCTCCGGAGTCCAGACTCCATATCAATCTGTTGGAGCTGAGGGCCGTCAGGCTAGCTCTGAAGGCTTTTCTGCCGACTGTGCGAGGAAAGAGTGTTCTGATCCTGAAGGACAACACGGTGGCCATGCACTACCTCAACAAAAAGGGGGCGGGGGGCAGGGTCACTTCCTCTGTGCTGGGAGGCGATGCAGCTCTGGTTCTGGGCAATCCAGCAGGAAGTTTCGATCTCGGCAGTTCATCTGGCAAGAGATGAAAATGAGACGGCGGACGCTCTGAGCAGGCAGAGCGCGATCTCTCACGAGTGGGAGTTGGCTCAGGAGATTCTCCTGGAGATGTTCGCCCTTTGGGGGACCCCTCAAGTGGGTCTCTTTGCCTCCTGTGTCAACCGGAAGTGCGAGAGGTTCTTCTCGCGGGAATTTCCTCCAAACTGAGCCTTAGGAGACACATTCGTGGTGGAGTGGTCATTCCCACTGCTGTACGCGTTTCCTCCAGTCCCCGTCATCCCGTAAGTACTGCGGAGGTTACAGAGGTTCGGTTCCCGGATGATCCTCATTGCTCCGGCGTGGACCCGAGGACTTGGTACCCGGACCTTCTCGACTTGTCCATCTGTCCTCCACGTCGTCTTCCCTACCGAGACCATCTGCTCTCACGGGAGGGGGGGGTCAGGTTCTCCATCCAGAGGTCAGAACCCTCAACCTTCACGCTTGGCTTCTGAAAGGTTGAGGTATAAGGATTGGGACCTCCCTGAAGACCTGATGGAGGTGTTGCTTTCGGCCAGAAGGCCCGCAACAAAGTCCCTGTACCGGTGCTGTTGGAGTAAATTCTGTGACTGGTGCAGGGTTAAGAATGTGGATCATTTTGCATGTGAAATTCCCATGGTTCTGTCTTTTTTGCTTTCTTTGGCCCACAGGGGCCTTCAAGTGGGTACCATTAAAGGTTACCTGGCGGCACTGTCCATATTTAAGCACTCGTCTGAAGAGTGTTCCTATTTTAAAATTCCTTTAATTTCTCAGTTTCTGAAAGGGCTCACTAATATGTTCCCTCTGTCACCTTTGCAGGTGCCCGGTTGGGATTTGAACCTTGTTCTCAAGTTTCTGATGGGTGCTCCGTTTGAGCCTTTGCATTCATGCCCTTTGAGACTGTTAACTCTGAAAACTGTATTTTTAGTTGCGGTCACTTCCGCTCGCAGAGTGAGTGTTACAGGCACTTTCAGTTAAACCACCCTTCACTGTGTTTCATAAGGACAGTGTTGTCCTTAGAGTTCGTCCTTCTTTTCTTCCGAAGGTGGTGTCGGAATTTAATTTAGGCCAGAAGGTTGTTTTTCCGGCATTTTATCCTCCTCCACATCCTGGTAAGGAAGAGGAGAGGCTCCATAAGCTTGATCCTAGGAGACCGTTAAGCTTTTATATTTCACGCATGTCCCGGGTCAGAGTGGACGATCAGCTCTTTATTGGTTACACTGGAAAGCGTTTGGGACAGGCTGTGACGAAACAGACTTTGTCGCGTTGGATTATTTTGGCTATCTCTGAGTGTTACCGCTTGGTGGGTAAGGACCCCCCGGTCGGCTTACCGCCCCATTCTACCAGGGGTATGGCTGCCTCTACTGCCCTGCAGAGGGGTGTTCCTATTCGCAACATCTGTGATGCAGCCACCTGGGCTTCGGTACATACTTTTCTACGTCACTATTCCCTCGATTCCATCCGGGGGCAGGATCTGGCCTTTGGCAAGGCGGTCCTTTACTCTGCAATTTGATTGGGCATGCTAAATTTCTGTTTTCTAAATTCTTTTCCCACCTCCTTGCATTGGTACTGCTTTGGGAGTCTGTCATAGATATGGAATACGTCGGAGGATCCAATCCCCTCAAAGAACAAGTTACTCTCTTACCTGGTAACGTTCTTTCGATGGGATGGTCCGACAACGTATTCCATATCGCTCCGTCCCTACGTTCACCGCTACAGAATTTCTTATACGATTGCAGCTTACGTTTCCGCAAGGCTTTGTGTGTCAGACTGGCAGAAGGCTGGTGGCACACATTCTGTGGAAAAAACTACAACTGAGGCTACGGGCATCTTGCGTCCTACTTATCACATCGGGTGACATCGGCCGTCGGAGGAGGTCCTTGAGGACGGCGCATCGAGGTCATCGACGCAGGACGCAGACGCCGAAAATGTTCCGAAGCAGCACAGCTGTGGTGATTACTGTCATAGATATGGAATACGTCGTCGGACCATCCCATCGAAAGAACGTTACCAGGTAAGAGAGTAACTAGGTTCTATTGTTGCTATGTTTTCTTTGTTATACAGGTCATTGGGCGGGTTATAGATGTTCACTATCATAATGCTGTCAAACAACGGTTGGTTACACTTCACCAACACTGCTATGACCATCGACGTAGACCAGGTGTTGTTCTGACCTGTCCATGGGTGTCTAATCGAAGTCAGCAGCCAAACTTAGGCCGGCCTCTTGGACTTTTTGTGGCTAAGCTTTGTATTGTAGTATGCCCATCAAGTTCACATTCATTATAGAGCCACGTTTCCTGCAGTGCCACTATACTAACATGAGGGATGAACTCCAATAGACCATTGTCTGACACGCAGTTTGAGTTACCACGTGTGTTCCACGATAATATTATATCGATGTCATTGAGGTCGAGGCTCCAGGTAACTTTTAAATTCTACTGGCAGCCACTGCCAGTATCCATCAGTGGGGGTTTTACCATCGTCAGACGGTTTGGGGGTTCTTTTAAAATCATTATTACTCCTAAATGGGTATTCTTTTACAATTGTCTCTTGAATTCTTTCAGATGTGTCACTCTCAGGAATCTGTGTATTTCCATCACTCATAATGCTCGCTGGACTTTTTTGATATATTATTTTGGGCATCAGAGTTTCCTTGCATGTATACCCTAATTTTTCAAATAAATTACTATGGGCTAAAATGTATTAATGTGTCAGTTTGTCGACACACCATACATTAGTGATTACTTTCATGGGGGTGACTAACTGATCAACTATTTTTAGGTCTTTTGATGCCACCATACGAAGGGGAACTATAGATATACAAAGTTCCAAGATCGCATTTCTATTCAATATTACTAGTTTTCCATTGGTTCAATTGCTTGAAATTGAAGGTTGTCTGTCATATTAAGGTTGTCTGTCATATTAACACAATCTATTTTACAATCTATTTTTACCTGCATCTAGGCTGCATATTGTACCTTTCTCAACAACCTCTGCAAATCTGACTGATTTATTCACACACTTAGCAGTATTAGTGAGAGGCTGTGTTGGTATAGAGATCCGGCCACCATCATGATTCTGATGTTCTATTTGGGTCTGTACATTGAATATAGTCTTTAGATCTCTCAATACCGCATCAGCGATCCCATTTTCTTTTCTAGCTTTCATTTTTGTTTTAGTAATTATCTTATTGGTTTCTGCCCACCCATCTTGAAGGCGTTGTCCCTTTCACATTTCTGAGTTAACAAAAAAATATCTGATATCGGGAGTACTAGCAGTTTTTTTGTTACCTTTTTTTTGTCACATTCTCTAGAATCTCATTCTCTGATTTGAGCATGAATCATAGCTGTATGAGGGCCAGTGTAATTGGGTTCCTTGCATAGGGGCAAGGACCTCAGTACAGCCAACTTGAGTATTATTTTATGTTGTGTCTGATCAAGTGTAACACTGTATTTTATACACAGACTATTTAGTTACAATACAGCCATTAGTATTGCGATGCAAGGGCCTATTACTGTACATCATTGCTTGAGAGTACTGTTTTTTCTTTTTCTCACAGTCCGTTTCTTGGTGTCCTTACTAATATATCTATATTTGCATCCATTATATTTCAATTTTTAGACAGATTATCATCAATTTCGGTAATGGTATATCTATTATTGCTGGTATTCATAGGTTCAGGTCGCCCTTCATTGTTTATAATATCTTCTAACATTGGCAACTGCATTTGTTCACTGTTGGTGCCACTGTCCTTCAGGACCTTCCTACATCTGTTTATGCTTTTATGCAGCAATACAGAATGGACGTCTAATTTTCGTTCTATGTTTACTCCTATGTCCCGTTCCCTTTCCTCCATACTTATGGGACATTCCTCCGTCCTGTGGGACGGGACCGGAGCACTTTGTAAAAAGCATCACATTTTTCAGAAATGTGTCCTTCCTCTCTTTTTACGTGGCGTACCGCACGCCGCCGTAACCCCGCCCTTCTGAGCTCCGCCCAGCGCATGGTCCATCAGTCCTTTTCTCTGCTTGCTCGGGACTGGACGCACTTGCATCTTCAGTAGATTGTTTCCTTCCAGTTCCTCCTCTCTTGCTCTGGCTTAGCGGTCGCGTGGTAGTCCGTCTATGCCGTTTCAGCTAGACTTTCCAAATTGTTGTTCTTGTCAGCGACGCTTTGCTAGGGCGCATCCCCATCCTCTTTGCTTAGAGTGTTTGGGTCCGGACCACCGGTGGGACTTGTTATTTTATTGCGACTCCCTTTCGGTCCGGGCACTTCAACGTCGTTTGGAGCGGTGGGAGGAGGGGTTTTGACGTACTCCGGCGCATTTTCAAACTTTTATCGATGAGAAAAAGAAACGCCCGGTGAGTGCTTTAGTTTTTAGGGCACCCCGGCCGCGGGACTCCTTCCCGGGGCTTCCTGGTCCGGGAGCAGCACCAAAAGCTATATTACCGGGGCTAGCCCTGAGGTGCCTTCCAGGCCTAAAAATTGTAGCAGAGATTTCTACAAGGGCCTATTGACACCGGATTACATTCCGAGGCCCCTCCTGTGGGGGCTATTTGTGGGCCCAGTTCTACTGAGGCATCGGGTACCGGAGTTTGCTTCGAGGTCTCCTTGGTTGGAGTTTCCCGTAAAATCACTGGGGTACGCTCTGAGACCTTGGTTGAGGATGTTGACACCGAACGAAAGTTCGAGGCCCCTCATGGAGAGGCTTTTACCGGACTCTGGTCCGAGGCCCGCCATTTAGAGGCTAAGGTGACCAACAGTTCTGATACGCCTGTTAAGGTCTTGTCAGTGAGGTGTGTTCCTCACCGTTCCCGCTCTTGCGGAGACCCCAGATCTGTGGAGGGGGCACGGAGTGAGGTTTTGGACCGCAATCCTTCCGTTACCGGCAGTGCCGAGGTCCTTCCTTTGAAGGCTAGTTTGGCTGTTACTATCTCACAAACATTCTAGGCCACACAGTACCGGCTCGGCCGAGGTTCCTTGTGTTAAGGCTAAAATGAAGACCCCTGACCCACATGTGGGGACCCCTGCTTCACTTCCACACGTGTCGCAGTTCTCCTCAGGAGCCGACAAAATGGCGGCCGTTCCCGCCAAGACCACGGTGGCCATTTTGGATACTTCCCTTACAACTACGCCATCGGCCCTAGGTGTAGGGGATGGTTTTTCAGGTGGACATCTGTTTCCTTGTGCACATCCGTTTCGTCCAGTTTATGACTGGAACGCTCGGATGCCTCTACCACACAATGTCTCGCTTCCTTCGGCATCAGCGCCCTTGATTTATGTGGATAACAGTGGGGAAGGGCCCTCTTGGCAACCCTCTCCCTTACCCCCTGGAATTACTCCGCTCATGAGAGGCCTCCTCCTGTCGTTCCTAAATTATTGATGGAGGATGCCTTTTTTCGGCAAGTTTCAAAAACTGATGCGTTCCGACCCCATGAAGGAGTACTTTTGAGGATTGTTCAGGGAGATATGCCCGCCTGCGACGGTCCCAGCTGCGGCTCCTGTGCCTCCGCCGGCGCCGCCCTTACCGGCTGGGCCTCCCCCAACTCTTCCACCCCTGCCTCTGTTGTCCCCAGTGGACAAGGCTATTGTGATGCCGGATGTGACTCAGCCTGATCTGTACCTGTCGGACGATGTTTAGGGCGACCAGGACAGCGAAGACCAGCCCCACTCTGTCAGAGCTTTTCATGACCGGGTGCTGGACATGTGTCTGTTGGATGTTCCAGTACCCGAGCCGAGGAGGGTGTGCTTTCGGTGGTGTTCTCCTTATCTCCTTCAGAGCGTACCGGCTTGTTCTTGCAGAAGGACGTTTTGGCCGAGGTCTGTAAAGTTTGGGAGAAACCACACTCTGGACTGTTTGTCAACAAGAAGATTGACGCGCGTTACAGGCTCCATTCTTTGGAAGAGGTGGCCTTAGCGTCGTGTCCGCCCCCCCTCCTCCATGGTAGTGGCTGCAGCCACTTTACAATCCAGACCTGCATCATCCTCTTCTACGATGGCTACACTGATTCTGGCCAAAGAGGATAAGCTTCTCGACTCCCTTGGAAGGAAGATTTTCGCTAACTCAGCCGTGCAGCTGCGTCAAGCCAATGCGGAACTAGTGTTGACGGGGCGAATATGAAAATGTGGAAAGGTATGTCAGAGTTTGAGGAGTTTATTCCCGCTGAAAAGCTGGAAGATTTCAAAGCGGGTTTGTCGGACGCCAGGGTCTTGGCACAGGATCTGCTGGAGGCTGCGGCTCATCATGTTGACACCTCGGCCCGGGGCCTTATGCTTGGTGTTGATACCTCTCGTCAGGCTTGGCTGCACGCCACCAAGTTCTCCAAGGAGGTGCAGGATTAGGTTTTGGACCTGCCTTTCGATGGCAAGGAGCTGTTTCATTCTACAACAGATGTGGAGCTGACCAAAGCTAAGGACAGTACTCAGACCGCCAAATCCTTGTCTGTCCTGGTAAAACCTCCTTTCAGGACGCAGAGATCATCGTCAAACCCTCGGCCTTCCTCTGGTTTCAGGTTTTTTTTAGATCGGAAATCCTGCAGGGTTGAAACCCCTTTGGGAAATTCCCGCCGAAGGCAGCAACGGAGTTGGTTTTTCTCCCGCTCCTCAGCCTCCTCTTCAGGTTCAGGTGGTGCTGCCACTGACAAAGCAGTAAAATGAGGGTTTTCTGCGCTCGCACGAGACCCCGGTGGGAGGACGCATTGCGTCTCATTGGGAGGCGTGGCAGACCATTATCGAGGACCGGTGGGTCTTGTCAGTCGCTCGGGCGGGCTTCCGCTTACCCCTTGCCCCTACCCCACCCATCAATCCTCCCTTCCAGCAGTCGGGGTCGGCCTCCCTCAGAGCCGAGATTCAGAAGTTACTGAATCTCAGGGCGGTGGAACCTGTTCCTCTAGGGGAGCGAGGGGAGAGCTTCTATTCCTGGCTGTTTACGGTGCCTGAACCCAACCAGGCTGGCCTGCGCACCATCCTAGACCTTTCCCAGTTAAATGTCTCTCTACCCCAAGAGAAATTCAAGATGATCACGCCTTGTCAAATCAAGTCCTCTTTACAGAAGGGCGATTGGCTCAGCGTGGTGGACCTCCAGCATGCGTATATGCATATCCTGATCTGGAATCCGCATCGGAGATACCTACGGTTTTCCATGGGGGAGGAGCACTTCCAGTTCCGAGTGCTCCCTTTTGGTCTCAGCTCGGCACCGCGTGTCTCTACGAACATGATGTCGGTTATCGCAGCTTATCTTCGGCTACAGGGTATCCATGTGTATCCGTATTTGGACGATTGACTGCTGTGCAGTCCTTGTCCGCTGAAAGCCTCGAGCAATCTTCAGTCTCTCCACCAGCTCCTGTTTCACCTTGGGCTGTCAGTGAACTGGCGGAAATATTCCATGACGGTCTCTCAGCACTTGACTTTCCTGGGTTTTCGTTGGAACACGATCGACTGCAGAGTTTACCTGACCAGGGACAGAATGGTGGATCTGTTAGCCAAGTGTCAGGTGTTTGCGCAGTCGGAGAGCATGTCAACCTGGTGGTTCCAGAGGCTTCTGGACCTCATGGCCTTGTGTGTATTGGCTCTTCCCCTTGCTCGGCTCAAGATGAGGCGGACGCAGATGGCTCGTCAGAGTTCTTGGCGTCGAGCTGTGGATCCGGGCTCCAAGATAATATCGATTCCGGCTTTCATGAGTCGACCTGGTGTGGTGGTCGTCTCTCAGCAACCTGTCAGTGAGTGTGGGTTTTAAAGACCCCGCTCCGATGGTGACGATCACGACAGACTCCTCCCTTTTGGGATGGGGTGCGACGCTGGATCTTCTTCAGGTCTCCGACCTCTGGTCGCCCAAAGACAAGTTCCTTCATATAAATCATCTGGAGCTTCTGGCGATCTTCCTGGCACTCAAGGCGTTCAAGCCAGTCATTGCCAGCAAAGTGGTTCATGTCCGCACGGACAATGTGGTGTCCATGTTTTACATCAACAAGCAGGGGGGCATCAAGTCTCCTCCTCTTGTGGATCTGGCCATTCAGATTTGGGAATGGGCGGTTCAGCATGGTGTCTGGCTGGTGGCAGTACACATCCCGGGCCAGCTGAACATCACTGCAGATGCCCTCAGCCAACAAACAATGGTCAGCTACGAGTGGGAATTGAAAGTGGAGGTCCTCCTACAGATATTCTTGTGTTGGGGCACTCCGGAAGTGGACCTCTTCGCAACGTCGGCAAACAAGAAACTTCCTCTGTGAGCCTCCTCTCTGTGAGATGCTCTCGAGATTCCGTGGCACAACATGAGGGCCTATGCTTTTCCGCCTCCGCCTCTGATTCATCGGACGATTTGCAAGCTGAATAATACGGTGAACTGTTCTCTTCTGCTCATAGCTCCGTGGTAGCTGGCCAGGTTCTGGTTTTCAGAGCTTAAACATCTGTCGGTGTGTGCACCGATCAGGCTTCCGCTAGTTCCCGATCTGCTTCACCAGAGGGATCGGCAGCTGTGGCACCCCTGCCCACAATCGTTCAGCTTCGTGGCATGGTGCCTGAGTTCAGATCTTTAGAACATCTCAGCCTGTCTGCTGACAATGTGTATTATTCAGGCAGCCAGGAAGCCCTCGACGAGGTCTCGGTATAAGAGCAGGTGGCTTCGGTTCTGTCACTGGTGCTTAGCCAAACAGTTGGACCCCAGGGTGGCTACGATTGACACAGTGCTGTCCTTCATCTCTCATGTAGCTGAGTCGGGCATTCATGTTCTGTCATGCAGGACTTATCTTTCGGCTGTGGCCGCCTACCTATCCATGGACCAGTGCTCTTTCTCACTGTCAAATCCAGTAATTAAACAGCATTTTGCAGGTCTAATGCGTCTTTACCCTTCTATTCGTAGACCGCATCCGACGTGGGATCTGAATGTGGTTCTTACGGCCTTGTGCCATAAGCCTTTCGAACCAATGGCTATGGTAGATCTTAAGCACCTTTCGTGGAAGGTGGCTTTCTTGGTCGCTGTTACTTCGGCAAGGCGTGTGAGTGAGTTCCAAGCTTTGTCGGTGGAGCATCCCTTCTTGGTTTTCCACAAGGATAAGGTTGTCCTTAGGACAAATCCTTCTTTCTTACCAAAGGTGGTTTCCGATTTTCATCTAAATCAGTCAATCTCGCAGCCTGTCTTCTTTCCAAACCCGGCTTCGGAAGCTGAGAGGGTCTTGCATTGCCTGGTTGTTAGAAGAGCTCTTAAGTTCTATCTGGACAGAACTTCTGAACTTAGGATTTCTTCTCAACTGTTGGTGACTTTTGGTAACAGCAGGGCAAGCAGGCATCCAAAGGGACTATCTACAGATGGATTGCTGCCTGTATTACGGAGTCTTACACTATTCAGGGTCTACAGCCTCCTAAAGGGATTCATGCACATCTGGTACGAGGCAAGGCAGCTGCTGTTGCCTTTCAAAAGTATGTCCCCTGGGAGACCATCGCGAAAGCGGCTACTTGGGCCTCCCCATCGGCTTTTTGTAAACATTACTGCTTGGACTTGAGCTCCAGATCTGATGCTCAGTTTGGCAAGGCTATGTTGAAAAACCTTTTTTGTAAACATTACTGCTTGGACTTGAGCTCCAGATCTGATGCTCAGTTTGGCAAGGCTATGTTGAAAAACCTTTTTCAGTAAGGAGGTTTCCATCCACCCGTAGTTCCTGTGAGGAGTGCTTGGGAATCTCCCATAAGTATGGAGGAAAGGGGACGGGACGTAGGAGTATAACCAGGTTACTCACCATAGTTACCACCTTACTCCTAGTCCATAGTCCCCTTTCCTCCATACGCCCGCCCGCCGTCCCCTCTAATAAGGTTCTTCTATAATTGCTTAAAGGTCTCTGACCTGGCGATAGAAAAGGACTGATGGCGATGCACTGGGCGGAGCTAAGAAGGTCGGGGTTACGGCCGCGTGCAGTACCTGGTGTAAAAAGAGAGGAAGGGCAATTTTTTGAAAAATGTGATGCTTTTTACAAAGTGCTTCGGTCCCGTCCCACAGGACGGAGGAATGTCCCATAAGTGTTTAGGAAAGGGGACTATGGACTAGGAGTAAGGTGGTCACTATGGTGAGTAACCTGGTTATTCACACTTATCGATTAGGGTGGTCAGCACATTTTCTAGGGCTTCAAATAATTCTGGTGTACTCATACTCACAAAGCTTACATTTTTGGATGCATCATCATCACTTATAGGAGCTAGTTTCCTAGAGGTGGTAGTTGGTGAGCTCTCGGTGGATGGAGTGCTATGCAGTACACAAGCCTGCTGAAGCACTATCTGGTAACGGCATAAACGACCACCCTTCGTCCCTCTTGTGGGTCCACTCATCCTTACCTGAAGGGGAAGGAGTGAAAACACTTGGCGGAGAGGAAGCAGCAGGTGGGGATACTAGCACTCCTCAGTGGCCATAAGGGTCATTGTTGCTGTTGCAAGAGATACCTACATCCCCAGATGCAATCGTTTCACAATACATAGTGTTCACAGCTGAGCAACCTGGATACCTGAGATCAGATCGCAGTAGTGCCATTTTCAAGTTAATCTTCGCTATTTCACTCGGTGTTAAGACCTTCAACATTGAGGCCTTGTTACCTGAAGCACCATACAGGTCACCATGTATTTCAGTGCCAAATAAATGGCAAAACATTCATTACCGCAACCGGCAATCTATCGCCCCTCGTTCTTACACTTTCTTCATTAATTACACCATTATTATCATTAAGAGGGACTATTGCACGGGGGCACTGGAATACTTGTGATATCAGTTTAGATCCTATGCAGGGCAGACTTACACAGAGGTCTTCCACAATTTAATTGCGTGATATATCTTCTGCATTCACATTAATTCAATTGGTTGTTACCTCACGTTTACGCTCTATGGCCGAAAATAAACAAGTAATTTTAGCCAGTTTTAAATCTGGAAGCAACCCTGGGTGGTTTATTACTTTACGTGCACAGGCTCTGTTCGAGAAAACCGCTCATTCAGCTGTAAGATTCCCCGAAGATTTTTGGGATCGACAAGGAGCCTTACCCACACATAGTGAAGGCACGGAAGCAGCAGATCTCAATTCCAGCGAGCAGATGTATGCTGTGTTTGCGAGTCGCGGGTCAGTGAGACACGAGCACACAAGCCAGCAAACAGCAGCTGCTTGGCAAGCCACTTGCCGAAAGCACGCGTGACAGAGGCGCGCAGCCCAGGGATTAAATGGACTTCTGGGACTTAGGGGGCAGTGCTCCAAATAATTACACCTAAAACATAAAAAATAGGGGCTATTATTATGTATAACAAGCAAGAAAAGTGTTAATGTAGTTCAGTCCACTAAAGAAAGTCTCAAGAAAAATAAAGGGGGCGTGTATCCCTCGTAGATCTGGTGCATACTGTTGTCTCTGTATCCAATGTTCCACAGTATTACGACGTTCTAGCAAACGGCAGCTACTTAGCAAGCTTCTTTGCCTCTCGGGGCTGGTTGCTGGACACAACTAATTTGCGTTCACCCTTAACTCCCCAGCTGCTTTGCATCCATTCATTTTGGTAGCAAGAGGGTTCGAAGAGGGAGGCAGACTATTTTCAGAAGTACTCCAGTATACTAATAATCTGTTTACTTGACAGTGTTGTGGGTGTGACCTGGGGTCCTGTCCTTCCTGTCTTCAAAACGACATCCTTACCACCTGCCCGCCTAGTTGGCTGCTCCTTCTGTTCATACTAATAAAGGGTTAGCAGGGAACATAGAACCTGCTGGGTGAGTGGGTGAGGTCAACCCAGCGACACGAACCATCAGTACTGTAACAGGGACTCTGGATTGGGGTCCCATTGTCGGCATTGCTCTGCTGCTGCTGATGCTGCATGCTCTAACTGAAGTGGTTTACATGAGGGAAAGCGCAGGGCTTTAGGTAGACTGAGTTTTCAAAAATTGCCTTTGGGCCTGGGTTCCATGAACCTACTTCCCTAAATTAATTTCAAATGGATTGTGTCCTCCAACGTATTCCTCATCTTAGATAGTATTCCATCCAGCTTTAGCTGCTTGGGACATTTTTTCGCGACAGAGGGCGCCGTGCGTCGATGTCGATGGTCCCTCGAAGGCCTCCGTCGAGGGTGACGTCATCGGGTATACAAGTAGCGCGCGTGGCGCCGTTGCCCTCAGTTCCGTTTTTCCACAGTACGTGTTGCTTCAAAAACTCGGCACGCCTCAAATAGTTCTGAGACGCAGTAAACAACTGAAGATATTCGATATGTCCTCGTCGTCGACCCCGACTAAGACCCCACGATCGGGATTCAAAAAGTGTAAATCCTGCGGTTCGAAAATGTCCATCACGGACCTGCACCAGGAATGTCTGTGGTGCCTCGGGGAAGGCCACGATATGGAGGCCTGTACGAAGTGTCAGGCGATGACGGGGAAGGCCTTGCGAGAGAAGAAGGGAAAACTGCAGGTTTTGGTCGTAAACCCGACCAAAAATCCTCTAGCGTCGAGTCGAGGTCCCATGAGGAGAAATCTCCTCGACGCGAAAGGCATCAGTCTAGGTCCCGAAGCGATTCTCATCGTTATTCGTCTACGACGGAAGTGTCTAAGAAAAGACACCACCGGTCCCCTTCCACTTCGTCCTCGAACGATTCCCCAAAAAGGATGAAATGCCCCACAAAACATTCTTCCTCCGAAGAGTGGGAAGCATTCAGGGTAAAAATGATGGCGGTGTTTGAAAAAGGTAAGCCTCGGTCTGCACCTTCTCAGAAGCCAGCTGTCATGATGCCCGCTCCCAGGGAGCCGGTTCAAGCCCGGCGTCCCCGAAAGCGGACATCCAGTCCCCAAGGAAGGACCCAGCAACCCCATATAGTGGCCCTTTGGACAGTGTCCTGGCGCCTACGGCGCCAGGCTCATAAAAGACATCAGTCCTGGCGCCATAGGCGCCAGGCTCATTATGGGAATGCTTGGGTGCACTTACCTGATGCAGACCATGCTGCAGGATCCCGGCCTCCTTGAGGCCTGAAAGGAAGTACTTTACCTGTGGGACTAATTTACCATCCGGGCGTGGTCGGGGAAGGATACATACCTGATTGGAGGAAGGATACATACCTGGAACTTCTTCCAAGGCTATTTAAACCCCACCAGAACACCCACAGGTGCTTCGCGTTGTTCTGCATCTAGCAGCTGGACGCTCACCATGTCTGCTCCTGAATCCTGACTTCTGCCACGCCTGCCAGCATCCTGGATCACCTGCAAAGGAAGAGAAGAAGAGAACAGAAGAAGGAAAAGTCCTTACCTGCTAAATCCGCATCCCGGAGACATCTCGCCGACAATCCTGAAAAGGAAGACTTTAATTTAAAAGCTCATCGCGTCGATCGCTGCAGCGCCGAATTTCACTCACCTTTACAGGGCGCCTCCATGTTCAGCAGCGATCATCCGGATTCGCAGTCACGCCCTAGCGCCTAGGGAGAAAAAGACCAGAACAAAAGGTGAGAGAGAGAGAAGGGAATAAGGAAAGCTAAATCTCCATGTTAAGATTTACCTGTTGTTTCATTCCCTCTTCATTTCGGGTCCGCGCCGCATCCTGGCTTTTCCGGACCCCGTCCCTAAGGGGAAAAAGAGACATTGGCGTTAATGAGCGAATGAAAAGACATTACCAAAAAACGCTCATTAAAGACTTGATTTCTACAAGGATTTCACCTCTCATCTCGGGTCGGTGCCTGTTCCCCGGCATTCCGTACCCCGGCCCCTATGGGGAAAAAGACACTAGCATTAGTACATTAATGCATGGACACAAGGGGAACCTCTTATCAAAAAACTTACCTGGAAGCCAAGCAATTTTGGTTCTCACCAATCCAAAAATCCAGTGAAGTAACTGGATACCAAAGCGCCCCTGCATCAGAAGCAGGATGGAGAGCTCGTCCTTCCAGACCCTAAGGTGAGACGCTACGAGAAATCACAGAAGGGTTTCAAGGAGGGTGAGAGGGGAAAGTGGGAGGTCGATTGCATTACCCCGCAGACAGTTAATCCCCTATTTTCGCCTCCAGAAGGATACTTCTGTGAGCCAGACAAGCCAGATTTGGGGGCCCGGTCCAGTCCGTCTTCCGAACCCTGCGCATCACCTTAGAAGAGGTCACAGCAGCGCAAACCAGGCCAGCGCCTCCGTGGGAGTCAGGTGAGCGTAACACCAGCTGAGAGCGTTATCGTTCCGACACTCGCGCGCCCTCGAGCCTGGGTGATCGAAGGAGGAAGGATCGGGAACCTTCCAGGACACTGAGCGAAAAAGACTGCCCTGGTCGAGTCAACCGTTCGAGGTCACCGATGCTGTCTGAAACCCGATGCACCTCAAAGGGCAAGTCTTCGAAGAGCGCCTCGACGCCCTCGAAGCCAGCTCCGTCGACAACCATTATTTATTCAGCGCCATCAACGCCTTTGTCGACGTCGACCCCAAAGCCCTCGGTGCCAAATATTCCAAAGGCTCCAGTTCAGCCAGCTCAGCCAGAAACTGTAAAAATAACCGCAAAAGAGAAGGCTGCAAAGGCTGTAATGCCTTCAGGTTCCACTGATACACCTCTCCCACCTCTCTCAGAAAAGGTTTTTAAACCTCTTCCAAGGAAAGAATTTTTCAAATCATTAACTTCAATTTTTGAAGAACAAGAGAGGTCTGATGAGGATAATGTTCCTTTTGGACTGGAATATGGCACCCTAAATGTCCCAGAATGGCTGATTTCTGAGGAAAGCAGGATGAGGGACCTGGTGGAAACCTTGCATAATGCAAGTGGTATTGATACTTGGCCTGAAACAGATTTGGCAGGCCAGAACCAGGGAAACATGCCAGTCCCTCATACCGTCAACTAATGACGAAGGTGGTCGAATATTTAGGATGGGCTAGACCACCAAATCAGTTCATCCAGGATGATCTGACCGATTGGATCATGGTCCCACCGAAGATCCAATTTTACCCTTCCATGTAGCCTTGCAAAATAGGGTGGCTAAAAATTGGGAGACTCTGGATTCTATTCCTCAGGTGAATAAATCCCTTCAAAATACCGCCCTTCCAGTAGCGACCCCGGCTATCTGTCTAAACACCCTACTCCTGAGAGTCTGGTGGGTCCAGGCAGCCACAGCTTCAAATAGGTTGGCGTACTCTTCTATCCCTCCGGATAGGGATGACAAGCGTGTGGATGGTTGGGCACGCAAGGTATTTTCAGCTGGGAGTATGGCGTTAAAATCAGCCAACTCCACATGTGCCTTGGCAACATTTTCGTACACTCTGTGGGAGTGCATTGGAATGGCGGCGGAGCATATACCAGAAGGGGATGAAAGGGAAGGATTCCTAGCCATTGTTGAAGATGGAATGGAAGCCATGCAGGAATCCCTTCAGTCTGGATTCGACACTGCCGATAGTGTGAGCAGGTCCATGGGCACTAGCACAGTAATGTGCGGATTTGCGTGGTTACGGAAGTCTGGTTTCGCACCAGACATGCAAAACAGTCTTTTGAACATGCCCTTTGACGGGTCTCACCTTTTTGTCAACAAGGCTGACGAGAGCCTTGAGAGGTTGCAGACCTCAAAAGCAGCTGCCAAGTCTTTAGGAGCTGCTATTAGACAACCTCAGCCTTTTCGTGCATCAGGACAATCTTGGAGGGGACGATCCTATCGTTACTACTCCTCATATGGAAAAGCGAGAGGAATGGCCAGTCAAAGGGGCCAGAGAGAGGCCACTCGTGGTGGACGAGGAAAACGTGCAAAGCCAGCTCCAGCTGCAGCCTCTTTGCCATCAGCGGCCGCAGCAACCGCCACAAAACAACTTTGAGGACTTGCATCACAAGACATCTGTGGGAGGCAGGTTGTCACAGCATCTGCAAGAATGGCGAGCCATTACTTCAGATGTTTGGGCTCTAGAAATAATAGCCCAAGGTTACTGCCTTCCTTTTCAAACGCAACCTTAAAACAATCCACCAGGGAGACGCCCTTTGAAGTTTCCAGACCTGTTCCTACAGCAGTAAGTTCTAACCCTGCTGGAGAAAGGTGCTATAGAGCCAGTACCTGTAGCAGAGAGGAACAAGGGATGGTACTCCCCGTATTTTTTGATTCCCAAAAAGGACGGAGGACTGAGACCCATCTTGGACTTAAGAAGCTTGAACAAGTTCTTCAGGAAGGACAAGTTCAAGATGGTCACTCTTTCTCAGATCCTTCAGGCCCTTCAACTTCAGGATTGGTTGGTGTCATTGCACCTCCAGGATGCTTATTTTCATGTGCCAATTCATCTCAAGCACAAAATACCTGAGGTTCGTGGTTGGCGACTCGCACCATCAGTTTTGAGTCCTGCCATTCGGATTGACCTCCGCCCCGAGGGTCGTCACCAAGTTGATGGAAGTTGTGGCAACGCACCTTAGGAGAGGGGGGATTCTCGTCTACCCCTACCTGGACGATTGGTTGATCAGGGCACGTTCTGCAGAACAATCACTGGATCATCTGAAAGTCACCTGCCACTTCCTCCACAGACTGGGCTTCTCCCTCAATTTGAAGAAGTCACAAATTACACCTTCCTAACAGCTCCATTGAATAGGGGCTGTATTGGACACATCGTTGGGAAATAGCTCGCCTCCCAAGTCGAGGGCACAAGACATTCTTCAGATGGTTTCCAAATTCCAAAATGCCCAAAATCTCCAGGCCTGCGACTTCTTAAGGTTGCTCGGCATCATGGCATCCTGCATCTTCCTAGTGCCAGAGGCACGGCTGAGGATGAGATCCCTTCAATGGCCTCTAAAGACTCAATGGTCCCAGTTCTCAGGTCAAATGACGGATTTTCTTCAGATTCCGAACAAGGTTCGGCAGGATCTTCTGTGGTGGACTTGGACAGAGAATATCCTAAAAGGAGAACAATTTTGGCAACCATGGCCGGAGATTACAGTAGTGACGGACGCCTCACTCATGGGATGGGGAGCTCATGCCAACGATCTGACAATCAGCGGTCGTTGGACTACACATCGACCGTTTAGAGCTGAGAGCAATCAGACTAGCGCTGAAAGCTTTTCTGCCATTTGTCAGAGGAAAGAATGTCCTGATAATGACAGACAACACAGTGGCCATGCATTATCTAAACAAAAGTGGAGATGTAGGGTCACTATCTCTGTGCAGAGAGGCAATGCGGCTCTGGTATTTGGCAATTCAAGAAGGAATCTCCTTAACGGCAGTTCATCTTGCCGGGGAGGAGACTATGACGGTGGATGCTTTGAGCAGGCAGAGCACGGTGTCCCACGAGTGGGAACTGGCTTAGGAAGTCCTTCAAGAGATCTTCGCCCTTTGGGGAACCCCTCAAGTAGACCTGTTTGCGACCGGAATCAACCGGAATTTCCCCCTAGAGGAGCCTTAGGGGGCGCCTTCGTGGTGGAGTTTAACTTCCCACTATTATGCGCGTTCCCTCCGATTCCCGTCATTCCTCAGGTCATCAGGAGATTGAGACGGTTTGGAAACCGCATGATCCTAATTGCCCCGGATTGGGCCAAGAGAACGTGGTACCCAGACCTTCTAGACATGTCCATCTGTCCTCCGTTACGTCTTCCTCAGAGAGAGGACCTTCTCTCACAAACGGAGGGCCAGGTTCTCCATCCAGAGGTCAAAACTCTCAACCTTCATGCTTGGTATCTGAAAGGCTGAGATACAAGGATTGGGACCTTCCAGATGACATCATGGAGGTGTTGCTTTCGGCAAGAAAGTCAGCAACAAAATCTCCATACCATTGCCGTTGGAAAAAGTTTTGCAACTGGGGCAGAGAAAAGAATGTTAATCCTTTTCTATGTGCCATTCCGGAAGTGTTGTCCTTCCTCTTGTCCCTAGCACATAGAGGTCTAAATGTTGGGACCATTAAAGGTTATCTTGCAGCGCTTTCCATTTTCAAGAGCCCTTCGGAAAAATGCTCCCATTTTAAAAATTCCTTTAATAGTACAATTCTTAAAGGGACTCACCAATGTGTTTCCTCCTTATCCCTTCCAAGTACCAATTTGGGATCTTAATCTGGTTCTAAAATTCTTAATGTGTGCCCCTTTTGAATCCCTGAACACTTGTCCCTTAAGACTACTAACATTGAAAAACGCTTTCCTAGTTGCTTTAACGTCTGCAAGAAGAGTGAGCGAATTGCAGGCACTGTCTTCTGGGCCACCCTATACTGTGTTCCATAGGGACAGAGTGGTATTAAGGGTTAAACCCTCATTTTTACCTAAAGTTGTGTCCGATTTTCATTTAAATCAGAAAATTGTTCTACCCTTCACCTCATCCTAGTAAGGAGGAGAAAAGCTTTTACATTTCTAGGCTTTCCAAGCTTAGAGTGGATAATCAACTTTTCATTGGCTACACTGGAAGGAAATTGGGTCAATCGGTGTCAAAACAAACCATATTACATTGGATTGTGCTTTGCATTTCAGAATCCTACAGATTGGCGGGAAAAGACCCACCAGAAAGCTTAAGGGCCCATTCCACCAGAGGCATTGCCTCTTCGACAGCCCTTCAAAGAGGTGTTCCCATAAAATCCATTTGTGAAGCAGCAACTTGGTCATCGCTGCACACTTTTTCAAAATTCTATAGTCTGGATGCTTCCCAGTCAAAGGAGCTTGCTTTTGGTAAAGCAGTGCTATATTCCACCATATAATGGTATCAAAAATCTACTCCCACCTCCAGAGAGTTTTCTATACTGCTTTGGGAGTCTATCTAAGATGAGGAATACGTTGGAGGACACAATCCATTCGAAGAACAAGTTACTTACCAACTGGTAACGTTCTTTCAATTGGATGTTCCTCCAACATATTCCTCATCGACCCTCCCAGCCTACCCCTCTGTAGATTTTCCGGGTTATTGCCACTTCAACTCTCGCAAGGCTGATACCGGACTACCTGCACAATCTACGCAGTAGAGCAAGAGGGGGGAAAAACAGAACTGAGGCCAACGGGCGCCGCGCGTGCTACTTGTATACCCGATGACGCCACCCTCGGAGGCCTTCGAGGGACCATTGACTCGATGACATCGACGCACGGCGCCCTCTGCCGAGAAAAAAAATTCTGAAGCAGCTAAAGCTGGATGGAATACTATCTAAGATGAGGAATACGTTGGAGGAACAGCTAAACGAAAGAACGTTACCAGTTGGGAAGTAACTTGTTCTTCTTGGGACACTGCAAAAGATAATGTATTATTTCAACATACTGTAAATACTGTATTGAAGTCTTGTCATTACAATGATTCGATGAACACTCAATCATGGATTTCCTTTAAAAAATTGGAACATGCATTAACCCAGGGGTACACATTTCAAGTTACAATCTACTTTGCCAGGCATATGGTCACTCGCCACCTCAATTCTATGAATACACACAGCAGACAATTGTTTTACTATCACTAGCCAGTGGCTATTTACGAGTGCACATTTTGTGCGATGTTTAACCTTTTTTAATTTGGTTTGATTTCAACTTTGAGTGTCTTTATTTGAGTCAATTTCTTTTTTAACTGCACATTTATTATATTTCACACCTTTTACAATGTACTTTCATTCCACGTACGAAAACTCAAATGTAGCAGTTAAGCCACTACTTTAATCACATAGACTCCACATTTTTAAAGGCTCCTTAGCTACTTTGGCTTCTAAGCCAAGACAGAGTTTTTGGTCTTGTTGCTTTACGAAATGTTTAAGGACCCCCTTGATTTCTTATGCCTCTTAAAGTACCCGCCATTAAATTGTGCACAAATTGAGCGCTTTATGCACACATTTCATCTGCAAGATGGCCCCAGCTGCCTTTTAAAGTAAGTCTGGTTAACAGCAGCAACTACTAATGGAATCCAAATGCAGACTTTTTTTATACCGCTGCAATAAGGGAAGACTGTAGGGGAGAAATACAGTGGGATGTTACAAAGCAAAGTCCTAATGACAGTAACTATTAAAATAGACTGCTAAGGTACTTAACTTGCAGAAGAGCATTAAAAAAGAGCAGTAGTATAAGGGTGGTTGCTACTGAGGAGTTGGTAAAGGAATGCTGAGGTTTTCATGTCAATATTTTTTACGAATTGCATCTTCGGAACACATGGTCATGAAAATGCAATTCTTAAACAAAAACGAAGCAGGAGTCATTTGGAATATGCAGTAGGCCTTCGGGGGTTGTTGAGGTGAGGAGAAAAAAAATGTTTTCTAGGTGGGTCACTCTAAAGCTATGGGAAGGGCAAAAAAATGACCAATTTGTAAAGCGAAATCGGGAACACCACATAGGCTTTTCCAGCTCAATTCTTAATAAATCTATGTTGACAATTTTGAAGCTGTAGTACACCCTTCTATGGTTTTGTGGGCTATTTCGATTGTTTATATGTGTTAAATCTGCTGCTGAAGTTTAACTGTAAAATGAAGCATACTTGCCTCAGATTTTGCTATAAAAATCTATCTAGTGCATCATGAATATGATTGTTATGGAAAATTGGAAAATGATGCCCTGATAAGAATGTTTATTTTCTTCAGCACTGAATGTTGAAAAGATTGTGCCTAAAGGGATGCCTCCCAGAAAGAATGAAAGAACTCCGGATTATTCATTTGAGGTAAGACCTCTTATTTAACCTAGATATATAAATATATTTTGTATAACGTTTTAATTTATTACACATATTTGCAAAACAGAAATAGCAGTCAGAGCATTGGTTATACATTAAACCTACCATTTGGGTCCAACGGATGGACACACAACTCCCTGATAATCACACCAATGCCCCCCTGGCCCCCGAGCACCCACCTGACCCACTTCCTCAAAAAAACAATCAGTTTGCTAATATCTGTAGACGTACAGTGCTTCAAACTATTGTAACAGCAGCAAGTAATTCTTGAGGTTTGGTTGGAAAAGGGTAGTCCCTGGAATATTCAATAAATGGCAACCAAGTGTTAATAGAAGTAGACATTTGACTGTTCAACTGGAAAGTTGCCTTCTCAGCTACCAAGATGTCCCAGGTCTTTACCCACCATAAAGCTGTTATCAGGCCTTCCGAGCAATTGCATGAGCAATCGTGATTCTCGCTGCAAGCAGCAGATGCATAATGGGTTTTGCAAGGTGACCAGCGTGGATAAACCCCTTCGCCCGATCCACCCAGGAGAACAACTTGTGGGTCCATAGGTAACTGGACACCCCTAGTCGCTTTGATGCAGTACAACATTTCCACCCAAAGTTCCTGAACAGTGGGGCAGGTCTGCCACATATTGAAGTAACTACCCACCATGCCACATTAGCACCAGCAAGAAGGATCCAGGGCATCATTAATGTTAGTCCGTTAGTGCCTGTAACACAATTTATACATACTTTCTCCGTTAGTGACACATTTGAAGGAAGCGTGTTTACCAGACCGTATCTCAGGCCAGGTACTGTCATCTGTAGAGCAGCCAATCTCTGCGTCCTACTTTACCATGTGCAGGGGTCTAGCTGTTGACAAATCCTTATCCAGACTTAGAAATTTAGCCATCTTCAATGTTGAGTTCGAATATTATTGGAGAGTGAGGGGCTGCTACCCTCACTACAAGGCTAGTGAACCAATGGCAATTGAATGTATCTGTACTTTTCCCTTTCAGGTATGTGCAAGGCGGCTTTGCCTTCTTTATAGGTTAGGGATGTACCATCTCTATAGAGCTGTGCTAATTTTGTGAATCTGCCCTGCGTCCAAAGAGAGAGGTGTTGGGCTCTGAAACCTGGTATGAAGCTTGGGTTACCCACTATTAGTGGCAAGGGTCCCAGGCCTTGCTGCGTGTCTTGACTCCTAAGGGCTCTCCTCTAGTACCTCAAAGTTGTTTGGGTATTTATTTATTTTGAATTTATAAAGCGCCCAGCGGCCCGGAGGCATCGTGGCGCTGTTACAGCAAGTTACTTAGTACAGTAGAACAGGTAATACATAAGTAGTGAAGAAGTTGGTATATGTTCAGTGACAGTGTAGAGAAAGAGTTCCAAGGGTTATAGTGGAACAGGGTGTAGAAAGTACATTTGTAAAAGGTGTTAGCTAAATAATTCAAGGGATCATTTGGAAGGGCAGGAACATGTGTGAAATGTATGCAGCCGTGTTATCTGATCATGTCTGGGGTACCCCTCCAGTTTAGCGTTACCATCAACCGCCTAGAGATTGTTTTTTTCATCTGCCCAGATAAAGTTTAGAATATTATCCTGCAGGTCCCAAAGAGATGTGAGCAGTATCATAACAGGAAGAGCCAAATCGGCATAGGGCAATCTGAGCACTGAGTTCATCTGAACGGCAGTCATACGCCCCATCATTGAGATCTTGTTAGCCCCATTTTTGCAAGTAATTTATCAGGTCTTTAAAAGGTTGGGGAAATTGAAGCAATAAGTCTCCTGGGTGGAGGCCGGGATTAATACACCGAAGTAAGGAATAGCGTCATCCACCCACTTGAACGGGCATATGTCCCAAAGTACAGTCCGATCATCATTCTCCTCCTCCGAGAGAGATAGAAACCCTTAGACCACTAGATTTGAGGTAAATGACAGCACGTAGAGAGTGTACTGGGTCTGTGAGGGCGAGCATGAAATCGGCATAGAGAGAGACATTTTATAAGGGAACTCCCTTGTCCATAACTCCTTTAAGTTCAGGGTGGTTCCTGATTCTCCTCGCAAACGGTTGCATAGCTAGAGAAAAAATTAGCGTAGATAGGGGGCACCCCTGGCTAGTGTCCTGTGAAAATCTGATGGTTCCAGCAAGCTTACGGTTAATCCAGATCCTTGAAGTTTTAGAGCGGTAGTAAGCATGGATAATGTTATATGCCCATAATATCTGCTCAATAAAGGACCAATGTTACCTGTGAAAGGTATGAAGTATTCCTAGATGTCAAAATACAAGGGGGGGAGGTGTTAGGGGGGTACCGCCAAAGTAATTCAAGTTAGTGTAAGCTCAAAATGTGTTCAATCCTAGATTTAATGGTGTCATCCAGAAAACTTGATGTACACCACTTCAAGATAAATACATGAAAGAAAAGGTGTCTAGTGAAACAGTCACTAGACCTGGAGATGCCAGATGTGTAGTGAAAACTACTGCATGTTAATACATATTTTTAGTACATTAACACCAACATTGTAGATGCATAAATACACAGAATTCTCATTCTTTTATTTGTGCTCTTCTCTTGCTCTTTCATTGTTTTGCATGCAGAAGCCCTTGCCGATGAATTTCGGAAAACAAGTGCTTCTTCAGGGCGGGTTGTACAAATATACAATATAATATCATCTTGTGAGTTTGTAACCTCATAAAACACATGTCATACGTTAAATATACAGTACACTCCATGCTCAAATCCATCTATCATACCTGTTTTTTATAAGTAGAGAAGTGTTGATGAAATATTGGTGGTCGTCGGTGTGAGCTAAGTGGCTAGAGTGGCTCTAGACATTGTCCTCTATTAATGTCTCTTCCATAGCTCTGAAACATATTAATGCGAAACGCCCAGCTGGATTTAGGGGCAAAGTAGAATGGTTGCAGAGCTGTAGTTGTGTCTGTGCATGTATATTACCTAGTGAGCTGGGAGTCAAGTAGTGAGGAAGTATGGAGCTAGAGCTCAGAAATCAGTTGTGGTGCACGTATTTAGGCGTATGCCTAAAACAGATAATGTATTAAAATACCTTAAACTCTATCGCAGGTTAAAAGTCCTTGTCTAAACTCATTAATGCCCTCTAACGTTAACTGATGAGGCTTTTACCTCAAATGGGATAAAGTGTAATATGGTCACATAATATTGCTAAGCTTGTTTTCCAGTAGATGGATCACAAAATGCTGGTCCTAAAGATAAGAGAAGAAAAGGCTCGGATCACCAAGGGAGCCCTGTGAGGTAGCCTCAACTAGCCATAGTTGGTTCAACTAAGAGTGTCTAGAAAATAGACCTAATCATACCTGCGCTAAAGAACCATGTGAAAGATGTAGGAAGAGTCACGTGCAGTCTTCCAAAGACCCTAGAAGCTGTTACGGAGGACCTGTGCGTCTGCCCAGCCATGGAACGCGGATGTTACCATGGCAGAAGATGTGCACGGTCGTCACAGTGTTCTTCGACCACCTCATCACGCAAGGAGCGCAGTGACGTAGACATGTTTACTGAAGCAGTCCTGAAACGGATACGTATGGATGCTCAGGGCCCGATGGGAGATGTAGTGACGATTGAAAAAGGAGCTATATAATGAAATGCGTTGGTACAGAAAACTAATAAATCATGCGTATGGCTCATTAATATATGACCGCCGGGCCAGAGCCTCAGGTGGTATGTGTGAAACTCTAGATGGCTACTAGCTCTGTTCAACACGCTTTATTCTAAACCCAGGCGCATATGTATTTCTGTTTAGTGTGAAAAGCCTCTACATGGAGACATAGAAATAAACATGAAAATGTGGTGGTCAAAAATAACAATAAAAAAATGCCGGATAATAAGAGTGCATATCCTATAAATGATATGGATTGCCTCTGCATGGAGAAAAAGGAATAGAAAATGTAAAAGTTGTAATGGGGATGAAATATGTCGGGTGGACAGTGAGCACATGTATGTTCTGAATCCCATAATAGAAAAATGTCTCTAATAATAAGCAAGAGCTATTGTCCCATAGGGACATGCATAAGTTACATTAATTCTTTAGATCTAGGATTTTCTTCACTAGAAAAAAGTAGACACCATGGTGACTACCTATCACTTGTCCAATTTCATTCATATAGAACTTGGTAAAATACAATTAATAAGTATTTACATAATCTGACACGTCATATACAATCAATGAATATTTACAATGAACTGACACATTTTGCAAAAGCATCAAGCTTGCAGGGAAGAAATATGCTTCATATTTACAGTCTTTCTATTCTTACCCAGCTTGCACACGTAATGTTGAGTAAATCATAAGAGCGGCCACAGACCAGATTAATGGCAGATTCTGGTGATTGAGGTACTGGCAAGTCATATCCTAGATGCTACTCTAGGGAAGAAGTGTTGCATCTGACCAAATGCCTGTTGTGGTTCTATTGGAAGATAGAATCTGCGAATGCACGGCGTGTCGTCATGGTGTTGATAAGGCTTCACTAAGATCAGGACTGTAAAGCTGGATGACTTAGTGACCCCCATAGAAAAAAAATCTGTAACTGATCTCAAAAGAGGTGACCTTCCTAAATATTGCATGATATATTGAGGTGTGTCATGCGCCTAGTACATATGGTTACAAATACTCTTTACAATCGACATGTTTACAAAAAGCAGTGAAGGTCCAGTTGTTCATTTAAGCCATTAGGAGACACTGTGTCCCATTTGTCCATCCAAAACGCCTCTCGCTTTTAAGTTTCTTACTAGTACTTATTCTTATGTTCGAGAATCCCTAGATGTGGTCACTACTTCCCAACAGGATTTCCTTCACATGATGCCAGTAAGGTAAGGGTGCTTCCCAACAATCCCCCTAGGGGGGTACACACTCCCCCTTTGGGGACAGGGAAAGACATCTAGGGAGAGCGCTGTATAATCACCTCGCACCATCACCACTCATAACCACCCACAATTTATAGCCTGACAAAATAACGAATGTCCCAATGTATATGTGTAGGGCCATCAATCTAACACCTACTGGGACGAGAAGAGTTGAGACTACCGAAGAGTGTTTAGTGCAAGACGGACTGAGACGAAGAGGAGGTGCAGAACCATGAAGAATGCTAACGGGAACCAGGGTGTGCATTGTAATAGTCCACAAAAGCACACTGAAAAAACATAGATAAAAAGCGACAATGGATTTAAGCGCATTGTCAAGCTATTCCTGGTGGAGCTGCAAGAAAGGTAGCGGTGCGAAAAGCGAGGAAACTAAGTCTGCCGACCGGGACGCTGGCAGAGGAACTGAGGAGTCTCTCAGAGGTCTGAAGTGGAAAGACCTCACTAGTGGCTGGCAAAGCAGTCCCTCAACCAAAGTCAGAAGACTGACCACACGGTCCGAGTCGGAAGAACCAACTGAAGAAAGCCAGCAGCTGTGGAGCAATCGTAGCTCAGGAGCAGCACGCAAAAGCAGCAGGAAGACCGAGAGCGAGTCCCAGTACAGACCGGAGCCTGCTGCAAAGTTCCCTAAAGGTAGGGGAAGAACTGGGCCAGCTGGTGCGGGACATGAAAAAGTATTGGCATGTACATCGAGGTGTCAGGGAAACGCACAATACGGACAGGGGTAGTGAAAGATCTCCTTGGAGTGGGCATTATAAAGGAAAGGAGCTCCCAAAGAGGGGTCAATATGTATAACCCTACAATGTGTAAACAAACAGCAAGAAGAATTTATGAATCCTCTTTTTCGTTACTGTACTCATCAGGCAAGCAAACCGAGTCTGCCTGGTGAATTGAAATGAGAAACCTGGGTCGGGACCCATGAAAAAAGAAAGCAAGAGACCAAGACCATCTTCCTCGTTGCAGTACTGGGCCGGTTAGTGAACCCTGTCTGTCTTCAAAGCAAAGCTGGAGAAAGAGAAAGCAATCTCCTCTTCCTCACGGTAGTACCTTGTGAAGACTGAGAGCAATGTGGGATATAGTTTGTGGAAGGGTCGAGTACCCTAATGATGCATGAACCGTACGAGTGAGAAGTCTGAAAGTGAAACAAGAGACCAAGGGAAGGGAGTCATTCCCTCTGGGTACCGCCGAGTGTAAAGTGACTGTGAAACCAAGATATCAGTATGGGGGGGGGTCATTCTCCTGGTAGTGCTACATTCGCAGAAGGAAGCCATGAAGCACCGGAAAGGGACTCAATCCCCCTGGTTTTGTGTATAAAACAATCCGAGCCAGAAGAATCAAACTAAGAGGGCAGGGGGAAAGAGCCATCCCTGTTAAAGGATTGCCAGTACTTTGTTTGTGAAATCCTGGAACCTGGAAAAGGGAGTTATTCTCCTTGGTTAAGAATTTTTAATCAGAACTGTGCTGCCTCACCCAGGAGAAGGGTCTCATTCTCCTGGACGAAGAACATAGACACAACCTTCTAGTTTAGTTACAAGTTTAAGGGACAGAGTTAGAGTTTTGTCACAACGGTGGACCTTCATAGTTAAAACGGACATTCTCACTGATCCTTAGTATTTGAGTTGAGGCGGGGAAACCCTGCCTAGAAGTAGGAATAGACGGGTTTTCTTTCATTGTAAGACAAAATAAAATTGAGGGGGACTCATTGATTGCACCAAGAGTCCCCCTCATACCCCGAGGATACCAAAGAACTTGCTCTTCCAACCCTTTGAAACAACTAAAAGAAAAATGTAAACACAACAGTAGGAACCAGAGCTACTTTCAGCATATTGCGGGACCAATTCCTGTGGGTGTTCTGCCTGGCTACCATAATGATGTCAGTGAAGCCAGAGCCTCATGACATGGAGCAGCATGACGGCATATGCATTTCCTCCCACTCCCCTGGTCCACATGGTGATCTGCTAGATAAGAGAATCATGTCACCTCAACATCATTCTGATGGCTTCATGGTGGCCGGCATGACCATGGTTCTCGGAGTTGCTCAGCTACTCGGACAGGCCTCCAATTCACTTGCCATTGGGCCCATATCACCTTCTTTTGCAGCAGGGGGGCATGGTCATCCACCCAGCCCCACAGAAGTTAGCCCTTGCAGCGTGGTTCCTGAGCAGGTCACACTAAAGCATCTGGGGCTGTCAGTCTAACATAGACCTCATTCAGGGAGCTAGAAGCAATGGTACTAGGAGTCAGTACAAAAGTAAATGGACTAGGTTTTGTCACTGGGCGGACTCTAAGGAGATTGATCCACTTACTTGCACGTTGGACGATGTGCTATCCTTCTCTGCACACCCAGGAGTGCAAATAGACACATGCCGTACTTACCTGGCGGCCATAGGAGCCTATCGGAACTCGGAGGAAGAAGCCTTCTCTTCCTCGAAGCCGGTGGTTAAGCGACATCTGGCGGACCTCACCAGGCTCTACCCGCCTTTTAAAAAAAAAAAAAAAACATACCCGGTGTGGGAGCTCAATGTAGTGTTGGGTGCCCTGGCGCACAAACCCTTCGAACCAATGGCATCCGAGGACATCAGGCTGGTCACCATTAAGACAGCTCTCTTGGTGGGGTCTTTGGTCCGCTCAGAGTTACCAAAATCCAAGCACTGGTGGCTTCAGAACCGTACACTACTTTTCACAGAGATAAGGTATGCAAGGGTTCTTGCCCAAGGTAGTCTCTTTCTTTGCGGGTCCTAAGGACGCAGCTCAGAGGGTCCTGCACTGTCTGGATGTCATGCGCGCTCTGAAATTTTATCTGGACAGGACCAAGAGCTTCTGCAAGTCGGATGCTCTTTCTCACCTTTCGGGGGGGTCAAGGCCGGGTTTTCAGGCTTCCAAGGCCTCTATATCCAGGTGGATGGTTTCGGCCATCAAGGAGGCCTATGAGGGGCTGCACAAACCGCTTCCAGCTAACATGCATGCCCACGCTGCCAGAGCCAAGGTGGTCGCATTCCAGAGCCACGTCACGTGGCAGGTCATCAGCAGGGTGGCCACATGGACCGCTCCTTCGGCTTTCTGCAAGCACTAGGGTCTGGATGCCGGCTCTAGGTGAGACGCAGCTCTCGGACAGGCAGTATTAAGGAACTTGTTTTCTTAAGGAGGGTCACCTCTCCACCCTGGGGCTATATTCAGTTGTAATCGCCCATGCAGTATGGAGGAAAGGGGACGGGACGTATGAGTAATTATAAGTTATTGACTAACGTACTGCTAGTCCATAGTCCCCTTTCCTCCATACATCCCACCACCCTCCCCCTTATAAAACTGGTGTCATTAGGCAATGGTAATATTGTCGACGAGTCAATGGGCACTCAGGAGTGGTGCCAGTGGGCAGAGTCAGGGGGCTTGCTCCTCCCGAGCCACGCCCCTGCGTGCCTCTAAGTTTAAAGTGGAAGAAGGTTTTTTCTGGTGACAAAGGTTCTGTCTCCCGTCCCTAGCGAGGGACGCCCATGCAGTATGGAGGAAAGCGGACAGGTGTTTTGGGTTTGTTAAAAATTGAATTTGTTATTTTTCATTTGTTATAATCACTGCATACTCCCTGTATAAGTACTTTAACTGTTGTATTCAGAAAACAGGGCAAAAGTGCGCTTTGTGATCACCAGTTTAGTTTTGGCTCATTGATGTTGTTTTAGTGTCAACTGGTGTGATCCCAAATAAATGCTATAGGGAATGGAGTCATTCACAAAGGGTGTACCTATCCAAAGAGGATGTTGGCAGCAATTGCCATTGCGTCTCTGGTGTTGTCATTCAGCATCTTGCACGTTAAGATTGACAGGCTAAATGCAGCAGCCCATTGAAAGTTTTCTCTTTGAAGGTTAATCAGGCCTTCAGTGAGGAGAAAATGGCATCTTTAGTGTGTGCAGTCCCCCACCACCTTTTCTTTAGTTATAATGAAACCATGTTGGTAGCTGGCATTCGATGCAACCTCCTGATGGTCTAAGCTCTGACCTCCCCACACTGTGTTAATCTAATCAGTCACATTTAACACTTCAACATACAAGTATGTTTATTCAATTTGTCATTCGTATTGCACTTTATTTATTTTCTTCTTTAAACACATGGATTTAAATGTGTTTTACAAAGGTTTTGTTGAAACATTTCAGACTGATCCTAAAAAGTGTTTTTTGACACACTACTAATGTAAAAAGGTTTTATTTCCATTGTAAATTGGCTAATTCCTGAATGTGCAACTACAGTATGCTTCTATGGTGTCTTTTGCTTTTGATCCTATTGCTTTTTAATATTTGCTAATTTTCACCCGACAATACATACAGCGTGTTACTGTGCATATCTGGCAGCATAAACAAATCTTCAGTGGTCACAGTACCTTCAATTCTTGGCTTTTGGTGCGATATAATCGAGCAGTCCATTACAGGCACAGCTAATTACCTGCCATTCAACCTTTGGAGGCAGGGATTGCAGTAGGCACAGCTCTAAAATTCCAGGTTTTGTTTTCTAGCTACCCTGCCAATCTACATTTTCCTCTCCCATCATGACCTGTTTTATGGTCTCTGTAAACTGAGGAATAGAGAATATGAGCCCACGCATTGCACATTGGGCCTATGCAGAATCTTAAACTCTGCTTTTCAAATGCTTCTTTTACATATTTGACACAGAAGTAAAGCAGGCAGTTGACCTCCGGAATGGGCTTCCCCTCCTATGTTAGTGTTTTGAATATTGTGAGCGGAGATTGCGATTTGTTTCAAAGCCCATGTGATGATAAAAGTCTATTGTAGCTTCACTTAAAGTACAGGAATCCTTAGAGCTTCTTTAAGGTTTATAAGAATAATTTGGAGATTTGTGTTTAGTAATAAACAAAAGCCCTTTCTGAGTTTGAGCCTAAAAGGGTCGTGATGCCTCGGTTTGGTCCACTAACATAACAGTGGAAAATCAGTTCTATGCCAAACCCTAAGGCATGATACCAGATACATGTGAAGCCCATTTGTTATGTTCTGAAAACAAACATGTCAAGTTGCAAGCTACTAGCCCAACATAAATTCACTTGCCACCTCCATTCTCCTCGCCAAATGTCAATCGTCACCAGCCTTTGGCTAGTGAAATTGTTGAGGTATGGTTCAACATATGTTAAACAATCATCTTCTACAAACTTTGTCAACTGATAACATTTTGCCCTTCTTTAGGTATTGTGGTCGGATTCTTCAGTGACAATGGTTACCAAGACTTCACACGAAGTGACCGAATTTATCGTGAAAGTAAGTTTGTATTTTTTTAATCATTTAGTGTGCTGTTCGAAGGAGAGGCAAGTTTTTTAATTTGTTTTTATGCTGAACATTTGTGTAATTGTAGAAAAGGGAGGGCTTCTATCGGAAGTGCTTAACATTAACAGTTGGCAGAGCAATACAGTAATGGCAATATAGTAATGTGGTACTTTTAATGAAAGGTAATGATTAGGATGTAGGCCCTGCTCAAAATGGTGGAAGGGTGAAGGTACAAGTGAGAACATAGACCAGCGACAATACACGTTTTACATGAATGACGTGCATTTACACTCTGGTGTCATGGAGGGTGAGGTTGGGGAATTATGACAGAGAGATGCCAATGTAGGTCACAAGTGCCCGTTCCCTGGTTAAGAGACTTTTTGAGAGCAGTCTTAAAGGTCTTTACAGTGAATATTTTTAATGTCAGATGGTTAGGAGTTAAAATGGTAGGGAACAAAGAGGGTTGGGGAGAAAGGCTTATAGTCTGCACGGTTAATGAGGATCTGTAAATGTATTACTCCTACGTCCCGTCCCCTTTCCTCCATACTTAAGGGACATCTCTCCGTCCTGTGGGACGGGACCAGAGCACTTTGTAAAAAGCATCCACATTTTTTTCAAAAATGTGTCCCTCTCTTTCCTGCACGGGGCCCGGCACGCGGCCGTAACCCCGCCCAACTTGGCTCCGCCCCGCGCATCGCCCATCAGTCCTTTTCTCCGCACGATCGGGGCCGGACGCACTTGCATCCTCGGAAGATTTTCTTCTGTTTTTCTCTCTCTGGCTCTTGCTAGCGTTCGTTTACTAGTCTGTCTATGTCTTTTAAACTAGATTTTCCAGACTGTTCATAGTGTCACCGTCGCTTCGCGAGGGCGTATCCCCATCCTCTTTGTTTAGAGCGTTTGGGTCCGGAACACCGTTGGGACTCCTGTTTTTACTGTGACTCCCTTTCGGTCCGGGCTCTTCAACGTCGGTGGGAGGTGGTGTTCGGACGGACTCCTCCTTCGCATTTTCAGGCGTTCATCGACGAGAAGAATAAACGCCCAGTAAGTTCTTTGATTTTCAGAGCACCCCGGCCGGTGGATACCTTCCCGGGTTCCTCTCGAGCCGGGAGGAGCGTTGATCGCTCTGTTACCGGGGTTCGCCCTGAGGTGCCTATCGGGCCTAATAATTCTACTGGAGTTTTCTCCGAGGGTCTCCGTAAGGGGCCTGTGATCACCGGAGTACACTCCGAGGCCCCTCCTGTGGGGGCTGTGTGTAGACCCAGTTCTACTGAGTCGTGGGGTACCGGAGCTTGCTCTGAGGCCTTTCTTTAGGCTTCCCTCAAAAACAAAACCGGGGTACGCCCTGAGGTCTTGGCTGGGCTTGAGGTTACCGAACGCATGTTCGAGGCCCTTGCCGATAAGGCTTCTACCGGGCCTAGGTCCGAGGTCCCTCGTACAGAGGCTAAGGCTACCAACAGTTCTGAGGGGCCGGGCAAGGCCCTGTCGGTGACAGCGCACCGTTCCCGCTCTTGTGGTGACACCAGATCTGTTGAGGGGGCAAAGAAGGTGGTTTCTTCTTTTACCGGCAGTGCCGAGGGTCTTCCTTCGAAGGCTCAGTTGGCGGTTGGTATGTCGCAGAAACATTCCAGGCCTCATAGTACCGGCTCTGCCGAGGTTCCTTACGTTAAGGCTAAGATTAAGAACACTGATCCATCGATGGGGACCCCTGCCTCACTTCCTCACGTGCCGCAGTTCCCCTCAGATGATAAAATGGCACTCGTTCCCGCCACGACCACGGCGGCCATTTTAGGTACTACCCCTACAGGTCCCTGGTGTAGGGTTCGGTCCTTCGAGTGAACCTAAGGTCCCTTGTGCGCATCCTTACCGGCCAGTTTATGATTGGAACGCCCGGATGCCTCTTCCGCACAATGTTTCGTTGCTCGCGGGGGCGGCTCCCTTGATTTATGTGGATACGTCAGCGGAGGGGCCTGTATGGCACCGTTCCCCGTTGCGTCCTTGGATTTGTCCACCTCATGAGAGGCCTCCTCAGGTTCCGAAACAATCCCCTGAGGACGCCTTATTCGGTAAATTTCAAGCGCTTATGCGCACCGACCCCATGAGGGAATATTTCAACGGGTTTTTCAAGGAGATATGTCCACCTTCACCTCCGGCTCCACCTATCCCGTCGGTGGTTCCGCCGGCGCCTCCCTTGCCCGTGGTGCCTCCCCCTGCGCTTCCGCCTGTGCCGCCATTGTCCCAGGCGGACAAGGCAGTGCCTGACTCTGCTCAGGAGGAGCCGGACCTGTCAGATGACCCTCAAGGCGATCAGGACAACGAGGACCTGCCCCGCTCTACCAGAGCTTTCCATGACCGGGTACTGGACATGATGAGCTTCTTAGATGTTCCGGTGCCCGAGGCACCTGCTCCGCAGGAGGGCGTGCTTTCTGCGGCGTTCACCTTGTCTCCTTAGGAGCGTACCGGCCTGTTCTTGCAGAAGGACGTTCTGGCCGAGGTCCAAAGAGTTTGGGAAAAGCCACACTCAGGACTTTTTGTAAATAAAAAGATTGACGCATGGTACAGGCTACATTCCTCGGAAGAAGTGGCCTTGTCGTCTTGTCCGCCTTCCTCTTCCACAGTGGTGGCTGCGGCCACGTTGCAATCCAGACCTGCAGCTTCCTCCTCCGCGACGGCGACTCAGGTCTTGGGAAAGGAGGACAAGCTCCTGTACTCCCTAGGGAGGAAAATCTTTGCCAATTCGGCCTTGCAGCTCAGGCAGGCCACTGCAGAATTGATTTTGGCAGGAGCTAACATGCGGATGTGGAGAGGTCTGTCAGAGTTTGAGGAGCATATCCCGGTCGAGAAGCTGGAGGATTTCAGAGGAGGCCTTTCCGATGCCAGGGTCTTGGCCCAGGATCTCCTGGAGGCTGCGGCTCATCACGTAGACACCTCGGCTCGGGGTCTGATGTTAGGGGTTGATACCTCGCGGCAAGCATGGCTGCATGCCACTAAGTTCTCGAAGGAGGTGCAAGACAAGGTCCTGGACCTTCCGTTTGATGGTAAGGAGCTTTTTCACTCTCCTACTGATGTAGAGCTCACCAAAACGAAAGACAGCACTCAGCCAAATCTTTGTCTGTTCTGGTTAAACCTCCCTTCAAGACTCAAAGGCCGTTGTCGCAAGGTCGACCTTCCTCTGGTTTTAGGGGCTTCCTCGACCGCAAAAATCGTAGAGTGGATACTCCTGCGGGGAATAACCGCCGTAGACAACAGCGTACGCGGTATTTCTCCCACTCCTCAGCCTCCTCATCAGGTTCAGGTGGCACTGTGCCGATAAACCTGCCAAATGAGGGTTTTCCGCGCTCGCACGAGACCCCGGTGGGAGGACGCATTGCGTCTCATTGGGAGGCGTGGCAGACCATCACAGAAGACAGATGGGTCTTGTCAGTCGCTCGAGCGGGCTTCCGCTTACCTTTACCCCCTACCCCACCCCTCAACCTTCCTTTTCAGCTGTCGGGCTAACCCTCCCTCAAGGCCGAGGTTCAGAAACTTCTGCTCCTCAGAGCTGTGGAACCCGTTCCCCTTGGGGAGCGAGGGGAGGGCTTCTACTCCCAGCTGTTTACGGTGCCCAAACCCAACCAGGCTGGCCTGCGCACCATCCTAGACCTTTCCCAGTTCAATCTTTCCCTACCCCAAGAGAAATTCAAGATGATTACGCCCGGCCAAATTCGCTCCTCGTTGCAGGCGGGCGATTGGTTCAGCGTGGTGGATCTTCAGGATGCGTACATGCATATCCTGATTTGGAACCCACACAGGAGATACCTCCGTTTCTCTCTGGGAGAGGAACACTTCCAGTTTCGGGTGCTTCCTTTTGGCCTCAGTTCGGCGCCGTGTGTCTTCACGAAGATGATGGCGGCCCATCTTCGTCTCCAGGGTATCCATGTGTATCCCTATTTGGACGACTGGCTCCTACGCAGCCCTTGCCCGTTGGCAGCAGCGGGCAACCTCCAGTCTCTCCTTCAGCTCTTGTTCCATCTTGGGCTGTTGGTGAACTGACGGAAATCCTCCATGTCTCACAGGACCTGACTTTCCTGGGTTTTCGTTGGAACACGATAGACTGCCGTGTGTATCTGACCGGGGACAGAATGGCGGATCTGTTGGCCACGTGTCAGATGTTTACACAGTCGGAGAGCATGTCGGCCTGGTGGTTCCAGAGGCTTCTGGGCCTCATGGCCTCGTGTGTGCTGGCTCTTCCTCTTGCTCGTCTCAAAATGAGGCGGACCCAGATGGCTCTTCGGAGTTCCTGGCGTCAGGCTGTGGATTCGGATTCCAAACGGATAATGATTCCGGATTCCATGAGAGTGGACCTGGACTGGTGGTCTTCTCTCAGCAACCTGTCAGTGGGTGTCGGATTTCAGGACCCAAGCCCTATGGTGACGATGACGACAGACTCCTCCCTTTTCGGGTGGGGTGCGACGTTAGATCTTCTTCAGGTCTCGGACCTCTGGTCACCTCAGGACAAGCTCCTGCACATAAATCAATTGGAGCTTCTGGCGATTTTTCTGGCGCTCAAGGCGTTCAGACCGCTCATTGTCAACAAGGTGGTCCGCATAAGAACGGACAATGCGGTGTCAATGTACTACATAAACAAGCAAGGGGGAACGAAGTCTCCCCCTCTCGTGGACCTGTCCATCCAGATTTGGGAGTGGGCCGTGCTTCATGGGGTCTGGCTGCTTGCAGTGCACATCTCGGGCCGGCTGAATGTCAACACGGATGCCCTCAGCCGGCGGGCAGTAGTCAGCTACGAGTGGGAGTTGAAGGCGGAGATCCTATCATGGATTTTCTTGCGTTGGGGCACACCGGAGATGGACCTCTTCGCCACGGCGGTAAACAAGAAGCTTCCTCAGTACACCTCCAGAGGGGGGCTGGGAGCCTCCTCTCTGGGGGACGCACTCGAGATCCCATGGCACAACATGAGAGCTTACGCCTTCCCGCCTCTTCCTCTGGTTCATCGAGCAATTTGGAAGTTGAAGAGTTCTGTCAACTGTTCTCTTCTTCTGATAGCTCCGTGGTGGACGGCCAGGTTTTGGTTCTCAGAACTTCAACACCTGTCGGTGTGTCCGCCGATCAGGTTACCAGTAACTCCCGATCTTCTTCACCAAGGGGAACAGCAGATGTGGCACCCCTCCCCACAATCGCTCAGCTTGGCGGCATGGTGCCTGAGTTCACGGCTCTAGAGCCTTTGGGTTTGTCTGCGGATAACATGCGTATTATCCAGGCAGCCAGGAAACCCTCGACCAGATCCCAATACAAGAGTAAATGGCTCAGGTTCTGTCATTGGTGTTTGAAGAAAGAATTGGACCCGAGGGTGGCGACGATTGACACGGTGCTGTCCTTTGTCTCCTCCCTAGCAGAGTCAGGGGTTCATGTCTTGTCCTGCAGTACTTATCTCTCTGCGATTTCCGCCTACCTCTCTACAGACCGGTGTTCTTATTCGTTAACTAACCCGGTGGTGAAGAGACATTTTGCTGGTTTGACATGCATCTACCCTCCGGTTCGTAGTCTTCATCCGTCCTGGGACTAGTAGTCCTGACGGCACTGTGTCATAAACCTTTCGAGCCAATGGCTACAGTTGACCTCAAGTACGTGTCCTGGAAAGTGTCCTTTCTGGTCGCCGTTACGTCAGCGAGGACAGTGAGTGAGCTCCAGGCATTGTCGGTGGAGCATCCTTTCTTGGTCTTTCACAAGGACAAGGTAGTCCTTCGGACGAACCCAGCTTTCCTACCAAAGGTAGTGACCGAATTCCATCTGAATCAGTCGATTTCCCTTCCGGTCTTTTTTCCGAACCCTGCCTCGGAGGCAGAAAGGGTTCTACACTGCCTGGATGTCCGAAGAGCTCTTAAGTTCTACCTGGACAGGACGGCCGAGCTCCGGAGCTCTTCCCAACTGTTTGTGACCTTCGGTAAACCCCAGGGCAGGCCGGCGTCTAAGGCATCCATTTCCAGATGGATTGCTGCCTGTATCACGGAATCTTTCACCGTCCAAAAGCTGAAACCTCCTAAGGGTATCCATGCACATCAGGGGCGAGGCAGCTGCGGTTGCTTTTCAGAAGTATGTTCCTTGGGAGTCCATCGCTAGAGCGGCTACCTAGGCCTCCCCATCTGCTTTCTGTGAGCATTACTACCTCGATATGAGCTCTAGGGCTGACGCTCAGTTCGGCCAGGCTGTGCTGAAGAACCTGTTTCAGTAAGGGGTATTTCCATCCACCCATGGTTCTTGTGAGGAGTGCTTGGGAATCTCCCTTAAGTATGGAGGAAAGGGGACGGGACGTAGGAGTATTACCAGGTTACTCACCGTAGTGACCACCTTACCCCTAGTCCATAGTCCCCTTTCCTCCATACGCCCGCCCGCCGTCCCCTCTAATAAGGTTCCTCTGTTATTGCTAATGGGTCTTGGACCCTGCGATAGAAAAGGACTGATGGTCGATGCACGGGGCAGAGCCAAGGTGGGCGGGGTTACGGCCGCGTGCCGGGCCCCGTGCAGGAAAGAGAGGAGGGACACATTTTTGAAAAAAATGTGGATGCTTTTTACAAAGTGCTCCGGTCCCGTCCCACAGGACAGAGAGATGTCCCATAAGTATGGAGGAAAGGGGACTATGGACTAGAAGTAAGGTGGTCACTACGGTGAGTAACCTGGTAATTTTCTTTTAGGATGAATAGGAGTAGGACAGTAGGTATTTTGTAGCAGGTAGGGAAGTTCCATACCCAAGAGAAACCTATGGATTTAAAATAGTTTGGTAAATTATTATTATTAAAGCTGAACACAGATTGCTAATTATGTTATATGCTTTGATTGAGGACTATATTTAATGGCTAAGTCATATTTAGAAGGCCTAGAATCTTGGTTTATTTTTGCACTTTGCACACTGTTGAATACTGCAGAGCAGCATAGAATGAAAGTAAAAATACTCACTTGCTCTGTGCAGATGGGGGCGGGTGAGCATGTATACCTATGACGTAACTTTATCTCCCTCATGTTAGTGCCCTGTTCTTTAGGGTTTCAGCGATGCTGGTCTTGTGAAAAGCCTTTCACCTTTACAGACCTGCATGCCTTGTGCCTGGTGTGCCAAGGCCCTGACTGTTTTTCCTGACTGCGTTGTTTGTGGTGCACTTCAATGCTGTGTGCTCTTTCACAGGCTAGCATGTTGGGAGGAAGGGTTTTGCCCCTATGCCTCCGGATGCCTTCAGGACCATCATGAGAAAGAAGGTAGTACACAATAATTTTTATAGGCGCTCTAATGAGGTCACACATTTTTTGCATTTCCTCGACTTGGGAGGGATTCACCTCAGTTGGTTACGACCAGAGGGTACTATGAGGTGCAGCGAAGCCCTAATGAAGGCCTTTGGGCCGAGTCCTCCCAGACCTCATGATAGCGATCCGTCTGATGTACTGCTTCAGCAAGCCAATTGATGTTTGGGAGGACCTCTACATGGGAACAACATTTTCCCGGAGGGCCTACCAAGGCCTACGGACAGTTCCTCAACATTTTTGCTGGTACCTCGCAACCCCTGCCTGCCCCTGCCTCCCCCTCCACCCTCTGAGATTATCCAGCATACTCTCCAGGGTCATGCAGGGAAACTCAGCCTCGGGACCGCAGTACCACGTGTCCTCAGGCGGTGTTGGACTTCATACCAATGTTCAAAGACCCTCAAAAAGGCATTGTACCTCAGAAAGATCAGGTTGGCCTCATACCCTACCCTCCCGTCACATGAGGTTTCATAGAAGGGTGATACAAATAATCCAAAGGCATCGACAAACAAAATGGCAGCCAGACCACAGAAGTAAAGATCACAGATCCAAGGTCAAAGGAAAAGTCCTCTCCTTCCTGCGGGAGCATTGGGTAGCGCACCGCTGCTGAACAAGAGGCTACAAGGCCGGCTGGGAGTAACCGGTATAAGGTACTGAATGGGTGATAGCATGTTCTAGCTTGTGCAGCATGACAAGAATTAGTCATTTTGTTTGCACAAAGAACCCAATTCCCTCCCGCCCCCTCGCACACCGCACCTTCGTAAATTTAGTGGAAGGCACAGTTTCACTAAATTGTGAAGGTGTGAGGGGGCGGGGGAATTGGGTTAATTTTTGCACATCACCTCTGCCATAAGTATTAAGCTACTCTTAACGACAACAATTTGAGCTCTGGATTCCCACATAACTCTCTGCCTTATACATAATCCCCCCTTTTAGTCCATTGCATTCCTCTGCTGCGCCCATACACACTCCACTTGGACATGGGTGATTATCGGGGTCTGGGCCACCCTTGCAAAACTTTAATGGCCTAAATGCCCACACACATCCCAAACTTTCCCAAATTTTGAACTGCGATCCCTCCGAGGGCGTTGGGACCATAATTATGGTGAAAGGCGCTATAACAAATGAATAAACTGAATCGTGCAGAAATGTGTAGCATGTGAGTGCTCCCTACGCGGTCTTGAAGGTAAGGCTCTCCACCACATGTAAGAGCTGTCTGGATGTGACCATGATATGATATGGCATTTATAATGCACCTATACACAGGTGTTTCAAGGCACAACGAGGCAAGGGAGGGGAAACGGAGGGAAGACGGATACAACGATCCTACTTGGCCATGTGACATTAAGATCGTGCAAGTGCAGGGGACGGGTGGAAGGGGAAAAGTGCGGGGGTAACGGGGAGGGGGCAGTGCAGTACATAAGATAACAGTAAAATAAATGAAGACAATAAATAAAAGTGCGGCCAGCTGGTGGCAGTGCAAGGGTAAGTGCAGACTTCAGATTTGAAGTGCTAGTAGGGGCTGTAGGGATACAGAAACAGTCCCCGAGTGCAAGGGTTGCCAGGGGGCAGTGCAGGTGTGCAACTGGCAGGCGGGGACCTGGGCCTGAGATCAGAGGGTAGCCAGGTAACCAGTGCAGTTTCAGATTCTGTCAGGAGATCAGCAGGGGAGCGGGAGGGGAGAGAAAGCAGAAGTAAAGAGGAAGGTCTTGAGGTGCGTCCGGAACCGGAGAGGGTTCTCCTCGTTTCAGAAAGGCAGGGAGGCTGTTCCAGAGGGAGGACCCAGCAGAAGAAAGAGATCTACCACCAAGTCGCTGCTTGGAGAAGCGACTAACTCTGAGGGAGTTGGAGGCGGGTGAGCGAAGAGGTCAATAAGGAAGATGTTTAGGAAGAGAGAGTTGGAGGTATTGAGGTCCCAGGCCCCAGAAGGCCTTGTGGACAATGCATAAGGTTTTGAACTTAATCCCTGCTGCCGCCACTGGGAGCCAATGGATTTCAGTCCTAGAGAGATACGATCCCTGGGTTTGAGGCCAAGGACAAGTCTTGCAGTCCTGCTTCGGATGAGTTGCAGAGAGCGGAGAGTAGAAGCAGGCAGATTTACAAAGAGTCTGTCTTTTGCAGTAGTCAAGCCTGGAGAGAACCAGAGCTCTAGAGACAGTGAGCTTCTGGAGGAAGGAGAGGAAAGGAAGAATACCTCTGAGGAGGTGCAGCTGGTAGTGTGACTTCTTAGAGATGTCTGAGATGTGAGGAGAGAATGAAAGTTTGGAGTCTAAGATGACCACAAGGTTTTTAGCCTATCAGGTGGGAGCAGGAGAGGACCAAGAAAGGCCGGCCAGATGGGAAAGGAGGGAGTAGGTGTGCCGATGAGGAGAATCTCGGTCTTACTGGCATTAAGGTAGAGATCATTGACGGCATACCACTCCTGGATGGCGGACAGATAGTCGGAGATGAGAGAAGGAGAGGAGCCTGAAAATTAGTTGTGTCATCCACTCAGCACTGAAAGTTGGGGCAGAGACCGGCAATGCGATGGGCAAGAAGTGCCATGTATTGGTTGAACAGCCAGCGAGAGAGGTTAGACCCCTGGGGAACACCACAGATAGACATAGTGGAGAAGAAGGAACCAAGTTGGACCTGGGAGAGTCGATCGGAGAGGAAGGAGGTCAGCTAAGCCATGGCCTGATCGGTGATACCCAGGTTATCACGGAGACGGTTGAGCAGGATGGTGTGGTTGACTGTGTCAAAGGCAGAGGAGAGATCAAGAAATATGAGTACACAGGGGGTGTTGAAATCGGGGTTGGACAGCAGGTCTTCATGGATGTTCAGGGGAGCAGTTTCCGTGCTCTTGACAGCTCTGAAGCAGACTGATGGTCATGGAGACAACCAACAGATTCAGAGTGAAGATTAAGCTGGGAGATGGCCAGCTTTTCCAGGAGTTTGCCTGGGAAAGGAGTGATTGAGATTGGACGATAGTTAGAAGGGTAGGAAGGGTCGGCAGTGGGTTTCTTAAGAAGAGGGTGCACGAGGGAGTGCTTCAGGGGGGAGGGGAAGACTCCAGAGACGAAGGAGTGGTTGCAAAAATCAGCCACAGTAGGAGCCAGGGTGTCAATGTGGTCCTTGGTGGTTTTGGAGGAACAGGGGTGACCCTGTTTTGACGAGACATTCATAGATCAGACTTGTCTAGAAACCTTGTCTGAGGAGAACAGGGGAAAGGCAGAGAATGTGGGAGGAGAGTTGACCGAAGAAAGGCCAGAGGAAGAAGAGGGGGTAGAGGGAGGAGGGGGAGAGGAAGAGAGAGAGGACAGAATGTCCTACGTTTTAGAGATGAAATGAGAAGCCAGGGCCGTGCAGAGAGCCTGGCAGGGACAGGAGAGGTAGAGACTGCAGCAGGATTGGCCAGCTCCTTGCTGAGTTGTTAGATGACGCAAGCTTGGATGTGGGCTCTCTTCTTGGTGCAGACGGAGAGCCGGTATTGCCTTTGGAGCAGGCGGCAGGCCAGTTTGTCAGAGGATGTACCGGAAGCACACCTTTTCCTCTCAGCCACCCTGCACTGGCGTTTAAGGTCGACGAGGTCTGAGTCTTACCAAGAGTTGTTCTTGGCTTTGGGCTTCAAGCGGATCCTCATGACAGGGGCAAGAACATCAAGAGTATCAGATATAGCAGAGTGGAGCATGGAAGGGACTGTGTCAGGGTGTGGTCAGCCAATGGGAAGGGGGGGTGGTGAGAAGTAGCGGCGAAAACCTCAACTGACACACGCTTCATGGGTCGGATAACCGAGAAGGTAGGTGGCTGTGCTGAATTTGACTTGGCATGAGGGATAGATAGGGTGAGATGGGAGGAAATGAGAAAGTGATCACTCCAGCAGAGAGGAGTGGTGAGAGGGATAGAAAGGGGAAGGTCTGAAGAGATCAGAACATCCAGAGTGTGCCCTGCAGAGTGAGCCGGCCAGAGGGGAGAATAGAGAGTGAGTGAGAGTCGCAGAGGTCACAAGAGTCCAGTGGAAGGACAGAGAGCATCCAGGTGGATGTTGAAGTCTCCAAGGAGGAGGAGTTGAGTGGTTGAAAACAGGAGGGAAGAGGAGAGGTCTGCCCACTCAGAGAGGAAGGAGGAGATCTGACCAGGTGACCGATAGATGGTAGCCACAGTAATGGAATGTCCACTAGAGAGGGGGAGAGAGAGAGAGAGAGAGAGAGAGAGAGAGAGAGAGAGAGAGAGCCTGCAGACTAGGCATTCGAAAGAGTTGTAGGCCTGCGTAGGAATGACAGAGGTAGGGCACCACTCAGGGAAGATCAGGGCTACACCTCCTCCGGAGCGGTTGGGTCTGGGCACGGAGAGGATCTTGTAGCCATCAGGGAGGAGAGTGTCAAAACTTGTGACAGAGCTGGCCGTGAACCATGTCTCCGTGAGACTGAGGACATCAAGGTCAAGTTCCTCCAGGCGGTGGCAGATGTCATAGGAATGTTTGACAGCTGAGCTAGAGTTTAGAGTGGCAATATGGAGATGGTTGCAATCCTTGAAAGACTTCCGGGGAGGGGTACAAATCGGAAGTACGCCTTGCGGAGGTGTAGAAGAAGCCAGACGGGGGGCAGAAGAGGAAGGAGAAGAGGGCAAGGTAGCCAAGGAGGAGACAGCAGGGGGAGGCGAGGAAGCAGTGCAGTGGAGGCGAGAGAAGGAACAGCAGAAGAGATGAAATTGATGAGGCGTGGGAAGCGTCTATCAAAGGAGAGAAGATTGGCTTGAGGGCGTTGGACCAAGACGGTACCATTCACGTAAACATTAATGATGCCCTTAGAGGAGTGGAAGGAAGGCAGGAGTGCCTCCCACCGGGTGCCGCCATTAATGGGAGAGGAAGAGAAGGGAGAGAGAACAGAGACCATAGTAGAGTCCATAGGTCTGGCGAGGGAACGACAAAGAGGATGTCGGTGAATGTTTTCCTGGAGGAGACACTGGTATAGGTGTCAGCAATGTGGAGGCCTGGGTTGGAGACCAGGATGTCCTTTTTAAACTTCCTTCTGCCAGATTTAGTGAGGAGCGCGGGATAGTCGATGGAGAAGCAGTTAGAAAAGATAGGAGAGACAGAGAGCACCATAGAGTAGGTAGGGTGGGGAGAGAAGAGGAAGGGAGTGGGAAGGGGTAGGGGAGAACACTAGAGAAGGACACAGGGCAAGGGAGCAAGCAGACGAGATGGAGAGAGACGAGACAAGTTGACAATTGGACAAGACAACAGGTGCTAAAATAGTGGTAGAAAGGTTTGCAACATGAGTACTTTGCTAGGAGGCAAAGCCACAGAACGGCACTTGTTTGAGAGTCCTGAATAGAGGGAAAAAGGCCTAGGTTTCACAGTGCAATTTTAAGAACAGGAGAAAACGCACCTAAGTTTGAGAGTCTGCTATATGGACCGTTTTGCAGGGTAGAGTGATATCTACACCTAACCTGGGCCACTCCTACCTTCCTTAGTTGCTGCTGGTTGACGGCTGGCAACTGACTTCCCCTGCGGACACCTGCAGACACTATCGGGAGCTGCCTCTGTGGGAGCAGCCCTTTGCCTTGGGCCCTTAGACGCAGGGGCTGCCGGGCAGAGGGCTGCCCTGGGAGGGTCATTTAACACCAGAGAAATGACCAATCAGGGAGGGTGGGCGGGCTGGGGGCGGGAGGGATGTGGACGAACGGGGAAATGGAGCAAGTGGGATCTGAGAGAGGTGAAACTGTAGGGTTAGGGGCACACAACACAAGAGAGATGGTAAAAGGCCCAAGAGGGACTACTGCACACGGTTACTGCTCACCTGCTCTGCTCAGATGGGAAATGCGAGCAGGGAGCACAGTGGGCCGTTAGGCACAGCAGCAACAGTGGAATGACCAATCGGGGAGGGCGGGCGGGCTGGGAGGCAGACAAACAGGGAAATGGAGCAAGTGGGATCGGAGAATGGTGAAACTGTAGGGTGTGTGGCACACAACACAAGAGAACTAGGTAAAAGGCCCAAGAGGGACTACTGCACACGGTTACTGCTCACCTGCTCTGCTCAGATGGGAAATGAGAGCAGGAAGCCATGCAAGCCGTATGTCTATTCTGGGCAGCATTCCACACTTGCGTGCTTCCCATCACCCATTTTTGCTTGACATGAATACAGGAAATGTATAATATGTGGCCTCTAACACGTTAATTGCATGTTGATTATTTTCTGTTAGTATATTTGAAAACAAAAATTATTGCATTTCTCAACATAAAGCAAACAGTTGCAACACCCCAACTCCGCTCACCCACCTGCCTGTGGAGCCACGTATTTAGTTCTCGTGTGTTCAAGTGTCCAAAGATGATCACATAATGTCTAATATCCTTATTCTGTGAGGACACCATTGAAGCATGTAATCACTAGGGAGCTATCCCCACAGATCCGCCCAGTTACGCTTAAATGGGGCTTGGTCCCCCTGGGCCATATGGGTAGTCCACTCCAGAGAAACAAATGTCCACACCTTCTGCAGCCAGTCTTGATTAGTTGGCACCTGCTTATGTTTCCAGTTTTGCAACACCGTTAACCAGGCCACTACAAGGACAGTCATAAAGCTACACTTCTGCCCGTTAGAGTAAGTTTTCCTAATCGGATCCCAGAAACCTCACAACCAAATCCCTATCCCTATTGCACCAATTTCTGGAAATACCTTACCCATATGTGCCTGTACCTCTTCCGAGCAGGGCCTTATAACCGGGCAATTCCAGATACGTTTCCAACCCCCCCCTCATTGTACATCTCCTCCAGCAGAGAGCTGAGACTGTATGATGCATAGTATGTAGTTGCTTAGGGGAGTAGTGCCAATGGAACATCATTTTATACCACATTTCCCTCGCCTGTATAGAGCGGGTGAGTTTGGGGATAGACCTCCACAAAGATCCCACTGTTCCCTAGGTACTGTCACCAACTGTTAAGTGCCACTTTTTAACGAAGTTCCACTGAACCGGCGTTATATTGTTATTTAACAATGTATACAGATTTGAAACTAATTTACTTGAGCTGGTCGTGATGAATACTTCAAAAGGAGTCAACTGTCGTGTAGCTGATCCTTTAATCACCAAATTAGACAGCGAGTGTCTTAATTGACTATAGCAGAATCAATCTTCCTCCCATGCCCCCAAGTCATTCTTAATCTCCTCAAATGTCCTGATAGTTTGCCCCTGGACCATGTCACTTATTTTCAGGCAACCTGATTCCTTCCATGCCCTAACGGCTCCTGCTTCCATTCCCGGAGGGAACTCCGGGTTATAAAACATAAGGAGGAAAAGGGACGCGAGGTGGCCACTGCCCCGTCTTTGGCTGCTAAATCCCACACATCGACAGCCAGTCCCAATATGTAACTTATTTTTACTTTGGGGGTGCTGTAGGGCCAATCTAGCCACAGCAGACCTGATAGTGGAGTGCCCGCGACCGCCCTGTCCTGCCGTACCCATATCTTGTGGCTCTCAACCACTGACCATTCCTTTAAAACCTGCAGATGTGACGCTACATAGCATCTGTCGAAGTGAGGGAGTCCCAATCCTCCCTGGTGTCTCAGGCCGTCAATATGGTAATCGGAATTCTGTGGGGTTTATTCTGCCAGATATGTTGATATGAGTTTCGTAAGGGAACTAAAGAAGGACTTTGGTACCTGCAGTCGGAGCACCTGAAAATAGAACAGTATTCTGGGCAGGAGCACCATTTTTCCTTCCCAGCCAGGAAACCGCCAAAGTGTTCTATTCTTGCAAATCGGCTTTCGCCGTGGCATGTAGTTGTAGATAATTCGCCCCATATAGTTGTTCTGGCGATCTCGTCAATACCTCCCCCAAGTATTTGATACCCTTCTCAGCTAACCGCCAAGTCCGTAGCCGCAACTGTTCCAAAACGGCCAGGCTAACTGACATATTCAAAATTTCTGATTTGGACCTATTTATCTTTCGCCCCAAACTCCTCCAGCTCTGCCATAAGCGAGGGCAGTGATATTTCTGGGTCCGCTGGTGCTATCAGCATATCCTCTGCGAAAGCTATTGATTTGTGCTCTTCTCCGGCCATACAGATAACCCTCACCTGGTCAGAGTTTCAGAGCCGTGCCAAAAGGGGTTCTAAGTAGATTGGATAGAGCATAGGGGACAAGGGGAATCCCTGCTTGGTGCCATGCTTTAAAGCAGTGTTGCTCGATATGGCCCTATTTATTGCCAGTCAAAGCTTTGCCAATTTGATAATTAGCTCGCACCATTTGAAGAAACCCCATACCGAGTCCCATGCGCTCCATAACCTGAAATAGAAAAGGCCACTTGACTCTATCGAACACCTTTTTGGCATCCAATGATACGTTATATTGGCTTTTGCGTTATAGCAGTTTTTTCAAATAAGTGACAAACCATATGAATATTATAGTGTATCTACCTGTGAGAAATAAAACCAAACTTGCCCTGTCCTATTAGTTTCAGCATTAGCTCAGTCAGTCAATTAGCCAAAATGTTTGCATACATTTTCACATCCGTATTTATAAGTGCTATTGGTCTATAAGATCCCAGGGACAGCGGATGCTTTCCCGGTTTTGGGAATACCACAAGCTTAGCCTCGTTCATCAATGCCGTTACTGAGCCCTCTTACCTGAATGAATTGAAAAGCTTAGTAAGGTGGGGAGCTAGAATGTCTAGGTATAGTTTGTAAAAGTCAGTGGGGCAGCCATCTGTTCCAGGCGCCTTATTCCTGGATAATGATTTAATCACTATCCTCATCTCCCCCTCTGGATTCTCCCCCCCCCAACTCTTCCCTCTCCTCCTGTGTGACTGTTGGCAAAGGGACCCCCTTCAAATATGCTTGCCTTTCTCCCGCCGGATTGTCAGAGGTATATCGTTCGGTGTAGAAATCCCTGAAAACCCCTAGGATCCCCTCGTCCGTAGTCTCTAGCTCCCCCTCCTTATTTTTTAGTTGCAATATTGTCCTGGCTCAGGCTTTATGTTTCAGTTTCCTGGCCAGCAGTCTATCAGCTTTGTTAGCTTTCACATAATAGTACTGTTTTGTAAACAATAAAGCCTTTTCAGCTTTTTTTCGTACGGAGGAGCTTCTGCTGCCCTTGAGCATGTTTCATCGCCCTTTGCAGCTTGCGAGTTGGACCCTTTGCCATCTCTGTCTGTATGTCCCGTAAATTGCACTCAAATTCATCCTCCCACCGTCTGTTAGTCCAGTTCCGCTTTCATGGCTATTAGATGCCCTCTCTGCACCGCCTTAAAGGCGTCCTATTCCGTCTCAAGGGCTACATCTGGAGTCTCATTCTTCATGAAATATGCATCTATTTTATCCTTTTATCACGTTTGCTAAAATCGGATCTTGCAGCTATTCCGACGGGAATTGCCACTTCGTATACCTCCTGGGACACTCCCAAACCTTACTTGCATTAACAATGGGGCATGATCGGAGAGGGAGATGGTACCCAATTCTACCCCCTGTACTCTTCCCCACTATACGGTTGGCGAACCAGATATAATCGATTCTAGATAGGGACATATGTACGTGGGAGTAGTACGTAAAGCCTGCAGCCTGTCCCTTGATGGTACGCCAGTTATCATGAAGAGCCAACGTGGTGATTTTCTGTTTCAGTGCAGTTGACCGTGCCTTTACATGACTGGCAGGCATACTCCTGTCCACTTGGGGAGCCCACGCCATATTAAAATCGCCCGCTAAAATGAGGTCACCCATGGCAAAATCCTCAAGTTGTGATAACATACCACTCAAAAAACCATTATGTCCAGTGTTGGGAGCATGCACGGTCGCTAAGGTGTATGTGTGAGACACCATTGCTATATTAAGAAAAAGAAAGCACCCACTAGGATTCGGTCCACTGTCTAGAACCTGGGCCTTCAATCTATCGCTAACGGCCATAAGCACCCCTGCAGTCTTATCTCCTGCGTTGGCTTGATATAGCTGGGTGATGCTCTTTATCTTAATTCTCCCTTTGTCCTTTTTTCTAATGTAAGTTTCCCGATGCCTCAAGACATCTGGTTTTGACCCCTTCAGCTCTCTAATTTCTTCCTCCTAACGGTGGAGTTCATGCCCCTAACATTGTGCGTCAGGGCCTTAATGGTCGTCATTTGGGTCCCATGCCTCTCAGTGCCTCCCAAAACCAGCGACAGCTAATCGTGCCCCCCCACCCCCTTGGCAGGACAATCCCACACGCACCCCCCACCCCACCAACCCAACATAGCCCAACAAAAAAAAACCCCAACTCTCTACCGTTCCCATCCTATTCCCTGATGAGGTGGGCCAAAGTCCCTAGGATGGCCTGGGCGAAGTGCCCATTGCAATACGCCCCCACAATACCCACAGAAAAGTCGTAGGAAATACTAAACCCCACTCAAAGATTCCAAACAACCGGCCACTACTCTGTGGGTCCCCCGGCCACCAGCATTTATGCCTTTGTGTGCTTGCTTCGTGTAAACTTTGATCAAGTCTCCACTGGTGTGTAGGTATCCTCCTTCCCAGACCGGCTCATTTATTCAAGTCTCTTCCGGCGTGTAGGTATCCTCCTTCCCAGACTGGCTCATTATTCCATCCAAATCACACCTTGAGCCTGGGAGCACAGAGGCACCCGGCTACCCTGTCATTTCCCCCTCATTGTTTTCCATTCCCACGGCTTTCAGCCCCTCCTTTCCTTCATCTCGGGTTTTCTGCTTTTAGCTCGGCCTACACCTTCCTCCTCTTGAAGCTGTAGAATCTACAAGCCTGCATCGCAAGTCTTGATTCGATGTTGCTTCTACTCCCAAGTGAAGAGCAGACTGAATGGAAAGGTCAATTTGTATCCGACTTGCTTAAGTGCCAGAAATTGTACCACCGGACCCATTGCTCTTCTCTTCTGTGGTGTTGAATGTGCCAGATCTTGAAATAACTGCACTTTCATTGACACTCATTGGGACTGAGATTCTCGCTGCTTTCAATATTGCCTCCTTCTGGGTGTAGGAAGTGATCGCTGCTAACACATCTTGTCGACGCGAGCCGGGATCTCCTCCCTGTGGGCCAACTCTATGTATCCGATCAATACGGACCGTCCTTTCCTTTTGCTCAGGGAAGAGGTCAGCAAACAGTTGCAGCACTGTCCTTCAAAGATTTGTCATCCACCGACTTGGCTAGATTCTTGATCCATATTTTCGATCTCCAGAATCGATTTTCCAAGTTCTTGCATTGGAGTTCCAGGTTTTGTGAAAGTCTAGAGAGGTGTTACAACACCAGCATTTTTCTTTGAATCATCCGCTATGTCCTGTATTGCTCTTTTCGACATATCAACCCTCTCCTCCAATTTATCCACCTCCACCTCCACCTTTACTTCCTGTAGTGACTGTTTGAGCTCTGTCTTTAATTGTGTAAATTGCGACCGGAATGTTGCCATTAACCAGTCCTGGAACTCCTTAAAGCACAATTGGAAGTCCTCTTTTCGCATAGCCATGTTACTTGCTCCTGGGTCAATCCGTCTCCAATCACTTTGTTCCCCCTCGCCTTTGATGGTCTGTGGTGATGTCTCGGGGCTCCAAAGCTTTTTGACGCTGTTGTCTTGGCATCTCAGCAGGTTTTTGTAACCCACAGTCAGTGTTTTCCCCTTACTTTTAGACATGAAGAGAGTGTTTGGCTTCCCCCAGAGTGACTTGATCTTTTCATGTTTCACTACCCCCGAGAACCCTGTCAGGTTGTGAGATGAGGGTCCAAAGAGCCGGGGGTGGGAGGCAGGTTCCCACCACCCTGCCTTCCAGTCAAATGGCAACCAACACTGCATCACTGCATTTTCCTAGGCGGGGAAGCAGATTATTGCCAGTCAAATATCACCCCTTTGTGCTGCACTCCCTCTTATGGTGGCTCTGGCACTGGGCCCAAGCCTCTGAGGATGAGGAGTCCAAGTCCCTTCAGCCCCACCCTACCTCGCCTGCACACGGGCTGCCAGGAGTTCAGAATTATTGCTTCTTTTCCTCTAGTTGTGGATTAAGGAGAATGCTACCAGCTCCCACCAGGTATTCACTCTGCAGTTTAAGCTGCTTTGCACCAATTCTTTTCTTTCCTGATGATGCACTTGTACTCACATGTACTTGGGTTACTGCCACCGGGGAATACTGCATGCCCAAGAGTCTCCCAGGATCGCATCCTTCTCTGTATGCACTGCGCCTCTATCCATTATGTCCCACTGTTTGCAGATTGTTGCTTGCAGTTCCCTCCTTCACCTGGCCTGCTGCAGCCTTCAGTGTCGAGTCCTGGCCGCTCACTCTGCTTATGGGTCGTCCCCTCCTCCCTTTCAGCCTTCAGCAGGAGGGCAGGGGAGATACTCCCAACCCGTGAAGGGCAAGCAGTGGGGCCTTCACACCACCCCAGGCACCACCAAGGCTTCCTCCCTTCTTTGGCCGCCTCGCAAGGGGGTGGAGGGGTTCCCAGCTCCTCTCCGCGACGCTCACCGTCAGGCTTGTTAAGATGGATTTCTGAACTCTGACCTGGGCGGCAGAGATTAAGAAGGCCAGCCTAGTTTCTTGGAACAAGGTAACCTTCTGGACAAGCCAGACCAATCAAGGTAGCATTGAGTGGTGAGGGTGATCTAAAGTCCACAATGAGCACACACAACAAACACCACAAATTACTCTGTCGGGTGTATATATATCAAAAATATATATACATTTTATTAAAGGTCTTTTAAATCAAACACAAGGTGGAACCACAGCAATATTAACAATACTAACACACCACTATACTAGGAAACCTATATTCAGTAACTATTGGCCTAAAGGAATATTCAACAAGGAAAGATCCACAACCTGTAACAGAAGAGGGTCAGACAGTGCAAATATAGTTTAGGCAATTCTTCAAGAGTTTCAACCCTAACTAATAGGCAGTCCAATCCCTACGAAGTGTGGAGCTTGTGCTCAAAAGTACCTTCAGTGCGGCAGCACTCGATTGTGCGTTAAAGTACACAAGGGGTCTCTTCAAGGTGCCGTAGTGTCGCAGGAAGGATGTTAAGGCGATGAAGAATAGAGTTACACTATTCAAGGAGGGTCTCCACAAGGGCACAGAGCTATTTTCATTAATCGGGAATAGGATGGTAGCACATGCTACCCTAACAAAGGAGAGTGGCCCTTCGGAGACACTTGTGCGTAAAAGTCTATGGATGCGGCAGAGGCCACTAGTAAGTGATGCAAGTACTCACGACCCTCGACGCACTCTGGCCCAAACTTCGCCATTCAAGTCCAGTTCGCTTGCAGGTTCGAGTCCAGCAGTTGCACGTCTCTCTGGCTTTCATTGGCTGTGTTTTGGGACCTCAGTCCGTGGCAGGACAGTGGCGATTTCCCCACTTCTCGTGAAGCGATCGGGCCAGTTCCACTGTAGCTTACTCATGTCCTGCTCCACCAGCCGCCATCTTGGAATCCTCCTGTTGCTTTTAAGATCCTAAAATAACCAAGTGAATGGATTTGCAACCAATTATTTAGCATTCGTCAGAAAATACAATTGTAAGGTAAGCTTTTGTCAAGCAAGCATAATAACACTTTGATAACACAAATCACTATGCAATTCAACAAGATAATTTACATGCTTCCCTTTTGTGGGTACACTTGCACATGAATTGCTGCAACACGCTTCCAAACTCTATGCAGCAATATAACAACCATTTCAACTTACAAATCTTAGCATGATAACATGAAATGGTTTTACTCCTACGTCCCGTCCCCGTTCCTCCATACTTATGGGACATCTCTCCGTCCTGTGGGACGGGACTGGAGCACTTTGTAAAAAGCATCCAAAAATGTTTCCAAAAATGTGTCCTTCCTCTCTTTCTTGCGCGGGGCCCGGCACGCGGCCATAACCCCGCCCACGTTGGCTCCGCCCCGCGCATTGCCCATCAGTCCTTTTCTCCGCTTGGTCAGGACTGGAAACACTAGCATCCTCGGAAGATTTTCTTCCCTTTTTCCTCTCTGGCTCTCGCTAGCGATCGTGTACTAGTCTGTCATTCAAACTAGACTTTCCAGATTGTTCATTGTGTCACCGTCGTTTAGCTAGGGCGGATCCCCATCCTATTTGTTTAGAGTGCTTGGGTCCGGATCACCGTTGGGACTCCTGTTTTTACTGCGACTCCCTTTCGATCCGGGCACTTCAACGTCGGTTGGAGCGGTGGGGGGAGGTGTTCCGACAAACTCCTCCTTCACATTTTCAGGCATTCATCGACGAGAAGAAGAAACTCCTGGTAAGTTCTTTACTTTTCAGAGCACCCCGGCTGGGGGATACCTTTCCGGGTTCCTCTCAGGCCGGGAGGGGCGTTGATCGCTCTGCCACCGGGGATCGCCCTGGGGTGCCCGTTGGGCCTAATAATTGTACCAGAGTTTTCTCCGAGGGTCTCCGTAAGGGGCCTGTGGATACCGGAGTACGCTCCGAGGCCCCTCCTGTGGGGGCTGTTTGTAGACTCAGTTCTACTGAGTCGTGGGGTACCGGAGCTTGCTCTGAGGCCTCAAAAATAAGACTGGGGTGTGCCCCGAGGTCTTGGTTGAGCTTGCTGTTACCGAACGGATGTTCGAGGCCTGCGCAGATAAGGCTGTTACCGGACATGGGTCTGAGGTCCCTCGTCCAGAGGCTAAAGCTACCAACAGTTCTGAGAGGCCTGACAAGGCCTTGTCGGTGAAAGCCGTTTCTCACCGTTCCTGCTCTTGCAGTGACACCAGACCTGTTGAGGGGGCAAAGAAGCAAAGTTCTTCTTTTACCGGCAGTGCCGAGGCCCTTCCTTCAAAGGCTAATTTGGCGGTTGGTATGTCACAAAAACATTCCAGGCCTCACAGTACCGGCTCTGCCGAGGTCCCTTATGTTAAGGCTAAAGTTCAGACCCCTGATCCATCGACGGGGACCCCTGCCTCCTTTCCGCACGTGCCGTAGTTCCCCTCAGATGAGGACAAAATGGCACCCATTCCTGCCACGACTGTGGTGGCCATTTTGGGTGCTACCCCTACAACTACGCCATCGGCCTCGGGTGTAGGGCTTGGTCCCTTGGGTGAACATAGAGTCCCTTGTGCACATCCTTATCGGCCAGTTTATGACTGGAACGCTCGGATGCCTCTTCCGCACAATGTTTCGTTGCCTGCAGGGTCGGCACCGTTGATTTATGTGGATACGTCGGTGGAGGGGCCAGTGTGGCACCCTTCCCCGTTACGTCCCTGGATTTGTCCACCTCATGAGAGGCCTCAGGTTCCGAAGCAGTCTCCGGAGGAAGCTTTTTTCGGTATATTTCAAACGCTTATGCTTCCCTACCCCATGAGGGAGTATTTCAAAGGGCTTTTCAGGGAGATATGTCCTCCTCCACCTCCGGCTCCAGCTGCTCCTCCGGTGGTTCCGCTGGCGCCTCCCTTGCCTACGGTGCCTTCCCCGACTCTTCCGCATTTGCCCCCATTGTCCCCTGTGGACAAGGCAGCGCCTGACACGGTTCAGCAGGATCCTGATCTGTCGGATGACGCACAAGGCGATCAGGACAGCGAGGACCTTCCCCGCTCTATCAGAGCTTTTCATGACCGTGTACTGGGCATGAGCTTCTTAGATGTTCCAGTGCTCGAGGCACCCGCTCCGCAGGAGGGCGTACTTTCTGGGGCGTTCACCCTGTCTCCCTTGGAGCATACCGGCCTGTTCTTGCAGAAGGACGTTCTGGCCATGGTCCGCAGAGTCTGGGAAAAGCCACACTCTGGACTTTTGTCAATAAGAAAATTGACGCGAGATACAGGCTGCATTCTTCGGAAGAGGTGGCCCTGTCGTCTTGTCCGCCCCCCTCCTCCACAGTGGTGGCTGCGGCCACTTTGCAGTCCAGACTTGCAGCATCCTCTTCCACGACGGCTACTCAGGTTCTTGGAAAGGAGGCCTTGCAGCTCAGGCAGGCCAACGCTGAATTGATATTAGCAGGAGCTAACATGTGGATAAGGAAATGTTTGTCAGAGTTTGAGATCCCAGTCGAGAAGCTGGAAGACTTTAAAGGAGGCCTATCCGACGCCAGGGTCTTGGCCCAGGATCTCCTGGAGGCTGCAGCTCATCGCGTAGATACCTCGGCTCAGGGCCTTATGCTGGGGGTTGATACCTCACGGCAGGCGTGGCTGCATGCAACTAAATTCTCAAAAGTGCAGGACAAGGTGCTGGACCTTCCGTTCGATGGGAAGGAGCTCTTTCATTCTACAACAGATGTAGAGCTCACCAAGACGAAGGATAGCACTCAGACAGCTAAATCCTTGTCTGTCCTGGTTAAGGCTCCTTTCAAAACCCAGAGACCGTTGTCGCAAAGTCGACCTTTCTCTGGCTTTAGGGGCTTCCTCAACCGCAAATCTCGCAGAGTGGATACCCCTGCGGTGCATAACCGCTGTAGGCAACAACAGACGTGGTTTTCTCCAGCTCCTCAGCCTCCTCCTCAGGTTCAGGTGGCACCGCCACTGATAAACCTACTAAATGAGGGTTTTCCGCGCTCGCACGAGTCCCCGGTGGGAGGACGCATTGCGTCTCATTGGGAGGCGTGGCAGGCCATCACAGAAGACAGATGGGTCTTGTCAGTCGCTCGAGCGGGCTTCCACTTACCCCTACCCCCTACCCCACCCCTCAACCCTCCTTTTCAGCGGTCGGGCTCGTCCTCCCTCAAAGCCAAAGTTCAGAAACTTCTGGACCTCAGAGCTGTGGAACCCATTCCCCTTAGGGAGCGAGGGGAGGGCTTATACTCCCGGCTGTTTACGGTGGCCAAATCCAACCAGGCTGGCCTGCGCACCATCCTAGACCTTTCCCAGTTCAATCTTTTCCTACCCCAAGAGAAATTCAAGATGATCACGCCCAGCCAGATACGGTCCTCTTTGCAGATGGGCGATTGGCTCAGCGTTGTGGATCTTCAGGATGCGTACATGCATATCCTGATTTGGAACCCACACAAGCGATATCTCCGCTTCTCTTTGGGAGAGGAGCACTTCCAGTTTTGAGTGCTTCCTTTTAGCCTCAGCTCGGCGCCGCGTGTCTTCACGAAGATGTCTGTGATTGCGGCCTGTCTTCATCTCCAGGGTATCCATGTGTATCCATATTTGGACGATTGGCTCTTACGCAGCCCTTGTCCGCTGGCAGCAGCGGGCAATTTCCAGTCTCTCCTTCAGCTCCTGTTCCATCTTGGGCTGTCGGTGAACTGGCGGAAATCTACCATGACGGTCTTGCAGGACCTGATTTTCCTGGGTTTTTGCTGGAACACTATTGACTGCAGAGTGTACCTGACCGGGCACAGAATGGCGGATCTGTTAGCCACGTGTCAGATGTTTGGCAGTCGGAGAGCATGTCCGCCTGGTGGTTCCAGAGGCTTCTGGGCCTTATGGCCTCATGCGCGCTGGCTCTTCCTCTTGCTCGTCTCTAGATGAGACGGACCCAGATGGCTCTTCGGAGTTCCTGGCGTCAGGCTGTGGACCCGGATTCCATGCTGATAATGATTCCGGATTCCATGAGAGTGGACCTGGATTGGTGGTCCTCTCTTAGCAACCTGTCGGTGGGTGCGGGGTGTCAGGACCCAGCCCCCACGGTGACGATCACAACGGACTCCTCCCTTCTGGGGTGGGGTGCGACGTTAGATCTTCTTCAGGTCTCGGACCTCTGGTCGCCTCAGGACAAGCTCCTCCACATAAATCATTTGGAGCTTCTGGCGATCTTCCTAGCGCTCAGGGCGTTCAGACCCCTCATTGCCAACAAGGTGGTCCGCATACGCTCGGACAATGTGGTGTCAATGTATTACATCAACAAGCAAGGGGGAACGAAGTCTCCCCCCCAGCCCCCCTCGTGGACCTGTCTATCCAGATATGGAAGTGGGCCGTGCTTCATGGTGTCTGGCTGCTTGCAGTGCACATCCCGGGCCAGCTGAATGTCACAGCGGATGCTGCCGGCAGACAGTGGTCAGCTACGAGTGGGAGTTGAAGGCGGAGGTCCTCTCATGGATTTTCTTGCGTTTGGGCACACCAGAGGTGGACCTCTTCGCTACGGCAGTAAACAAGAAGCTTCCTCCGTATGCCTCCAGAGGGGGGCTGGGAGCCTCCTCTCTGGGGGGATGCTCTCGAGATTCCATGGCACAACATGAGAGCTTACGCCTTCCCGCCTCTGCCTCTAGTCCATCGAGCAATTTGGAAGCTGAAGAACTCGGTGAACTGTTCCCTTCTACTCATAGCCCCGTGTTGGCCGGCCAGGTTTTGGTTCTTGGAACTTCAACACCTGTCGATGTATCCGCCGATTAGGTTACCAGTGACCCCTGATCTTCTTCATCAAGGGGAACAGCAGATGTGGCACCCCTCCCCACAATCGCTCATATTGGCGGCATGGTGCCGGAGTTCAAGTCTTTAGAGCATCTTAACTTGTCTACGGATAACATGCGGATTATCCAGGCAGCCAGGAAACCCTCGACCAGATCCCAATACAGGGGTAAATGGCTCAGGTTCTGTCATTGGTGTTTGGAAAAGCAGTTGGATCCAAGGGTGGCTACGATTGACACGGTGCTGTCCTTCGTGTCCTCTCTAGCAGAGTCGGGTGTTCACGTTCTGTCATGCAGAACTTACCTTTCAGCGGTTTCCCTTATTTTTCTATAGACCAATGCTCTTATTCTCTGAGTAACCCAGTGGTTAAGAGGCATTTTGCAGGCTTGACACGCCTTTACCCTCTGGTTCGTAGTCCGCACCCGCCGTGGGACCTAAATGTAGTTTTGATGGTGCTGTGCCATAAACCTTTTGAACCAATGTCCACAGTGGACCTCAAGTACCTATCCTGGAAAGTGTCCTTTCTGGTCGCCGTTATGTCAGCGAGGAGAGTGAGTGAGCTCCAGGCCTTGTCAGTGGAGCATCCTTTCTTGGTTTTTCACATGGACAAGGTAGTCCTACGGACAAACTCGGCCTTTCTACCGAAGGTGGTAACTGAATTACACCAGAATCAGTAGATCTCCCTACCGGTCTTTTTTCCGAACACTGCCTCAGAGGCTGAAAGGGTTCTGCACTGTCGTGATGTCACAAGGGCTCTTAAGTTCTACCTCGACAGCACTTCCGAGCTTAGGAGTTCTCAACTTTTTGTGACCTTCGGTAACCCTCAGGGTAAGCAGGCGTCTAAGGCGACCTATTTCTTGGTGGATCGTCGCCTGCATCACGGAGTCTTTCACCGTCCAAGGGCTGAAACCTCCTAAGGGTATTCATGCACATCTGGTGCGGGGCAAGGCAGCCGCGGTTGCTTTTCAGAAATATGTCCCCTGAGAGTCCATTGCTAGGGCAGCTATTTGGGCCTCCCCATCTGCTTTTGTAAGCATTATTGTCTTGACGTGAGCTCAAGAGCTGATGCTCAGTTTGGTCGGGCTATGCTGAAGAACCTTTTTCAGTAAGGTTCCATCCACCCGCAGTTCCTGTTAGGAGTGCTTGGGAATCTCCCATAAGTATGGAGGAAAGGGGACGGGACGTAGGAGTATAACCATGTTACTCACCGTAGTGACCACCTTACTCCTAGTCCATAGTCCCTTTTCCTCCATACGCCCGCCCGCCGTCCCCTCTAATAAGGTTCCTCTGTTATTGCTAATGGGTCTCTGACCTGGCGATAGAAAAGTACTGATGGGCGATGCGCGGGGCGAAGCCAAGGTGGGCGGGGTTACGGCCGCGTGCCGGACCCCGCGCAAGAAAGAGAGGAAGGACACATTTTTGGAAACATTTTTGGATGCTTTTTACAAAGTGCTCCGGTCTCGTCCCACGCGAGGGAGAGATGTCCCATGAGTATGGAGGAAAGGGGACTATGGACTAGGAGTAAGGTGGTCACTACGGTGAGTAACCTGGTTAATCTTGCCCAAGCCCTTTAGCCACTCTCATCCTCAGTGCTGCAAGCAGTTCTGCTCTCAGTAATGCATGGTTCAGCCTGTGTATATCATTTGAGTTCACAAAATGTAGTCCAATGCAATGTCCGCATTGGTTTTTAAAATGTGCTCTCGGTTTTCTGAAAAGCCATCTTGACTGGCCTCTGCAATCATGTTAAGAAAAAAACCTGGCGTTTAGGATTTTTCAATAATGTTAGCGTTCTGTTACTTCTACATTGTAGCTTCCTCTTAGTTTAGCCCTTTGAGATAGCAGGTTCCTCTTTTTGTGAGTGAAGGCTTTAGCTCCGAACATGCATCCTTCGCTTCAGTTGTTTGGGCCAACACTGTGCTCACTACAAAGTCTGTTAAAAATTACTTGAAAATCTTGATCCAACCCACAAGGGCATTAAAGAAATTAAGACATACACACGGCCAATTAGAAATGCTGTGCACGAAAGGAGCAGAGAGAACACTGCTATACCTCAAACAAAGATATTATATTAAGGCAGATAAAGCATATAGATTGTTAGCCAGACAACTCTGTGCAAAACAAAAGGAGATGACGATCAAAAACATTCGAAACACGAGTGGGGAGATACTGACGCGCACACAAGACATGGGGGAGGCATTCAGGGAATTCTACCAGAAACTATATTCCACGTACTTCCCGGATGGGGACGCACAGGACACCTACATACAGACCCTACCCACCCCACAAATATCGGAGGAGGATAGACTAGCCCTGGGGAGCCCGATAAGGGAAGATGAAGTAAAAAAAAGGCAATAATAGATCTCCCGCTAAATAAAGCACCTGGCCCCGACAGCTTCACGGGCCCCCTTCTATAAAAAGTATGCGGACATACTAATCCCCTTTCTAACTAGGCTCTTAAACTCCTTCAAAGAGAGCAACAACGTGACCCCAACAATGAACGAGGCAAAAGTGCTAGTCTTCCACAAAGCAGGGAAAGACCCGACATCCCCCGCGTCATATTGGCCAATATCCCCGATAAACATAGACGCAAAGATTTACACAAAAGTCCTGGCAGCAAGACTATCTCCGCTTCTCCCCAACCCGATAAACCTCGATCAATCGGGCTTTATTACGGGTAGACAAACACACAACAATATTAGGCTGCTCGCACACATAGTGGAAAAAAACCGGTATCACGTACACTCCGGCGGTACTGCTATCGGTAGATGCCGAGAAAGCGTTTGACCGGGTGGAGTTGTCCATGCTATTTAAGATCTTAAAACGCATGGGATTCGGAGTGCAATATATAGCAATGATCAGAGCCAACTATAACTCTCCGACAAGCAGAATAGCCATCATTGGAGAAGTCACAGGGAGGGTAACTATCTCAAGGGGAACAAAGCAGGGATTGCCACTCTCTCCGCTTCTATACGCTATCTTCCTAGTACCTCTCCTAATGAAAATAAGGGAGTCCACCCATATTAAGGGGATTGAAATGGCGGGAATGCAGCATAAGGTAATTGCCTACGCGGACGACATGCTAATAGCCCTTGAAGACCCGGGGAGAACACTAGCAGCAATTGTCGAGGAACTAAAAATGTCCGGGGCTATCTCTGGTCTTAAAATCAATAGGAAAAAATCTGAAATTCTGATACTGGCGGGAGATCGAGAAGCAATAGAAAGGGAATCAACATTATTCTACCTTAAGATAACAGAAAATGGGATCAGGTACCTGGGGAATAACGCTGACACACAAGGTAGGGCAGCTGTATGAAAAGAACTACCCCAGCTCCTAACAAGCATAAGTAGAGACTTGGAAAGATGGAATCCATTGCTGATATCCTGGTGGGGCAGAATACAATCGGTCAAGATGACCATCCTCCCGAAGCTACTGTACTACTTTCAGGCGCTCCCTGTGGGGGTCCCCAGATCATTCTTTAAAGCATTATCCAAGGCGGTATCATCCTTCATATGGAAAAGAAAAATCCCAAGGGTAGCCAGGTCGATCCTCACAGCACCAACCTGGGGGTGGGGGGATGGCCCTTCCCCACTTTCAAAAATGCTATCATGCGGCGCAACTAAGGGTGCTTTGGGAATGGATGAGGGAAGACCCGCAGCCAATATGGGCAAAACAAGACAGGGCAGTGGCTAGAACCCCCCTGGTGGAACTGCTATGGAAATCGATAAAACACAGACACCCCAACCTTAGCATAAGCGAAATTCTGAAGACCACAATGGAGGCATGGGACAACCAAGCACGTAAGCGTATTATGACCACAGCGGTAGGCCCTTTTACACCCATCTGCCGGAACCCCCAATTCCCACCAGGAATGGAGTGAGGGGCGTTTGAGAAATGGGAGGCGGTGGGATTCGCGAAAATAGGGAGAAATGTTCATGGACAAAAAAATGAGATCATTTGAGGCTTGCAAGTCCCTTCTACGCCTCACAGCGGGAGACAAATATAAATATGACCAACTTAGGCATTGGCTGAAATCCCCAGAAATAGCTAGGGCAGCTACAAGAAACCTTACACCTTTTGAGAAGTATGTCACCTCCAACTCAGGGGCGAAAAAATGGGTCTTGACACTATACTCCTTCATAAACTCCCATGACGAAGAAATACAATGGATATATATGATCAAATGGGGGAAAACCCGGGGGGAGGAGCCAACAAAAAACAGTGGTTGGACTTGTGGGTACAGATTCCCAAAATGACCCGCTCAGCACAAACACGGGAAATGTGGATCAAAATAGTAACCCAATGGCACTATAACCCAGAAAGGCTGCATACAATGTTCCCCCAAACATCAAATCAATGATGGTGAGGGTGCGATGAGGTGGCAACATGGAGACATACTTGGTGGGATTGCAAGGGGATTAAACCATTCTGGGAGGAGGTAAAGGTGGAAATGGGGAAAATGTTTCCGGAAGTGGGGCAACTGGGGGAAGGGGTATGGCTATGCGGCATAAGAGACAAAACAGCCAAGAAATACAAAAAGCCACAATGGAGAAGCTTTGTAGGCCTGCTCATAGCGGCATGGACAAAAATTGCCCAAAACTGGAAAAAGAGAGACACCCCACTGACTGACATACACATGGCTTCAGAAGGTATGGGCTCAATTGGCAATGGAAAAAGTGACTTGCACAATCCAAGGCACAGGAGATTCATTTGCAAAGGAATGGTGAACGGTCCAAGACTACTTGCAGTCAGACTTTATGGAACAGTGGTGTCCCCATAATATCAAAATGACGGATATTTTCAGTGGATGAATGGTACCTCAACAGACAGACGATAATGCCCCAGTGGGAGGGAGGGGGGGATGTTGCAAATTGTTGAATGTATATTGGCATGTGAAAACCATAAACACAATAAAAAAAAAATTACTTGCAGGCCGTTGAAATTGAGAGGATGGTGTGAAGGACAGGTGGTGATAGGCAGGGATTTTAACTGTGTGATGGACCCTATACTAGAAAACCCTTTCGGCCTCCACAACGGATGGGAAAAACAGGCAGGCATTGGGGAAATTCTTTAAGGACCTGGGAGTAATTGAAACATGGAGAGTCGTCCATGAACAAAACAAGGAATACACACATTACTCTGCGGTACACAAAGGCTACTCTAGGATTGACATGATCTAAGTGTCGGCATCACTGATCCCCCAAGTGACAAAAGTAGGAATTGGGGCGAAATAATTTTCTGACCATGCTTCGGTGATCATACAAATAGAAGTGGGCAATGAGAATGGGAAAAGGCAGAATTATTGGAGATTTAAGGGGGTGATATTACGGGACTTACCACTTGGAGCACATATGAAGGAAACCATGAACAACTACTTTAGAGATAATGATAATGGGGAGACAGACTGGAGGATAGTGTGGGATGCGGGAAGTCTGTGGTCCAGGGGGAGAAATGTATATCGCAATCTGCAGCATATATTAGAGAGAGAGAGAGAGAGAGAGAGGACTCATCACTAAAAAGCTTGAGGGGGAGCTAAGGGAAGCAGGGAAGCAGCACAAAACCTGACGGACACAAAAATCATTGAGAGCCCTATGGAAAATTAGCCCCCTGTTGGAAGCACATATTGCAGATCGAGTGGTGCAGACACTATTAAACACAAAGCAAACATACTCTTCACAGCGGGGAAGGCCAATAGATTTTTAGCAGCCAAACTAAAGAAACAAAAATCATGTAACTATATAACCCAACTTAAAAACGAACAAAGGGAACTATATACGGCAGAGGAAATGAAATTGGAAATAATGGGAAAATGCCACGAAGGGCTGCTAAAACAAGAAAACTTAGAACCCTCAAGGCAAACAACTTATATGTCAACTACGCCCCTTCCCCAAGTTACAGAGGAAGGCAGGGACACACTAAACAGCCCGATAACAGTGCAAGAGGTTAATGACGCAATAACAGCCTTGCCAGCTAATAAAACTCCAGGCTCAGACGGGTTAAGTAATGGATACTACAAAACCTTTAGAGCGCAACTGCTGGCACCACTAACACGGTTCTTTAATGCCATCAGAGAGAGGCAAGATAACAGAGAACATGGGGAAATCCACCACGATACTGATACTTATACCTGGAAAAGACCCCATTAATTGCTTCAGCTATCGCCCCATTGCGCTCTTAAATAGTGATGCCAAGATTTACGCTAAGGTCCTAGCAGCAAGATTAATGAAGGTACTACCGGGATCATACATGAGGACCAGCGGGTTTTATAGCGGGGCGACACACACAGAACAATGTAAGACGTGCCATAGATATAATCGATCTGGGGACAAGAACGGGACTGCGGTTCTCGATTGCAGCGCTAGACGCATGACAGGCTTTCGATAGCTTAGATTGGTGATATTTGCGGTTGGTTCTGGAGAGGTTTGGGTGTGGCCCGATTTTACTAGGATGATTTTAGCAAATATTCAAATCCCAACAACGAACCTCCTGGTTAATGGGCAGAGCTTGGCGCAGATTAAAATACAGGGAGGCACACACCGGGGCTGCCCCCTATCCCCTTTAATATTCACAATGGTGATGGAGCCCTTTGAGGAGAGGGTCAGACAAAATCAGGGGATTATGGGGGTGACGAGGCGAGGTAACACACAAAATCGCACTATATGAGGACAATGTATTGTTATTTTTGGGAAACACTAAGGATACACTACCCAGAGTGATGGAAAGGCTGCATGAGTTTGCTACGATATCGGGTTTCACCATAAACTACTCAAAATCCAAGGGGTTAAACATAACGGAGAAGCGAGAAATTATCACAAAACTGGGGAAAACATACCCCTGGGAAGAGGCGAAGCTAGAATAACTGTGGAGAAAACTGACGAGGGAAATAGGCAGGCTGTATGGAGAAAATATAAGACCCCTCTGGAAGCAATTACAGGACGACATGCATAGATGGGATGCCCAGGAACTCTCCTGGTTTGCACAAATGTAATTAGTCAAAATGACCCTGCCTCCCCGGTTTCTTTATCTGGTGGGGTCCCTTGCTGTAGACGTACCGCCCTGAATGATTAAGGTACTACAAATGGCATACTCTTCTTTGTAAGGCATGGTATGAAGCTGAGGTTACAAAAGAAGATCCTCATGTGCCAAACACTTCTGCGGGGGCTTGGGGTCCCAGATGTAGAGAGATACATCTTAGCGGCACACATAGCACTGATATTGAAATGTGCTGGGCAGGATATACCCAAAGGTTGGTGCGGGATAGAACAAGCGGTCACATCCATTCCACTGAGAACATTACATGCCCTCAGCACTGGAGCTCGGGGAACAGGGGGGACAACTACTGGAAGCCACTAAGGTGTCCTTTCGGGGTTGGGACAAGGCACTCAGTAGGAAGCAAATTAGGCGTTGATGAGGCCACTTTTCCCCAATGGCACATAAAGCAGACTTCATCCCAGGCCTACAAAAGGAAATCTGGGAGGCGTGGACGGGATCGGGAATGATTAACCTAAAAGAGAGGTTCCAGGGTGGAGCCCCCCTTCTGTTTGAGGAATGTAAACAAAAGTTTGGTGTAGAGGAGAAAGAAAGATACAAATATATACAAATTGGACATTGGATCTCCCAAAGGAAGGTGAAGGAAGCGGGCAATAGAGCACGGTGGGGCTCGAACTGACCCTGCAGGATGGCGCGACAACCAGAGGGGTAGCAAGACTATATACGCTGTTGGACAGCGTGCAAATGGGAGGCAAGCTTTCGTATGAAGAAAATTGGGAGAAAGATTTGGGGAACCAATCACAGAAGAGGAATGGGGACAGATCTGGAGGAGGGCGCACAAAATATCTAAAAGAGCCATCAAAGACACTGCCTATAAACTCTGTTATAGATGGTATATGTCACCCTCTCGCCTGCATAGAATAAACGCAAAGTATCCGCCCTGGTGCTTGAGACAATGTGGAGGGAAGGGGGAACTATACCATAAGTGGTGGACATGCCTGAAAGCGGAAATTAATTGGAAAGAGATCCTGGGAAATATAAAGGAGATCACAGGGGTAAATCTTCCAATGTCACCAAAGGTGGTCTTATTGGGAGCAGAAGTGGAAGGCCTTTACTCGGCAACCTGGCATAAGGCCACCCTCATCACACATTTGCTGATGGCAGTGAGAATGACACTAGCACAAGGGTGGAAAACAGTGGACGGCCCAATAATCGCGGTGGTGGGTTAAGATATGGGGGGGTGATGGCTATGGAGAAAATATGCGCCCTGAAAGTGGGACAGTATCTGAAGTTTTTGGCAGGATGAAAGCCCTTTCAGGAATACGTAAAAGACAGAGAAAACTGCTTTCACAAACCTATGGTACTCAAAAATGTTCATGTGTGTTGAACTAAAGGAAATATAAGCAAAGGACTGCCCTTGAGTGAATGGACTGGGATGCGCTAAACCTGGAGGAGGAAGACGAGACCATACAAGTTGGGGTTAGAGAGGTAGGGGCAGAGGGCTGAACATGATGTTAGCTGGATAAGTGACTAGTGGGTACATAGTAACTGGCATGACGCATGTCTACACGATATAAAGACTGATTTACTAATGTTGTGCTCGTGAGTGAATAAATAAAATTTGTTTTACAAAAATTACTTGCAGGCCAAGGAGAAATGAGAAAGTCATGCGTATTGCACACAGGGACAAATCCGACATTGCCTTCTCCTCTATCGTCTACATTAACGTTATTTGATCATTTATGTGTACTAAAACAAAACCTCTAGTATGGCCGGCCAGCATTTATTCAGTCATCTCATTGACCTTTTGCAAAATGCGTAGCTGTAAATTGTAGCTAAATATAATAGTGCAGTTTATGCGCAATTGTTGGTAAGAAGCACTCTTTTCTAAGTTTCAGTAGGCATCTTGCAAGCTGATAAAATTATGTAACCCATTCAAAAGTTGTCACCATAAAATGTAACACATTTAACGATCTTAATAAAAGCATTGCTGGGACTTACGGTTTTGCAGAACACTTGTAAAGGTGGGATACACCTCAACGGTGCAAGACTAAGTAGGCAATCCCGTCTCAACTGTATTTTTGGAGGAGTTGTATATGTGTTTACATCAGAACAAAGCAAATATTGATGACCTATTAGCAAAGTTTGAATTACTTATTTGCAAATACGATGCCTAGATTCTTTTTATTTGTTGGATGCAAAATGAATGAACTGCTTGAAAAAGGCCTAGAAATATGCCTTTCTAACCAAGTGACGCAGCACTTGGTTAGAAAGGTATGTTTCCAGGCCTTTTTCAAGCAGTTCATTCATTTTGCACAAAAAATGTATGCATTCATCTGTGTTTTTCAGCAGCCTAAAACCACATTTCTGCTACTAGGCCCTAGGTTTTCATGCAAAGAGTTGCTCAGTGGTTAAGTAAGCTTGTAAAACATTGTTGAAACTAGGGGATAAGGTAGTTTCCAAAACCATTCATAATTTACAACATAAAATGCACCTCCCCTTTTTTCATCTCAGTAGAATTTAAAATATGCAGAATTGCTTCACTGTATTGACCAAAGTCTTGTATGGTGTCTGTTGGGATGCATTAAAATGTGCATACCCTGTGGACTCAGTTATTTGCAGAGGCAGTTCATTCATCATGCAAGTGTGGCTCCTGCTTGCAGTCTGGCTCTTTGGCACCGGCAATATCTTTTCAACACGCTAGGTGCAGATTGACTGAGAAGCAGAGAACAGATATATTGCCATTTCAGGCTGAGTAAACTCTGGATGTGACTTAAAGCATTTCGAGGCCGATTCATGGAATTAATGTGCGCCGGAAATTTCGGCGAAAACGTGCGATTCGCAGTGAAAGAGTGAAAATCGCAGTGCAAGTGCGAAAATCGCAGGGAAACCAGCGCACATCGATTCATGGAAGTCCGTGCGCGAGAAAAATTTTGGAAGTGCACTGAAAAAGTGCGCGGCGCACACCGGCGCACATGTCATCTAACGGCGTGCGCCACAGCCACAGCGAAATCGCACATAGCGCGGCGCACATAACAAAAGTAGGCGGAACACGGGCCGTGGGGAACAACTCGTGAAAATATGGGCGTCACGGGGGAAGTACAGGAGGCAAGTGCACGGAACGCCCACACGCTCGCCTACAACACGTATTCATGGAATCGAATAGGGCAAACCAGCGCACGGGCAAAGACGCACACAGGCCCATAGACGTCCGCCACACGAAAGCAGGCGGTAGCGTCCCTGCACATGAACAAAATGTGTGCCAAAATGTGCGCTAACAAAAAGCACGTATACACAGCTCTGATGAAAGTCCCATACTGTGGCCCTCTAGGACAAATGATGTGCAAAGGGGTACGCGACAAACACGGACACCCGCTGTGTGAATAATAGCGTGTGCGTGTATTTCGTGGGTGCGCAGGAAGTTTTACACGCGATCGGGCCTGGGGGAGCGTGGTACGTGTATTTCAGGGGCTCGTGGGTGGTTTTACACGCGATCGGGCCTCGGGGAGCAGGGTACCACTCACCGTCTGCCTTGCGTGTAGAAGAAAGCGTAGCCAACACCCACCTGCTGTGAAGTAATAGCATGTGAACCCCGACGCCTGCAAAACACACGCACCGCACCCCACGAAAAGCACGTACAGAGCAATGGAAATCCATGTGGGATCTTCAAGCCCTGCCAGGGCAACGCCCGTGCGCGATACGTCACAGACGCGCTTACGCGCTAAGGGCCTTTGGTCCAATGTAATCGCATATGCGTGCTGACGCGCTTACGCGCTAAGGGCCTTTCCTCGAATTACACGCTGACGTGCAGAATTTTCACGTGCCAAATCACTCCGTATCAAGCTGGCCACGAGTAAGCACACGGAAGACCACGCTCCTGCCCAAAAGGCCGAATTACTGCCCCCCAGAGCCCCGAGCAGCCTCCCACGAGCCATCTGCTGCTGCCTGCCTGCTGCCACCGTGCCCTGCCATTTGGTGCCTGCACATCAGGCATCTGCAGGGGTCCAGTTGCTGTGTCCACCCCTGCTGGAACAGAAGACTCCCGATTGGGATACCATCGCTCCACAGCCCAGCCCCAGGACCCAGTTGCCCACCCACGCCTGCCTCGGGGGTCGCCATGTCGGGGCAAACACCATCCGAGACCTCTGGCGACCCCCAGCCAGAGGGGCAGAGGGCCACCAGCTTCAGTCAGAAGGAAGTTGGTGTCCTGGTGGAGCTTGTCCTGGGGCATTATGATGCCCTCTTTGGATCATCACGCGCCGACAAGGAAGGACGGGACAGGATCTGAGACGACTTTGTGGTTGCCATCAACGCGGAGGGGGAGGCAACCCGCAACATCAAGCAAGTCAAGAAGCGCTGGGAGGACTTGAGGTCCACGACCCTCATGAAGGCCCGGCGCCTCTTGGAGGGGGGCCGGGGCAGCATGAGTACCATCCAGATGAGGGTACTGGAACGCGTACGCCCAGCGCTCCATGCCCAGATCCTTGAGAGGCAGACCCGTCTGGAGTCGAGCGGTAAGTGGCCAAGCATTGCTGTGTGAGATGGGGCATGTTGCAGTGTGCTGGTTGTCTGATACTTGCCTGTATGTGTGACATAGGCCATGTACGCATGTGTGTGTGCAGGGACATCATGATCATGCATGTGAGACCAGTAATGTGTGAAGCACACGGTTAGTGTATGTGTTTAAATGCAACATGGGGAGCTCTATGCGGAATGGATACATGAGAGCATGCCAGTCTCTGTTCCTGGACATGGGTGAGGGATGGGTGCTGATGCCATGTACATGTATGGTGTCCATGTCTGTGTGTCTGACCTGCGTGTCTCTGACTTGTGAATGCCATGGATGCATGACACATGTCTGTGACAATGTTCAGAATCACTGATGCAGACTAGTTATCCTTGCATCCACTGTGTCTGGGGTGTACGAGTCTAGATGGATGAAAGTACGGTGGCATGGGCATGTTTGCTAATGTCCTTAGCATGCGCCATGCCTGTTACTGCATGTGTTTTGCCTGCACTGACCCATGTGTTGTGAAGGGACATGATGGAAGTGATCTTTGACAGTGCCACTCATCTGCTATTGCTTCCTGCCTAGGGGACCATTGTACAGTACCCTGATGCTTGTGTTCTATGTCTCCCTCTACACAGCGCAAAGTGAAGAAGAGGGCGGAGACGGCACTGTGGAGCAAAGCGGCGGGGATGCCCCCACGGCTGCAGCGGAAGGGGTGGGTGAGCCCCCACAGGGGCTTGCAACGGCGGAAGACGGGGTGGAGCCATCCAGGTTGGTGGTTTCCACAGAGGAGGAGGAGGCCGCTACTGAGCCGCACATGGGGCCTGGTGGGGGCATCCCTGCTGGTGCAAGTGGTGCAGTCCAGGGGCAGGAGGCAGCACAGGTCGCCGTGGAGGGGCCTGTGCATGTCACTGTCCCTGACACTGTGACTGCACCACCATGCACCAGCAGGGATGCCCCCACCAGGCCCCATGTGCGGCTCAGTAGCGGCCTCCTCCTCCTCTGTGGAAACCACCAACCTGGATGCCCTATCCCAGGCCCATCCGCAGGTAGGGGGGATGTCCATGTCATCCCCCCGACCTCTGGCCGTATGGAGAAGGTCCTGATAGGTGTCGCGATGCGCACGGGTGTCATTCGTGATGACATGCGTGCTTCCCGGGGGGAGCACACACGTCATCACGAAGAGCACCGTGCCAACGTGGCCCAGTTGGGAGCGGCCGTGGTCGGGGGTTTCGTACATGTGTCGGCCACTCTGGCGACCCTCTCCTCCTCTGTGGAGGCTATGCGCCAGTCGTTCTCCATGCCGTCTTCCGGCCCAGATGCCACCAGGGCCCCCTGTGGACCTGCCCCGACCAACGCAGCCAACTCGGTGGGGATCCCATCCCTGCCACAGTCTGGAGTCGGAGGTCCAGCAGGGGTGGACACACCAGCAACTGGACCCCAGCAGATGGAGGATGTGACTGCATCATCGGGCAGGGCACGTGCACAACGGCGTCGGTGGATTCCATCAGCCTGGATTCCATCGTGCTGGCACAGGCAGTTGTGTCGGAGGCAGCGGCAGGCTCGACATGGGAGGCATCATGGCTCGGGGCCATCAATATCAGGGGGGCAGGCATCGGCCGGATGGCAGGAGAACCCTGGAATGGGAGTGTCTTCCGTGTGGGAGCGGTTGGGCCAGCAGGTAGGTGCGGAGTGGCAGCGGGCAGAGGAGGAACGGCTCACAATGGTCAGGGCGGAGAACTCCATGCGGAGGGCGCTGAGGCGGGCTGCGTGCCTCGAGGGTATTCGCAGGGAGTTGGAGCTGGACACTGCATTATCCCTGCGAGACCTCGGGGCCAGCGAACATGCCCGCCTCCAAGCCATTGAACAGGAGTTTGATGATGCCCTGGCCCATGACATAAACCAGTGAGCCGTCGGACTAGCCCGCTGCCCTTGTAAATAGTTATGTAGTTAGTGTTAGGTTTTCTTTGCTTTTTTATTTATTTTGGACCTTTTGGACAATGGACCACATTTTTGTATATATTTTTTTTATTAGGTAGTATTTTTAGATAGGTTTCATTTCTTCAGTTGGGATAATGGACCCTGGATTGTTTATCTGTATATAGTTGACTGTTGGATTATAGTTTTTTTGTTGGATTTACCCATGGAGCAATGGTTTTCGGTTTTGTTTTTCCCTTGGATTTACTTTTTTGGACTGTTACTTTGGACACCTTTCCTTTGGATTATGATTTGTGGTTTTTCATTATTTTACGCACATGCTGCTTTTGGTTTTTAATTCCCATTGTCGTTTGTTCATTTTTAATTCCATTTATGTTGCTTTTAATACATTTTTTTCATCATACTTCAGTGTGTAGTATCATCTCATTGGTTTCATGCATATCATGATATGGGTTTTGACATTCACTTACACCCATTGTGTGTATGTGAGGGACATGTGTTCATTTACATACTTGCCATTGGGGTTGTATCATGTAATTGGCATTTCTAAGTGGGTGGATGCAATACTTGGGTGGGTGTTTGCCATGTGGAGGCTGCCCATAAGGGCCAGGGATCTAGATTGTGATGACGTGTTGGCTGGGGGACATGTGTCGGGGCCTGCGGGCAGGTGCCCCGCACTGCTGGGGGGTGGGGGTGCAGGGGGACATGAGTGGGGGCCTGCGGGCAGGTGCCCTGCACTGCTGGGGGGGTGGGGGTGCAGGGGACATGAGTGGGGGCCTGCTGGCAGGTGCCCCACAATGCTGGGGGGGTGGGGGTGCAGGGGGACATGTGTGGGACATGAGTGGGGGCCTGCTGGCAGGTGCCCCGCACTGCTGGGGGGTGGGGGTGCAAGGGGACATGAGTTGGTGATCAGTAGTGTAAGGAGACATGTGCCTTTGCTGGGGGGCATGCCCATGTTGGGTGGGCTGCCTGCGGGACATGACCAGGGGTGCAGGGTAGTCACCTGTGGTGTGGGCTGCCTGCAGGGGCCGTGGAGGGTGTACAGGGAACACCTGGGAGGACCCACACTGCCAAATCACGTGTAGGACTCCCCGGCACCCCCAAAATACATGTACCCTGCTGAAATCGCGTGTGAAACTTCCCGCGCACCCCAATAATACACGTACCCTGCTGAAATTGCATGTGAAACTTCCCGCGCACCCCAGTAATACACGTACCCTGCTGAAATTGCGTGTGAAACTACCCACGCACCCCAGTAATACACGTACCCTGCTGAAATCGCGTGTGAAACTTCCCGCGCACCCCTGAAATACACGTACTCTGCTAAAATCGCGTGTGAAACTTCCCGCACACCCCAGTAATACACGTACCCTGCTGAAATCGCGTGTGAAACTTCCCGCGCACCCCTGAAATACACATACCCTGCTGAAATCGCGTGTGAATTTTCCTGCGCACTCCAGTAATACACGTACCCTGCTGAAATCGCGTGTGTAACTTCCCGCGCACCCCAGTAATACGCATACCCTGCTGAAATCCCGTGTGAAACTTCCCGCGCACCCCAGTAATACACGTACCCTGCTGAAATTGCGTGTGAAACTTCCCGCGCACCCCAGTAATACACGTACCCCGCTCGCACAGGGCCAGTCGCGTGGGAAACTTCCCACGATCCCCAGTGATACACGTTCCCCACTTGCCGTGCTGGTACAGGGTTAGCGCAGCCCTTTGCGCTGGATTGGGGATTTTGATGGCTTTTTCCTGCGCGAGGGGCGTTCTTGGGCGTAACTGACGCTGCTGCAGGGTCGCTGCAACACTGTGCGCCACGGCTGGTTTTGGTAGCTGGAATCCATAAATACGCTGTGCGCGGAAATGGATTTTAGCGCACGCGGCTGGCGCAGTCTATCGCACGGGAACACTGTGCGCCAGCCGCGTGCGCAACTTTTGTGCGAAATTCCATGAATTACCCCGTTTATCTTCAGATGTGCTATGCTATTTTGGTTGAAAACAAAGATGTGTGTACTTTATGCAGACTGTGTTGAAAACGCTTCAGTCTCCTTTCACTGCACCTGGTCTTGCAGTCATTGGAGGTTTAGTGACTCTTCGCTCTCAGCCAAGGAATAGAATTCTTCTGATTGTCGTGGGTCAGTCGAAGGTTCATCACTGCCTGAATCCTCACCAGGTCTTGAGGCACCCCGTGTAAGGTGCATCACTGCTGTCATCGAAAGGTACAAGATTGTGTAGAACCTGTGACCTATAGGAGCAAATTACCCTCGCTGGTGCTTGGTTCTGGGCCTTGTAGCAATTGAGTCTGGTCATTCTATGTCAAGACAGGAGGCAAGCATTATGCTTTACTTTCTTTATTGCTGCAACATCAGCACTTTAAAACACTGAGCATTTAAACTGAGTATTTCTCTGTTTCACTCTGGAACTCTGATGAAAAGGTAAATCCAAGGTTTAAAAGTTCAAACCAAAATGTTCTCACTGACACTACGAGCCCCATGATCCTCTAGTCTCTGGTAGTCCTGTGGCTCCTCTCATCCACCTATCAGGGGCCTGTATAAGAGGCCTTTGTCCTAGGTCCCTTCCTCTATCTTTGTGAGTAAATGCACATCAACACTGAACGCCCAACTTGCACTGAGTGAACCATTCCAACAACAAGAACTCTCAACCGCTCCCTCGATGCCATGGTCGATTTGGTCCAACGGGACAACTTGTGCACTCCATGCTTCCAGCTTCCGAAGCTTCAAGCTTTCTCAAGCCTCTTTCTGCTCGTCTCCTATGAGGAATGGAGAAGAAACCATGAAGGTGGGAATGCGTAAAGCTCTTATACAGTATGTCCTTACATGCTGAACATCAAGACTTTGCCATTCATGAGTGGGATATAATGCTCGCCTCCGTGTCTTTAATAGAATCAAGACTACACTGCGCTGTAAACCTGGGCAATCTTCATTCTACGTCAAAACAGGAGACAAGCATTATGCTTGTTCAAAGCTCGCTACCACCCTTCTAGTTATTTCTGATACAGGTTTAAAATAAAAATGTCTTTTAAGTGTAGACTCTGAAGACCAATCGGCTGATTTCATTATGTCTTTCAATGTTTTTACAAAATGACAAAATTCCTTATCCAAATATCTTGTCCTCCTATGTACAAGCTAATGAGGATGATTACATTCTAATCCATCCTCAGCCTCAACCTCCGTCTAACACTGCATGTCAATGTTTCTTAAATGCTTTTTTTTAATGGTTGCTGAAGGAAAAACCGTCTGAATGAACGAGGCCACAGCGATGACCCAAGATGTTTTGTGGCCACTCATCAGCGCTTTCCATCTGCAGTCATCGTCCATTTTTGAGAAGTGTTGAAAAAGCGGGTTGAGGAAAAGGTCCCGTTGGGCGGTCAATCCTGGGCAATTCATCACATGTCGGATTGTTTATACTTTTTCTGGATCCAAACAAAACCTACACACGTTGGTTTGGCTGGTACCTCGGATTGCCTTGATCTCGTTTGTTTCAATTATATTGAAGTGCATTCTCATAAAAGTTTTTAAGAGGTATGGGGGTAGCCGGTTCAGCTTCATGTGTATGGTTGGAATGTCTCCGACGAGTTTACATGCTCCGGCCTTGTCCCAGGTGTTTATCCAATCCAGCTCTTAAGAGTTTTCTTTTCACTCTCAGGGATTGATTCTTGGGTCGTCTTCTGAACAACATAGTTTGTCCAATTTATTCCTGTTGTTGTTGACCCATTGCGTCAGCTGGGGTGAAGACCCTTTCGTTATCTCCTGGTTTATGATCCTCAAAACCAGTGGACCTGTCGGAAGGGTTATTTTTTTGAAAGCGAGCCAGCCTTTTCGATTCGAGGCATATGTAGAGAGATGTAATACTCAGTTATCTGCGTATTATTGCCATTGGGTTTGACTTTGGCAGATTGAGAATCTTTTTCCAGATAATGGCCTCAAGACGAGGCCATATCCTCTCGGATATGCCCCAGGTTGCCTCCATATCGTAGGTGAGTGAGGGCACCACTCTTGTAGAAATTTAAGGCCGCCAACAAAGAAAACTGCCAAATTTGATCTCCATGAGTTTAGCTTGGGTCGCCAGTATCTTCGCTTTGTCCAATAAAGTTTCTTGCAGCGGAGTCACGGCACAGCTGTTGTTCACCATGATTCCCAGATACTTTAATATCTCGACCTTTTCTATTGTGTTTGTCCCCAGCGTCCAAGTGAAGGATTCTTTTTTTTAGAAGTTCCTTGTTGGAAGCACATTATTTTCGTTTTGGATTGATTAATCTTGAGCTGGTTGGAGTTTACATATCGCTGTAGGCTAACCAGCTGCCTTTGTAGACCTATTTTAGTTTGGTTGATGAAAATAAGGTTGTCTGCATACAGCAATCGTGTGATCTTCTCCCCGATAGTTGGTGGAAAGGTTCTCAACTGGGGTTAAAATTGTTGAATATCTGATATAAAGAAGTTGTAAATAGCCGGAGCCAGGGGGCACCCCTGCTTTACCCCTTGTGAAGTTGGAATAGCAGGTGAAAGTAGGCCTTCACGGTTTAGGCGAACTGTGGTCTGTGTGAAGGGCGATTAGAGGCTCTGTTATCTCTCTTGGACATTGTCGTTCCTTCAATTTTGCCCATAGCAATTTACTGTCCACACGATCAAAGGCCTGGACGAAGTCCACGAACGCAATGAAGATCTTCCCCTTTCCTTGGTGTGATTTGCTTTTGAGTATGCTAAGTAGCATAAGGTTTGCCGATGTTCCAACTGATTTAACAAATCCAGTTTGGAAAGGATCAGTTGCATCTGCCGCCTTTGTCCAGTCCACAAATTTCGCCAGTAAAAGGGACCCAAACATTTTTCTTATCACATCAAGTAGCATGATAGGTCTGTAGTATTTTGGGTTGGTCTTATCCCCATTTTTATGGATTGGAACTATTGTGGTTAGTTTCCATGAATCTGGTATTTTTCTTTGTATCGAGATGTTCTTGAAAACTGCTTGTATGAAAGTTGAGCATTCATCCGCATTTTCTAATAGCATTATGTTAGTAAGTCCGTCGGGACCGGGGGTTCTTGATCTGTTGAGTTTTTCTATCTTCTCCCGGATGTCCGACACCTCATATTCACAGGCCCACGGTTTATCTTCATACCAAACAGTCGTTGGAGGAGATTTAGATGTCGGCTCGTGGTATATGGTTAAGAAATGTTCCTTCCAGGCTTGGTCACTCACATAGTTTTTTAGCATGTCGTTGGTTGTCTTTATCTGTGTGTTTTTATTAAGGACCAAAAGTCCTTACATTTTTTGCCACTTAGCGTTCTCAACATATGCTCCGAGTCTTGTTGGAGTAGATTGTGTCTGTGGCCGATCATCCATGATTTGTACTCTTTGCATGCTTTGAATGCCTGGGCCTTGAGGTCAGGCTGCTTGCTCCTGGCTGCCACTCTCTTCTGGCGTCTCATTGCTCTGCTTTTTCCCAATAGAAAAGGGTTGAAACTGTGGCAGCCAGTTTTTCTTTACTTTGTTGTTTCCTGACTTCTTGCTGCTAAAGGGATCTAAGAGTGGTCCGTAATCGACCTGGCTCAGTAGCTTTCCATCTTCTTCCTTTTCCATAATGTAAAATTTCGTTATTGCTACTATGTCTTTTGACTTGAGCCTCAGTCGGTTTCCCCCGTTGTTCACCTCAACTTCAGTCTTCATGTAGTGATCACAAGATGATGTTTCCAAGGACAGAGTCATGCTCAACAGGTTCTGATCACTGTTTGCTGTTCATGTGACTTCGTAAGATATAATATACGGGAGCTATTCACTGGAGAAAGATATAATCTGAATCTGCCGCTTGGTCCCCTCTTTCCCAAGTCGCTTCGCTCTTTGAGTATCATTTGATGTAGATCCCTGGCTTTCATTAATCTAGTCCATGATTTGCCTCTTTAAAGAGCTTGTGGGTTCGGCCTTTGGTCGTTTTTGCTCTTCCGGGTCGATGGGCAGATCGCCACAGATTATTATATGTGTGTCAGTGTTCTTTATTAGAGCGGCATTTATTATGGTGGTGGCTAGCTCGAGGAAGTTGGCTTCTGTGACAGCCTGGGGGTTCCAATAGCAAGTTATTATAGCCATGTTTTCTTTTCGACTTCTAGTGCTCTTATCTGGGGCGTTTCGCCAGTCCACTAGGATAGCAAGGCATTAGAGGTCTGAGTGCAAGATTTGTTGTTCATGCCCTATCCTGCTCTTAAGGCTATCATTAAACCTGAGAAAGGGCAACCCTTTTCGCCTTTGGCAGCCTTGGCTGTAATTACATCAAAGCCGTCTAAATATGGGGCGTTCAGCAGCCAAGTTTCTTGTAGGCATAGAATGTCATAGGATCCCAAGTTCACATCTTCAGGTCTTGTCAGGTGAGTGAATCCCCTGGTATTCCATGAAACCATCCTTATGCCTTGGTTTGAATGTGTTTGTGAGGGTGGAAAGTCCTTTTGAGTAATCCCGCCCTTGTGGAACCTCTTAATGGATGGCTATTCTTGTTGCCTTGATAGCGCTTCTTGAATCCAGGTCCAGTCCTCCACCTGTAACCCCTTAACTTCCTTTATGTTGTCCACTTCAAAGGTGACCTTTATACTGGTTCTTGGGCCACTTGGCTTCCTGCCGACTGTCAGTGGGTCTTGGTATTTAGGTGAGAATTCTAGGTTATTAGATGTTTTTTCTGTTGGAGGTGAGCAGCTCTTTCTTTCTCTGGAATGGGTCACCCTCTTTTTAACCGGGCTTGTTGCTCTTTTCCTATCTGCCTGTTTGAGTTCTACTTGCACGCTTCGCGTTAGATCGAAAGCCAAGAGTACGTAGATTTTCTATAGCTTCCCTCATCGGCGAGGCTATGTGCAAGTATACAATATCCGTTCAGTGTTTTATGCCGAATGCGACGATCCTTATGTCTTCAGACTGTATTTTTTGTAAATTTGGATTATGTCTTGTAATGACACCCCTGCTGCGAAAGCCCTAGAAGCCATCGCTCCTCTAGCTGAATGTGTACCAACAAAGAATAAGTCTATGCCAGCGCACTGCATTACCTCTCTAACCCATTTAGCAGTCATTGCTGTGGCTACGGCATGAGGCCTCCTACACACTATAAGCAGTTGAGTTACGCCCTGTGATCTAAGATGCACTGTTGCCTCCTCATAATCTTTTATGCATTGTGCTACGCATAATTTCTTATCTGCGAAGTTAAGGTAGGAAATGATCCTCGAGTCACTCTTCGTCCTCTTAGTTATGCTAAAGGCTACCCCTTCCGGATAAAATATATTTCGAATGGATTGTGTCCTCCCACGTATTCCTCATCTTATGATAACTCGTTGTCTCCAGCTTCGCTGCTTCAGAAAATAAATTCTCTCGCCAGAGGGCGCTGTGCTCGAGGTCGTGGCGTCGATTGTCCCTCGACGGACTCCGTACTCTCCGTACTCTGTCGACGTCACTGATGGTATAAATAGCTTGAGCCACGCCCGTTGCTTCAGTTCTGTTTTTTCCGATCGCTTCGCTATCGAGAACGGCGCGCTTCAGATTTTCTGTGAAGAAAATGTCATCTTCGACTCCTTCGACACCCAAGACTGGGTTTAAGAAGTGTGTAGATTGTGGATCAAAAATGTCAATCAAGGATCCCCACCGGGGTTGTCTCTGGTGTCTCGGTTCCAGTCACCGAACCGACGACTGCGGTTCTTGCCAATCCATGACCGAGAAAGCTCTTCGTGAGAGGAGAGGTAAACTGTTGGTGGGGAAGGAAGCCTCTAACGTCTAAAAAACATAAGAAAGCGACTGATTCGAAGGAATTGGATCGCCATAGGCACTCCAAGAGATCTTGATCTAGGAGTGGATCGAGACATTCTTCGCCATCGTCTAAAAAAATTAAGAGAAGACATAGATCTTCCTCATCATCTTCTTCTTCAGAGTCGACCGAAGAAATTCGATGTCCGACAAAATCGGATTCTCCCAGTAAATGGGAAGAATTCCGTAAAAAGATGATGGAGGTTTTCGAGAACGCGGCCCGTCCCCCTCGAAAGAACCTCGAAAAAGCCATACCCCTAAGGTCGCTCCATTGGACGACAAAGGGAAGTCCAAGACTACAATGGTAAAAACCAGTAGTGTCGAGGATACTAAAAAAACTCGAGTCGACGCCAAGCCGTCGAAGACTCTTCGAGAGTCGAGCACTTCTCCGGTGCCATACAAAAAACACAAGTCGTCGAAGGCTTCGACAACTTCATTGACACCGTCGGTGTTGACCGCTTCAGCACCAGCTGGAACGGATCCTCAATACTTAAATAAGTATCCGACTCCAGAAAGTCTAGTCATTCAGGCAGCATCTACATCAAGACAGACTGCATATCCCACTATTCCTCCAGATAGAGAGGATAAAAAAGTTGACGCATGGGCACGTAAAGTTTTCACATCAGGCAGTATGGCCCTTAAATCGACCAATGCCACCTGTACCCTGGCCATGTTTACCCATACCCTGTGGGACTGTATTTCGGCGGCAGCTGATCATATCCAGAAGGCGAGGAAAGGGAAGGCTTCCTGAATATAGTCAAAGACGGGAAGGAGGCAATGGGGGAATGTCTCCAGTCTGGACTGGATACTGCTGATAGTATCAGCAGGTCCATGGCTGCAAGCGTTGTGCTACGCAGATTAGCGTGGTTGAGGAAGTTGGGGTTTGCACCAAATGTGCAAGCCAGACTCCTTAACATGCCCTTTGATGGCTCAATGCTGTTTGGCAGCAAGGCTGATGAAAGCCTAGAAAAACTTCAGACCCCGAAAGCGGCAGCTAAATCGCGTAGCGCCTCTATGCGCCAGCCTCTAAAACCCTATTCCGGCTCATCTTCCTGGAGGGGTCGTTCTTTTCGATACTACTCCTCTTTTTGTAGAGGAAGTGGACAGGCTTCTCAAAGGGGCAAAAGAAACTTCCCTCGTGGAGAATGAGGTAGAGGTGCAAAATCAGCCTCAGGAGCGGCATCTGTATCCTCAGCCACTCCTGCAGCCGCCTCCAAATCCCTCTGAGACCTTGTTACACAAAACACCAGTGGGAGGCAGGATATCTCAGCATCTGAAGGAATGGCGGGGCATTACCTCAGATGCTTGGGCACTGGAAACAGTAGCCCAAGGTTACTGTCTCCCCTTCCTAAAAAGGCCTCAGAATCATCCTCCTGGAGCTAACTCCGTCAAAACTCCAGATCTGCTCCTGTTGCAGGAAATTTTAACCCTGCTAGAGAAAGATGCCATAGAACTGGTACCTGTAGCAGAGAGGAACAGGGGTTGGTACTCCCCATATTTTCTCATTCCAAAAAAAGACGGAGGACTGAGACCCAACTTGGACTTGAGAAACTTGAACAAGTTCCTCAGGAAGGACAAGTTCAAGATGGTGACCCTTTCTCAGATCCTTCAGGCTCTCCAACTCCAAGATTGGTTGGTATCATTGGACCTTCAGGATGCTTACTTTCATGTGACAATCCATCCAAAGCACAGAAAGTACCTGAGGTTCGCGATTGGCAATTCTCATTATCAGTTTCGAGTTCTGCCATTCGGGTTGACCTCCGCCCCGAGGGTTTTCACCAAACTGTTGGCGGTTGTGGCAGCGAGTCTCAGGAGAGGAGGTATTCACATATATCCCTACCTGGACGACTGGTTGATCAGAGCAAGTTCTCCAGAACAAGCTCAGGAACATCTTTCGATCACCTGCCCCTTCTTCCACAAATTGGGCTTCTCCCTCAATTTCAAGAAGTCCCACATGATGCCATCCCAGAAGCTCCAGTTTATTGGAGCAGTCTTGGACACTTCCTCGGGAAAAGCCTCGCCTCCCGAAGTGAGAGCTCGCCACATCCAGCAGATGGTAACGAAATTCCAGAATACCCAACGTCTATCGGCCTTCGATTTTCTCAGGTTGCTCGGCCTCATGGCATCCTGCATTTTCCTAGTACCAGAGGCCAAGTTGAGAAGGAGATCCCTTCAATGGGCACTCAGAACTCAGTGGTCCCAGTTCTCAGGGAATATGTTGGATCTTCTGCAAGTCCCGAGCAGAATCTTTTTGGCAACCATGGCCGGAGATAACCGTAGTGACGGACGCCTCACTCACAGGGTGGGGAGCACACACCAACGATCTGACAATCAGCGGTCGTTGGTCTCCATCGGAGTCCAAACTACACATCAACCTTTTGGAGCTGAGGGCAATCAGACTCGCGCTTAAGGCCTTTCTGCCCTCTGTACAGGGAAAGAATGTCCTGATAATGACGGACAATACAGTGGCAATGTCCTACCTCAACAAGAGAGGAGGTGTAGGGTCACTACCACTGTGCAGAGAGGCAATGCAGCTCTGGTTCTGGGCAATGAAAGAAGGAATCTCTCTATCGGCAATTCACCTAGCCGGAGAGAAGAACTCGGCGGCAGACACTCTGAGCAGGCAGAGTTCAGTCTCCCACGAGTGGGAGTTGGCTCAGGAAGTCCTTCTGGAGATCTTCGCCCTTTGGGGAACCCCTCAAGTGCATGTGTTTGCCACCGCGGTCAAGTGGAAGTGTGATCAGTACTGCTCAAGGGAATTTCCTCAAAGAGGAGCTCTGGGAGACGCATTCGTAGTGGAGTGGAAGTTTCCGCTGCTGTATGCGTTTCTCCCAGTCCCCGTGATTCCTCAAGTAATCAGGCGGTTGAGAAAGTTCAGGAAAACCATGATCCTAATTGCCCCGGATTGGGCCAGGAGGACGTGATACCCGGACCTTCTAGACATGTCCATCTGCCCTCCAATACGTCTTCCGCAAAGGGAGGATCTTTTCTCGCAAGAGGAAGGTCAGGTTCTCCATCCAGAGGTCAAGACACTCAACCTTCATGCATGGTTTCTGAGAGGTTGAGATACAAGGATTGGGATCTTCCAGACGACGTAATGGAAGTCTTGCTTTCGGCCAGAAGGCCAGCAACAAAATCTTTGTATCGATGTAGCTGGAACAGGTTTAGTAACTGGTGCAAAGATAAGGATGTGGACCCTTTTCAATGTGGCACTCCAGTAGTGCTCTTTTCTATTACATCTAGCCAATCTGGGGTTCCAGATAGGAACAATCAAAGGATACCTTGCTGCGCTGTCCATTTTCAAGCCCACCTCGGAAGAGGTTTCATATTTCAAAATACCACTAATAATTCAATTCTTAAAAGGACTTACTAATGTATACCCTCCAATACCTTTTCATGTCCCAACTTGGGACTTAAATTTAGTATTAAAATTCTTGACTTGCATACCTTTTGAGCCTCTGCACTCATGTCCATTGAGGCTTTTAACACTAAAAACTGTCCTTCTTGTGGCCCTATCATCAGCCCACAGGGTTAGTGAACTTCAGCTCTCTCATGCAGCCCACCATATACTATTTTTTATAAGAATATTAAAGTTGAACCTTCATTCTTAGCAAAGGTAGTTTCGGACTTCCATTTGTCACAAATAATAGTACTACCAACTTTTTATCCTCCTCATTTGGGCAAGGAAGAGGAGAGACTGCACAGACTAGTTCCCAAGAGGGCTCTTAGTTTTTACATCTCAAGGATGTCTAAATTGCGACAAGATGACCAACTATTTGTGGGTTATACTTGTCATAAACTAAGCTTATCTGTAACAAAACGGACCATATCCCGCTGGATCATATTAGCCATAATTGAATGCTACAGATTAGCGGGAAAAGACCCACCAGATGGGCTTCGTGCCCATTCTACAAGGGGAATGGCTACTTCTGCGGCTCTAAAGAGGGGAGTCCCGGCAGCAGATATTTGTACAGCTGCAACTTGGAAAACAATGCATACATTTGTCAACCATTACTGCTTGGATACTGCCTCCTCCAATGAGGGATTATTTGACAAGGCAGTTCTGCATTCTGTTCACAAACTAAAACTAGTACTCCCGCCTCCAAAGTTGTCACTGCTATGGGAGTCTATCATAAAATGAGGACTACGTGGGAGGACACATCCCATTCGAAGAACAAGTTACTTACCAACTGTAACGTTCTTTCGACTGGATGTTCCTCCCACGTATTCCTCATCGACCCACCCATCCTACCTAACCGTACAGTTTACGATTTCTTATACTTTCCTCTCACGATGAGTGCATCAGTTATGGGGCACGCCTGGGTGTTCCTCCTACATGTTTCATTGAAAAAACAGAACTGAAGCAACGGGCGCGGCTCGAGCTATTTTATACCATCAGTGACGTCGACAGAGTACGGAGTCCGTCGAGGGACAATCGACACCACGACCTCGAGCACAGCGCCCTCTGGCGAGAGAATTTTTTTTCCGAAGCAGCAGAGCTGGAGACAACGAGTTATCGTAAGATGAGGAATAAGTGGGAGGAATATCCAGTCGAAAGAACGTTACAGTTGGTAAGTAACTTGTTCTTCTGTCTATCTCCAGCGCCTTGACATCTGACATTCTTCAACATACTGACAAACATAGCAGCATTGCTAGCTTCCCTGAAAGCTGCGAGTGAGAAAGGCTATTATTCTCTGGCCATCTAAGAAAGAAGCGGAATAAGTCTGACATCCCATAACACTGCGTATCTAGGCTCTGGCGGTCCCTTCAGCTTTATCCCTTCGAGGAGGCGCACGACTGCAGGATGTTCCCCTACTGATCCTCCTTCTAATTTGTCATGACATGCCGACACTGCTGATCTATAGATCCCTAGCGTCTATAGGCGCAGCTGTCTCGAAACCTATCTGCTACGTAGTTGAGCACGTGTACTACAGGGGCTGAAACAGGATTCATACCATGCTCTGTGCACCAATGTGTCCAACGGCCCCATGCGGCGCCATATCTCTGTATGGTGGAAGGTGCAAAGGAGTCTCTGATACAGTCGGCATCGAGCTGCGAAATGCCTGGTAACTCCCATCTCTTCCTGAAACCGTGCAGGCAACTAGTTGTAGGGTGCCCGCTCATATCAGCAGGTGCGGCATACCGGTTGGGCTGAGATGAAGGTCCTGCCGATGAGGAACTATCCTCGGGAAATCCAAAGAAAGTTCTATCGCTACTGGAAACCAGGCCTGGGTCTGGGTCTGTTCTGGCAACCTCCTGAAGTTGGTCTTCTGTCAGTCAAGCACATTCTCTGGTGAGAGAATCCACCATTCTTCACCACCACTGACTTGCTGGCAGATGAGACAAGTCGCAGTTTCGTGCACCACCAACCTAGTCTTGATGAACGTAAAAATAAAATATCTTTCGAATTGAAAACCGGCTTTGAACCAAACCATCAAGGGAACTTGGATGTAACTAAATTTTTCAGTAATCATTCCTTCGGTTACTTCCTTGTCGATGTTAGTGTCTGGCACAGCACAAGAAGATAATCACAATTACTGCAATGGAGTTGAGAGGCCAACTTGGCTATGCAGTGGCAAACAGTCTGCTGACAGAAGAGAGTTCAGGGCATTACGAGCTACACCTGTTGTTGATAAATCTGTGGTGACCCAGCAGTACTGTCCTTGAAGGCCTAGGCCACCCTTGGCATAGTGTAAAAATCAGACAACACAGATGTAATCTTGCACCTTGGAAAGTGGCATGAGAAGAAAAAGAGCTGCTTTGGGATTCGATGCATACGTTTTGTAGAAGCCTTTCAACCAACCATACATTTAGGAAAACTGAATTCTCAGTGGTGTGTGGGCAATTTAAAACAATCAGCTTTTGACTGAATAGGTGGATTGAGCAGAAATTCACAGCATCTAACCTGTGAATCTTCAGTAGTCATGGTTGCCATGCCCATTTAAATTTCACAGCACAACATATTCAAGTGTAGTAAATATGAAACCTTCAATAAACTACAGTCCTGGATGTGAAACTTCTTAGCAGGTGTAACATTGACACTGTATTTAGTGATGCGAGGTTCCTGTTCACAGGACTTCAAATTAAGTGAATGTCCAGAAATAAAATGTGTAGGATCTTGACAACCCTGTAAGAATGTCATCTCAGGATTAGCATGTGAAAAACAAGCATGTTTATAAGGAACTGAAAAATCGTCTCTGATCCAAGTCTCATTCACTAGGTGCATGGTTCTTGTAAGGGTGCAGAAGTACAAGTCTGACACAGTGGTGGCATGCTTTTTAGCAAAGACTTTTATAATGAACGTAGGGAAAAGAAAATAACCTATTTTGCCCGAGTACTATGAAGGGTTGCCCCACCTCAACAAAAATGGTAATGACTCTGTCAGAATATCTTGTATCATAGTGTCAACCGTTCTTTGTCCAAACCTATTTTCGTCCCTTGCACTAAACTAACTAAGGAAAACTGGGAATCCTCTTAATCCAAAACAAGTCTTCTCTCGTTCTGGATTTAGTGTTTAGTTCTTGATGAAAATATACAGTGACTGATTCTTTAATCACAATTTCTGAGTGTCAAAGGAGAGCCTGTTCCCATTGCTTTTCTCCTCAGTTCACAACATATTAACAACTCTGGCTCGCTCTCCTGCCAGAAATTAACTGTAGACCTTCATCTCACAAAATAAACTTTTCTTGTATCTGGTGGGAAAGACCCGTACCCTTGTTTCTCTCTCCAACTTAAACTTGCATTGTCCAGTCTGGTACACTATCCTGCCAGACTTGACAATAGAACATGTAATTTGTATAAGTGTCTCTTCCTTTGGGAATGGGTCCTCAACCCATTTGTTGCGCTTCTTGTACCTCTTTTTTTCCTCTTTTCTTTTCTCACAGGAGTCCCATACCCCTCAGGGATATCTTGGTGTCTACCTGTCTTGTTCTTCAACTTCTGTTTCCTCTTTGTGGGTCCCAGACCCTTTTATATGCTCTGACTCTTCCCCAACTTGCTTTGGGCCCCAGCCCCTTGACTGTGTGTCTTGTGTGGGTCCTTGACCCGTGCGTTTGGCTTTTGTGGGCCTTGCCCAACTGCATATGGTTCCCAGACCCTTGTGTGTTGCTGGTGTGCATTCTTTACCCCTGCGTCACTCATTGTGGAACTGAACAGACCTTGTATACTCCTCTGCCGGGTACTGTACCACGTAGGATATTTAATACAGTTTATTCCAACTTCTATAGTTCGTCCGTTATCTCTCTCTACTTCTTCATATGGGTCCCAGACCCTGGTTTGTGGGTTCCCTAACCTGATGTGATTCAATGCCCCACTGAACATACCTGTTGTACTGTTGTACTCTTCTTCCAGGTACTGTTCCATGTAGGAAGTTTACAAAGTTCGTTCCAGCTTTTACAGTTCGATCATTATCCCTTTCTGTCTACCGGGATATTGGCATGCATCTGTTTAACTTGTTTTGTGCCCTCCGCTTCCCACCAGCGTACCCAACATTTTCCCTACTTTTGGGAAATGCTGTTGCGATCTCTGGTCTGTCCTGGGAGCAGTGCAGGACTTTTTCACTGCTGCGGTCGATGTTCTGTTGTCGGCAGTTGCACAGCAGTAAGCTTTATCTCACGTACCCTGCTACATGTCTCTTCCCAGCGTCGGCTTCATTGGTCAGGTCTCTTCTTTCCCCGTCACTGGACAGGCTCTCTCTCTAGGAGGCCTCTAAAGACTCTCATGATTCCTTGACAGCGTTTGGTTCCCTTCCTGTTTTCGCTCCTGCCACAGAACCAGCGTCTGGTTCCTCGTTCCACCAGGCCATCTTTGCTCCTCGGCTGGCTCCTCATCGCATATAGTCCTTCCTCAGTTTTTATCGCTGAAGCTGTCTTCAACTGACTGCACCATATGGGTTGGTTCCACGGTGGGCTTTTGCCTACTTGCTTGATCTTCTTCTTTGTTTCAGTGATCGTATTTTTTTTTATCAACTTTATTTTCTTCTCATGGACTCATATGTGGGAGGTAACATACAGAAATTTTCCGTTGTACTTTTACCCTCTCCACCCCGCCCCCCCGTCCTCTTTTCAAGTCGGTAGGGAGTCCATGAGTTTTAACTTTTATAACTCCCCCCCCCCCCCCCACTTCCCGTTTTAGTCTGCAGTAACGTAAATAACATCTATCTGTCATGACCACTGCTTTCAAGGAGTCAGGACCTACCCAACATCCTTGGGAGCAGGCTCATAACATGTCTTATCGGCACCAGCAAGTCCCAATAGGGACCTTTTGGACCTTGTCCTGGCACCGGTGGTGCCAGGCTCATAGTAAGGATCCGTCCCGGCACAGGAAGCGCCGGGCTCATATCAAGTGTAAAGGTGCTTGGGTGAACCTACCTGGAGCAGACCATGCTGCTTACTTACCAGCAAGATGAGGCTTTACTCTCTTCTGGCAGGGACTACTTTTCCTTCTGGGTGGGGCAGGCACCACTCCCTGGATCATTGCTGCTGGAACCCTTCTGGAAGCAGGAACTCTTTTACCTGGACGAGGCTGCTGTGGAAGAAGACACCTAAGCACTCCTATGGGCTATTTAAACCACACCCGATTGGTACCACATGCTTCGCGTTATTCTGCATCTGCAGCAGGACGCTCACCGTGTCAGCTCCAGCGAATCTTCAGCTCCGGACCCTGTAATTACGAAAATTACCTGCTGGGAACCAATCTTCATCTTCAGCGGCTCCTGCAAAACAAAAGGCACAGGTTAGACAAAGGCAAAGTTAGCGCTTCGACTCACCCGATCCATCGGCAGCATCCAAGACGTTTTTTCTGCATTTCTCGTCCGGCATCGGGCCTGCAAAGACAAAGAACATTGGTTAGTAACGCTTGGTTACAAAACTGCTTACCTGTGTTGCGCTTGCTCCAACCTTGCTCGCACTGCATTCCGGCACCTGTAGAGACAAAAGGGGACATTAAGGTGCATTCTACGGCCCCAAAACAGCCTTCCTACTTACGTGCCTTCGAATTCATCATCTTCTTGTTACGCTCTCTGCCACGAATCGGGGAGAGCATCTTCTTTGGCATCGACAGCATCTGAAAAGTAAAAGACATAGACATTAGGGGAAAAGACATTTGAAGAGAGCAATCTAAAGAGAACTTTAATACTTACAAGTCACGCTCGTGCAGCAAACGGCGGCTTCGCTCTCAACTACCCTCTGCAATCAAGAGGCGGAACTCACATCCAGTGAAGTAACTGGATCCAGCGCCCCTGCACAAGACGCAGGATGGAGAGCTCAGCATTCACTTACTTAAGGTGAGCACAACAATCACCCGAGTACCACGGGAAGAGAGGGAGAGAGGGGCTAAGAACTTCTCCCAGCCTTCCAGCCACTAATACCTTGATTTTCCACTTGCAGACACCTCACACTGCAGGTCAAGCTTTCGGTGAGGAAGGGGTCAAATCCGGGAGCCAAACGAATCCTACGCCTAACGTTGAAGACGTTCTCACCGCCCAGTCAAGACCAGCGCCTCCGAGGGAACCAGGTGAGCGTTACAGAACGCGAAGCCTCACCATACATTTCCCGCCCAGGCGCAATGGAGACTTCGGACACAGACCAATTGGCCCAGTTGCTCGGGGAGTTGAGAGCAGAAGTACACGCAGCTCGCCAGGAAACAAATGCCCTAAGGAGAGAGCTAGTGGTTTCTAAGGAGCGAACAGACGACTTGGCTAGACAATTGTTACAAGCCCAAGCGGGACAGACTCCTCTGCCTACCCCTGGTGGTAGCCATGCTCCAACAGCTTCCTCTAATCCGGTGCAAATTAATCTACCAGGAAATGTACCTTTGGCTCCGCCCGAACGCTTTTCAGGTGATCCGAAAAGATTTGCTGTTTTCATCAATCAGTGTCGTTTGCACTTTCTGTGTAGACCTGCCGCTTTTCCAACAGACCAGGCTAAGGTGGCCTTCGTGCTTTCATATCTTAGCGGCAGTGCCGCAGATTGGTCTATTCCTTTAGTGACTCAAGATAACCCTATTCTGTATAATTTCCAGGACTTCCAAAAGACATTCTCAGGGACAGGCCCTGGACAATGAACTTCTTTCACTACGACAGGGCAATCAAGATCTTCTGGCCTACATTGCATCATTCAACAGACTAGTGGTTGAAACCGGGTGGCCTGAGGATAAGAGAATCACCCTTTTCTATAGAGGCCTTCGTGGAGAACTTAAAGACGTTCTGGCCCAGGTGGTGAATCCTCCACAAGACTGTTCCGAATACATTGATCTGGTGGTGCAACTGGATCATAGAATACAAAATCGAAAAGCCGATCGTTCCAGGTTTGAGAATCGAGTTTTTTCAAGACCACAGAGCTCCGTTAAAGGAAATGATACTGTGGAACCCATGCAGATTGGGGTGGTGAAAGGACCTCTAACCCAAAAGGAAAGAGAAAGGAGAAGACAACTGCAATTGTGCCTCTATTGCGGGAACTCAGGGCACTTCCTCCAAGATTGCCCAGTGAAACCAAAGAAGAAGACAGTAGGAGCTTCCGATAAGGGTGCCAAAAGTTCAGAGTCGGAAAACGACCTCGCCCGACAAGTGTAGAGGTCCGCTTGCCGAGCGTTAAAACCAGTTCTTTGACCTCGCATTTTACCATGCCCATGGTCCTTGTGAGTCCGGAACAACCCAATCGTATGCATGCCATTAAAGCATACATAGATAGTGGCGCAATCGGCAATTACGTGGACTGTGAATTGGCCGCCAGGATGAATCTATCTCTTTGTCCTAAGTCGGTGAAAGACGTTATCACCACCGTGGATGGTACGGAAATAGCTTCCGGACCAGTTACTCACACCACCATGGAAGTGACGTTGGTAAGCCAAGATGGACATCAAGAGAAGATCGTGTTTGACGTGATCAAGGCTCCACAGTTTCAAGTTATCCTGGGAATCCCTTGGCTGGAGAAACACAATCCTCAAATTGATTGGCGAGCAAAGACAATCCGGTTTCCAGAATGCGCACCTACCTGTTATCCGCAGCCCCGCACGAAGCTAGCTGCAACTACTTCTGAGAGTCCTCACCTGCCTCCTGAATACCGGGAATTTCAGGATGTCTTTCGGAAAGATCAAGCTAATTCGCTGCCTCCTCACAGATCAAACGACTGCCAAATAGACTTGGTTCCAGGATCCACTCCTCCATGCAGTCGAATTTATGCCCTCACAGAACCTGAAAATCTTCACCTAAGGCAGTATTTGGACCAGTACTTGACTAATGGATTTATCCGTCCCTCGAAGTCCCCAGCCTCTTCAGCTTTGTTCTTCGTGCCAAAAAAAGAGGGAGACCTAAGAACATGCATAGATTACCCTGCCCTGAACCAGATTACGATTAAGAACGGATATCCGTTACCATTGATCCCTGAACTTCTTGACCAGGTTAAAAGTGCCTGTATCTACACAAAGCTGGACCTCAGAGGAGCCTACCATTTAGTACGAATAAAAGAGGGCGATGAATGGAAGACGGCCTTTCGTACTAAATATGGACTGTTCGAGTATCAAGTAATGCCCTTTGGGCTTTGCAACGCTCCGGCAGCCTTTCAGTATTTTATGAATGACGTCCTCAGAGAGCTCATTGACGTATGTGTAGTTGTCTATATTGATGACATTCTGGTCTACTCGTCCTCTGAGGCGGAACATTGAAAACATGTCACCGCAGTATTGGAGCGGCTCCGAAAACACAGGCTCTTTGCAAAATTGGAAAAATGCGTTTTTCACGTCACGGAGGTCGAATTTTTGGGATTTATTTTGTCACCTAATGGAGTCCACATGGACTCAAGAAAAGTGGACGCTATCGTTAAGTGGCCCTCACCAACATCAGTGAAAGGAGTTCAAAGCATGTTGGGCTTCGCCAACTTTTATCGAAGATTTATCCCAGTTTTCTCGAGTAGTCCAACCCATTACAGCCCTCCTCAGAAAGAATAAACGTTTCGAATGGTCTACAGAGGCTGAACAAGCTTTTCAGGAACTAAAAACAAAATTCACCTCGGCTCCAGTTCTAAAACATCCTCGCCCGGAACTTTCCTATATAGTAGAGACTGATGCTTCCAGTCTCGCAATGGGAGCAGTACTTTCGCAAAGAGACCCGGAAACAAATCAGTTACACCCAGTGGCATTTTGGTCCCGCAAATTTTCAGCTCCTGAAATTAACTATACCATTACAGATAAGGAACTTTTGGCTATCAAGTCCGCCTTTAAAGCTTGGCGGCATTATTTCTTGGGGGCCCGACACACAGTCACCGTCATCACGGATCATCGTAATTTACAGTACCTTAAATCAGCCAAAGCTCAATCCTCTAGACAGCTTCGCTGGGCATTGTTTTTCGCCGAATTCGACTTTGTGATAACTTACCGACCAGGCAACAAGAATGGAAAAGCAGATGCTCTCTCCCGAATTGGAGTAGATGAACTCACGACCAATCCTGAACCCGTACCCATAATTCCGGAACAGAGAATCCTGGGTTTGATAGGTGCACATTCCATTGAAGACATTGAAGCTAAAGTTAAAGATCTGCTGACTCCAGCAGAAGTGCAAGACTGGCAACGCAAGGGAAATGATTTCACAATGGATAAGAACCTACTATACTTTCGAGGAAGATTATATCTACCATGTACCGATTTACAAAGACAGGTGATCTCTTGTTACCATGACTCCTTAATGGAAGGACATCCCGGCATTACCAAAACGTTGGAAAAGATAAAAAGACATTTTTGGTGGCCGTCTTGGAGAAAGGACATTAAGGATTTCATTAATTCCTGTGGTGTGTGCGCTCAAAGCAAAAACCAGAAGGAGAAACCAGCAGGCCTCCTACATCCATTAGGCATTCCTCCACACCCATGGCATACTCTCTCCATGGACTTCATCACGAATTTACCACCATGCTCCGGATTTAATACAATCTTAGTGATTGTATTAAACCTGGAAAGGTTATGGCCCCCATGAACGATCTTGGGAACCGTCGGAACATGTTCATGCACCCCGTCTGGTTAAGAAGTTTCATCGAACTTTTCCTGATAAACCAAAACCCCCGGAGAAGACGAATTTGGGAGGGGCCTTGAGGGGGGGTGCTGTCATGACCACTGCTTTCAAGGAGTCAGGACCTACCCAACATCCTTGGGAGCAGGCTCATAACATGTCTTATCGGCACCAGCAAGTCCCAATAGGGACCTTTCGGACCTTGTCCTGGCACCGGTGGTGCCAGGCTCATAGTAAGGATCCGTCCCGGCACAGGAAGCGCCGGGCTCATTTCAAGTGTAAAGGTGCTTGGGTGAACCTACCTGGAGCAGACCATGCTGCTTACTTACCAGCAAGATGAGGCTTTACTCTCTTCTGGCAGGGACTACTTTTCCTTCTAGGTGGGGCAGGCACCACTCCCTGGATCATTGCTGCTGGAACCCTTCTGGAAGCAGGAACTCTTTTACCTGGGCAAGGCTGGTGTGGAAGAAGACACCTAAGCACTCCTATGGGCTATTTAAACCACACCCGATTGGTACCACATGCTTCGCGTTATTCTGCATCTGCAGCAGGACGCTCACCGTGTCAGCTCCAGCGAATCTTCAGCTCCGGACCCTGTAATTACGAAAATTACCTGCTGGGAACCAATCTTCATCTTCAGCGGCTCCTGCAAAACAAAAGGCACAGGTTAGACAAAGGCAAAGTTAGCGCTTCGACTCACCCGATCTATCGGCAGCATCCAAGACGTTTTTTCTGCATTTCTCGTCCGGCATCGGGCCTGCAAAGACAAAGAACATTGGTTAGTAACGCTTGGTTACAAAACTGCTTACCTGTGTTGCGCTTGCTCCAACCTTGCTCGCACTGCATTCCGGCACCTGTAGAGACAAAAGGGGACATTAAGGTGCATTCTACGGCCCCAAAACAGCCTTCCTACTTACGTGCCTTCGAATTCATCATCTTCTTGTTACGCTCTCTGCCACGAATCGGGGAGAGCATCTTCTTTGGCATCGACAGCATCTGAAAAGTAAAAGACATAGACATTAGGGGAAAAGACATTTGAAGAGAGCAATCTAAAGAGAACTTTAATACTTACAAGTCACGCTCGTGCAGCAAACGGCGGCTTCGCTCTCAACTACCCTCTGCAATCAAGAGGCGGAACTCACATCCAGTGAAGTAACTGGATCCAGCGCCCCTGCACAAGACGCAGGATGGAGAGCTCAGCATTCACTTACTTAAGGTGAGCACAACAATCACCCGAGTACCACGGGAAGAGAGGGAGAGAGGGGCTAAGAACTTCTCCCAGCCTTCCAGCCACTAATACCTTGATTTTCCACTTGCAGACACCTCACACTGCAGGTCAAGCTTTCGGTGAGGAAGGGGTCAAATCCGGGAGCCAAACGAATCCTACGCCTAACGTTGAAGACGTTCTCACCGCCCAGTCAAGACCAGCGCCTCCGAGGGAACCAGGTGAGCGTTACACTATCCCCTTTCAACCTTCCTTCCCCCCCAACTGGGCTGGTTCTGTTTTCCTACACTGTTAGCTTGTGCAGTTGCAGTTCGGGCATTATTTGCCTGAGTTAATGGTTGCTTTGGGCCCCTTTGAGTTTCCGTCATACCGGGGGCCTTGGTTCAGGATCGTTCTCAACAGGTTAGGTCTGTGGAAGTAGGCTTCCTTGTCTGTGACATAGTCTCTATGAATGGGTCCTACACTTCTCTGAATTTCAGGTATTTGTTGTCTTTTATGGCCCCTACCTTTTCCATTGCCAATATGTGCCATATTTTGACCCACCAGCACGCGACCACTGGGCTTTCAGAGTTTTTCCATCCTTGGGCCAGGGTTCTTTTTGTCGCGTTTAGTAGCTGCGTGATCAGGGCTGCGTTGTTACCCGTCTCTGCGTAGATACCTTCCACTGCGGCACCTAACAGTATTACCTTTGGGTCGTAAGGTAGTTGTCTCCCAGTGATTTCTCTTATGTGTCCCAGTATTTCTCCAGCATGGGGTCTGGCATGGATTCACATGCTCATGAATATTCCCCGTCGTCAGGCTGGGAATCCTCGGTAAAGAAAAAACCAGTATCAGTTTCGTTTCTGATCTGTCTTTCGTAGTAATAACCAATCACTGGTCTCTGCGTCATACTGACCACAGCCAATGACTGCCCTCTACCTAAGCACCGCCTCTGGCAGCCATCTTCAGATTTTTACCGCACGTTCATGTGTTGGGATCCTCGTGCTATTGCTCTCGAGCGTTAGTGCTATTTTTTCACGTTTTTTCTCAAAAACTTCGTTTTTTCGGTCAAAAGTGCCTCAAGCTCCACCGACTCTCCATCCGATCAACGGGGACCCGTGTCGGATTCGTCTGCGCCCCTCAAGGGTGAAGATTTCGTCGAGCTACGCTTTTGGAGGACTCCAGAAGCTTCTCAGGCCCGGACATGGCCCAGGAGAAGGGAAGCTCGACGCCCGGAAAGCTGTTCAGGATCTGCCCTGGATGCCAGCTGCAGAACGTCTTTAAGGAGGACGAACACTCCTTTTGTCTCTACTGCTTACATGAGGACAAGACGCACGTGGAGAAGGACTGTGCGTTTTGCGGCAATATGTCGGAGCGGACCATGAAGGACCGCCATCAACGTCTCGCCAACTGGCTGGAAGGGAAGAGCCCGTCAGGCGAGAAGAAGAGTAAGAAATCCGAGCGGTCTTCTAAGACCTTTGAGGACGCCCCGGCGACGGGGGTCCAACACAAGGCCAAGCACCGCGAGTCCGCTGGCACCGGGAGCGCCGAACGGTCGGGCACTACGGGCACCAGGCAGGGCGCACCCTCCCCGGTACCATCAACCACGAGCCAATGCTCTGGGTCGGGTAAGAGGAAGGGCGAGCACCCGGCGAAGCTCCTGGAGAGGCCCCGGTTGAGCTCGAAGGCCCCATCGGAGGGGGAGCGAGGCAGTGTCCCCCCCCCTCAAGGATAAGGCGGTGAGCGCACCTAAGGTGGTGAAGGCCTTAATCCATCCGGCCAAGCCCTCTATCGATACTGTCGCGGCGGCCCTGGCTCAGCCTGTGGAGGCTACACCAGTGGTGGCGACCTCGGGGCTCAGAGTCTCCCTGCCACCTCGGAGGGAGTCCTCTTTTGTGCCCATCGATAGGACCCCCGTGAAATCCCCGGCGGGGAAGAAAAAGGGGGGGCAGGGCGTCCTCGTAGATTCGGCCTCAACCTCGGAGGAAGAGCTGATCGAGGTCTTAAGCCACGGCCTTGGCGTGGAAGAAGACCGGCCCGTCGGGATGGATCCCGACGCAGGTGACGACGACATCGTCGAGGGTGCCGACAGGGCCCCTGATCGCCCGTCGGATTCCCCTCTGCCAGCGCCGCAAGACAACTCGGCGGCCATTTTGTTGGCTATACAGTCCTTATGCTCAGAGATAAGGACGAGACTACCGTTGCCGACGGAGGAACCTCTCCCGTCGGGGGATCCTGGACCGGGACCTTCTGGTGTTCCCCCGCCCAAGAAAAGAAGGATTCACCCTCCACCTCCTTTTCAGCCGTCGCGCCCCGTCCAGCCCTCCTCCCCGTCCACCCGAGGGGATGATACGGGGACTGACACGGCAGCGACGGGTACGGACGACGAGGTATACGACGAGGATCTACCGTCGTCTCCTCCCACCAGGGCTTCTCCGCCCGACGAGATTGGATCGTTCCACTCCATGATCGCCAGGGCATCCGAGCTTTTCCAACTCTGCCCTGAGGAGAAGAAAAAGGAAGGATTCCTTTATCAACGGCGCGAGGCCAAGAGGAAGACGGTCCTCGCGGTGCCTCTACTGGACGACATTTGGGATGAGGGCCTCGCCCTCCTCAAGAACCCTTCCACGACGCCAGCTAGAAGAGACCGGTACGAGAAGAAGTACCGGGTCCCGGACGCGGCCCCCCTGTGCCTCCGGGCGCAGCCTACCCCGGACTCCGTCGTCTCCGCGGCGGCCAGGAAGAAAGCGGGGGGGGTGCGGCCTCCACATCGACTTCCCCACCGGACGGCGAGGGAAAGAAATTGGACGCTATGGAACGCAGGGTCATCTCGTCTGCAGCGACGACGATTAAAGCGGCCAACGCCTTGGCTATCTTGGCCCGCTACGACAGGGAGCTATGGTACAAACTGGCTCCCCTGCTGGACTTCCTACCGGACGACAAGAGGGCGGATGCCCTGGAGATCCTACAGGAAGGTGAGGTGGCATCGGACCACGCCATCACTATTGCGACGGACATCGCCGACACTGGGTTTCGCCAGTTGGGCAACGGCGTGTGCCTTAGGCGGCGTGGATGGCTCAAGGCTACGGACTTCCGTCAAGACGTACAGACCAGAGTCCTGGACATGCCGTTTGATGGGAACAACCTGTTTGGGAAAACAGTGGACGATTCCCTTCAGGCCATTAAAGCGGACACTGAGACGGCCCGGGCCCTTGGGGTTCTGCAGCAACGACGGACGCCCTTTCGGAGCAGCGGAGGCAAGGGCGCCTCCAAAGGTTCCGGCGGCGGTTTCTCCACCTACCGTCAAGCGGCCCGCTCGTCGTCTCAGGAGGCCTACAGAGGACGAGGCAAGTCTGGCGGACTCCGCCGTCGTCGCCAAGGAGGTCAAGGCGGCAAAGCCTCGTCGAAACAGGATTGAACCGGCCGTGGGGTTGGGCCCCCACCGAAGCACCCCGGTGGGAGGCCGGCTGGCGAGCTTCGTCAGCGTGTGGGAGTCCATCTCCACCGACCGTTGGGTGCTGGACGCCTTAGCCCGGGGCCACGCGCTCGAGTTTCAAAGAAGGTGCCCGCGCGTCCCCCCCGTGGCCAGGAAAGAGCTTCACGTCCCTCAGCTTCTCCTGGAGGTAAAGGCGATGCTCAGGAAGGGCGCCATCGAACTCGTCCCAAAGAGGCTTCGGGGCTCCGGAGTTTACTCGAGATACTTCCTCGTGAAGAAGAAGACGGGAGGATGGCGCCCCATCCTAGACCTGCGACGTATGAACAAGTTCATCAAGGCGCAGAAGTTCCGGATGGTCACCCTCCAGCACGTCGTGGGGCAGCTGGAGGAAGGAGACTTCCTGTCGTCGTTGGATTTGGAGGATGCCTACTTCCATATTCCCATCCTAAAGGGGCACCGAAAATTCCTCAGGTTTGTGGTCCAAGGGCGTCACTACCAGTTCAAAGCCCTCCCCTTCGGACTACGGTCGGCATCCAGGGTATTCACCAAGTGCCTTGCACCGGTGGCGGCGCAGCTGCGCCGCGAGGGGATCCACGTCTACCCCTACCTGGACGACTGGCTCATCCGAGCCAAGACGAGGGAGCTCGCCGTGGAGCACACGGCAAGCACCGTCCAACTTCTCACGGACCTGGGATTCTCCGTGAACTACGCCAAGACCCACCTGGTACCCGCGCAAAACTCACTGTTTCTGGGAGCAAAGCTCGACAGTGTCCCTTCTGGCCTCCCCGTCGGAGGAAAGGACCAGGTCCATCCTTGGCAAGGTACAGCGGATGTTGGTTTTCGACGCGGCCAAGGTGAGGTCCATCAAGTCCCTCCTCGGAATGATGTCTTCTTGCATCTACCTCATTCCCATGTGCAGGCTCCGGATGCGCCCGTTGCAGGAGTTCCTGGACGCGCGCTGGATCCAAACGACGGGCGGCTTCGAGGAGAGGATCACACTCGACGAGAGTTTCCGCCGAGCGGTCCGGTGGTGGGGCAACCGCGCGCATCTGACGGCGGGCATGGACTTCCAGACCCCAGACCACCAGGAGACAGTGACCACGGATGCCTCCCTGGAAGGGTGGGGAGCGCACACCGAAAATCTGCACGCGAGAGGCCTTTGGCTCCCGACGGAGAAGTCTCTCCATATCAACGTCCTGGAGCTCCGTGCAGTGTTCTGGGCCCTCAGGTCTTTCCTTCCGTCCCTCAAGGGCAAGGTAGTGAGGATCTTCACCGACAACACCACCACCATGTTTTACATCAGGAAACAGGGCGGAACCAGGTCCCCAGCGCTGTCCAAGGAGGCGCAGGACCTGTGGCATTGGGCCGTCGCCCAAAGAATGTTTCTGGTGCCGTTTCATCTGGCAGGGATAAAGAACACCATCGCCGACTCACTCAGCAGGGAGCTGCGCTCGTGCCACGAGTGGGAACTATGGCAGGATCTAGTGGATCGCCTCTTCCGACGGTGGGGCACACCCCAGATCGACCTGTTCGCGACGGCGACGAACTCCAAGTGCCGGAGGTTAGCCAGCAGGTTTCCCCAGGCGAGGAGCATGGGCGATGCTTTCTCGTTCCCCTGGGAGGGCCTGTTCCTCTACGCGTTCCCTCCTTTGCCACTGCTAATCCGGCTCGTCAACCAGCTCAAGAGGTCACGGTGCAGGATGATCCTCGTCGCACCTGCGTGGCCGAGGCAGATATGGTTCCCGGACCTTCTGGACTTGTCAGCGTCCCCGCCAATCAAGCTGCCGGTGGACGCGGATCTACTCTCCAGGGAAGGAGGCGCCATCCTCCACCACGACCCGAAATCGCTGAACTTGCAGGCCTGGCTCCTGCAGCGCTAGAGTTTGGAGGATACGACATACCGGCCGACTGCAGAGAGGTTCTTGCAAAGGCCAGGGCGTCCTCGACTCTTAAATGTTACGGACACAAATGGAAGAGGTTCTCTGTCTGGTGCCACGCACAGAAGATTAACCCTCTACGGATTACGGCTCCCCAGGTACTGCCGTACCTGCTGACGCTGGCCAAAGCTGGACTGGCACACGCGTCCATCAAGATTCATCTTGCTGCGATCTCCCGATACACCAGAACCACGGGCCGGACGTCCTTGTGGTCTCATCGTCTGGTGAAAGAGTTCATGAAGGGACTGTTCAGATCGTTCCCGCCGGTGAAGGCTCCGGCCCCGGCGTGGGAGCTCAACGTGGTGCTGACCAAGCTCATGGGACCTCCGTTCGAGCCTCTGCACTCGGCCCCTTTGAAGTTTCTGTCGTGGAAAACAGCGTTTCTTGTGGCCATCACCTCCGCACGACGGGTGGGAGAGATCCAGGCCCTTTCCTGCAAGGCCTTGTACTTGACTTTTCACGACACGAGGGTAGTGCTCAGGACGCACCCCTCCTTCATGCCCAAGGTACCGTCGGACTTCCATCTCAACGAACCCTTGGTGTTGCCTGTGTTCTTCCCGTCGCCTTCGTCGCCGGCTGAGAGGACTTTGCACTCGCTGGATGTGGCTAGAGCGCTGAAGTTCTACGTGGACCGCACGAAGTGTTTTCGGAAGACGTCAACTCTTTGTGAACTTTGGACCTGTCAATCAGGGGAAGGCTCTCTCGAAGGCTTCCATTTCCAGATGGCTCTCCGGCTGTATCATGTACTGTCATCGGTTGGCAAACCGACCGCTGCCTGGCCGTCCGAGAGCCCATTCCACCAGAGCGATCGCAGCTACCACGGCGTTCCTTTCTGGTGTGCCCCTGCTGGACATATGCAGGGCTGCTACGTGGAGGTCGGCGCACACCTTCACGAAATTCTACTGCGTCGATCGGGATTCCAGGGAGGAGTCCAGGGTCGGCCAAGCAGTGCTGCGCAACCTGTTCGCCTGAGGTGAGCCTGGTGAGGAGGTAAGATGCTTAATGTTGAGTTTGATGTACTGCTTAATGTTGAGCCTTTGCCACCTCCCGTGGTTGTGCATGTGTGTACTGCTATGTATTCTTTATTCATGAGCATGTGAATCCATGCCAGACCCCATGCTGGAGAAGGAACAAGTTACTTACCTGTAACTGTTGTTCTCCAGCATGGGTCTGGCATGGATTCACATGCGAACCCTCCCGCCTACCCCTCTGCGGCTCTTCACTTGGTCATACTGCCACTTCACGTGCTTCCAAATCTGAAGATGGCTGCCAGAGGCGGTGCTTAGGTAGAGGGCAGTCATTGGCTGTGGTCAGTATGACGCAGAGACCAGTGATTGGTTATTACTACGAAAGACAGATCAGAAACGAAACTGATACTGGTTTTTTCTTTACCGAGGATTCCCAGCCTGACGACGGGGAATATTCATGAGCATGTGAATCCATGCCAGACCCATGCTGGAGAACAACAGTTACAGGTAAGTAACTTGTTCCTTCTTTCCAGTATATTTCAGCTTTAGGGCAGGTCCACCACATGTGCTATAGGTCCCCTCTGTTGCCACATTGTCTCCAGCAGTTGGGGTGGGTAGGCTGGGTTCATTTTGTTTAGTCTGTGTGGAGTTAGGTACCATCTTGTGTGTAGTTTATATGAGATATGAGGTCTCTTTGATTGTGGTGCATTTGGATGCTTTCTGGGCCCTCTTCCAAATTCGTCCCCACTCCTCCTCCGTGATAGAGGTCCCCAGGTCTTTCTCCCAATTGTCTCTATATGAGATTTGGTCCTCGATTTGTGCGCTGTCTAGTAGCTTATATATTCTTGTTATTGCTTTGTGGAACTGGCCTTCGTGTAGGGTGAGTTCCAGCCCTATGAGTTTCAGTGATCGTATTTACTCTGAGGTAACCCTCACTCTTCCTCATTGCAGTATATTCTGTATGATTGGAATCCTCTATTTTACAGCGATACATAGAGGTGTGTGGTGAAAGGAAGGAGGGGACTGAAATGAAGATGGTGAATATTGCATTCTCCCAAGGTGATAGTCATTGGTCCCATGGAGAACTTCCCTAAGTATGAGATCGCCCACTAAGTACCACCCCCAGGGGGACAATCAGGTAGGAGACTCACCTCCCGAGCCCCACAGGAAGGGGCTTCCCCATGGAAGCAGTGACAACACCTTGGGATTCTTCACACACCCTCACCCCTCATGCAGCTGGTTTCTCCATCTGCTAAAGGAAATTGGGACATGAAATCAACATTAACCTCTTCCTTAACTTGGCGATGTTCAGCGCTAAAACAAAATGGTTGCAGATTCAGAATAATGCGCATGATATAGGGATTTGTGTGTTTTCTTAAACTAAGCCACGTGAATGGCAAGTGGTCTGTGATTAAAGTAAACTTTTTCCCAGTGAGAATATTTTAGATGTTCTACTGCCCACTTTATCGCCAGGGCCTCGAGCTCTATAGTTGCACAGCTTTGTTCCCTAGGAAATAATTTTCTACTAATGTATATCACTGGATGTTCTATTTCCTCATATGTTTGTGAGAGCACTGCTCCTAGGCCCACACTGAATGTGACTGGAGTACAAACTTTTTATTAAAGATGGGGACCTTAAGGACTGGTTCACTACATAGTATGGTTTTGAGGGTATCAAAACAGCTTTGTTCTTCTTTCTTCCATTTGATCTTCTGAGGTTCAGCATTTTTGAGCTTATTGGTCAAACAGGCCATTATGGATGACACATTGGGAATAAAGCATTGGTAGTATCCTACCAGTCCTAAGAAAGTCCTCTGATCTCGTTTGGTATTCAGCACAGGGTGTTACTTTCACAGCTCTAACTGTTTTTCTACCTGGGGATGGACTAGCCCGTTAATCACAAGAATAACAAATATTTCATAGCGGATTGGGCTAAATGGCACTTCTTTGGATTAGCGGTTAGTCCAGCTTGTTGTAGGGCTTTTGTGATTTTATACATGTGCGCCATATGCTCCTCCTAGGTTTTACTATGGATGATATTTAAATAGGCCCCACAGAAACCAGAATACGGTCTTTGTACATGATCCATTAGCCTCGAAGGTTGCTGGTGCATCATGAAATCCAAACCGAAGTACCTTAAACTGAAACAATCGTGCAGGGGTGGAGAATGCAGCATTTTCCTTGTTTTCAGAGATCAAAGGGACCTGCCAATAGACTTTGGTGAGATCATTCATGGAAATAAACAGGTGACTGTGCCCATTTGATCAATCCGGTCATCAATCCTGGGCATGGGATAGTTATGGAACTAGGACACAGCATTTATTTTTTGAAAATCAATGCAGAAACTCCATGATTGATCTGGTTTAGCTACCAAGACTATTGAGGAGGACCATGGGCTCTGAGCGGGCTCTATAATATTGTAATATTGGCTGCTAGAATCTTCTCCACTTCCTGGAGTATTCTTTCTTTTCTGGCTTCTGGGATCCTGTATGTTTGTTTTTTTTTTTTTACCACTTTTCAAAGGTGGGTACGGATGCAATGACCATGCCCTTAAACCTGCCTGGTTCTAAACTGAAAACATCTTGGAACTGGTTTAAGAGGTCTTGAATGTTATGCTGTTGGGCTAGAAGAAGGTCAGATGTATTACATTATTTTTCTCCTGTCAGGTTTTGGGATTTCGCAGTTCACTGCCTTTCAGTTCTTTGGTATTGCAGCCATAGCACAGACCTCAGGATGACTTCTGCTGACCTGGACACGATCACTGGTCTAGACTGCAGACCCTCACCAAATCTGGACCCTTGGGATGCTTTCGTCTTCGATTGGTGGCAGGAAACCTACCCGTGGACACTCATCTGCAGACAGCAACCCTCATCTTCTCCGGGATTGGAAAAGTGGATAGATGTCATGGCAGCAGTGACCCTTGAAGGATTCTTCAGTTATTTGGAACTGTCGCAGTTCTGGGTGTCAGGCAGCACTATGCCAGGGTAACCCCTTTTCGTGGGTGATACTCAGCAGCTTTGCTTCTAGCGGTCACAAATACTCTGCCGCACCCTCAACAACACAGATGGACTTCTTGACTTCAAGATGTCCAGGCACTCCTCTTCTGGACCCACAAAAATCCCTTCTCTATATGTCAGGTACACAGGAATGGCTTCCAGGACACTTCGGTGAAGAGCAGCAGTTTCACAATGTTCCCTCGTAGCTACAGCAGGAGGTTGTCAATCCAGGTCTTCTCTGTTTCAGTCCTTGAGTCAGCAAAGCAGCCTTGAAGAGTTGCAACCGCAGACTTCTTCCTCCATCTGGACCTAGGAAACAAGCTTAAGAGGACTTCTGCTTCAGCTTTCTATTTTCAGCTTCTGACAAAGTGAGTGTGAGGCCCCTTGTTATACAAAACACTCCCCATTCACTCAGGCGGAGGCAGGCTCAGCCAGTCAATCACACACAAGTGCATTTATGCAGGCAGCACCCAATTCGGCTCACAGGCAATCTGGCCATCCTTTCAGTGTACTACACTGCATTAATTCCAGTTTCAGTCAGGGCAGGTTTAGGCACTGTCACACAACCAAAACCAGACACCCACAACACAAAATGCATATTGACTACTCACTCAATGTATTCGCCCCCCCACCCCCCAAGGATGTACCCACAACAAGGAGTCCCGGGGAAGGCGCCAGCCTGTCTGGCAGAAGGAAGCCCCATACAGGGTGCTTCCACCCAACACTCATTCAGTGGAAGGGAACAGCGCCAGGGCTTCTTAGGACTTTGAGAAACAAGGGGAAAAGGCAAAGGAAACCAAGAGGCCACCAGTGGCCATCTTGCCTTTGTGTAGTAATCCATTGATTCCTATGGAAGGTAGAGCTCTCTCTTCGGCAGGTGCCTTCCTCTGGAATGGCCTCCCACCCCTCTAAGCCTTGATCTTGACCATCTTAAGTTCCAGAAGCTTCTCAAGACCCTGCTCTTCTCTACACTTGCTAATACCCCATCCCCACCCCCGTACCTGCTTCTGCGACTGGCGCCCTGGTCCCTCATGAACCGTACAGAGCAGCATGCCCCCCGTGACCAGTCCTTTCACTCACCCTCCCTTGCTAATGCCCCCACATGCCGCTGCAACTGGTGGCCTGCTCCCTCATCCTTACAGAGCACCAGGCCCTTCTTGACCAGTCTATACCAGTCACCCCCCGCCCCCAATCCAGCACTGCCTTTCTGGGTCCCCTCCCCTGACTAGCCTGGTGAGTTTAGCATCCTTCCTGCGTGTGGTCACCCCACCCCTGTCCTCGCACTTAGCCAGTGGTTCTCCCCTGGCCGCTGCCGCCTCCCCCAACCCCCTCCAGTACTTGCCTATCCCGTGGGCCCATCTTCCTCTTGCCCTCCTCCACGCCTTATGCCCCCTCCCCTGACCTTTCATTACCCTCTCCACCACATCCCCACCCACCCCTGCACTTTTTGTTACTGCACTTGCACAATCCGAATGTCACAAGGCCTAGTAGGACTATTATTGTTGTTTATCTCCCCTGTTCCCCTCCACACTTTTGTCTTGTGGTGCCTTGAACACACATTTTTGCTGTATAGTGCACCTTATAAACATTCAATAAATAAATGTCACGGTCTGGGTTCCCCAAAATGGAGGATACCCAGAGCCACTACCAAGTCATCATGTAGCTGCCACCAGCCCATACCCTCCTCTGTGGGCAACACACAGGTGCCCAAAAACATAAACTTGTGGTACAAGTGTGTACCCCTACCCATGGGTGCTGTAATGAATTCTACGCACACCTCACTAAACCCTTGCCTAAAGTCTCCTCCTAGGTGGCCAGGGAAAGGCAGACACTTCCTGATCCTGACCTTGGGGGTGGTGTTCTGCAGGAGGATCACCTAGAAGGAGAAGGGGCCCAGGGGAATGAGAGGACTCTGTGGGATGAGACTTTAGGCAAGGGTTTAGTGAGGTGTGCGTAGAATTCATTACAGCACCCATGGGTAGGGGTACACACTTGTACCACAAGTTTATGTTTTTGGGCACCTGTGTGTTGCCCACAGAGGAGGGTATGGGCTGGATGAGACGTGGTATGTATTCTCCTCTAGTGAGGCCATCTCACAGATGCCAAAGTATGTAATGGCTTGTTGTCATAACAATCTGTCTATTCCGCAAGAAATAAAATCCCTACTAAAACGCGGGAGACTCGAACTAGAAGCTACCCTAGCCCCCAAAAGTATAGTGAAAAGAAGTTCATGAATAATAATGGTTTGAATTACAAGAAACCTTATTCCTCTTTCCAATCACGTCTTATTATATTATGGGGAACAGAAATAAAGTTAAGAGTGAAGAAGAAAACAGAAAAACTGTCATTAGGGACTTCAAGTCCCATAATTCCCTAAGTACTGGGATTAAGAAGAGGGCTAAAGAGGAACAATGTTGGAGGAGTGGTCAAATCATTGTTGGAAATGACCCACACCTGAGGGACACAGAGAGGCTTAAAAGGCCTCTCGGTGCATGCATTGGGAAGAAAGCAGAGTGAGCAGTGCAGTCTGTGTGTATGGAACCGACGCAGAAACTGAAGGAGGGAGAAGACGCCAGGACCAGTGCTAAGTTGAAGACAGTAGCCGGTCCTGAGAGGGTCTGTGCCTCCAGTGGTTTTAAGTGCAGAGGTCATGCAGCGTTAAGCGTGCAAGAGGGAATCTACCCCTCTGAAGACCTGTTGTGCAGAGGCTGCTGTGAGAAACCTGAAGGTATTCTCCCGAGTAGACCTCAATAATCCCTTATTCAGATGCTCTCAGATCCCAACTCTGGTGGTGGACGAGCGAGGGAGGATCCCCTTGGTAGGAGAACCCAGGGTTACGCTCGGGGGAAATCTCCCAGGCGAGACGCAGCATTCTAGCACGATAGAACAAAAGGAGAATTAAGTCCTTGAGGCCTTCATAGGCGGTACCAATTCCACCTCCCTTCTGCACATTGAGTCTCCCTTACCGGAATCCAACCACCCTTAAACCTCTGGTAAACCTATTAAGAGCCCAAATCTCATTATAGTAGGAAACTACCTCTCAGAATCCTGTTTTTTCTGTTGCCTATCCGAATACTCCCGCTCATTCTTTTCCACGCCCATCCGTTTATCATTTCCCAAACTCCAGATCTGCATGGACAAAACACGACTGTTCCCACAATCCCCCCTGTCTATTTCATAAACCCTACCAAACACTAATCACCCCCCCATCCCTTTCTGACGCACACTTTCTTAGACCATGAAAGACAATGGACTAATAAGAAAGCGGTTTATCTGACGTGTCTCAACCCAAGGGTCAGGCAAAGTCAGGTGATTGACAAGAATCACACGCACCTGACGACCCTTTCCTTTCCCCGCAAGGATAAAAGGTGGCGCACAAGAGCACACTACGAGCAAGGCAGAACGCACGAGGAGACAGCTACACCAAACCAGCAGTACAAAGGGAGAAGAAAAGCAGTGAGACCTTGAAGGACTACGAAGGGGGATTTGCCCTTTTCAACTCAGAACCACGAAGCCTCCAGGGGTTTCCCGCATTGATAACGCATGCGTAGATGCAAGCTGGCTGCCGTGGTACTATCCTTGACTCCAGAGAACAAAGAAGCCAACAGGTTCAGCACAGCCGGTGAGTCGGAGGAAGCGTATCAAACCAAACTGTTAAGTCCAAAGTTGCGGGTAGCAACATTTTGAACGCAAGAAGAAAGGGCTTGTATATTTGAAATTTAAAAGAAGCCCCGTTGAGATCCAGGTGCAGAGGGGTCTGGCACCACGTGGGCGCTCATTTGAAAGGCTCAGACCAGGACCTGTTTTTGAAACTATAACAACCAGAAGGCCCTAGGCAAGGGTGGCGTGAGGCGTCGGTGTGGTCCTACAAGGGTCTAGTCAGATCCCTTGTACAATCGAAAAGTCTCTGACCCGTCACCAGAGGAAAGTTTAGGGAAGAGAACCCTGCTTTCCACTACGATTGTGAACTGTGATAATTGGCAAATGTGAACCCGACAGAGGGATGCTGAAAGAAAGCTAAAGGGAAAGAAACCCTGCTTTCTGATAAATCTGAGCAATACATGAACTGTGTTGAAGAAGGGCCGTAGTCAACCCGACGGAGGGAGGACTGGTTTTGCAAGAAAGGATTCAAGCCCGGCAGGGGGAGATCTCAGGGGGCGAAGATCAATCGCCCAAAGAACCTTTGTTTGTTTGCCATTTTTACGAAAAGGGGTGAAGAATAATACACCCCAGAACAGTTTATCAACGAAGTGAAGTGTCACCTTGTTGTTTAAGGCTCCTAAATACTACGAGAGATATTTGACAGGCCGTAGTGAACCCGAAGGAGGGAGGCCCATTTTTGTAAGGAAAGATCTGAGCCTGGCGGAGGGAGATCCTAGGGGCGAAGAGCAATCGCCCAAGGTGCAAGAACACAGAACTTTGTTGGTTACTTCTAATCAGCAAACCTTCTAAGGCAAGAGACTTTTGCTTGAAAGAGACTTGGCCTCTGAAGGTGTTTTGATATCATTGAACTGAACTGTGAACCTCGGGCTGTCGAGGCCCAGGAGTGTGCCATGCTCGAGAGTTCCACCTTGTCCCATGCTTCAAACGTGGGGAAGGGAGACCCAGCCATACCATCCTGACTATCATTTTGTGAACACTTCTTTCTCCAGCATTGGATCTTTCATGGATTCACATGCTGTGAATATTCCCCGTCGTCAGGCTGGGAAACTTGGGTCACTTTAACTTTTGGGTGCTTTAGACCCCACCAATAGAACGTATGGTATAAATAGCCCCGCCCCGCGGCTTCCCATCAGATTTCAACCGTCTCCAAACTGTTGGGATCATCTTGTGTTCTTCGTGTGTTTGCACGTGCGTTTTTTGGTATCGAGAGCTACAATGGCATTGGCTCAGAAGAAGTCTCTCTTTCGGCCTTGTGCTACCTGTGGTTTGAAGAAGGTGTACGAGGGCACACTCTTTTTTGTAACTAGTAGTAAGGATTGGCAATAGGTTTTTTATATAGACCCTTTTTATTTGACAAGACACCAATAGGACTGCCTTATTATTATTATTTGATGGTCGTAGCTTGCTTCCATCTTAGATTTAGGTTTAGATTAGGCGTTTATCTCACCCATTATAAAGTTCAATAAACACCCTTGAACTGGGATCACTTGTGTCTGTCTTTTCTGTGCCACCATGAGTTCCTTATACTGCGCAGTGGGAAGAGAAAGCGAGGGAATCTTTCCTTCCCAAAAGGCTGTCACCGGTGACTGCCGTGCATCAGACAGCCACCGGTAGCGAGGGGAGCTCCTTTTACGAGTGGCGCGGGCAGCAGCGGACCAGGAGAGGTTGTTTGCTGGGTCACGAGGAGCTGCAAAAGCATAAGACCTGCATACGACGAGAGGACCGGAAGCACACGACTTAGCCGGTGAGTTCACAAGCTGACAATGACCCTGGAGCGCTCCGAGACTGCTCGCATGTTTGAGGCAGGCGTTTACCACTCACGTGTGAGTTTGAATGCCCAGCAACCCGAGGGGGCAACCTGTGTAAAAACGAATCCATACAACTGTTACCCAAGCCAAGAGAATCCGAATTTGTAGCCATTGAAGTCCAACAGATATTGCCAAAGGGTTACAGGGGACTAATGAAAGGTTTTTAAAAATATATATATTTTATTATTTTCAAACACAATAACATACAGACATTGTGCAGCATTTCCAACGATACATCAAATCTTTGCCTGTTTTACACTTCCCCTACCCTCCCCCAGCCTATTCCACTTGCTCTGCTTACCTATGATATGTATTAATTTACTTGAACTTCCCACTGTATCTCTATCCCATCGATTACGTTATGTGTCTGAACTTCGGTATCGTCCCATGTAGGGGCAGTCGGATCCTGTATCATTTGTTTCCAGGCCATTAAATCCATGTTTTGCTTCTCTTGGCCATTACTGGATGCTTCCTGCCACACTGCATTTTCTGGTAGTGCCCATTTCTGGAGGTCTCTCAGCCACACGCCTATCACTGGGCCATCAAGAGCTTTCCACCCCATTGCTATCCTGCGCTTCGCTAGGATATAGGATATACGGTAGATCTCTCAATTTGCTCACATGTCTGACCTGCTTTGGTTTCGGGAAAATTCTTAACAAACCCACCTTGGGGGGGGGGGGGGGGGGGAGCTGAGTCTGACGTCAAACCAGCCTTAGTTAGGATCTGGACCACCCCCTCCCAATATTGGCGTATTTCCACACAGGCCCAGAACATATGCATCAGACCTGCGTTGATCTGGCCACATTTCGGACAGGCTTGTTCTTTTGAGTTACCAAATTTTGCAATCTTTCCCGTGGTTAAGTATATGCTCTGTGAGTAACATACAACTGGATTAACTGTAGTTTTGCGTTTCTGGACACTTGCTTGTGGTACCCCATAGTACTACTCCAAGCAGCGTCCGACAGCTGCTCTTGCAAATCTACTTCCCAACAATGTCGCATCTGTGTTAGTTTACTATCTGGACTCGCCGTCAGTATCTCATATAATATCGACACTGCATGTCCTCCATCAGAGATATAGAGTGTTTCGATCGTTTCATATTATACCCATTTTGCATCCGATCTCGACCACTCCAGTTTTAGTCTATGGAGAAGTGAATCATAGGTTATATGTTGTCCTTTCTGCATGCCTGTTTCCTAAACAACCTCACTGAAGGTCTTCGAGCATCCCTCTTTTAGTATATCCCCCAACATTGCTACCCCTCTGGTCTCCCAGTGTTTTCGGACACTCAGCCTAAATTGCTCATCTTCTGTTTTCAGCGTCACCAATGGGATCTGGGGTGACAATGTTACTTTACCCATCGTCATGCGTAGCTTCAGCAGACGGGGAGGCTTAGATCACGCGGTATTGTGGTCCACATTATCTCTTTTAAAAAGAATGGGATACATGCCTGTTGTAGTAGCCCCGTGTCTGGGGTTTGTTCATCTGACAGCCAATACGTGACAAACTGTAGTTGGCACGCCACAAAGTATCCTTCAAAGTCTGGCACCTTTATCCTTCCCTGCTTGTATGGTCTCTGTAATTTCTTCAACGACATCCTACAACTTGAGTTGTGCCATAGGAAGCTTCGGCAAATATGTTAAGTGTCTTAAAGAAGGGGAATATTAAATGGAACATCCGTAAAATAATGAAGCAGTCTCGGGAGTACTACCATTTTATTCAACAATGCAGCCTTCCCCATCAATAAAAGCGGCAGCTTAGCCCAAAATTTCCTGGAGTTCTCCATTTTATTTACTGCCTTTAACGTGTTCTGTGCATGTTCTATCTTGAGGTCTTGGAAAATGTCCACTCCGAGGTATCTGAATGTATCCATTTCCCATTTGATTGGTAACTTTGGTAATCCACACTCAGTCCTCCCCTGTATACTGCTAGGGGAACAAGCTTGACTTTGAGCATTTATTGTAATATCAGAAAGGTCTGCATAGCGCTCAAACACTTCTAATATATATATTCTAAATTGGTCTCTGGCTGTTGTAGGTAAAGGAGCATATCATCCGCATACAGGGAGGCATCAAGTGCATGCTGCCCAATATTCTTATGCCGGCCTCCTGGTATTCTTTCCGTAAATATACCGCCAGCGGTTCCAAGGCCAATATAAATAACACAGGAGACCAGGGGCAGCCTTGCCTCGTGCCCTTGCTCAAACTCCATTGCTCTGATAATAGTGTAGCCCAGCTTGACTCTTGCCATTGGGTTGCTGTATAATAGCTTTACCCATTTGATATAGGTGGGGGCCCATACCAAAACCTTTCAATACCGCCAGCAGCCACGGCCACCAAACCGAGTCAAATGCCTTGACCGCATCTAGCATGGTCACTGCCAGAAGATGGTAGCTGTCTTGGGTTTGATCTATAACATGGTGCAGACATCTTAGGTTACACATAATATTCCTATTTGGGACGTATCCTGATTGATCTGAATGTACGAGTTTATGAATTACTGGTTTTAGCCTGTTGGCCATCAGAGCTGTCAGAATCTTACTGTCGTGGTTTAGCAGCGAGAGTGGTCTGTAACAGCTGCAATCAGTATCTGGTTTGTTGGGCCTCAATAATGAACTATAATTGGTTCCCTTAATATCAGCGGCAAAACGCCTTTATCTAGTGCTTCATTTAGCATTGCCAACAATGAGGGCCTGATCTCTGCCATGAACTCTTTGTAGAACTCACTTGGCAGACCATCCGCTCCTGGATCCTTCCCTGACGGCAACCCTCTTATGGTGTGTTCCAACACTTCTTGGGTTATGGGGGCTTCCAGCCTGTCTGCCTCTTCTGCGTCTTACGGTGGAAGATCCATCAACGCTAAGGCTTCTTCTATTTCTGATTCCTGAGTTTCTGATGTCTCTTCGCATAGTGTCCTATAGAAATCATAAAAGCAATTATTTATTTCCTGTTGCGTCTCACAGATCTTCCCACTCTTGGCTGTGATTGCCCGAATTGCGTGCTGCACAATTTCATTCTTATATAACCAAGCTTACAAGTGTCCCCTTGCACTTGTCTTTCCACATATTTCCTATAACTCAGTTTGCTCAATCTGTCCCAATGTGCTAAGCACTCCTGCTGGAGGGCAACCGTTTCTTGGGCATTCCCACTGGGTAAATCTCTCTGACCGTCTATGGCTTCTAATTTTGACTCAGCCTTACGTAAATCATTCTCTATTGCGGCTTGGAACCTGTTCGCTTTAGCAATCGCTGTCCCACTGATCACTACTTTGAAAGCCTCCCATAACGTGCCCGCTGATTCTACACTTACGGTGTTATGCGTGAAATACTCCTACACCCCCCGTCCCACCCCCTCAACTGCTCGCTTCTGAGTCTCCTTATCGGGATACATGCTCTTGGGGAGGAGACATGCCACGTAGTCACCAATCGGGCATGATCTGACAGCACTCGAGCTTTATGTTCCACCTCCTTGAATTCACCCAGAGTGTCTTCTCCTGTAAAAATGTAGTCCAACCTAGTGTGCAAGTCCTGGGGCACTGTGTAATGTGAGTAACCTCAGACTTGAGGGTGAAGACACCCCCATACGTCTGAGTTTAAATGCTTCCAACAATGTGGACAGGGCTTTAGCAGAGGGGGCTGGTGCATACATTTGTCGTCTGATCTCTCCAGTGTAAGATTGAGTGTACAATTAAAGTCTCTGCCCCATATCAACATACCATCTATGTGTGGACTTATCAGTGGGTATAACTTGCGGAAATAAGCCGCGATGTCCTGGTTTGGTGCATACGCATTAAAAATACAAAATTCTCTGTGTTCAACCCGACCTCGTAATACGACCATCCTGCCCTTTGTCTCGAAAAAGGTTTCAAGCACCCTCAAAGTTACCATTGGTGCCACCCATACAACCACGCCCCTAGCATAAGCAGAGTATGACGAGCCCAGCGTCGTCCCTCGCCATTTTCTAGCAAGTGCACTTTGTTTTTCCTTTGTAAGGTGAGTTTCTTGCAAGAGCACAATGTCAATTTTCTGGCGTCTTAGATAAGTCATGATTTGATTATGCTTAATGTAACTATTGAGACCCCTAACATTCCAGTATATTATTCTAAGTTCCCCCATCGTACTTAACCCTTCTTCTATGCATCAGCGTTACCATGTTCAAATACAACATATACAGTGTGGATTCATAGGCTAACTCCCAACTAACTACCCCAACTCCCATCCCCGCCCCCCCCTCCCAACAATTGCCTAGCTCAATTCCTTGTGCTAAGGCCTCCCCACTTCTCGCAGTCGCTCCAGGGTCTTGTCCTGGTGCATAGGTGCATTAGGCGGATACAAAACTGTCAGTATCCGAATTAATAAATCCACTCTTGGGTGTTGGACGCTCCTACATGGCACGATCTTATGGAAGAGCCACATTGTTGACTCCTGTATTTCAGCAACTCTAGTTTTCCTGAAGCTTCATCTGGCGGGTCTTGCTGCCTCTATGTCAGGCTGAGATCCGGGTGTCTGCGGAAGCTGCTGAACCCCCGACAATCCACCCAAAATGTGGCACTCTGATCTGATAATATATATAACCGCTCAGTTTACCTCACTTCCAGGGGAAAGGGGGAAGGGACAAATTAACAAACACCAGGCTGGAAGCTATCAACTCGCTGGTTCTTCACCTGTAGTTAAAAACATAAACATGTAATACACCTCATTACTCAATGGGTTGCAATACTAACCTTAAAACTCTATATTCTTTACCAAAATAGTCAAAAAACCATACCTGGTACTTCTCTTCAGTATGCCCATAGAAGTGATAAGCAGACAAGACTTCCTTACTTGTTGACCAGAATCTTAAAGATCATTCAGCCTTCTCAGCAGGTCCATGAATGTAATATTTAACTTTGTAGTTCGTCTTCTCAACCTCAAAGATTCTTGAACAAAGTCTAAAGTTCTTTAAATAAGTTTAAGGAAGTTCTTTTAAGTTCTTGTATTTATTTTTAAATTTTCTTTTTAGAGTGTCTTTTACTCTGGAACGAATTTAAAACTTGCGATGAAATCTTCACGTGGAAAAAATCAGCACACGCGCTAAAAATCCAAACCGCGGGTAAAACGCATACGCGCTGAAAATCCAAACCGCGGGATAAAACACACGCGCTTTAATCCGAGACGCGGGAAATACGCACACTCGCTGAAAATCCAAACCGCGGGATAAAACACACGCGCTTTAATCCAAGTCGCGGGAAATACGCACACGCGCTGAAAATCCAAATAGCGGGTAAGACGCACACACGCTAAAGTCCAAGACGCGAGTTAAACACACTCCCGCTAAAGTCCAACCCACGAAAAAATACGCACACGCACAAAAACCAAATCGCGGGAAAAAAGCACACGTGCTTTTATTTTATCACGTGATACTTCTGAGAGCTCGCGCGGAAGCTCCACATAGATTTGTTCTTGCGCACGCGCAGATTCGAAACGCGTAATAAAATACACACGCGAACTCACGTAGCAAAACCCTCGCGTATATGAACAGTAAACGCGAGTCAAAAGTTCACGCTCGCGCTTCACTCTCATGCGCAGTCACACGCGCAGGCTCAAGGTAACGGAAAAAATCATGCTCTAGTTTGAATTGATACGTAGGAAAGAAAACAAACGTACGCGCTTCAGTTTTTAGATACAGGTTTGCGATTTCAATCCTTTTAAATTAATATAACCTTTTTACAAAGTTCATCAAAACAAGGAAAGTCACTTATCTTGTGATTGAATCTTGAAAACTTCTTTTCTCAGAAAATTGGAAATTTCTCACTCCTGTCATGTGTCTCCACCAAACTCCATACACAACTCCTGTTATGTTTTCAATTTGCCGCTCGACTGCTTGAAACTTGACACCCCAGAACAAGTTAAGCAGGAGCAGCATAGCACACGACCTCTCAGCTGGGCAAAGACGATGAAAGGCAGTTTAGAATGTTCACTGTCCTCTCTATAAACAATCTCCAGCCAATTAGAATTTAGCCTGAGAACCTCCATCTTGGCTTGGGGCATTTTCCATAGACTGCAATGAAGGTTAAGGGCAAAATTGGCTGTTTAAAAATATAACCCATAATAACTTCCCAAAACCTTTCTATACTAAATATGTGTCTCCCCTGACCCAATGTAAATGAGTATATGATACTGTATGTAAAAGAATATGTCACTCCAACCTGACAGTACCTGACAGTACTCCCCTCCTAACGCCCAGTCCCTGGGCCACTTTTCAATGGAAATTTTTTATGGAATCTTTCAACCCAACGAGGAGCATGCACATCACTTGCTTTCTCCCAAGTGCGCTCTTCGGGACCAAAACCCTCCCAATCAATGAGATACTGTAGCTTTCCTCTTACTCTTCTAGAGTCCAGAATTCTCTTAACCAGAAATTCTTCGGAAGCATCTTCCTCAATCACATCTGCTGAAGGAGTAGGTGTCAATCTAGTTCCTTTAACCACAGGTTTGAATAAACTAACATGAAAAGTTGGATGAGTTTTCATATGTCTGGGTAATCTAAGACGAACAGCCACAGGATTAATCACCTTTTCGACAACAAACGGTCCTACGAAACGAGGACAAAACTTATTTCTTCCTTTAATTCTAAAAAACTTGGTTGATAACCACACCAAATCTCCCTCACTATATTGAGGACTAATCTTTCTTTTAAGGTCAGCAAACCCTTTGTATTTTTGTTTACTCTCCACCAACACCCCTTTTGCCTTTTCCAAGTTTCTATTCATGACTTCTAGTCTCTTTTCTACTTCTGGGTTCCCTGAATCATTATTGATCTCAATACTAAGAAAACGAGGATGAAAACCTCGTCCCAAATAAAACGGAGACACAGAGGTGGCATCCTTACTACAGTTGTTATATGCGAATTCTGCAACCCACAACAAATCTACCCACTCTTCACCTGTCTGCAGATAACACCTCAAATATTTTTCCAACTCCTGATTTATCCTTTCTACCTGCCCATTGGTTTCGGGATGGTAACCTGATGATAGACATACCTCAACTCCCAATCTTTTACAAAAGGCTCTCCAAAACTTAGAAATAAATTGAGACCCTCTATCTGAGATGACCTGACTGGGAATTCCATGTAATCTTACCACTTCTTGCAAGAAACTGTGAGCTAAACTATCAGCGGTAACCTCTCCCTTCATTGGAATGAAATGTGCTTCTTTAGTGAGTAAATCGACTACTACCAATACCGATGTACACCCTTTATCTTGTGGAAGATCTGTGATGAAATCTAAGGACACTGAGTACCAAGGCCGCGGTGGAACTGGTAACGGCTCCAATAACCCAGAAGGCTTTCCGATGAGATTCTTAGATCTAGCACAAACTTAACAGGTCTTAACAAAATTAAAGGTATCTTGTCGAATTTTTTCCCACCAAAAATGTCTTCTGACCAACTCAAGAGTCTTCCGATACCCTGGATGTCCTGCCAAAACTGATTCGTGACACTCCAACATTTTTTCTCTAAGTTCAATTGATGGTAAATAGAGTCTGTCATCTAGATAAGGTAAACCATCTTTAATTTTGCGAGCTGGATCCAAACGAACCCAATCTTCAAGTTGTGTCTCAGAAATGGATTCCTGTACTTTCTTGAAGATTTTGTTCTCCTTTTCAATCCCAGCAAGAACAAAACGTTCTGGAGCGATCAATGGAAGTGGCTCACAGACCAATTTAACCTCACTTTCTGGAAACTGCCGTGACAGAGCATCTGCTTTTTTATTTTGATTACCTGGCTTAAAAGTAACTTTAAAGTCATAATCCGCAAAAAATAAGGACCACCTAAGTTGTCGAGGTGTCAGAGTTTTTGCTGTCTTCAAAAAAAGTAAATTTCGGTGGTCAGTTAATACTGTCACAGTGTGACGTGCTCCTTTTAAAAAATGTTGCCATTCTTCAAATGCTGCTTTGATAGCAAGAAGCTCTCGGTCTGAAATGGTGTAATTTTCTTCCGCAGGTGAAAATCTCTTAGAAAAGTAGGCCACTGGATGCAATTGTCCTGTAACATTATGCCTCTGAGACAACACTGCTCCCATTGCCACATTGGAAGCATCAGCCTCTACAAAAAATGGTTTGGAAGTATCAGGATGAATCAAGATAGGAGAGGTAATGAATTTCTCCTTCAAAATTTGAAAAGCCTCATCAGCCTTAGCTTCCCAAACAAATGGAACTCCTTTTTTTAAAAGTCGAGTAATTGGAGCTACTAAACTGGAGAAGCCTTCAATGAATTTAAGGTAAAAATTGGCAAATCCCAAAAAGCTCTGGATCTCCTTCACCTTAGTTGGAGTAGGCCAATCACGAACCGCTTCCACCTTTTTTGGATTCATTTCCAGGCCACAAGGAGTGATCACAAATCCTAAAAATTCTACCGAATCCGTATGGAACTGACTCTTCTCCAATTTAGCGTAAAGATTATTCTCTCTCAATTTTCTTAAGACCTGTCGAAGGTGAATTTTGTGTTTCTCCAAATGCTGGGAAAAAATCAAAATGTCGTCAATATAAACGATAACAAAAACATCAAGAAATTCCCAAAGAACCTCATCGATAAAAAATTGAAAAGCCGCTGGGGCATTGCAAAGACCGAAAGGCATCACTTGTTACTCATACAGGCCAAATCTGGTCTTAAATGCGGTCTTCCACTCATCCCCCTCTTGGACCCTTACAAGATGATAAGCTCCACGTAAATCCAACTTAGAAAATATGGTAGCATCTTGGATTTGATTTAACATTTCTGAAATGAGAGGGAGAGGATACCGATTTTTCACTGTCATTCAATTTACCGCCCTGTAATCTATACAAGTTCTGAGAGAACCATCAGCTTTTGGCACAAAGAACAATGGTGAGGCTGCCGGCGATTGAGAGTGCCGAATAAATCCCTTAGCCACATTTTCCTTTAAATATTCTTTCAAATAATCATTCTCTTTTTCTGTCAAGGCATAAACCCTACTGCTAGGTAAAATAGCTCCAGGCTCCAACTCTATCTTGCAATCAAAAGGTCTATGAGGAGGCAACTCTCCAGCTTCCTTTTCATCAAATACGTCCCAAAAATCCTGATAACAAGTAGGAAGTTCACCCACAACTGCTCCAATGTCAAAACCTATTGCCCCTCTTTCTGCAAGCGAAAATGAAACGGAATTCACAACTTTTTCTTTCTCTTCAAGAGATTTTCCTGAAAAACAATGTTCCAGACAATAGGTTGATTCTAAGGATACAATTCTTGCACTCCAATCAATTCTTGGATTATGAAGAGTAAGCCAGGGCATACCCAAAATAATTTTCAAGATTGGCGCATCAATTAACTCAAAAGAGATATTTTCTTTATGACCTCCAGTCATCTCCATCTCAAGTAACTCTGTATTATGAGTGATTGGACCTGAAGAAAGAGATGTCCCATCAACTGCCCTGACCTGCTCCACTTCTTTCTTTGCAACAAAAGGAACACCTAGAGTTTTTGCCAATCCCCTATCCATGAAATTACCCATAGCTCCTGAATCAATAATTATTGGCCCAGAACCTAAAATTACTTTTTCAAACATCAAGGATACATTCACAGTTATGTGAGGAACCGCTGTCTGCATTGTGTTAGCCACTTGTTGTACTCTGCCTGAAGATTTGGAGATCTTCTTGGGGGTAAAAGGACAGTTTTCAAGAAAATGGCCACTCCTACCACAGTATAAACACAAATTATTCTCCCTTCTTCTTGCCTTCTCTTCCTTGGACAACGGACCTCTCACCCGACTCTGCTGGTCAATTATCTTTGACTGCACTTCTCTGTTCACCACCTCAACTTTAGGCCTCTCCATTCTTCCTGGAAACCTAACCTCACTGAGAACGTCTACGCTCTAAACGTCTTTCTGTTGAACGAAAATCCAACTGAACTACCAAATCAATTAAGGCATCTAAAGTATTTGGTCGCTCCAAAACTCCAGCCAGAGCATCTTTTAACTCATCCTTTAAGCCCCTATAAAATAAGGAAGCCCTCTTCTCCTCTGGCCATCTACTTTCTAAAATTAAAGTTCTAAATTGAGTGATATAAGAAATCAACTCCTTTCCTCCCTGGCGCAGTTCCAGTAATTCTCCATCAACCTCTAAAGATAACTGTCTCTTATCAAACATTTTCTTAAATTCGGTCTGGAAAAGGGAAGAATTATTCAAAGCCAAACTCTTTTGACTCACCAAAAGACTTCCCCACGCAGAAGCTTCTCCAGATAAATATGATAAGGTGAATGTTACCTTTGAAGCATCTGTGGAAAACAACTCTGGACGACTTAAAAAATGCAATTCACACTGAGTCTGAAAAATTTGAAACATTCGGGAGCGGCCAAAGGAACAGGCATAACTAAAGTTCCTAAACCTCCCACTGCCCCTCTGGGAACTCTACATTCTTGTTCTTCTCCTACTCTCACCAACTCAGGTGGGTTTCCTGCACCTTCCGAAACTTCAACTTCTCTTTCTTGTATTTGAGTTACCTTTAAATTTAACTCATCCATTCTTTGACAAAGACTTGAATATTCCTGATGAGCCACCCGTAACTCTTCTCTCATTTCCCTAACCATTACTCCCAATGCCTCCATGACTGTCTCGTCGGGGTTCATAACAGCTTGGGCAGACACTTTTTTTATTGGCCTTTCATTCTGTCAGGCTGAGATCCTAGTGTCTGCGGAAGCTGCTGAACCCCCGACAATCCACCCAAAATGTGGCACTCTGAGCTGATAATATATATAACCGCTCAGTTTACCTCACTTCCCGGGGAAAGGGGGAAGGGACAAATTAACAAACACCAGGCTGGAAGCTATCAACTCGCTGGTTCTTCACCTGTAGTTAAAAACATAAACATGTAATACACCTCATTACTCAATGGGTTGCTATACTAACCTTAAAACTCTATGGGCCTCATTACGACCCTGGCGGAAATCGTGGTGCAATATGCACCATGGAGCACGGCGGAAAGCTGCCGATAGCGCCATGGGGGTTGGCGGATTTACCGCCCCATTCCGACCTTGGCGGGGCGGTAAATCCCCATTCCCCATTTTACCCTTCCCCATTCCCATTTTTGCCCCATAGGGTATAATGGGAGTGGGGAAGGCGTTAATTACGCCACCGTAAAATACGGTGGCATAATTAACAACAAGGTCCCGTAGCGCCATGGATTTCTCCGCCCGGAAAAACCAGGCGGAAAACGCTCCATGGCGCTACGGGAACTCGTAGTAGGGCGGACGGGTCCGCCGCGAATACCGCTGGCGTAAACCCACTCCGCCAGGGTCGTAATGAGGCCCTATATCCTTTACCAAAATAGTCAAAAAACCATACCTGGTACTTCTCTTCAGTATGCCCAGTATGCCCAGAGAAGTGATAAGCAGACAAGACTTCCTTACTTGTTGACCAGAATCTTAAAGATCATTCAGCCTTCTCAGCAGGTCCATGAATGTAATATTTAACTTTGTAGTTCGTCTTCTCAACCTCAAGATTCTTGAACAAAGTCTAAAGTTCTTTAAATAAGTTTAAGGAAGTTCTTTTAAGTTCTTGTATTTATTTTTAAATTTTCTTTTTAGAGTGTCTTTTACTCTGGAACGAATTTAAAACTTGCGATGAAATCTTCACGTGGAAAAATCCAGCACACGCGCTAAAAATCCAAACCGCAGGTAAAACGCATATGCGCTGAAAATCCAAACCGCGGGATAAAACACACGCGCTTTAATCCAAGACGCGGGAAATACGCACACTCGCTGAAAATCCAAACCGCGGGATAAAACACACGCGCTTTAATCCAAGTCGCGGGAAATACGCACACTCGCTGAAAATCCAAACCGCGGGATAAAACACACGCGCTTTAATCCAAGTCGCGAGAAATACGCACACGCGCTGAAAATCCAAACCGCGGGAAAAAACACACGCGCTTTACTCCAAGTCGCGGGAAATACGCACACGCGCTGAAAATCCAAATAGCGGGTAAGACGCACACGCGCTAAAGTCCAAGACGCGAAAAAATACGCACATGCGCAAAAACCAAATTGCGGGAAAAAAGCACACGCGCTTTTATTTTATCACGTGACACTTCTGAGAGTTTGTGCGGAAGCTCCACATAGATTTGTTCTTGCGCACGTGCAGATTCGAAACGCGTAATAAAATACACACGCAAACTCACGTAGCAAAACCCTTGCTTATATGAACAGTAAACGCGAGTCAAAAGTTCACGCTCGCGCTTCACTCTCACGCGCAGAGTCACACGCGCAGGCTCAAGGTAACGGAAAAAATCATGCGCTAGTTTGAATTGATACGTAGGAAAGAAAACAAACGTACGCGCTTCAGTTTTTAGATACAGGTTTGCGATTTCAATCCTTTTAAATTAATATAACCTTTTTACAAAGTTCATCAAAACAAGGAAAGTCACTTATCTTGTGATTGAATCTTGAAAACTTCTTTTCTCAGAAAATTGGAAATTTCTCACTCCTGTCCTGTGTCTCCACCAAACTCCATACACGACTCCTGTTATATTTTCAAAGATGCCGCTCGACTGCTTGAAACTTGACACCCCAGAACAAGTTAAGCAGGAGCAGCATAGCACACGACCTCTCAGCTGGGCAAAGACGATGAAAGACAGTTTAGAATGTTCACTGTCCTCTCTATAAACAATCTCCAGCCAATTAGAATTTAGCCTGAGAACCTCCATCTTGGCTTGGGGCATTTTCCATAGACTGCAATGAAGGTTAAGGGCAAAATTGGCTGTTTAAAAATATAACCCATAATAACTTCCCAAAACCTTTTTATACTAAATGTGTCTCCCCTGACCCAATGTAAATGAGTATATGATACTGTATGTAAAAGAATGTGTCACTCCAACCTGACAGTACCTGACACTCTATCATGTATATAAAGGCCCTGCCTCCACTCTGCTTCACTCGGACCAGCTCCTGTTCCAGTTGGAAAATTCTGCACGTCGATCCATTCACTCACGTCTTCCGGATTATCAAACAAAAGTGCACAACCTTTGTGAATCACTTTCAGTCTAGCTGAATATAACATGTACTTTAGCTTATGATATGATAGGTCACTTAAACGCGCTTAATACCCAGAGGTTTCTAAGCACGGACCCGGGGATCGAACTTTGGTGCTCTGTGTCGTCTTGTTTCCAAGGCAAGCGCGTTGCCCCTGGACTATCCTCCTGAGACAAAGCCACATGTAGCCTTTTTTTCACCGATATATAGTTCATCCGCTGCTTCTGCACATGTGTATAGTCTGGGTATGCCGTTATTCTGGCAGACGCTCGTTGAATCGGCCCTCCTTTGCGGAAGTATTTGACGATCTTTTCCCTAGCTCTGTAATTCAATATCCAAGCTATTATCGGCCCTGGCGGGACTCCTGGTGCTGGTTTCCTCGTCAGTGACCTGTGCGCTCTTTCGACCGTGAAGCCTCGAGTGAGGGCATCTGGACAACCCTCTGGCTGCAGCAGGGTCTCTATATTGCTGGTTGGGTCCATTCCTTCTTGCCCTTCCGGGAGTCCAATAATTCTCAAATTATTGCATCTTCCTCTGCCCTCTGCATCCTCGGCCCTGTCTTCCAGGTTACGCACCTGTTGTTGCAATACTCTGACTTCTTCTGAGGTATTCTTTAGGCCACTTGTATTCTGTCACTGACTTTTCAAGAGTTCCTGTGCGTTCTGCTAACGCCCTAACATCTTGTCGTAACAAGTTCCATCTATACTGATGGCATCTATTGTGGCTTCGAGAGACTCTTCAGTGATCCTATGGCTGCCAGGACCTGTTGATTTCCATTGTCGGCCGTCTGTTCCTTTTGGGGTGATAAAGTTGCCTGGGTGGGGCTTCCCAGTGGATGCACAGGTTTAGTGCATGCTTCCAAAGTTAGCTGCTTCCCTTTGCCTTTTTGCGTTTTAGACGAATGACCATTGCTGTCTCTTCCTGTGACGCCCCCCCCCCCCCCTGCCAATGGTTGCGTCTACAGTTCATGTCAATGTCTGTGCTTATCGATACGTTCTTATCAACGGATATTGCTTTTGTCCTGATGATTGCTTCCTGCAGTGTGCTGGCATCTATAGTGGGTATGGTTACCGCTTCCCGTGCTGGTGCAAATTTGTGTCTAGCCCCTAGTCTGTGCTTGTCTTTGTTGAAGGGGCCTGGATTTTACTAAGCGGGATCGCACTGTATTGCTTCATCTTGTTGTAGCTTAGCAGGCAGCTAACTGGATATTGCTCTTCACTGGGGGTTTGCTGCAGGCTTCCTGCAGTTCAGTCCTCTGCTGATGGGCCTAACGCTTGATTCCTCTAGCAGTCCTATGGTCCTGCACCTGGCTCCTGCAGATGTGTAGTATACCTGCTTCTGGCCCCAAGATTGCTCTAGTTTTTATTTGGTGTTTCTGGCCGCTACCACAGCCCTCACGCACGTCTTTTGCTGCTTGTATCAGCTGGTCATGTGGTCACTTGTCTCATGTGGTCGCTTGTCTGCATGTGCTGGACAGCTCAGGCTGGGTTAAGTTTTAGGGCGTTTGGCCCGCTTCCTCTGTTACTCAGTCACTTGTTTGTCTCCTGAATCTGCACCTTCATGCACCTGATCTGGATTCAGCCCTCTGTTTGGCCCGGGCCATTGATAATGTACTCGGCGACCAGTGTAATTCTGAGGATATGATAGGTTATTTATAACGCGCTTAATACCCAGAGGTTTCTAAGCGCGGACCCGGGGATCGAACCTCTGTTGCTCCGTATCGTCTTGCTTCCAAGGTGAGCACGTTGCCACTGAGCTATCCTCCCGTTATGGTGTTTATTATTGTTTTAGCCCATCCTTGTGAGCTTCATCATGCTTATTCGCTAATAGTTTTTTTACTATCTTTGCTAGCGCACCTTCCACTTTACATTGTGGCCGTGGAGTCCTAGGTGTCGCGCCCGGTGCGCACGTATCATCTTGGGTAAATCCTCCTGGCCTGTGTCCTCCACGGGCCTCTTCACCCTCTGTTGTTTATTGTCCTGGCCTCCACTTAGACCTCTTCACCCTCTTGTTTTTTATTATGGTCTCCCCTGTGGTCCACCTCACGTTGCAGCGAAGGCTAACCTGCTGTTCCGTTAGTCCTCCCGTGCTTTTAACGCCTTGCTCCCTCTGTGGTCCGCTTCTTCGTGATTGTCAGGGCCTGCTCCCCCTCCGGTCTGCTTACACAAAATAGCTGAGGTCCGCTTCCACCGCAGTTAGGAATATTGATCTGATTGTGCACGCTCCCGCAGAACAGTACAATGTTGCAGTGGGGAGGGGGTCCGGCTCCTCCTCAAGCTCTTGCCAGTAATACCCTTTGCCGGCCCCCTGCCCGCTTCCCGTGCTCCTTACCGTGGGCCTTCCTCAGCCTGTCCCACGGCAGTCCACCAGTCGGCTGAGGGCAGCAGCTGCATCTCGACAGCAGAGCCGTCGGCCTGGGCCTATCTCTGGGGGGCGGTTCACCTCATAACGGCAAGGGCATCCGTCCTCGCTAATTTCCTTCACAGGCCGCCGTAGTCGCCACCCTCTTCGCGGCTCACGGCCGCTCTGATGGCATTTGTTGCGCGCACCGATGTGTGTTTATTTTGTTGTAGCTTCACCACAGGGCTTGCCTGTTACACCCACAACAGGGTGGGTTTCTACACCGCAATCATCCCCTCCTCCCTAACTCAAGAGTTATCATCAATCCGTGCACGGCTAGATAACGGATCGCCTGTGTCGATTCTCCAGCCGTGACTCTTTCTGTTTCTGGTCTCTTATCATTCAGTATTATGCGCACTGGGCTACATATCTGCTGGGCAATCTCGGATTCTCGGCGTCCCTCTCTGACACTGCATCTCGTCCCGGCTTCACTGCTCTCCCAGTCCTTAGTTCTCAGGACGCCGCCATCTTGCGTCTCTGACGGCCGTCCGGAACGAAAACTTTGGTCATCTTGTTCTTTGCAACAGTAGCCCCCTCAATGTTACATATAGCCCCTGGCCATGCACTGCATTCTCACAACAACCTTATTATCCCGGCAGGCGTCCGCAGCCAGTGTAGTCTCTGTAATTTACAGGATCAATGCCGAATCAGCAGGAGCAACTAAGAATGCGACATATAGCATGGCTGCTTGGCCACACCCTCCTCCTTTGGGGGGGGACTAATGAAAGGTTCAAGGGTTGTGAAACTCGTTATTCATGCTTTGTGAAATGTATAACAACTGCTGGTATAAACACACATTGCCAAAACCAAGCAAGAAGTAGACTAAGACTTTATCCTTGTCAGTGTTTGGTTACTTATGCAGTGGGGAAAAAAGAGTAGCAAGAAGGGCTGCCCTTCTGGAAAAGGTTATTCAGAAGGAGAGGAGCATAATTTGCAGAGGCACCAAAGTGAATCTTGTTCACCATGAAGTATTGCTTAAACTTTAATGCCACAGAACAATGAACTTTATGAAGCTGTTGAAAAGCTGTTGGAAGTTATTTCTAACCACAGAATGATTGATGGGCAGGGATATTTACCCGGATGGCAAACTGTTACATACCTGGCATGGGAGTAAATCGGGTAGAAATTGTTGAAGTACTACAAAGCGGTGTTGACAAAGACAAGATATGTTATCTGTGGTGCTGAAGGAAGAACTGTATAACACTGTTGTTGAAGAGTTGCATTTCTTCTGAAATACTCAATTTTTAAATAATCCTGACAAAGAAACGTATTGTTGCTTTTGACGAACTAAGGAAAGGTTCTTTATGTGAAGAAAATACTCCTCAATCTTACTCGAGGAAGAACCTTCTGTGTTCTTTGTTGAATCACTGAAGTGTTGGAGCTTTGCTGCAAATCAGGTGTTATTTGTTTTGAAACCGTGGAGCAGAATCCTGCAGAAATCCTGCAAAGGGAAATTCACCCAGATTATAAGAAGACTGCGGTCATAGTCCAAATCCAATTGGTATACTAATTTCGTTCCTTTTAAACTGTCATATGTTACCTTATTGATTATTGTATGTATTAGTGTGAGAAACAGATCGTTTGTTATAGTGTTTCCTTTAGTCTATTTTAGGCAAAGAACTCCTCATCAGGGTAGGATAGTGAGGCATTTATCCAACCTTTATATTTAATAAAACGGTGAATGTTGAAAACACTTTACAAAGTTGTCTGCCTCACATTTCCGATCCCTCACAGTGCCCTAAGGATATCCCATGGGTACTGTTCACCAAAAGGTAATCATGAAGAGCTGCACTGCCAGGGGTCCAAACTGGACTCCTGTGCAGAATGCCACACAGAAGACACCAGCATAGAAGTGGTAGGACAAGGACGAGGAGTCCCTGTCCCCTCCAAAAGCAGTTTCAGCATCACATCGCCCCTTCCTCAGTTAACATGCCGACCATCAGTACTGAAGAAGACTCTACAGGATCTTCTTTCCATTCTTTTAAGATGTTAATATGGTAGAACTAGGACTTGAGCCTCCTATCCTGCTGGGACACTTTATAATTAGAGGGGCCAGTCTGTTCTAAGTCCTCGTACGGACCATTGCACCGGGACAACATTTTGTTTTCTGATGTAGGGAGCAATGCCAGGACTTTCTGTCCAATGGAGAAAGAGCAAGTAGCCGTTTTCGGTCATACAAGCCCTTTTGATATTCTTGAGTGTTGGTTAAGTGGGAATGGACTAGGTCTCGAACAATTCTTATATGCTTTTATTTTCTGGGCTGTCTGGGATAAAGGTAATTCAGCTTCTTCCCTCTATTCCCATGTCTCTTAGCATATCCAATACATCCCTTGGTTTGTGCCCATATAGAAGTTCAAATGTTAATAACCTATGGATGCCTGCGGACCTTTTCTTACAGAAAAGGGAGCCTATTCGATCATTATATCCCAGTGTCATCCGTCAGTTTCTAAAAGCTTTCTAAGGTCAATTTTGAGGGTCTTATAAAAACGCTCAATGAGTCAGTCTGCCTGGGGATGGGGATGATAAACTGACGTGCAGAGTGTCTTAATTTGAAGGATCTCCTTAACCTCAGCCATTAGTTTGCTCATGAAATGAATTCCTTGATCTGGAATCTCTCTAGGCAAACCTACGCGGACACGAATGGAATGAGATGTTTGAGGATTTGCTCGATTGAAGTATTCTGCATTGGGAAGGCTTAGAGGTAGTGGGCTGCATAGTCTAAAATTACTAAGATGTATTTATTTCAGAGCTGGAGCGGTTCCAGAGGACCTACAATATATGGAGAAAGGTAGATCTTTATTTTCCTACGTCCCGTCCCCTTTTCTCAATACTTATGGGGACATCTCTCCGTCCTGTGGGACGGGACCGGAGCACTTTTGTAAAAAAGCATCCAAAAAAATGTTTTCAAAAATGTGTCCTTCCTCTTTCTGCGCGGGGCCCGGCACGCGGCCGTAACCCTGTCCACCTTGGCTCCGCCCCACGCACCGCCCATCTGTCCTTTTCTCTGCTCGTTCGGGACTGGATGCACTTGCATCCTCAGAAGATTTTCTTCCCTTTTTTCCCTCTCTGGCTCTCGCTAGCGATCGTGTACTAGTCTGTCTGTCGTTCAAACTAGACTTTCCAGATTGTTCATCGTGTCACCGTCGTTTCGCGAGGGCGTATCCCCATCCTCTTTGTTTAGAGTGTTTGGGTCCGGATCACCGTTGGGACTCATGTTTTTACTGCGACTCCCTTTCGGTCCGGGCACTTCAATGTCGGTTGGAGCGGTGGGAGGGGGTGTTCCGACGAACTCCTCCTTCACATTTTCAGGCGTTCATCGATGAGAAGAAAAAACGCCTGGTAAGTTCTTTACTTTTCAGAGCACCCCGGCCGGGGGATACCTTCCCAGGTTCCTATCGGACCGGGACAGGCGTTGATCGCTCTGTCACCGGGGCTCGTCCTGAGGTGCCCGTTGGGCCTAATAATTGTACCAGAGTTTTCTCCGAGGGTCTCCGTAAGGGGCCTGTGGATACCGGAGTACGCTCCGAGGCCCCCCTGTGGGGGCTGTTTGTAGACCTAGTTCTACTGAATCGTGGGATACCGGAGCTCGCTCCGAGGCCTCTCTTGTCGGCTTCCCTCAAAAATAAGACCGGGGTACGCCCCGAGGCCTTGGTGGGGCTTGCTGTTACCGAACGGATGTTTGAGGCCCGCGCGGAAAAGGCTGTCACCGGACGTGGGTCCGAGGTCCCTCTTTCAGAGTCTAAAGTTAACAACATTTCTGAGAGGCCTGACAAGGCCTTACCGGTGAAGGCTGTTTCTCACCGTTCCCACTCTTGGGGAGATACCAGATCTGTTTAGGGGACAAAGGAGGAAAGATATTATTTTACCGGCAGTGCCGAGGTCCTTCCTGGGATGGCTGATTTGGCGGTTGGCATGTCGCAGAAACATTCCAGGCCTCATAGTACCGGCTCTGCCGAGGTTCCTTATGTTGAGGCTAAAGTAAAGACCCCTGATCCATCGACGGGGACCCCTGCCTCACTTCCTCACGTGCCGCAGTTCCCCTCAGGCGATGACAAAATTGTGCCCGTTCCCGCCACGACCGTGGTGGCCATTTTAGGTGCTACCCCTACAACTACGCCATCGGCCTCAGGTGTAGGGCTTGGTTCCTGGAGTCCCTTGTGCGCATCCTTATCGGCCAGTTTACGATTGGAACGCCCGGATGCCTCTTCCGCACAAAGTTTCGTTGCCTGCGTGGTCAGCACCTTTGATTTATGTGGATACGTCGGTGGAGGGGCCTGTGTGGCACCCTTCCCCGTTACGTCCCTGGAATTGTCCACCTCGTGAGAAGTCTCCTCAGATCCCGAGGCAGTCCCCCGAGGAGGCTTTTTTTGGTACATTTCAAACATTAATGCGTACCGACCCCATGAGGGAATATTTCAAAGGGCTTTTCAGGGAGCTATGTCCTCCTGCGCCTCCGGCTCCACCCGTTCCTCCGGCGCCTCTCTTGCCTACGGTGCCTCCCCCGACCCTTCCGCCTTTGCCCCCGTTGTCCCCTGTGGACAAGGCAGCGCCTGACACGGTTCAGCAGGATCCTGACCTGTAGGATGAAGCGCAGGGTGATCAGGACAACAAGGACCTGCCCCGCTATATTAGAGATTTTCATGACCAGGTACTGGTCATGATGTGCTTCTTAGATGTTCCAGTGCCCGAGGCAACCGCCCCGCAAGAGGGCGTGCTTTCTGGGGCGTTCACCCTGTCTTCTTTGGAGCGCACCGGCCTGTTCTTGCAGAAGGACGTTCTGGCCGAGATCCGCAGGGTCTGAGAAAAGCTACACTCTAGACTTTTTGTCAATAAGAAAATTGACGCGAGATACAGGCTGCATTCTTCGGAAGAGGTGGCCCTGTCGTCTTGTCCGCCCCCTTCCTCCACAGTGGTGGCCGCGGCCACTTTGCAATCCAGGCCTGCAGCATCCTCTTCCACGACGGCTACTCAGGTTCTGGGAAAGGAGGACAAGCTCCTTGACTTCCTTGGGGGGGAAAATCTTTGCCAACTCGGCCTTGCAGCTCAGGCAGGCCAACGCCGAACTGGTGTTAGCGGGGGCTAATATGCAGATGTGGAAAGGTCTGTCGGAGTTTGAGGAGTTCATCCCAGTTGAGAAGCTGGAAGACTTTAAAGGGGGTCTATCCGACGACAGGGTCTTGGCCCAGGATCTCCTGGAGGCTGCGGCTCATCACATAGACACCTCGGCTCGGGGCCTTATGCTGGGGTTTGATACCTCACGGCAGGGGTGGTTGCATGCAACTAAATTCTCAAAAGAAGTGCAGGACAAGGTGTTGGATCTTCCGTTTGATGGGAAGGAGCTCTTTCATTCTACAACAGATGTAGAGCTCGCCAAGATGAAGGATAGCACTGAGACAGCTAAGTCCTTGTCAGTCCTTGTTAAGACTCCTTTCAAAACCCAGAGACCGTTGTTGCAAAGTCGACCTTCCTCTGGCTTTAGGTGCTTCCTCGACAGAAAATCTCGCAGAGTGGATACCCCTGCGGGGAACAACCGATGTAGGCAACAACGGACGTGGTTTTTCTCCCGCTCTTCAGCGTCCTCCTCAGGTGGCAACGCCACCGATAAACCTACTAAATGAGGGTTTTCCGCGCTCGCACAAGACCCTGGTGGGAGGACGCATTGCGTCTCATTGGGAGGCGTGGCAGACAATCACAGAAGACAGATGGGTCTTGTCAGTCGCCCAGGCGGGCTTCCGCTTACCCTTAACCCCTACCCCACCCCTCAACCCTCCTTTTCAGCTGTCGGGCTCGCCCTCCCTCAAAGCCAAAGTTCAGCAACTTCTGGACCTCAGAGCTGTGGAACCCGTTCCCCTTGGGGAGTGAGGGGAGGGCTTCTACTCCTGGCTGTTTACGGTACCCAAACCCAACCAGGCTGGTCTGCACACCAGCCTAGACCTTTCCCAGTTCAATCTTTTCCTACCCCAAGAGAAATTCAAGATGATCACGCCCAGCCAGATACGGTCTTCCTTGCAGATGGGCGATTGGCTCAGCGTGGTGGATCTTCAGGTTGCGTACATGCATATCCTGATTTGGAACCCACACAGGAGATATCTCAGTATCTCTTTGGGAGAGGAGCACTTCCAGTTTCGAGTGCTTCCTTTTGGCCTCAGCTCGGCGCCGCGTGTCTTCACGAAGATGATGTCGGTGATTGCGGCCTATCTTCGTCTCCAGGGTATCCATGTGTATCCTTATTTGGACGACTGGCTCTTACGCAGCTCTTGTCCGCTGGCAGCAGCGGGCAATCTCCAGTCTCTCCCTCAGCTCCTGTTCCATCTTGGGCTGTCTGTGAAATGGTGGAAATCTTCCATGACGGTCTCGCAGGAACTGATTTTCCTGGGTTTTCGCTGGAACACGATCGACTACAGAGTGTACCTGACCGGGGACAGAATGGCGGATCTGTTAGCCACATGTCAGATGTTTGCGCAGTCGGAGAGCATGTCGGCCTGGTGGTTCCAGAGGCTTCTGAGCCTCATGGCCTCGGGTGTGCTGGCTCTTCCTCTTGCTCGTCTCAAGATGAGACGGACCCAGATGGCTCTTCGAAGTTCTTGGCATCAGGCTGTGGACCCGGATTCCATGCTGGTAATGATTCCGGCTTCCATGAGAGTGGACCTGGAATGGTGGTCATCTCTCAGCAACCTGTAGGTGGGTGCAGGGTTTCAGGACCCAGCTCCTATGGTGACGATCACGACGGACTCCTCCGTCCTGGCGTGGGGTGCGACGTTAGATCTTCTACAGGTCTCGGACCTCTGGTCACCTCAGGACAAGCTCCTTCACATGAATCATCTGGAGCTTCTGGCGATCTTCCTAGCGCTCAGGGCGTTCAGACCGATCATTGCCAACAAGGTGGTCCGCATACGCACGGACAATGTGGTGTCGATGTATTACATCAACAAGCAAGGGGGAACGATGTCTCCCCCCATTCCCCTAATGGACATGTCCATCCAGATTTGGGAGTGGGCCGTGCTTCATGGTTCTGGCTGCTTGCAGTGCACATCCCGGGCCAGCTGAATGTCACAGCGGATGCCCTCAGCCGGCGGACAGTGGTCCGCTACGAGTGGGAGTTGAAGGCGGAGGTCCTCTCATGGATCTTCTTGCGTTGGGGCACACCGGAGGTGGATCTCTTCGCTACGGCGGTGAACAAGAAGCTTCCTCGGTATGCCTCCAGAGGGGGGCTTGGAGCCTCCTCTCTGGGGGATGCTCTCGAGATTCCATGGCACAACATGAGAGCTTATGCCTTCCCGCCTCTGCCTCTAGTATATCGAGCAATTTGGAAGCTGAAGAACTCGGTGAACTGCTCCCTTCCACTCATAGTCCCCTGGTGGCCGGCCAGGTTTTGGTTTTCAGAACTTCAACACCTGTCGGTGTATCCGCCGATCAGGTTACCAGTGACCCCCGATCTTCTTCATCAAGGGGAACAGCAGATGTGGCACCCCTACCCACAATCGCTCAGCTTGGCGGCATGGTGCCTGAGTTCAGGTCTTGAGAGCATCTTAACTTGTCTACGGATAACATGCGTATTATCCAGGCAGCCAGAAAACCCTCGACCAGATCCCAATACAGGAGTAAATGGCTCAGGTTCTGTCATTGGTGTTTGGAAAAGCAGTTGGACCCAAGGGTGGCTACGATTGACACGGTGCTGTCCTTCGTGTCCTCCCTAGCAGAGTCGAGTGTTCACATTCTGTCATGCAGAACTTAACTCTCAGCGATCTCCGCTTATCTTTCTACAGACCAATGCTCCTATTCTCTGAGTAACCCAGTGGTTAAGAGGCATTTTGCAGGCTTGACACGCCTCTACCCTCCAGTTTGTAGTCGGCACCCGCCGTAGGACCTAAATGTAGTCCTGACGGCGCTGTGCCATAAGCCTTTTGAACCAATGGCCACGGTGGACCTCCAGTACCTATCCTGGAAAGTGTCCTTTCTGGTCGCCGTTACGTCAGCAAGGCGGGTGAGTGAGCTAGGTCTTTCACAAGGACAAGGTAGACCTACGGACAAACCCTGCCTTTCTACCGAAGGTGGTAACTGAATTCCATCTGAATCAGTCGATTTCCCTGCCGGTCTTTTTTCTGAACCCTACCTCAGAGGCAGAAAGGGTTCTGCGCTGTCTTGATGTCAGAAGGGCTCTTAAATTCTACCTTGGCAGGACTTCCAGGCTTAGGAGTTCTTCTCAACTTTTTGTGACTTTCCGTAACCCTCAGGCTAAGCAGGCGACTATTTCTCGGTGGATCGCCGCCTGCATTACGGAGTCTTTCACCGTCCAAGGGCTGAAACCTCCTAAAGGTATTCATGCACACCTGGTACGGGGCAAGGCAGCTGCGGTTGCTTTTCAGAAATATGTCCCCTGGGAGTCCATCGCTAGGGCAGCTACTTGGGCCTCCCCATCCGCTTTTTGTAAGCATAATTGTCTTGACATGAGCTCGAGAGGTGATGCTCAGTTTGGTCAGTCTGTACTGAAGAAACTTTTTCAATAAGGGGTATTTCCATCCACCCGTAGTTCCAGTTAAGAGTGCTTGGGAATCTCCCATAAGTATGGAAGAAAGGGGATGGGACGTAGGAGTATAACCAGGTTACTCACCGTAGTGACCACCTTACTCCTAGTCCATAGTCCCCTTTCCTCCATATGCCCGCCCGCCGCCCCCTCTAATAAGGTTCCTCTGTTATTGCTAATAGGTCTCTGACCTGGCGATAGAAACGGACTGATGGGCGATGTGCGGGTTGGAGCCAAGGTGGGCGGGGTTACGGCTGCGTGCCGGACGCCACGCAGAAAGAGAGGAAGGACACATTTTTGGAAAAAAAATGTGGATGCTTTTTACAAAAGTGCTCCGGTCCCGTCCCACAGGACGGAGAGATGTCCCCATAAGTATGGAGGAAAGGGGACTATGGACTAGGAGTAAGGTGGTCACTTTGGTGAGTAACCTGGTTAATATTCAGCGATTGAAGTAGGTTGGAGGGGGAAGGTGTTGGGGTGTCTTCTGGCACTGAGCGGGTTGCAACATTTTTTATCTCAGCAAAAATCCCTTGCCAGTAGATTCTACTCACTAACTGACCTTGGGTCTTAGCTTCCTCCCTCCCTCCCTCCCTTCCCTTCCTTCCTCCCTCCCTCCCCTTCCTTCCTCCCTTCCTTCCTCCCTTCCTGCCTCCCTTCCCTTTCCTTCCCTTCCCTAGTATGGGATCATTGCGCTGAGTAAAGGTGAGATTTGCATGATTTCAATTTCCTCAGCCTGTGCGCATGGTTTGGATGTGTCTGGTCTGGGCTCTTCTCTCATATCTGCTCACCAAATCCCTTCTCACCTCTATCAGTTTGATCGTGGTTATGGACTTCCAGGAGGTCATTGAATTATTTCCCGATACCCATAAGGTGTACACCGTCCAATGTCCAAAACCATTTCCGTCCCTTACACTAAACAAACTAAGGAAAACTGGGCGTCCTCTTAATCCAAAGGAAGACTTCTCTTGTTCTGGATTTAGTGTTCAGGTCTTGATGAAAATATCCAATGACTAATTCTTTAATCCCAATTTCCAAGTAGCAAGGGGGAGCCTTTTCCCGTGCTCTTCTCTTTGGTTCAAAACATATTGTTACCTCTGGTTTACTCTCCTGCCAGAATGAACTGCAGACCTTCTCACAAAAATAAACGTTCCCTGTGTCTGGTGGGAAAGACCCTTCATCTTGTTTCTTTCTCCAACTTAAACGTGCAGCATCCAGTCTGGTACAATATCCTGCCAGACTTGACTGTAGATATTGTAATTTGTAGAAGTGTCTCTTCATTTGGGAATGGGTCCTCAACCCCTTTGTTCAACTTCTTGTACCGCTCTCTTTCTCACAGGAGTCCCAGATCCCTCTGGGATATCTCAGGGTCTCCCCAACGTGTTCTTCAACTTCTTTTTCCTCTGTGTGGGTCCCAGACCCTTTTATTGTCTCTCAGGCTCTCCCCAACTTTCTGTAGGCCAAGGCCCCTTCACTGTGTGTCTTGTGTGGGTCACTCACTGCCTCACTGAACAGACCTGGTGTAGTTTGTTACAGCTTTTACTGTTCGTCTGTTACCCCTTTCTGTCTCCCGGGGGGATATTGGCGTGAATCTGTTGTTTCTTGCTCTATGCTTCCCACCTGCCAGCCTGACCCTTTCCCTATCTTTGGGTAATGCTGTTGCAGTCTCCGGTCTGTCCTAGGAGCAGCTCAGGACTTCTTCACGGCTGCGGTCAGCGTTCTGCCCTTGGCGGCTGCACAGCAGTAAGCTTTCTCTTGCGTACTCTGCTGCGTGTCTCTTCCTTCCTTCGGCTTCACCAGTTGGGTCGCACCAGACAGGCTCCCTCTCTATGAGGCCTCTAAAGACTCTTGTACTTCCTTGGCAGCGTTTGGGTCCCTCTTGTTAGGTCTCCTGCCACAGAACCGGTGTCTGGCTCCTCGCTCCTCCAGGGTTGGCTTGCTCCATCTCTGCTCCTGGGATGGCTTCTCATCGTATATAGTGCTTCCTGAGTTTTTATCGCCAAAGCCGCCTTCAACAGACTGCCCCATGTGTGTTGGTTCTTCAGTGGGCTTTTGACTCCTTGCTTGATCTTCTTCCTGTCAGTGATCATATTTACTGTAACTAGGTAAATCTCACTCTTCCTTGTGCCAGTATATTCTGCATGAATGGAACCCTCTATTCTACAGAGATACATTGAGGTTTGGGGAACCAGAGGGTCCTCTGAGTGGGGTAAAAGGAAAGAGAGGACTGAAATGAAGATGCTGAATACTGCGTTCTCCCAATGTGATCGTCACTGGTCCCATGAAGAACTTCCTTTCCCAGGAGATCCACCCGCTGAGTACCACCCACAGTGCGACTATCTGGTAGCGGTCTCCCCTCCCTGCCCTGGCAACATGGGAAGGGACACCCCCCGCTTCCTCCCGCCACCCCTTCACCCCATGCAAGCAGTGACAGGACCCTGGGATTTTTCACATTGTCCAGAAATTCAGCTCATGGCAAAACATTGAAAGGGTATGTGGTTGAGTGGGTGTGGTGTTGTGTGGGTGTGGGTGTGTGGGTGTGTCAAATATTCCAATTGCAATTATGTGCATCTTTGTGCTGGCAATAAAATTGCATTCCAGTCTCTACCTCCTCTGCGGAGCGTGTCCAGAAGGACTGCAACGAGAGAGAGACTAACTACTGTCTCCTGATCACTTCTAATAATGGGCAAGTCTCTCTGAAAAAGTCCTATAACATCTGTAATGATATCTCTAAATGCATAGGTTCCCTGTTCTAATGGGTGCTGTGGTAGGTCCGACGGAGGAGGTGGACATGGAGGCATAGCTCAACACTTCTTTATTCAGTAAAGAAAAACCTGTTCTAGTGCCTACTTCTGAGATGAGTTCCCTATGCTATGAAATAACAAGAAGGTGCTCATTAGATAATTCATAAACTAAATTCAGTCCTCTGCCCCAAACCTAAACTAACCTAACACTAGTCTGCTCAATGAAAAAGATGATAGAAAGAAAGATCCTAATCTACATCTTAGGTTTAACTCACCCTGGGAAGTATTGGTGGCTGGTTTCTGACCTTCATCCCCAGAGGTCGGAGAGACTCTCATGTCTCAACCGAAGAATGTTTTCAGAAGTTCTGGTTTGCAATACAGTGTCCTCATCCAACCTTCAAATTGTATCCCTTCTGCAGGGATATGCAGATTTTCTCCCAGGTTCAAGAACGTTTGCTCCTGTGCCCTCCTAGGCTCTTACTCATGGGGATCTCGGGTAGGCCCAGGGTTTCTTGGTCCAGTTCTGTTTCTTGACCAGAGGTTTGTTCCTTTTCTTAGCCAGGCTCTGGGTGGCTCTGACCTGGTTGGTTGGTTGTTCATTTCGTTTGCCATGTCTTTGTGTATACTCCTGGCTGGCCCCTTGCAGGCTGATGGCTTCTCTGGCCCTTTCGCTTGTTTGGTTTCAATCGCCCCATCCTGGGTTATGCTCTGGGCTGGCCCCTCACAGGCTATGGCCTTAGTTTGCCCCTTCGCATGTTCGGTTTTGTTCAACCCGTCCTGGGTTAGGTTCTTGATTGACCCCTCACGGGCTATGGGCTTCTCTGGCCCTTTTCAGTGGCAGCGCTCCAAGCGGTCTTCTCCTGCTGGGAGAGTTGCTGTCTGTGCTCCATCTTACCTACATCTCCCTACTGCGTTGGTAGGGCTTCCTGTGTCAGTGGCCCCTCTCTGAATAAAGGTTCCGACTTTATTGAAGCTGCAGCGTTATCCATGCAGTCTCTGGGTTCCACCCACCATGGCATCTGCTTCGTACTCAGAGGTGTGCCGATGTTTAGCTGAAGTAATTTACTTCTATAGCATTATTTTGTGTAGAAGTAAATATGTATGGATTGGAGGGGATTAAAGGGGTGTGGAATTGTGGGCAGGGTTGGAAGTGGCTGGTTAAGTGGTGGTGTAGGGCAAGGATCCCCATGTTAAAAAAGAAAACAGTGATGCTGTTGAAGTCAATTGTAAGGGAGTAATTTTTTTAGGCTAAACAATGTAGAACCCTTTCAGAACCGTGGTTGCCTGAATAATGGCTGCTCAGTGTTTTTATTCAAGTATCCTGGGACTGTATCAACCGACTTGGGTGTGAATGTGAAAGCATGCTTTCAATATGTTTAGCTGTAGCATGAGTAAGTGAATTCCAAGCAGGATAGGGGCCTACGCTGACCCGTGCTCTTATTGCATTCAGTTGCTTGAACTGCTCAAAGCACTTGCTTATCTAATGTGTATGTCACTTGCTCAATGCCATGATGCTACTTTTTATCTCTATAAAATGCACTACAGAATCCACACCCCTTCCCTTCCCAATCAGGATGAAAAGGTATATTTATTTTGCTAGGGGTGGCCTGGAAGTGGATATAATTGAAAAGTTATACAAAAGATTTGGAAATCTGAATGTTTAACGTTTCATCACCCTTGATTTTCCATTCCTGCCACATTTGTTCTGTCATGTTTGAAAAGAACACTTGTAAAAAAACGACTGATTTAACGAAATTCAGATGCTGGTCACTGTCTCGTCTTGCTTGGAAGATGTACTTCGTCTCAAATTGGTAACCCCCTCCTAGTAGATAATCAGTGACATTTATGGGAATTGATTACTAATTTCTTGAGTCCTGGCTGAACTGCAAAGGACAATTTTTGCAGGAGGAATGACCGAGCCACTGGAGAGGTTATCTTTTGGTTAAAAAGAGTGCATTATAATATCTAGCATAATACTGAAGATACACCATGTCATGGAGGTCTTCAATAACAGCCCGGAGCCTGCTTCTCAACATTTCTCTGTATGTTTTGGACGCAGGACTACTGGATGAAAACATCCTGGATTAATCTGTCACTGAAAAGGTGTGAAACTGAAACTGCAACAGGCACACTGCATGTTTAATACAATTATTAAAGGATAAAGGCGTAATGAGGTAGGAGTTCCTATTTAATGAACCTCTCTTCTCTAAAGTGTGGGAGGAACTTAACAGCCTAAGATTAGTCTTTCTGCTGATGGGTGGATTGGAAACAACATTCAGAAAATGTCCATAAATCAGTGGGACAGAAAAGATGATGAGACTCGACCACAACAGAATAAAATACAATGCCATCAGTACATTAACCTGTTTATAAATATTGTGTCCAAAAGAACTTCTTTTAAAGATTCGCAACCATGCTGGTTCTCTGCTTCCAAGTCGGTATAGTCTCAATATGTTCCTTCCGATACCATACCCATTTGATTCTATAAACAAATCTTTTTTTTTATTTATTTTTTTATTATTGTACGGTTGAGAAAGCTCAACCTTTAAATATTCGTACAATTTTATATAACATGATAAAAAATACACCAATTAAAAAACCATATATCAATTCATTACCCAACAGCGGTGTTTCCTTATAAATTAAAATATCGCTACTCGCACCTCAAGAATCGCATTCAGGTCAAGTGCTTGAATAAAATTTGGTTATTCCTATTACAGTAGGCATTGTTCTACCTGCCAGACATCTATGCCAGAACTCTTCCCTATCAACCAATACAGACGTGCAGGTCAGTTTAGATAAATACAGCTTGTGCAGCGGCTCAAAACGGGGCAGTCCAGCACCGAATGTTTAGTTGTCTCAATTGTGTAAATATTCTTGCAGAATCTACAAAAGCCATGATTCGGTGGGATCCTACTGTTTCTGATTAGAATTTGTTTAGATTTTGTCAAATTCCAGTGGAAGCTGCTACAGACTGTTCTAATTACCTTATTTGGATAGATGCTAAAAAACTGCGCTAACACACCTTTCCTCTTGTGATTCTCCCGTAGATGTATCAATGAGGAATAGGAATGGAGTTTCTCTGTTGTCAGTGCCCAATCATATTGGTACAGCAAGATTTTAACCCTCCCTGGGATTTAAATCAAATCCTGGGTCGAGCAGGAAATGTTTTCCCATATCACGCTGCACACTTCTTTTATAGCTATCATAGTGGCATATGATTGATTGGTATAGAACAAATTGAAATCTTTGTAAAGGGAATTATGGGTTGGGATTATGATTTTTCGCAAAAGTGAAAGAATTTTCCAGTGTGCGTGGGATTGAAGCGAAGAGAGAACCAACTCGTACCGCACCACGACTCAAGGCAAGCTCATAGGAAGTTTCAATAAGCTTTTCCAAATGTTTACCTCCATAGTTGACAGATGGTTTAACAATAGAAACACTAATAATTTGTGGCTTATGAGGAATCATCAGCACTGACTATTCAGCAGCAATTCATTTGCAATTTCTGTAGCATCGTACACCGGGTTGTCTTCCCTCCATGTGCCTGGCACTGTGCAAAACAAGAGGTTAGTGCATATGACAGTGGATTCTACCTCAAACAGCTCCTCACCCCCTCCATAAAGAGCAACATCTTGGAGTTGCCAGGTGTATGGCAATGCAGCTTGGTCTCATCCATGCTGTCAGTCCATTAAGCCCTTTGAAAAGCTCTTAAACCATTCAGTCACCTTAATACCACTGCTTACCATCCATTCCGTACTGCTGCACCTTGATCCATTCATCTGTTTCTTGAGCTCTATCATTAGATGGAGAGTTCTAGAGTGACCATTTTAATCCGCTCTAAGTCAAGAGTAAGTTGGGGGTGTTAGGCATGGTGGTGCAAGAGCACCGTGGCTGGGAGCAAACAAGGCGAAGTTGATTCAAAATATTTAATCCTAAGTGCATTGTAATTTTAGTTTCGTGAGGTTTCTCAAAATGTAATTTTATTGACATTTTGAAACCAGGAAATACAGAACATATCGTTCTCAATTGTCGGTGTTCAACATGGCTTAGCAACTTTATACCCTCCCCCCATGCAATTCATTGCAACACCCTGTCAGCACACTGTCCTCCTACGGGAAGCCCCACAACTCGTCAATATAGCATCATCAGGTTCAATTATTGGCTGCATTGCTCGAAAAAGAGTAGCCATATGCTTTAAATGTTAGACCTCGATTCCTTGAGGAGGTGCATAAGAAACTCCATATGATATATGACCCGGGCCCATGCCACCCTATCCCTTTCCGTGGGTAGCCTTTTTCTCTTCCAGAATTGTGCCAGGCAGCTTTTGGCAGCCACCAAAAGAACCTGCACCATATGCCCACCCTCCTCAAGTCTCAACCCCGAAAAAGAGCATCCAAGGGGAGGCCTCTCTCGGAATCGCGTCATTCCCCTTGATCCAGGACAGGACAGCCTTCTAGTATTGCTGAACTTGTGGGCACCCCCACCACATATGGCAATAGTCACCCCCCAACTCGCCGACACTTCCAATGCTTCCAACATCTAGGGTCGTACCCCTTATACATTTTGGACAATGTTGCCAGCGGGTACTGCCACCTGTGAAGAAGCGTTATGGCCTGCATCTGGTACTGCAGAGAAACTGTGGACTAAGATACCTGTCTGCACGTGTGTGCCCATAGTCTGTCATTGATTTCCCTTCCCAGGTCTTTCCCCCACTTAACTTGCCGGCAAGGGGTCCCTAGGCTCTATCAGAATAGCCCTGTACAGTCTTGCAGTCGGCCCTCTGGACCCTGCCATGCCTGTCAACAACTTCTCAAAGTTTGTCAACCCTCGGCATAGATTGTCCCCCCACTTGCAGTCTGTCAACACCCCCTTCAGCTGGAGGTACCGGAACACACAGAGCTTACCAATATGCAGACATTCCTCTAGCTTCTCCAAAAGAATGAAGTTCCCCCTACCCACATTTGCCCTGCTTTACTCAAGCCCGCCTCATACCAGGATTGGAACTGCACTGGCTCAGCTACTACATCTCTCAGAGGGGGGGGCATATATAGCTAAGGGGAGACAGCCGCGTAGAGAGCCACCTCGTGTCGCTACCCTCCCTCGAAAGGGGCCACAAAACTTCCAAGACCGGGTGTTCAACCACTCTCCTAGGGACTCAGGACCGGGGGACCCACAGCCGCACCCCCAGTGGAACCGGGACCAAAACTGTGTTGTCCATGCAAACCCACTGCTTAGTAGTGAGATGGTCCAGGTGATCGACCAGTATACAGGTTGAGCCCCTTTCACCTCCTCTAGGAAAGCCGAAGGAACTACCTACGGGAGCATTTGAAAGAGAAACAGGAACTTTGCCTAGACCACCATCTTAATGCAGTTCAGGCGTGCCATCCACAAGAGGGTCAACTGATCCCATCTACGCAAGTCCTGCTTGTGCTCCTGCCTCTCATTCCTATGCAGCCCTACTCTTTCGAATGCCTCGTCTGCAGTCTCTCTCTCTCTCTCTCTCTCTCTCTCTCTCTCTCTCTCTCTCTCTCTCTCTCTCTCTCTCTCTCTCTCTCTCTCTCTCTCTCTCTCTCTCTCCTGGCCGTTCCCTTACTGTGGCTACCATCTATCGGCACCTGGTCAGATCTCCTCCTTCCTCTCTGAGTGGGCGGACTGTTCCTCTTCCCTCCTTGTCTCGACCACTCAACTCCTTCTTCTTGGAGACTTTAACATCCACCTGGATGCTTCCTGTCCTTCCGCTGGACTCTTTTGTGAACTCTGCAACTCTCTCTCTCTCTCTCTCTCTCTCTCTCTCTCTCTCTCTCTCTCTTTCTCTCTTTCTCTATCCTCCCCTCTGGCCCGACTCACTCTGCAGGGCACACTCTGGATGTTCTGATCTCTACAGACCTTCCCCTTTCCTTCCCTCTCACCACTCCTCTATCCTGGAGTGATCACTTTCTCCTTTCCTCCCACCTCACTCTCTTCACCCCTCAGGCCAAGCTAACTCCAGCATTGCCACCTACCTTCTCAGTTATCCGACCCATGAAGAGTGTGTCAGTTGAGGCTTTTGCCGCCACTTTTTCACCCCCCCCCCCCAAAAACCCCCTTCGGCTGACTCAGACCCAGACACAGCCCTTTCTATGCTCCACTCTTGCTATATCTGATACTCTTGATGTTCTTGCCCCTGTCATGAGGATCCACTTGAAGCCCAAAGCCAAGTGCAACTCCTGGTACGACTTCGACCCTGTCACCCTTAAACGCAAGTGCAGGATGGCTGGGAGGAAATGGCGTGCTTCCTGTACATCCTATCACAAACAGGCCTGCCGCCTGCTCCAAAGGCAATACCGGCTCTCTGTCTGCACCAAGAAGAGAGCCCTCATCCAAGCCCACGTCTCTGCGGCATCCAACAACTCAGACAAACTCTTTCAAATCTGCAAGGAGCTGGCCAGTCCTGCTGCAGTCTCTACCTCTCCTGTCCCCTCCCAGGTCCTCTGTACAGCCCTCATTCATCTCATTCTCATTTCATCTCTAAAACTCAGGACATCCTGTTCTCTCTCTTGCTCCCTTCCTCCTCTTTCTACTCCCTGCTCTTCCTCTGGCCCTTCTGTGGCCACCTCTCCTCCCTCCTTCTCTGCCTTTCCCCTGTTCTCCCCAGACGAGGTTTCTAGACAAGTCTGATCTATGAAAATCTCGTCAAAACAGGTTCTCCCCTGTTCCTCTAAAACCCTCAAGGACCACATTGATACCCTGGCTCCTGCTTTGGCTGACTTCTACAACCACTCCTTCGCCACTGGAGTCTTCCATTCCCCCCTGAAGCCCTTCCTTGTGCACCCTCTTCTTAAGAAACCCTCAGCTGATCCCTCTTTCCCTGTTAACTACCGCACATTCTCCATCACTCCTTTCCTGGGCAAACTCCTGGAAATGCTGGCCATCTCCCAGCTTAATCTTCACACGGAATCGGTTGGTTGTCTCCATGACCATCAGCCTGGCTTCAGAGCAGCCAGAAGCATGGATACTGCTCTCCTGAACATCCGTGAAGATCTGCTCTCCAACCTTGACTCCAATACCCCGTGTCCTCATCCTACTTGATCTCTCCTGCCTTTTACACGGTCAACCATGCCATCTTGCTCAACCGTCTGTGATAACCTGGGTATCACCGATCAGGCCCTGGCTTGGCTGACCTCTTTCCTCTCTGATTGGCCCTCCCAGGTCCAACTTGGGTCCTTCATCTCCTCTATCTCTATCTCTACCTGTGGTGTTCCCCAGGGGTCTAACCTCTCTCCCTGGTTGGTCAACCACTACCTGGCACTTCTTGCCCACTGCATTGCCGCTCTGTGCCCCAACTTTCAGTGCTATGCGGATGACACTCGACTCATTTTCAGGCTCCCTTCCTACACCTCTTCTTCTCTGATCTGACTGTCCGCTATCCAGGAGTGGTGTACCGCCAATGATCTCTGCCTTAATGCCAGTAAGACTGGGATTCTTCTAATTGGCACACTTGCTCCCTCCTTTCCTGTCGTTATCTGGCCGGCCTCTCTTGGCCCTCTTCCTTCTCCCACCTGTGAGGCTAAAAACCTCTGGGTCATCTTCGACTCCACACTCTCCTCACATCTCTGACGTCTCTAAGAAGTCACACTACCAGCTGCACCTCCTCAGAGGTATTCTTCCTTTCCTCTCCTTCCCCCAGAAGCTCACTGTCTCCAGAGCGCTGGTTCTCTCTAGGGTGGACTACTGCAACAGCCTCTTTCTAAATCTGCCTGCTTCTACTCTCCGCCCCCAGCAACTCATCCAGAACAGGACTGCAAGACTTGTCCTTGGCCTCACGCCCAGGGGTTGTATCTCTCCAGGACTGAAATCTCTGCACTGGCTCCCAGTGGCTGCAAAGATAAAGTTCAAAACCCTCTGCATTGTCCACAAGGCCTTCTGGGGCCTGGGACCTCAATACCTTCAACTCTCTCTTCCGAAATATCCTCCTTCTTGAGCTCTTCACTCATCCGCCTCCAACTTCCTCAGTGTCAGTCGCTTCTCCAAGCAACAAGTTTGTGGTAGATCTTTCTTCGGCTGGGGCCACCCTCTGAAACCGCTTCCCTGAAACTTGAGGAGAACCAGCTCCTGTTCCTTAAGCACCTCAAGACCTTCCTCTTTGCTTCTGCTTAATCTCCTCCTCTCCCCTGGTGAACTCTGAACTGAATCTGCACTGGTCACCTGGCTACCCTCTGATCTCGGGCCCAGGTCCCCTCCCCCGCCAGCTGCACACTTGCACTGCCTCCCGGGCTACCCCTGCACTTGGGAGGTGTTTCTGTATCCCTACAGTCACCACCAGCTCTTGCCAATTGATGTCTGCACTTACCCCTGCACTTGCCACAAGCTGTCCGCCCTTTTTTATCTATTGTTTTATTTATTCTAATTATTTTTACTGTTGATCCTATGTATTGCACTGCTCCCTCTCTCTTCCCCTCAACCCCCCGCACTTTCCCTTTCCCCCTCACCTGCACTTGCGCTATCTCAATGTCACCTGGCCTAGTAAGATTGTTGTCTTTGTCTTCCCTCTGGTCCCCCTCCTTGCCTCTTTGCTCCTTGAAACACTTGTGTATAGATGCGTTATAAATGCCATATCATATCATATACTAAAGTGGTAAGAAGTCATTAGCAAAGAGATTCCTTTATGTGCGTAAAACCTCTATCCCTAGATACCTGAATCCTTCTTCCTGCAGGACAGGGCCCCCATATAGTTCCTGTCGGAGCTTGATAATCCTCTGATGAGAAAAGCTACAGATTTCTCGGAGTTCATTTTAAAACCGGAGAGTGCACCATACCAAGCCTGGCTCTTCAGGCTGCGCAGGGTTGGTAATATAAAGTAGGGCATCGTCAGCTAAGAGACTGAGCTTATACTCCACCTCGCCTACCATGGCCCCTGAGATTCCTGCATCCTTCCGCACCCAAGGCTCCGTTACTAGTGCATACAGGAGAGGGGAAAGCGGGCACACTTGTCTTGTGCCCCTTTCCAGGGGGGGACCTCTGGGATTTGCTTCCGTTGACAACCACCTTGGCTGCTGGCTTGGAGTATAGGGCTGAGATCCAACCCATCCATATGGGAACCATCCCTATGACCGAGAGGACCCTGTCTAGGAAAGCCCAACTGACCCAATTAAAGGCCTTCTCAGCATCCAGGGAGATACATTGGGCTCCCTCTCTCTTCACCCTTGGAGCGTTGGGGATATGCAGGGTCTTGCACAAGTAGTTGCAACCTTGCCTCTGCAAGGTAAACCCAGTCTGGTCCGGGTCGACATGTCCAGGTAGCTGCAGCTCAAGCCGAGATGCAAGTATCCTGGCATAGATTTTTGCATGAACATTCAACAGGGAGCTGGGCCTGTATGAGGAGCAATGTGTGCGGTTATTCCCTGACTTTGGGATGACCGATATCAACGGTTGTAGAAATGTCGGTTGGATTGTTCCCTCCACTGTGATTGAGTTGAAGAGCTTGGCTAGAGGTTTCACCAGCTGGGCCTGATACTGTTTATAGAAATCTGTGGTGAACCCATCCTCCCTAGGGGCTTTGCCCACCAATGGTGTATCGCCAACGCTACTTCTTCCACCGTAATCTCTGCCTCCAAGGTTGCACCTTCCAACTCTGTGAGTCACGGGAGAGCCAGACGACTTGGGTATCTATCTATCTCATCCTCCGTGGCCGCCGCCGGCTGGGAGTACAACTGCTCATAATAGGGCGCGAAATGCGCTGGGATATCCCCTCCCCTGACTACTAGTGCCCCGTCCAACCCACGTACCTGACCAACCCTCCTCTCAACCCTGCAGCCCCTCACCCTTTTTGCAAGGAGAGTACCCACGGCATCTCCCTTTTCATAGTACTTCTGCCTGGTGTACCTCTTTTTTTATTTTTTTATTTTTACCACTCCTATTCGGACCAAGCGCACCTCCTGTTGCTTTTCTCTCATCTCTACCAGGAGCTTCCCCCTGTTGGAGCCCTTCTTCGTGAGCTGAGATCTCGGGCCTTGCAATTCCCCCCTGCAGCCAACCTTATACCAAGCCCCTCTCTCTTCTTCCTGGCCCCTCCCGCCATAAGAAGCCCGCGGATCGTAGCCTCTGCTGCTTCCCATACCATAGCTCTGGCTACCTTGCCATTGTCATTCACCTTAAAGTACACCTCCATTTCGTTTCCCAAGTACCTGAATACTTGATCTCAGAAGCGTGCCTTTACATCTCCATTTATGCACCCACATGTGGGGTCCCTCCACTCTCCAACCCGCTATAACAAGCTCATGGTCGGAACACGTGATTGCCTCAAACTTGGGAACCCCTATATCTGCCGCTTGCACCTGTGGGACCAATAGGAGGTCTATCCTTGGTTTTGCACGGTTTCAATGTTTACACATGTACGTGAAGAAGTTTTCAAAATAGTCCCCTTGTAGCCAAGCACCAAGCCAATTTGGTCTAAACCCTTTTAATCATACTTAGGTTTCCAAATTACTATTGCTGTACACAACCATCATTGGTACAAGCGTAATCCTGTTGATTGCTTTGGAGTATGTTTTCTTCTTGAAGTTCCTGAATAATGTGATCTACCATTTGGCATCACACTTGTTTCATCTAGCAAAAAAAACCCGTTTTTTTACTGTTGACATGAGTATTTGTAGAAAGTATACAGATTGTTTGCATAACGTAGGGTATGTTCATGTAATTGCATTTTAAAGAAAGGTATCAAATTCGTCTGTAACATTGGGATGAATGCTCTTCAGGTTATTTAGAGATAAATAGCCACACTTTTTTTTAACTAAGTTATAAAAGCACTTACCTGTCAACATTTGGCACAGCTTTCTCAGAAGTTCCCTGAAGAAAACCTTGAGAAATTCATTCTGTGCCGATCTGGAGCAGATTCCTTTTCCCCGGAGAAGAACCACATGGATCTCAAATTGGACCTTAGGTATGTATTTTTTAATTTCTTAATATTCAAGCAGTACTGTCTTTTTGGCTGCATACCCGTTTACTCCAGTTAGACACATTTCCAAAATACATTATTTCGTTAAGATCCTATGATTTCAATAATTGTGCCCAAATGGTAGCGCATTGAATTGATATTTATTAAAATCCAAAACACAAGTTTCTCACCAGAGTTATTTGGGTACTCCTAACCCTTTTGCACCTCAGTGTTACTGACTTATGGAGTTGTTTCTGTGCCAAATATGAAGTTTCAAAAGTGCCAGCTACAGCTATATATTAAATACTGGGGCGTGCTCCTGATTTTATATTTCCCCTGCGTCAGTTGCTTAGTTTGCAATACTTTGTAGTAATTTGGTTGATGGGCACTTTGTAACTGAACATGCACTGGTTGGTAAGATTTGTTCATTTGAAATATTCTCCAGATAGCCCTTACCATTTTTTGTATATAATTGTATTTTCAGTGACTGTTTATTTACTCTTGCAACTCTGTGTGATCTGACCACCAAGCAGCTTGATTTTGCTAATTGTGACCGTGTACATGGAAACCAGACTAAGAAAATGTTTTTAGTAGATCCTCTCACCCAAATTAAGCTTTGTTTCTTTATCTTTATATGTTGAGCAAGTCTTTGGGAAACAGTCTTTGCTTTCACTCAGCTGGAGTACGTTGTCTGCCTGTTAAATTTCATGTTTAAATTTTGTTTCAATTAAGATGCAACAGTCTGTCCAAAGTTTAGTGAATATAGGAGAAGTTACTCACACTAGTGACTACTGCACTACCAGTATGTTCCCTTTTCTCTATATCTATGGGTGTGTTTAGGCACAGATGCAGCATGCACATGGCCTCTGTGCATTGACTTCGCAACTCTCGCATTGCCCACCAGTTCCATTCTTCCCTGTGCCTGTTGGGCCAACTTTTGAATAACTTAGTAGGTAGATTGAGGGCGGGCTTGGATTACAGTAGCAAAGGTAATAAGAGAAAACAATGTGATAACCGCACAAGCACCTGGTTTGTGTGTTGACTAATTTGATATATGTGTGCATTTTCATATTGTGTGCTGTGATTAAATATACTGGTACAACCTGTCCCCTTTCCTCCATACTTATGGGACATTCCTCTGTCCTGTGGGACGGACCGGAGCACTTTGTAAAAGCATAAAAAAATTTGCAAACATTTTAGTCCTTCCTCTCTTTCTATGTGGGGTACTGCACGTGGCCGTAACCCTGCCCATCTTGGCTCCGCCCCGCGCATCGGCCATCAGTCTTGTTCTCCGCTCGTTCGGGACTGGACCTCTGAAGATTTTCTTCCCTTTTTTCCTCTCTGGCTCCAGCTAGCGATTGTGTACTAGTCTGTCTGTCATTCAAACTAGACTTTCCAGATTGTTCATCGTGTCACCGTCGTTTCGCGAGGGCGGATCCCCATCCTCTTTGTTTAGAGTGCTTGGGTCCGGATCACCGTTGGGACACTTGTTTTTACTGCGACTCCCTTCCGGTCCGGGCACTTCAACATCGGTTGGAGCGGTGGGAGGAGGTGTTCTGACGAACTCCTCCTTCACATTTTCAGGCGTTCATCGACGAGAAGAAGAAACGCCTTGTAAGTTCTTTACTTTTCAGAGCACCCCAGCCGGGGGGATACCTTTCCGGGTCCCTCTCGGGCTGGGGGGGGGGGCGTTGATCGCTCTGCCACCGGGGGTCGCCCTGGGGTGCCTGTTGGGCCTAATAATTGTACCAGAGTTTTCTCCGAGGGTCTCCGTAAGGGGCCTGTGGATACCGGAGTATGCTCCGAGGCCCCTCCTGTGGGGGCTGTTTGTAGACCCAGTTCTACTGAGTCGTGGGGTACCGGAGCTCGCTCTGAGGACTCTTGTCGGCTTCCCTCAAAAATAAGACCGGGGTGCGCCCTGAGGCCTTGGGTGGGCTTGCTGTTACCGAACGGATGTTCGAGGCCCGCGCAGATAAGGCTGTTACCGGGCCTGGGTCCGAGGTCCCTCATTCAGAGGCTAAAGCTACCAACAGTTCTGAGAGGCCTGACAAGGCCTTGTCGGTGAAAGCTGTTTCTCACCGTTCCCGCTCTTGCAGTGACACCAGACCTGATGAGGGGGCAAAGAAGCAAAGCTCTTCTTTTACCGGCAGTGCCGAGGTCCTTCCTTCGAAGGCTAAGTTGGCGGTTGGTATGTCACAAAAACATTCCAGGCCTCACAGTACCGGTTCTGCCGAGGTTCCTTATGTTAAGGCTAAAGTTAAGACCCTTAATCCATCGACTGGGACCCCTGCCTCACTTCCTCACGTGCCGCAGTTCCCCTTAGATGAGGACAAAATGGCGCCCGTTCCCGCCACGACCGCGGCGGCCATTTTAGGTGCTACCCCTACAACTAGGCCATCGGCTTCAGGTGTAGGGCTTGGTCCCTTGGGTGAACATAAAGTCCCTTGTGCGCATCCTTATCGGCCAGTTTACGATTGGAACGCCCGGATGCCTCTTCCGCACAATGTTTTGTTGCCTCCGTGGTCAGCACCTTTGATTTATGTGGATATGTCGGTGGAGGGGCCTGTGTGGCACCCTTCCCCGTTACGTTCTGGGATTTGTCCACCTCGTGAGAGGTCTCCTCAGATTCCGAGGCAGTCTCCGGAGGAGCCTTTTTTCAGTACATTTCAAACATTAATGCGTACCTACACCATGAGGGAATATTTCAAAGGGCTTTTCAGGGAGATATGTCCACCTGCGCCTCCGGCTCCACCCGTTCCTCCGGTGGTTCCGCCGGCGCCTCCCTTCCTGCGGTGCCTCCCCCGACTCTTCTGCCTTTGCCTCCATTGTCCCCGGTGGACAAGGAAGCACCTGACACGGCTCAGCAGGATCCTGAGCTGTCAGATGACGCCCAAGGCGATCAGGACAACGAGGACCTTTCCCGCTCTATCAGAGCTTTTCATGACCGGGTACTGGACATGATGAGTTTCTTAGATGTTCTGGTGCCCGAGGCACCCGCTCCGCAGGAGGGCGTGCTTTCTGAGGCGTTTACCCTGTCTCCCTTGGAGCGTACCGGCCTGTTCTTGCAGAAGGACGTTCTGGCCGAGGTCCGCAGAGTCTGGGAAAAGCCACACTCTGGACTTTTTGTCAATAAGAAAATTGACGCGAGGTACAGGCTGCATTCTTCGGAAGAGGTGGCCCTGTCGTCTTGTCCGTCCCCTCCTCCACAGTGGTGGCTGCGGCCACTTTGCAGTCCAGGCCTGCAGCATCCTCTTCCACGACGGCTACTCAGGTTCTGGGAAAGGAGGACAATCTCCTCGACTCCCTCGGGAGGAAAATCTTCGCCAACTCGGCCTTGCAGCTCAGGCAGGCCAACGCTGAATTGATATTAGCGGGAGCTAACATGCGGATGTGGAAAGGTCTGTCGGAGTTTGAGGAGTTTATCCTGGTCGAGAAGCTGGAAGACTTTAAAGGAGGCCTATCCGATGCCAGGGTCTTGGCCCAGGATCTCCTGCAGGCTGCGGCTCATCACGTAGACACCTCGACTCGGGGCCTTATGCTGGGGGTTGATACCTCACGGCAGGCGTGGCTGCATGCAACTAAATTCTCAAAAGAAATGCAGGACAATTTGTTGGACCTTCCGTTCGATGGTAAGGAGCTCTTTCATTCTACAACATATGTAGAGCTCACCAAGGTGAAGGATAGCACTCAGACAGCTAAGTCATTGTCTGTCCTGGTTAAGGCTCCTTTCAAAACCCAGAGACCGTTGTCGCAAAGTCGACCTTCCTCTGGCTTTAGGGGCTTCCTCAACCGCAAATCTCGCAGAGTGGATACCCCTGCGGGGAATAACCGCCATAGGCAACAACGGATGCAGTTTTTCTCTCGCTCCTCAGCCTCCTCCTCAGGTTCAGGTGGCACTGCCACCGATAAACCTACTAAATGAGGATTTTCCGCGCTTGCACGAGACCCCGATGGGAGGACGCATTGCGTCTCATTGGGAGACGTGGCAGACCATCACAGAAGACAGATGGGTCTTGTCAGGCGCTCGAGCGGGCTTCCGCTTACTCCTACCCTCTACCCCACCCCTCAACCCTCCTTTTCAGCGGTCGGGCTCGCCCTCCCTCAAAGCCGAAGTTCAGAAACTTCTGGACCTCAGAGCTGTGGAACCTGTTCCCCTTGGGGAGCGAGGGGAGGGCTTCTACTCCCGGCTGTTTACGGTGCCAAAACCTTTCCCAGTTCAATCTTTTCCTACCCCAAGAGAAATTCAACATAATCACGCCCAGCCAGATACGCTCCTCCTTGCAGATGGGTGATTGGCTCAGCGTTGTGGATCTGCAGGATGCGTACATGCATATCCTGATTTGGAACCCACACAGGAGATATCTCTGCTTCTCTTTGGGAGAGGAGCACTCCAGTTTCGAGTGCTTCGCGTGTCTTCACGAAGATGATGTCATGATTGCGGCCTATCTTCGTCTCCAGGGTATCCATGTGTATCCATATTTGGACTGGCGCTTACGCACCCCTTGTCCGGTGGCAGCAGCGGCCAATCTCCAGTCTCTCCTTCAGATCCTGTTCCGTCTTGGGCTGTCGGTGAACTGGCAGAAATCTTCCATGACGGTCTCGCAGGACCTCATTTTCCTGGGTTTTCGCTGGAACACGATCGACTGCAAAGTGTACCTGACCGGGGACAGAATGGCGGATCTGTTAGCCACGTGTCAGATGTTTGCGCAGTCGGAGAGCATGTCGGCCTGGTGGTTCCAGAGGCTTCTGAGCCTTATAGCCTCGTGCGTGCTGGCTCTTCCTCTTGCTCGTCTCAAGATGAGACGGACCCAGATGGCTCTTCGGAGTTCCACCGTCAGGCTGTGGACCCGGATTCCAAGCTGGTAATGATTCCGGATTCCATGAGAGTGGACCTGGATTGGTGGTCATCTCTCAGCAACCTGTCGGTGGGTGCGGGGTTTCCGGACCCAGACCCCATGGTGACGATCTTGACGGACTCCTCCCTTCTGGGGTGGGGTGCGACGTTAGATCTTCTTCAGGTCTCGGACCTCTGGTCGCCTCAGGACAAGCTCCTGCACATAAATCATTTGGAGTTGTTGGCGATCTCGCCTAGCGCTCAGGGCGTTCAGACTGCTCATTGCCAACAAGGTGTTCCGCATACGCACGGACAATTTGGTGTCAATGTATTAGATCAACAAGCAAGGGGGAATGAAGTCCCTAAGTGGACCTGTCCATCCAGATATGGGAGTGGGGCGTGCTTCATGGTGTCTGGCTGCTTGCAGTGCACATCCCGGGCCAGCTGAATGTCACAGCGGATGCCCTCAGCCGGCGGACAGTGGTCAGCTACGAGTGGGAGTTGAAGGCGGAGGTCCTCTCATGGATTTTCTTGTGTTGGGGCACACCGGAGGTGGACCTTTTTGCTGCGGTGGTAAACAAGAAGCTTCCTCAGTATGCCTCCAGAGGGGGGCTGGGAGCCTCCTCTCTGGGGGATGCTCTCGAGATTCCATGGCACAACAGGAGAGCTTACGCCTTCCCGCCTCTGTATCTGGTCCATTGAGCAATTTGGAAGCTGAAGAACTCTGTGAACTGTTCCCTTCTACTCATAGCCCCGTGGTGGCCGGCCAGGTTTTGGTTCTCAGAACTTCAACACCTGTCGGTGTATCCGCCGATCAGGTTACCAGTGACCCCCGATCTTCTTCATCAAGGGGATCAGCAGATGTGGCACTCCTCCCCACAATCGCTCAGCTTGGCGGCATGGTGCCTGAGTAGCATCTTAGTAGCGTCTTTAGAGCATCTTAACTTGTCTACAGATAACATGCGTATTATCCAGGCAGCCAGAAAACCCTCGACCAGATCCCAATACAGGAGTAAATGGCTCAGGTTCTGTCATTGGTGTTTGGAAAAGCAGTTGGATCCAAGGGTGGCTATGATTGACACAGTGCTGTCCTTCGTGTCCTCCCTAGCAGAGTCAGGTGTTCACATTCTGTCATGCAGAACTTAACCTTTCAGCGGTTTCTGCTTATCTTGCTACAGACCAATGCTCTTATTCTCCGAGTAACCCAGTGGTTAAGAGGCATTTTGCAGGCTTGACACACCTCTACCCTCCGGTTAGTAGTCCGCACCCGCCGTGGGACCTAAATCTAGTCCTGACGGCGCTGTGCCATAAACCTTTTGAATCCATGGCCACGGTGGACAAGTACCTATCCTGGAAAGTGTCCTTTCTGGTCGCCGTTACGTCAGCAAGGAGAGTGAGTGAGCTCCAGGCCTTGTCAGTGGAGCATCCTTTCTTGGTCTTTCACAAGGACAAGGTAGTCCTACGGACAAACCCGGCCTTATTACCGAAGGTGGTAACTGAATTCCATCTGAATCAGTCAATCTCCCTACCAGTCTTTTTTCCGAACCCTGCCTCAGAGGCTGAAAGGGTTCTGCACTGTCTTGATGTCAGAAGAGCTCTTAAGTTCTACCTTGACAGGACTTCCGAGCTTAGGAGTTCTTCTCAACTTTTTGTGACCTTCGGTAACCCTCAGGGTAAGCAGGCGTCTAAGGCGACTATTTCTCGGTGGATCGCCGCCTGCATCACGGAGTCTTTCACCATCCAAGGGCTGAAACCTCCTAAGGGTATTCATGCACACCTGGTGCGGGGCAAGGCAGCCGCGGTTGCTTTTCAGAAATATGTCCCCTGGAAGTCCATCGCTAGGGCAGCTACTTGGGCCTCCCCATCTGCTTTTTGTAAGCATTGTCTTGACATGAGCTCAAGAGCTGATGCTCAGTTTGGTCAGGCTGTGCTGAAGAACCTGTTTCATTAAGGGTTATTTCCATCCACCCGTAGTTCCTGTAAGGAGTGCTTGGGAATCTCCCATAAGTATGGAGGAAAGGGGACGGGACGTAGGAGTATGACCAGGTTACTCACCGTAGTGACCACCTTACTCCTAGTCCATAGTCCTCTTTCCTCCATACGCCCGCCCGCCGTTCCCTCTAATAAGGTTCCTCTGTTATTGCTAATAGGTCTCTGACCTGGCGATAGAAAAGGACTGATGGGCGATGCGTGGGGCGGAGCCAAGGTGGACGGGGTTACGGCTGCGTGCCGGGCCCCACGCAAGAAAGAGAGGAAGGACATATTTTTTGAAAAATGTTGGATGCTTTTTACAAAGTGCTCTGGTCCCTTCCCACAGGACGGAGAGATGTCCCATAAGTATGGAGGAAAGGGGACTATGGACTAGGAGTAAGGTGGTCACTACGGTGAGTAACCTGCTTAAATGTCAACTGCACTACGGTCGTCCCATCTGCATACCAATGCCCTGCAAAATGAGCCTGAGCAGCCAGGTAGTATAGTTCAAAATCTGGGGCGGCAGATTCCCCTTGCTCAAACGGCTCAGTCAGTTTCTCCCAGCTAATCCTGGCCACCCTGCCCCCCCACCCCACCCCAGATGAACACCGCAGCCATTGATCTAATCTTGTTAAAGAATATTTGCCCAGGCCATATGGCAACATTATCAAAGAAATACAGCAATGTTGGGAGCACAACCATCTTCAGCAATGAGATCCGCCCATACGAGATTAGGAGGCTAGTCCACATTTTTTGTTATTCTTCCAGCTGTTCTAGATATATCTCATGATAGTCGGCGTACAACAGCTTGAGTCCTAGACCCATTTATTCCCAGGTACTGAATACGCAGAGGGGCCTAACTAAATCGCCTATGGTCAGCCAGTTGTACCGTAGAGGGCGTGAGGGGGAACAGTTCAGATTTGGTGTTATTTATTTTATACCTAGAGAACTGCGAGAATGTATGCACTTCCCTAATAATTGAGTCAAGGTTCTGCTCGGGGTCCCGAATATATAATAGCACATCATATGCATACAGCGATATTACCTTGGGTGGGCCCGCAATCCTAATTCCTCTATGACCATGAACATCCCTGATTAATGCTGCGAGCGGCTCAATCGTAAGTGCAAACAGGAGAGAGAGCACACCCCTGCTGGGTTCCCTCCCCAACGGTAATGGATCAGATATAATTTTGTTTGTGCAAACCCTGCCCATCAGACCTCCATAGAATAGTTGGACAGATTGAATGAAATAAAGGCAAGACCTGAATCTACGCAGCACCTGAAACAAGTAGCACTTCGAGACGGGATTGAAAGCTTTCTCCGCGTCTGACGCCGCAACTGCTCTAGTTTTGGGATTTATTTGTGAGATCACACAGAACATCCTTCTCAGATTCAGGGCAGTAGATCTAGTGGGTTTTAATCCTAACTGGTCCGCGTGTACCAGTTGGGACATGTATGGTAGTAGTCATGTGCGAAGTATCTTAACAAACACCTTTGCACCTGCATTTATGAAAGATAATGGTCTGTATGAGGACACATCATGGGACGGCCTATTGGGCTACAGCAATACTGTTATAGTAGCCTGCGCAGAGACGGGGATAACCCTCCCCTAACAAGGGATTCCACCCACACCTTCAGCAGTCTGGGTGTCTGTAATACGATCCCCATGCCACCCAAACCCTGCGCCTTCCCAGAAGCCAACGATTTCACTGCAGCAGCTATTTCCTCTACCGTCACTGGCTGCTCCAGAACCTGTCTTGCATGACAGTATGCTTGGCCTTGCCCCTATTATGCTTATCTGGTATCTGCAGTTAGTTCTGTATACACTTGGTACTGTGTAGGGCCTGATCCAGCAGAAGCTGCACACGTACCCTCTCTCCCGTGCTCTGCTCACTTAATTTCGGCTGTACGCCTGCCCTCAGGGTACCCCGGGCGCCATGTACCCCCTAGAGTGGGCTTCTGATCCGTTCTTAGTACAAACTCGGTCCCCCACACAAAGTTCTTAGACCTCTTCACAGCCCAGTGACACACTGATACTTCATTTTCCAGGACAGAATACCTCTTCTCTGGTCCTCGCAAAACGCACAATGCTAGAGCTATTACCTTCATGTCACCCAATACATCCACTTGCGACAACCTCTCCTATGCCCATCGCCAATATTATGAAGTAAGATCTCACCATATTATTTGGTAAGCACTTCTATAGTCTTACAGAAGTGCAAGTGAACAGAGCCCTGTTCACCTTCTTTGCGAGCTTTCCTCAAATAACCACTCAGTTTGGAATCCTCCTTCCCATGCTCTTGCATTCCACATTTCACTGGCTTCTCAAACAATGGCACATACATAACACTCACTTATCCAGTACCCCCTCTGACGCCAAGCCTCTCATCATCCCTTCTAGCAGCTTTCTTCCATCTCTTTTACTGATCTTGATACTGCTCAATTTCTTGCTCATACCTGTTCCACCACCTCCCCTCTCGAATCAATCCACTCTCTATCCCCTACCCTCTCTACTTATTCCCTCTCTACTCATTCCTTTCTTTTCCTAAGCTGCATCCATACTGTACCTGTCTTTTCAATCTTTCTCTTGCCTCGTCCTCCTGTTCTTCTTCCTTCAAACATGCCATGATGATCCCCATATCGAAAAAGCCTTCCATTGATTCCTGTTTTCCTAATTTTCATCCCATCTCCCTGCTTCCATTTCTCTCCAAACTTCTTGAAAGATAGTGTATCCCCAGGTATCGTAGTTCTCAACTACCACTTTCTTCCACCCCTTCAATCGGGCTTACGCTATTATCACTTTACCAAGACTGCTCTTCTGCAGGTCACCGACTCCCTACTTTCTGCCCGCAATAATAAACTTTCTTCTATACTTGTATTTGTATTTGTTTATTTATAACGCGCAGACCATCAGGCCCGGGGGCATCAGGGCGCAATTTGTACAGGGTTGCAAGAAAAGAACATACAGGGAGATAAATTACAATAAAAGTATACCGATACAGCATAATAACAATCTTAATAATTACAAATATTAAACATGGTACAGTGTCCCAAGGCTCCGCAGAGGAAGTATCCCTGAGGTAGTGGGGAAGGTAGTAGACCGGAAATCGTGCAGGGGAACAGGCGGGCTGGGTAAGTAGGACAGATGTCTAACACAACTATTGCTGGTCAAAGAGCCAATATTTGGTTTTATTCTTGAAGGTGTTGAAGGAGTCTTCAGCTCTGATGGCAGCGGGGAGGGTGTTCCAAAGTTTGGAGGCTAGGACAGGGAAGCTAGTGCCTCCCGCTTTTTGGAGCTTAAACCTAGGGATAGTAAGGCAGTGAGTCTGAGCAATTCTTAGTGGTCGGGCAGTGGAGTGGCGCGAAAGCCGACTGCAGAGATAGATCGGAGCCTTGTTGGCTAGGCATTTGTGCGTGAGGGCAAGCGTTTTTGGGGAAATTCTCTGCTTCACGGGTAACCACTTAAGGCTAGATCTGGCTTCTGAGATGTGGTGGTTACGAGGGATGTTCAGGGCCGCTCGAATTGCATTGTTCTGGGTGGTTTGGGGTTTGGACAGGTTTTCTTGGCTGGTGCCTAAATATAGAGCACTGCAGTAATCTATTTTGCCATGATAAGTGTTCTCGCTAGTGTGACGCTATTGTGGGTGGTGAGGAATGGTCTGCAGGCTGAAATTAGTTTGCACGTGTAGGCGGAGGTGGACCTGACTGCATTAGTTTGTCTTGACAAGGATAAGGTGGAATCCAGGTAAAAGCCTAGTGTTTTAGTGTCTTTCGAGACTTGTATGGAGTTGCCGTCTATGATGAATGACTGATAGGATGGCTCAAGTTTGCTCAGGCGTTGTGATGTACTCAGGATAAGTAGCTCCATCTTATCGTCGTTCAGACATAGCTGGTGCTGGGCCATCCAGGCTTGGATGACCAAGTAGACGTCATTGAGGGCCTTGGTGTCAGCAAGATAATCACCAGAGATGGGAATGAGTATCTGGGTGTCGTCCGCATAGTTGGTGTAGGAGACACCCAGATAATCAAGCACATCAAAGAGTGGTTTCGTAAAGATATTGTAAAGAGTAGGTGACACGCAAGAACCCTGAGGAACACCGCAATGAATAGGGGAGGGAACTGCGGCAGCAGAAGGTGCAAAGACCCTCATAGATCTGTTGCTCAGGAACGATTTGATCCAGGCCGCTGCGGAGGGAGAGAAGTTGGCAGCAGAGTGGAGGTGCCTGCAAAGGATCTGGTGGTTAACCAAATCAAATGCGGCGGAAAGGTCGAGGAGTAATAGCATTGCTAATTTGCCCTTGTCCTTCAGGACTTCGATCTGGGTTTTTAGATCTAAAAGAGCCGTTTCGGTCCCATGTCTGGGCCGAAATCCGGATTGTCGTAGACCTAACAGATTGTTTGATTCAAGGTAGTTTTGGATCTGCAGGTAAGCTGCACGGTCCAGTATCTTCAGCAGAAATGGTACTGTAGTAATAGGTCGGAAGTTCGTAGGTATGCTTGGGTCAAGGGAAGGTTTTTTTAGTAGCGGGATCACCCAGGCGTCTTTAAGGTTGTCCGGGACAATACCTGTTTCAAAGGATGAGTTAATGAAGGCTGTAATGAATGGGGCTAGGTCATGGGCGGAGTCCTTAATGTTAGGAGCTGGGCACGGGTCACCTTGGCAGTTGGATGGTTTCATCCGGAGGATGATGTTTTCTACTTCGGTGACAGTGAGCGGTGCGAAGGTGAAAGGTTTGATGTTGGCAAAGTTGGAGAGGGTGAGCCTAGTAGGGGAGAATGAGCGGTTGTCACGCCTCAGGCAGTCCTGCTTTTCTTTTATTTTAGATTGGAGCATAGAGATTTTGTTTAGGAGGGCTGCTTGAATGTTAGCACACCATTTGCTGTCTTTCGTGCAAGTGTCTGGCGGGGAGACTGGGGTTTCGAGCTCTTTTAGGACTCTAAAGAGTTCCTTGGAATTAGAGTCGGCTTGCATGATACGATTATTAAGCGATTCTTTTTTAGCTATGATGATGGTGTCTTTATAAGTGAGGGAGGCGAGGAGGAAGCCGTCTTTATGCTCATCAGTTGGGTGGCTTTTCCACCGGTTTTCTGCGCAGCGTTTAGCTTTGCAGAGGATTCTTAGCTGTGGAGTGAACCATGAGTTGAGATGTGCTCGTGGTTTAGCCTTTCTAGGTTTAATTGGTGCTATAGTGTCAATAGCCCTGAGCATCGTTTGGTTGTAGATGTCTGCTAGGGAGGTGGGATCAGAGCAGGCGTTGGTCGCCGCATTAAGAGAGGGGAGTAACAGTGGGAGGAGTTGTTCTCTTGTTATATTTTTTTTATTGCGGGTGGGGGGGGCTGGGGCTATGGGTGTTGGGGCTCGCGGGGTAGCTTCAATGTTAAATGTTATGATGTGATGGTCAGACCATAAGCATGGGGAGTTATTGAGGACCTGGATGTTGCAGTTGGAACCGGCTAACCAATCGATGGTCCTGCCTTTGATATGGGTCGGTTCTTGTATGTACAAGGTGAGGCCAAGGTCAGTAAGAGCATACTCCAGATCAGTTGCTACAGGATCCTTAGGGTCGCCGCGACCAAGATTGAAGTCACCTAGGATTATTGTTTGGGAGTTGTTTTTTGTTTTGTCAAGAAGAAGAGTGGAAATTTCACTGACAAAGGTGGGTGCTGGCCCTGGGGGCCTGTAGATAAGGTGAAGGGTGGCCGTTTGGTTAGGTGTTAGTAGTAATTTGATTGTCAGCAGTTCTGCTGATTCGAGTTTGGAGTCGGATACCACTCTTAGGTCAAGGGAGTTTTTGTGGATGAATGCCACGCCGCCACCTCTAGTGTGGGCAGAGGAGCGGTCACAGCGTGTGATGCCATAGTCAGGCGGTAAGGCCAAGGATAGAGAAGGGCCAGAGGCGGCATGTAGCCAGGTTTCGGATATGGCAATGAAGTCAAGGTCGGCAGTGGTGATAAGGTCGGCTATGTCAAGAGCGTGTGCTGTGAGGGATCTAGCATTGATGAGGGCACCCTTGAACACAGGCAATTTAACCCCTGTGGTCTTAGTTTTGCAAGTGGCGGTGGGCGAAGGCGGGCTGGGTGGTGTGTGTGGGGCTTGCCTAGTGGTGTTGGTGCGGGAAGGACGAATGCGGAATCTGGTGCCTAGTCTCTTGTTCCTGAGAGTGAGGGGGCAAGGTTGGTTAGGAGTTGGTTTTGTGGCAAAGTGTTTGAGCCAGAGAGCTGGGTCATTAAGGTATTGGTTAATCTGGTTGCAGGGGTGGTGAGCGTCAGCGGTAGTTGCTGAAGGACTCGTTGAGGGTGTCAAAGTCATGGTGGGTGACGCTGGGTCACGTAGGTAAGGGCAGGCCAGGTTATTAACCTCAAAGGTAGGAGTGGTTGACTTGGGTGGTTGAGTGAATAGGGCAAGGTGTGTGGTTAGGAGGTAGTGCAATAGAAGGCGCACGCTGATGTGCATGATGGTGGTGCTGGCTGCCAGAACTTGTTCTTCTTGACTTGTCTGCTGCCTTCGACACTGTGGATCATCCGACTTTGCTATTGTCTTTCCTCCGTTAGCCTGTTTTGCTCCGTACTTCGTTGTTTAAACTCGTATCTGTTTCATGGGCTGGCATGTTATCCTATTCCTTGCCCCTACTCTACGGTCTCCCCAAGGCTCTGTCAGTGGACCCCTATGGATCTCTCTTTAACCTGTTCGTCTCTCAGCACTAATACCTTAATTCAATCTTTCCAATCATTTCTACGCTGATACCCAAATATTTCTCATTCTCTTCTTTTTCGGACTCCCTTCCACTCTTCAGTTTCCTTCCGTATTTCCGCTATTCAGTCTTGCATGTCTTCCTACTTTCCACACTAAAATCCATCCAAGACTGAAATCCTCTTATACCCAGCCTCAGCTCCTTCTTCTTTATTTTTCCCTCTGGTTGCTCTTCCCTTCTTATCTTCTGCCCGTAACCTGGGTGTCTTCTAGGACTTCGCCCCTTCTTTTGCTTCACATAACACCTCTACAGCTTGAGCATGTCATTTTCACCTTTACAACCTATGCTGTACTTGTCCCTTCCTCTTTCTCTGTCACTAAACTCCTCATCTCTCTTCTTTTCTCCCATCTCAATTACTGCTCTGGTCTCTTGCTTGGTCTTCCTTGTTCCCATCTTGCATCCCTTCCATTCAATATACAATTCCGCTATAAATATACATTTTCGCCTCCTTTTCGTTCTTCTACCTTCACTGATCTCTGCTTCTGAACTATGTCATCAATGATCACTTTTTATTCCCATCCTCGCTCTCACCTCTCAATTATAAATCCTCCTCACTGGCCCCAAACCTTCCTGCACGCCTTCTTGTTTGTTCATTTTCCCTGTTGGCCCCAAAACATTGGAACTGCCAGTATCTATTTGCATCTCATCGCCATGTCTTTCACCTCCATTTGAAAGCATACCTCATGTGTTCCCGGTCTGTCTCTTAAAAGCTCTTTCGAATGGATTGTGTCCTCCCACGTATTCCTCATCTTTGATATTCGTATCTCGCCAGCTTTGCTGCTTCTGAAAAAATTATCTCGGTAGAGGGCGCTGTGCAAAGCGTTGTGGCATCGATGTCCCTCGACGGCCGCCGTGGAGCGTCAACGTCATCAGTAGTATAAATAGCTTGTGCAGCGCCCGTGCGCTACAGTTCCATTTTTCGGAATGCTTTTGCTTCGAGCACTAACTGCACGCTTCATCTTCTACACCATCAACCCCAAAGTCTGGATTTAAAGTGTCACGACTGCGGGGCTAAAATGTCCATAACCGACCCTCACTGCGTCTGCCTTTGGTGCCTGGGCTCCGGGCACTTTACTGAAGCTGTGGATCCTGTCAGTCCGTGACAGAAAAAGCTCTCCGGGAACGCAGGGGTAAGCTTTCGGTGGGGAAGGAAGCTTTGAAGTCTTCTTCGAAGAGGGAAAAGAAGGCAGGGGAATTTAGAGACTCCACATGGTATAAAAGGTCAAAGAGGTCTCGGTCGGGAAGCCGATCGAGGCGGTCATCGTCTTCTTTGAAGAAAACGAAAAAGAGACGCCATAGGTCTCCCTCTTCTTCCTCACTCTTCTACGGAGGTTATCAGTGCCCAACTAGGTCAAATTCCCCTAGTAAATAGGACGCCTTCTGAGTGGAGATGATCCAGATCTTTGAGAAGGCGGCCTCGACCCCCTCAAAAGAGGCACGCAAGAGCCATGCCCCGGTCATTCCTTCAGATGACTTGGGGAAGTCAAAGGCTACCTCGACAAAAATTAGTAAGCCGGTACGTCGAGAAACTCGACACGACGAAAAAGCGTCGAAGGTATCGACTCGACCATCGAGTCCATCCCTGATACAGTTGAAGTTTAAATGAAGCCTTCGACAATTGTGTGGATGCCATCGCTGCTGACTACCTTCACGCCGAAGTCGAGGGGGATTCCTGGAAAAACAACCCCTTTATCGAAGCAGTCTTTGACATTGTCGTCAGAATCTTGGTTTCCATCGAGGCCTGTGTCGGTTCAGGAGAAAACCTTCAAACCTATTCCAAAAAAAGACTTTTTCAAGTCAATGTCCTCCATTTTTGAAGAGCAAAGTGCCTCTGATGAGGAGATTTCACCAGTTGGGATGCAGCAAAGCACAAAAAAGTTACCTGAGGAGTTCATTGATCCACAATCAAAGATTATAGACCTCTGTGACTTCTGCCATTCGGGCTGACCTCCACCCCAAGGGTTTTCACCAAGCTGATGGCAGTAGTGGCAGCAAGTCTCAGGAGAGGGGGGATTCATGTCTATCCCTACCTGGACGACTGGTTGATCAGGGCTCGTTCACTCGAGCAAGCCCAGGAACATCTCAATATCACCTGCCACTCCCTCCACAGACTGGGTTTCTCCCTCAATTACAAGAAATCCCATATGATACCATTCCAAAGACTTCAGTTCATCGGAGCGGTCTTAGATACTTCCTAGGGGAAAGCCTCGCCTCCCGAGGTGAGAGCTCAATACATTCAGCAGATGGTAGCAAAATTCCAAAATGCCAACATCTTCCGGCCTTCGATTTTCTGAGGTTGCTCGGTCTCATGGCATCCTGCATTTTCCTGGTGCCAGAGGCCCGGTTGAGAATGAGATCTCTTCAATGGGCTCTCAGAACTCAGTGGTCCCAATTTTCAGGGAATATGTCGGATCTACTGCAAGTTCCGAGCAGATTGCTCAAGACCTGATTTGTTGGGCTTGCAAGGACCACATTCTCAAGGGACAATATTTTTGGCAACCATGGCCGGAGATAACGCTAGTGATGGACGCCTCACTCACCGGGTGGGGAGCCCACACCAACAAACTGACAAACAGCACTCATTGGTCTCCATCGGAGTCCAAGCTACACATCAATCTTTTGGAGCTGAGGGCAATCAGACTAGCGCTGAATGCCTTCCTGCCCTGGACTCGCTGCTGGGCTTGGGGACGGTCAAACCACATGGGAGACAGCCGCCCAACGACAGGGACATTACCCCCGACCATCCTAGAGTTCGGGCTGAGCTGTTTCTCCAGCATGGGGTCTGGCCACAGGTGGAATGCGGGGGCACTTTTTTAGAAATTCGAGGGCGTGCCCCTGGGCCAGTGCATCCAGCACCCAACGGTCGGTGGAGATGGACTCCCACACGCTTCGGGGTGGTTCGGTGGGGGCCCGACCCCGCTGTCGGTTCAATCCTGCTTGGCGGACACCTTGCCGCCTTGGCCTCCCTGGCGATGACGGCGGTGCCCCCCGCTTCGTCCTCTGTAGGCTTCCTGCGACGAGGAGCGGGCCGCTTGGCGGTACGTAGTGCCACCGCCAAAACCCTTGGAGGCACCCTGCTTGCCTCCGGCACTCCGCCGCGACTCCCTCGATAGAGGCCTTGGCCGGGTGAATCAAGGCCTTCACCGCCTTAGGCCTTCACCTTGGGGGGAGGGTCACCGCCTCGCTCCCCCTCAGCCGAATCCTTCGAGATCGACCGGGGCCTCTCCAGAGGCTTACCCAGGTTCTCGGATTTCCTCTTCCCCGAACCAGAGCGTTGGCTCGTAGTTGATGGTGCCGGGGAAGGAGCGCCCTGCCTGTCAACCGAAGAGCCCGACTGTTCGGCGCTCCTGGTGCCCGTGGACTCGTGGTGCTTTGCCTTCTGTTGGGCCCCCGTTTCCAGGGCACCCTCACAGGACTTAGAAGACCACTCGGACTTCTTCTTCTTCTCACCTGACGGACTCCTCCCTTCCAGCCAGTTGGAGAGACAAAGGTGTCGGTCCCTGATGGTCCGTTCCGACATGTTCCTGCAAAACGCACAGTCCTTCTCCACGTGCGTTTTGTCCTCATGAAGACAGTAGAGACATTTCGAATGCTCGTCCTCCTTGAACATATTCTGTAGCTGGCATCCAGGGCAAACCCTGAACAGCTTTCCGGGCGTCGAGCTTCCTTTCTCCTGGGCCATGTCCGGGTAGGCCGCAGAAACTTCTGGAATCCCCCAAGAAGCGTGACTCGATGAAATCTTCACACTTGAGGGGCGTAGAAAAAAATCCGACACGGATACCCGTTAATCGGATGTAGAGATGGTGGAGCTTGAGGCTCTATTTGATCGAAAAATGAGAAATTCTCTTTGAAAAAAGCTCAAACGCAGCAAAAGCTTGAGAGCTAAACACGAGGACTCCCAACACTTGAGCGTGCAGTAAAAATCTGAAGATGGCTGCAAGAGGCGGGGCTTAGGGAGAGGGCAGTCATTGGCTGGGGGCAGTATGACCCAGAGACCAGTGATTGGTTACTACTGAGAAAGACAGATCAGAAATGAAACTGATACTGATTTTTTTCTTTACAGAGGATTCCCAGCCTGACGACGGGGAATATTCATGAGCATGTGAATCCATGCCAGACCCATGCTGGAGAACAACAGTTACAGGTAAGTAACTTGTTCCTTACAGTTTTTCCATTCAGGGAGGTATTGGCACACTGCCAGGGCTCCCTGGTGGGGAAAAGCTGTGACACAGGCCATCCAGAACTCAAGGACAGTTGGAGGTGATGTCCCTGGTCTTGGACATCCGTTTACCATGTGGGTGTACTGTCCCCTAGCACAGCGGCAACTCCAGGGAGCCTTGGCAGGGTCCCCTTCCCCGCTGGAAATTCTGTAACGCAGCCCAGCCAAAACTTCAGGATGGTTGGGGGCGATGTCCCTGGCCTTGGGCGGCTGTCTCCCATGTAGTTTGATCGTCCCCAAGCCCAGCAGCGGGTCCAGGGAGCCCCGGCAGGGTTTCCGACCTTTCCCAGAGGGAGAAGCTGTAACGCAACCCAGCCAGAGTTCCAGGGTAGTAGGGGGTCATGTCCCTGGCCTTGGACGCCTGACTCCTATGTGGGTTCCAAATCCCCAAGCCCAGTGTTGGTTCCAGGGAGGCCCGGGACATTCCCTGTCCTTTCCCGGAGGGAGAAACTGTAACGCAGGCCAGCCAGAGCTCCAGGAAAGTCAGGGGTAATGTCCCTGGCCTTAGTTGGCTGTCTCCCATGTCAGTTGGCCATCCCCAAGTGCAGCAACAGTCCCAGGGAGCCCGGGCAGGGTCCCCCTCCCTTCCCGGAGGTAAATTCTGTAACGCATCCCAACCAGACCCGCCAGGATGGTCGGGGTGATGTCCCTGGCCTTGGGCACCCGTCTCCCATGTGGGTCGACAATCCCCAATCCCAGGAGCCGTTCCAGGGAGCCCTGGCATGATCCAAACCTTTCCCGCAGGGAGAAGCTGTAGCTGGCCTTGGGGATGGTCGACCCACATGGGTGAAGGGTGCCCAAGGCCTGGTACATCACCCCAACCATCCTTGTGCTCTGGCTGGGTTGCATTACACCTTCTCCCTCTGAGAAAGGACGGGGAGCCCGCTGAGGCTCCCTGAACCCGCAGCTGGACTTGTGGACAGTCAACCTATATGAGGGACAACCACCCAAGGCCAGTGACCTCACCCCCGACCATCCTGAAGCTCTGGCTAGGCAGCATTGCAAAATTTCCTTCTGGGAATGGACGGGGACCCTCTCGTGGATCCCTGGGACTGCCGTTGGACTTGTGGACGGTGGACACTTTTTCTTTTCCACCCACACATGTGAGGTACTGTTTTCATCCGGACACCTGTGGGAATGTGGGAAGGTAGGACATATTTTGTCGGTTTCGTGTTTCAGTAGTTTCCAGGTGTGAAATGTCTGAAAGTTGTGTTTTTTATTTCTCCAAAGTTGGGACTTTGCCTTGGCTTGTGGGTAATACATTCTGGGGCGATTCGCGCAAGTCACACCTCTGAATTCACACAGGTTTCTTCTTTTTGGAAATGCATCGGGTTCCCTGTCTTCCTTGGTGGCTTAGACACCCTAGGCCCAAATCTGTAGGTTGTCCACAAGAGCAAAATTCCTCAAAATCTACTCTGCCAAAAGACTTGGGTTTACCAGTGGGTTATCCTTTTTCCTTTGTGCCCAGATAGGTGCACCCACACATGAGGTACCGTTTTCGTCAGGATACCTGTGGGAATGCGGGACGGTAGGACATGTGGTGTTGGCGGCGTGTTTTGGTGGGTGGCCAGAGGGAAATATCTGAAAATTGTGTTTTATTTCACCAAATTACGGACTTTGCTGGGGATTGTGGGTAATACATTCTGGGCCGATTCGTGCAAGTCAGACCTGATTCCCACGGGTGTCTATTTTTTGGAAATGCATGGGGTTCCCTGTTTTCCTTGGTGGCTTCGACACACTAATCCCAAATCTGTAGGTTGTCCACAAGAGAAAAATTCCTCAATTCCGCACCCATGAGAAGTGCCTTTGGAAGTGCCTGATAAGCCTGGGAGGACCGCCGGCTCATCTACTCCAGCCCTGTTGCATCGACTTCCCTAACACACAGGAACGCTGCGCCATTAAGCCAATCCCCCTTCAAATCGCTGCTCTACAAAAGGGAATGTGCGCACGCGCCCATGAGAAGTGCCTTTGGAAGTGCATGATGAGCCTGGGAGGACTGCCGGCTAGTCTAACCTCTCGCCCTGGCTTTTCAACCAATACCTGGCAACTCTCGCCCACTGCATTGCCATTTTCTGCTCAAATTTACAGTGCTACGCTGACAACACTCAACTCATTTTCAAGCTGCCTTCGGCCACCTCCTCTCCCATCTCTGATTGCCTTACTGCCATTCAAGATTGGTGTTCCTCCAATGATCTTTGTCTGAATGCCAGCAAGCCTGAGATCCTCCTCATCGGCACACCTTCTCCATCCTTTCCCTTCTCTCTCTGGCCGTCCTCCCTTGGCCCTCCTTCTACCCCCACCTGCGAGGCTAAGAACCTCTGGGTCATCTTTGATTCCATACTTTCCTTCTCCGCTCACATCTCTGATGTCTCTAAAAAGTCAAACTTTCTACTGCACCTCCTCAGAGGTACTCTGCCCTTCCTCTCCTTCCCCCAGAAGCTCACTGTCTCCCAAGCTCTGGTTCTCTCTAGGTTGGACTATTGTAACAGCCTCTTTCTAAACCTACCTGCCTCTACTGTCCGCCCTCTGCGACTAATCCAGAATAGGACTGCTAGACTTCTCCTTGGCATCAAGCCCTGTGATCGGATCTCTCCAGCTCTGAAATCGCTCCACTGACTCCTAGTGGATGCAAGGATTAAATTCAAAACCCTCTGCATTGTCCACAAGGCTTTCTGGTGCCTGGGTCCAAAATACCTTAAGCTATCCCTCCGCAAATACCTTCCCCTCTCGAGCTCTTTGCTCCTCTACCTCTAACTCCCTCAGGGTCAGTGGTTTTTTAAGGAACGAGCTGGGGGTAGATCTGGCTTCGGCTGGGGCCCCCCTCTGGAACAGCCTCCCTGCCACTCTAAAACTTGAGGAGAACTATCTCCGGTTCCGGAAGCACCTCCTCTCTGCTTCTGCCTTCGCCCCCCTCTTCCCTGCTGATCTGTTCTCCCCTGGCACCGTGCCCCTGGCCACCCTCTGTCCTCCGGGCCCAGGTTCCTGCTCACCCTGCCACCCTCCCGCACTTCCTCCGGGCCACCCCTTGCACTCGGGTCTGTATCTGTAACCATACAGCCCCCCCTTTTCTTCCTGCACTGATTCGACCTACCCTGTCTGCTGCCTTAAACTCAGCACTTGCCAATTGCTGGCTGCACTACCACTTTTGTTGCTTTTTTAATGTATTTATTATTCTCCAGCAAGGGGTCTGGCATGGATTCACATGCTCATGAATATTCCCCGTCGTTAGGCTGGGAATCCTCGGTAAAGAAAAAATCAGTATCAGTTTCGTTTCTGATCTGTCTTTCGTAGTAGTAACCAATCACTGATCTCTGCGTCATACTGACCACAGCCAATGACTGCCCTCTACCTAAGCCCCGCCTCTGGCAGCCATCTTCAGATTTTTACCGCACGTTCAAGTGTTGGGATCCTCGTGCTATTGCTCTCGAGCGTTAGTGCTTTTTTCACGTTTTTTCTCAGAAAAATTTCTCTTTTTTCGGTCAAAAGAGCCTCAAGCTCCACCGTTTCTTCATCCGATCAACGGGGACCCGTGTCGGATTCGTCTACGCCCCTCAAGGGTGAAGATTTCGTCGAGCCACGCTTTTGGAGGACTCCAGAAGTTTCTCAGGCCCATCTCCGACATGGCCCAGGAGAAAGGAAGCTCGACGCCCGGAAAGCTGTTCAGGGTCTGCCCTGGATGCCAGCTTCAGAATGTCTTTGAGGACGAACACTCCCTTTGCCTTTACTGCCTACATGAGGACAAGACGCACGTGGAGAAGGACTGTCCGTTTTGTGGCAATATGTCGGAGCGGACCATGAAGGACCGCCATCAACGTCTCGCCAACTGGCTGGAAGGAAAGAGCCCGTCAGGCGAGAAGAAGAAGTAGTCCGAGCGGTCTTCTAAGACCTTTGAGGGCGCCCCGGCGACTGGGGTCCAACAGAAGGCCAAGCACCGCGAGTCCGCTGGCACCGGGAGCGCCGAACGGTCGGGCTCTACGGGCGCCAGGCAGGGCGCATCCTCCCCGGTGCCATCAACCACGAGCCAACGCTCTGGCTCGGGTAAGAGGAAGGCCGAGCACCCGGCGAAGCTCCTGGAGAGACCCCGGTCGAGCTCGAAGGCCCCATCGGAGGGGGAGCGAGGCGGTGACCCTCCCCCCAAGAAGAAGGCGGTGAGCGCACCTAAGGTGGTGAAAGCCTTAATCCACCCGGCCAAGGCCTCTATCGAGACAGTCGCGGCGGCCCTGGCTCAGCCTGTGGAGGCTACACCAGCGGTGGCGACCTCAGGGCCCAGAGTCTCCCTGCCACCGCGGAGGGAGTCCTCTTTCATGCCCATCGACAGGACCCCCTTGAAACCTCCGACAGAGAAGAAAAAGGGGGGGGCAGGAGGTCGTCGTGGATTCGGCCTCCTCCTCTGAGGAGGAGCTGATCGAAGTCTTAAGCCACGGCGTTGGCTTGGAAGAAGACCAGCCCGTCGGGAGGGACCCCGACGTAGGAGACGACAAGAACGTCGAGGGTGCCGACGGGGCTCCTGACCGCCCGTCGGACTCCCCCCAACCAGTGCCGCAAGACAACTCGGCGGCCATTTTTTTGGCAATACAGTCCTTATGCTCGAAGATAAGGACGAGACTGCCGTTACCACCAACGGAGGAACCGCTCCCGACGGCGGACCCGCAACCAGGCCCTTCTGGGAGCCCTCCCCCAAGAGAAGAAGGATTCATCCTCCACCTCCTTTTCAGCCATCGCGCCCTGTTCAGCCCTCCTCCCCGTCCACGACACGTGGGGATGATACAGGGACTGACACGGCCGCTACGGGTACAGACGACGAGGTTTATGACGAGGATATCCCGTCGTCACCTCCCACCCGGGCTTCCCCGCCCGACGAGATTGGATCGTTTCACTCCATGATCGCCAGGGCATCCAAGCTTTTCCAGCTCTGCCCGGAAGAGAAGAAGGAAGGAAGGTTTCCTTTATCAACGGCGCGAGACCAAGAGGAAGACGGTCCTCGCTGTACCTCTACTAGACGATATTTGGGATGAGGGCCTCGCCCTCCTCAAGAACCCATCCACGACGCCGGCTAGAAGGGATCGGTACAAGAAGAAGTACCGGTTCCCAGACGCGGCCCCCTTGTGCCTTTGGGCACAGCCGACCCCGGACTCGGTCGTCTCCGCGGCGGCCAGGAATAAAGCGGGGGGGGGCGCGGCCTCTACTTCGACCTCCCCGCCGGACGGCGAGGGAAAGAAATTAGACACGATGGGACGCAGAGAGACGATTAAGGCGGCCATCGCCTTGGCTATCGTAGCCCGCTATGACAGGGAGTTGTGGTACAAACTGGCCCCCCTGCTGGACTTCCTACCAGACGACAAGAGGGCGGAAGCCCTAGAGATCTTGCAGGAAGGAGAGGTGGCGTCGGACCACGCCATTACGATTGCGACGGACATCGCTGACACTGGATTTCGCCAGTTGGGCAACGGCGTGTGCCTTAGGCGGTGTAGATGGCGCAAGGCTACTGACTTCCGTCAGGACGTGCAGACCAGAGTCTTGGACATGCCGTTCGACGGAAACAACCTGTTTGGGAAAACAGTAGACGATTCCCTTCAAGCCATCAAGGCGGACAGGGAGACGGCCCGGGCTCTTGGGGTTCTCCAGCAACGGCGGCCACCCTTTCGGAGCGGCAAAGGCAAACAGGGTCCCTCCAAAGGTTCCAGTGGCGGATTTTCCACCTACCGTCAAGCGGCCCGTTCGTCGTCACAGGAAGCTTACAGGGGACGAGGCAAGTCAGGCGGACCCCGCCGTCGTCGCCAAGGAGGACAAGGCGGCAAAGCCTCGTCGAAGCAGGACTGAACCGGCCGTGGGGTCGGGCCCCCACCGAAGCACCCCGGTGAGAGGCCGGCTGGCGAGCTTCGTCAGCGTGTGGGAGTCCATCTCCACCAACCGTTGGGTGCTGGACGCCCTAGCTCAGGGTCACGCGCTCGAGTTTCTAAAGAGGTGCCCGCGCGTCCCCCCTGTGGCCAGGAAAGAACATCACGTCCCTCAACTTCTCTTGGAGGTAAAGGCGATGCTCAAGAAGGGCGCCATCGAGCTCGTTCCAAAGAGGCTTCGGGGCTCCGGAGTTTACTCAAGATACTTCCTCGTGAAGAAGAAGACGAGAGGATGGCGTCCCATCCTGGACCTACGACGACTGAACAAATTCATCAAGGCACAGAAGTTCCGGATGGTCACCCTCCAACACGTCCTGGGTCAACTGGAGGAGGGCGATTTCCTGTCGTCGTTGGATTTGGAGGATGCCTACTTCCATATTCCCATCCTAAAGGGACACCGAAAGTTTCTCAGGTTCGTGGTCCAAGGGCGTCACTACCAGTTCAAAGCCCTTCCCTTCGGATTGAGGTCGGCACCCAGGGTGTTCACCAAGTGCCTCGCACCGGTGGCGGCGCAGCTGCGCCGAGAGGGGATCCACGTCTACCCCTACCTGGACGACTGGCTCATCCGAGCAAAGACGAAGGAGCTCGCCGTGGAGCACACGGCAAGGACCGTCCAACTACTCACGGACCTGGGATTCTCCATAAACTACGCCAAGTCCCACCTGGTGCCCGCGCAAGACGCACTGTTTCTGGGAGCGAAGCTCGACACAGTGTCGCTTCTGGCCTCTCCGTTGGAGGAAAGGACGAGGGCCATCTTGGGCAAGGTGCAGCGGATGCTGGTTGCGGACGCGGCCAGGGTGAGGTCCATCAAGTCCCTCCTCGGAATGATGTCTTCTTGCATTTATCTCACCCGCCTGTGCAGGCTCCGGATGCGCCTGTTGCAGGAGTTCCTGGACGCGCGCTGGATCCAGACGACGGGCAGCTTCGAGGAGAGGATCACACTCGCCGAGAGTTTCCGACGAGCGATCCGGTGGTGGGGCACCCGCGCGCATCTGACGGCGGGCATGGACTTCCAGACCCCCGGCCACCAGGAGACAGTGACCACGGATGCCTCCCTGGAAGGGTGGGGAGCGCACACCGAAAATCTGCACGCGAGAGGTCTTTGGCTTCCGACGGAGAAGTCCCTCCATATCAACGTCCTGGAGCTCCGTGCAGTGTTTTGGGCCCTCAGGTCCTTTCTTCCGTCCCTCAAGGGCAAGGTGGTGAGGATCTTCACCGACAACACCACCACCATGTTCTACATCAGGAAGCAGGGCGGTACCAGATCCCCAGCCCTGTCCAAGGAGGCGCAGGATCTTTGGCATTGGGCCGTCGTCCAACGGATGTTTCTGGTGCCGTTTCATCTGGCAGGGATAAAAAACACCATTGCCGACTCGCTCAGCAGAGAGCTGCCCTCGTGCCACGAGTGGGAACTACGACAGGATCTAGTGGACCGCCTCTTCCGACGGTGGGGCACACCCCAGATCGATCTGTTCGCGACGGCGTCGAACTCCAAGTGCCGGAGGTTTGCCAGCAGGTTTCCCCAGCCGAGGAGCATGGGCGATGCTTTCTCGTTCCCCTGGGAGGGCCTGTTTCTATACGCGTTCCCTCCATTGCCATTGCTGATCCGGCTCATCAACCAGCTCAAGAGGTCACGGTGCAGGATGATCCTCGTCGCACCTGCGTGGCCGAGGCAGATATGGTTCCCGGACCTACTGGACTTGTCAGCGTCCCCGTCAATCAAGCTGCCAGTGGACGCGGATCTTCTCTCCAGGGAAGGAGGCGCCATCCTCCATCACGACCCGAAGTCGCTGAATTTGCAGGCCTGGCTCCTGCAGCATTAGTTTGGAGGATACGACATACCGGCCGACTGCAGAGAGGTTGCTGCAAAGGCCAGGGCGTCCTCAACTCTTAAATGCTATGGACACAAATGGAAGAGGTTCTCTGTCTGGTGCCACGCACAGAAGATTAACCCTCTATGGATTACGGCTCCCCAGGTACTGCCGTACCTTCTGACGCTGGCCAAGGCTGGACTGGCGCACGTGTCCATCAAGATTCATCTTGCTGCCATCTCCCGATACACCAGAACCACGGGCGGACGTCTTTGTGGTCTCATCGTCTGGTGAAAGAATTCATGAAGGGACTGTTCAGATCGTTCCCGCCAGTGAAGGCTCCGGCCCCGGCGTGGGAGCTCAACATGGTGCTGACCAAGCTCATGGGACCTCCGTTCGAGCCTCTGCACTCAGCTCCGTTGAAGTTCTTGTTGTGGAAAACAGCGTTTCTTGTGGCCATCACCTCCGCACGAAGAGTGGGAGAGATGAAGGCCCTTTCCTGCAAGCCCCCGTACTTGACTTTTCACGACACGAGGGTAGTGCTCAGGACGCACCCCTCCTTCATGCCCAAGGTGCCGTCGGACTTCCACCTCAACGAACCCTTGGTGTTGCCTGTTTTCTTCCCGTCGCCTTCGTCACCGGCCGAAAGGACTTTGCACTCGCTGGATGTGGCTAGAGCGCTGAAGTTTTACGTGGACCGCACAAAGTGTTTTCGGAAGACGTCACAACTTTTTGTGAACTTTGGACCTGCCAATCAGGGGAAGGCTCTCTCAAAGGCCTCCATTTCCAGATGGCTCTCCGGCTGTATCATGTACTGTCATCGGTTGGCAAACCGACCGCTGCCTGGCCGTCCGAGAGCCCATTCCACCAGAGCGATCGCAGCTACCACAGCGTTCCTATCTGGTGTGCCCTTGCTGGACATCTGCAGGGCTGCTACGTGGAGGTCGACGCACACCTTCACGAAATTCTACTGCGTCGATCGGGATTCCAGGGAGGAGTCCAGAGTCGGCCAAGCAGTGCTGCGCAATCTGTTTGCCTAATGTGAGCCGGGTGAGGAGGTAAGAATTGCTTAATGTTGAGTTTGATGTAATGCTTAATGTTGAGCCTTTGCCACCTCCCGTGGTTGTGCATGTGTGTACTTCTATGTATTCTTTATTCATGAGCATGTGAATCCATGCCAGACCCCATGCTGGAGAAGGAACAAGTTACTTACCTGTAACTGTTGTTCTCCAGCATGGGTCTGGCATGGATTCACATGCGAACCCTCCCGCCTACCCCTCTGCGGCTCTTCACTTGGTCATACTGCCACTTCACGTGCTACCAAATCTGAAGATGGCTGCCAGAGGCGGGGCTTAGGTAGAGGGCAGTCATTGGCTGTGGTCAGTATGACGCAGAGATCAGTGATTGGTTACTACTACGAAAGACAAATCAGAAACGAAACTGATACTGATTTTTTCTTTACCGAGGATTCCCAGCCTGACGACGGGGAATATTCATGAGCATGTGAATCCATGCCAGACCCATGCTGGAGAACAACAGTTACAGGTAAGTACTTTCCACTTCTCCCCCTTTCCTTGTCCTTTTCCCCTCCCCCATGCACTTGCGCTTTCTCAATGTCACTGGGCCTAGTAAGATCGTTGTTTCGTTCTCCCCTGCTCCCCTCCCTTGCCTTGTCGCGCTCTGACACACTTGTGTATGAGCGCAATAGAAATAAAATTTCAGTTCAATCTACTCCATCCCTGTTGCATCGACTTCCCTAACACACAGGAACGCTGCAGCATTAAGTAAATTGGACTAACATAGTGGACTTTACTCTATCACTGCCTTTACTCTCACCTCTTAGCTGCCTTATACTATTGTATAATTGTTGCTATAGCATACTAATACACTTTATTTCGAAGGGATTGTGTCCTCCGACGTATTCCTCATCTTAGATATATCCTTCCAGCTCTGCTGGCCTCGGAAAATTTTTTCAGTAGAGGGCGCTGCGCGTCGACGTCCCTCGAGTCGATGTCCCTCGACAGCCGCAGTATCGACGCTCGACGTCATCCTGCCCATAAAGGCCGCGCGCAGCGTCCGTTGCTCAGTTCCGTTTTTCCGCGCTACTCGGTGCCTCGGAATACCGTTGCTCAGTTATTAGTTTAATAAATACTATTTACCTCGAGTTATTCGATACCGTACTCGATGGCTTCCTCGTCGGAACCGACAACTCCTCGATCCGGCTTCAAAAAATGTCGAGATTGTGGAAAAAAGATGTCGTTGACCGATCCTCACAGAAATTGTCTGTGGTGCTTGGGAGTCGAACACCATTGTTCGGAGTGCGAGGACTGTATGTCCATGACAGCTAAGGCCCTGAAGGAGCGTAGGGGGAAGCTGGAGAAAGGTAAGACTTTTAAAGCTTCTTCTTCGTCGACGAAGTCGAGACATTCGTCTCCTCGTCACCATTCATGCTCCAGGTCTCGGAGTGGGTCTCTTCACTCCTCGAGATCGAAACACTCGAAGAGGAGACGTCGAAGATCTCCTTCTCCGTCTTCCTCTTCCTCTGTTTCGCCAAAAAGAATCCCTTGCCCCACGAAACATAGTTCCCGGGCTGAATGGGAGGAATTCAGAAAAAATATGATGAGCGTCTTCGAGAACGCGGCCTTGACCCCCTCGAAGACTGCCGAGAGCGATGCTCTGGTCGAAAGACCCGAAGGTCAAAAACACCGCGAGTCGCAGTACCTGGCGAAAGAAACCTCTCAAGTGCGTCTCGAACCCTCGAGTAGGACTATGACCTCCAAACCTTCCTCGAAGGTTCCGTCGACGCCAGTTCCGTCGACGTCGATGTCTTCGACGCCGTTGTCGAGGAGACCTTCGACACACGGGTCTGTCGACTCGACGCCGGCCTCGACACCGGCGTCGACGCCGAGAAAAGTCACGATGTCCACACATCCAGTGACGATCCCCAGGCCCTCGACGTCGATGGCGTCGATAGTGTCGAGTAGAATACCAATTCTGTCGAGGTCCTCGAGGCCTCCACCTCTGTTCTCGACACCACGCTCGAAGCCTTCGACGTCGGCGTCGACGACATCGACACTCTCGAGGCCAATTATGACAACGTCGGCACCCTCTGCCTTGGAAATGGGATTTACTCCCTTTATGAGTTCAGAACAATTGAGAACTATATCCTCAATTTTAGAAGAGGGTGATTTGTCTGAACAAGACACAATTGAGTTACAGGGACCTGTAACCCCGGTTAGAGAGGAATTTTCCTCTGAAGAGCGCAGATTAAAGGATCTTCATGATTCTTTACATGAGGCAAGTGGGTTAGACACTTCCCCTGAGGTGGAGTTTGCTAAGCCAGACCCGGGGGAGCATGCTGAAACCCCCTACAGAGCCTTAATGGCCAGGATTACAGAGTTCATGGGGTGGTCTACACCTTCACAATCCTTTCAGCAAGATGACCTCACGGATATTCTTGATAAAGGCCCACAAGAAGATCCAGTGGTGCCCTTTCATAAAGCTCTTCAGAGAAAGATCATGACAAACTGGGAAACCCCAGATGTAATACCAGCAGTAAATAAAAAACTGTCTGCAAAATACAGGGTATCTTCCACAGACCCAGAGTTCTTGTCTAAACATCCATCCCCAGAAAGTCTGGTGGTACAAGCAGCATCCTCTACCGATGTCAAGACGGCTTATCCTACAGTCCCACAGGATAGGGACGATAAAAAGTATGATGCTATGGCAAAGAAAGTCTTTTCAGCATGTAGCATGGCGTTAAAGTCTGTTAATGCTACTTGCACCCTTGCTAGGTTCAGCCATACACTTTGGGAGTGTGCTTCTACAGCGGCTGACTGCATCCCGGAGGGAGAAGAAAGGGATGCGTTCCTGAATATTATACAGGACGGTAAAGACGCTATGTGCGAATCCCTCCAGACGGGCATTGATTCGGCTGACAGTATCAGCAGAGCAATGGCGGCAAGTACATCAACCAGGCGGTTCGCTTGGTTGAGAAAGTCGGGTTTTGCCCCAGATGTGCAAGCCAGGCTCTTGAACATGCCATTTGATGGCTCTTCTTTGTTCGGGAAAAAGGCGGATGACAGTTTAGAGAAACTGCAAACTTCAAAGGCAGCAGCAAAATCCCTAGGAGCTGCAATCCGTCAGACTCCTTTTCGTCCCACGGGAACCTCTGCGAGGGGCAAGTCCTTTCGCTTCTACTCCTCTTTCGGAAGAGGTAGAGGACGACCGACTCAAAGGGGTCAAAGAAGAACTACCCGAGGTGGACGGGGTAGATACTCTAAAGCCGCAGCAACAGCAGGTGCCTCTTTACCATCGGCATCTGCATTAGCCGCCCCAAAACCACTCTGAGGACTCCCCTCACAGGACACCTGTAGGAGGCAGGTTGACTCAACATCTGACGGTATGGCAGGCTATCACGTCAGATGCTTGGGCATTGGAAACAGTCGGCCAAGGTTACTGCCTGCCTTTCCTACGTACACCTCAGAGTCATCCACCGGGGATCAGCTCTCAGAAAGTTCCAGATCCGCTCCTCTTGCAGGAAATTTCAGACCTGCTAGAGAAAGGTGCCATAGAACCGGTACCTGTAGCGGAGAGGAACAAGGGCTGGTATTCCCCTTACTTTCTCATTCCGAAGAAAGACGGAGGACTGAGACCCATCTTGGACTTGCGAGAATTGAACAAATTCCTCAGAAAAGACAAATTCAAGATGGTCACTCTTTCTCAGATCCTCCAGGCCCTTCAGTTCCAGGACTGGTTGGTATCTCTGGACCTTCAGGACGCTTATTTCCATGTGCCTATCCATCTCAAACACAGGAAATACCTGAGGTTCGCAATTGGCAACTCTCACTATCAATTTCGAGTACTGCCATTTGGGCTGACCTCCGCCCCGAGGGTTTTCACCAAGTTAATGTCGGTAGTGGCTGCAAGTCTAAGGAGGGAAGGGATTCACGTCTACCCCTACCTGGACGATTGGCTGATCAGGGCTGTTTCTCCGGAGCAAGCTCAGATCCAGCTAAATCACGTGTGCTACTCCCTTCACAAACTGGGCTTCTCCCTCAATTTAAAGAAGTCTCAAATGATACCATCGCAGAGACTCCAGTTCATAGGAGCGATCCTGGACACTTCCCTGGGAAAAGCCTCGCCACCAGAGGTGAGGACTCAAGATATTCTACAGATGGTTACCAAGTTCCAACATGCCCAACATCTCCCAGCCTTCGACTTTTTGAGGTTGCTGGGCCTCATGGCATCCTGCATTTTCCTTGTGCCAGAGGCTCGCCTGAGAATGAGATCCCTCCAGTGGGCACTGAGGACTCAGTGGTCACAATTCTCAGGGAGAATGACAGATCTTCTTCAGGTTCCCGGCAGGGTGGCTCGAGACCTTCAGTGGTGGGCCTGTCAGGAGAACATTCTGAAAGGAGAACAGTTTTGGCAACCCTGGCCGGAGATAACAGTAGTCACGGATGCCTCACTCACGGGGTGGGGAGCCCACGCCAACGACTTGACCATCAGCGGTCGTTGGTCTCCATCGGAGTCCAGACTACACATCAACCTGTTAGAGCTGAGAGCCATCAGACTTGCGTTGAACGCTTTCCTGCCGGTTGTACAGGGGAAAAACGTCCTGATAATGACGGACAACACGGTGGCCATGCACTACCTCAACAAAAGAGGAGGCGTAGGATCACTACCCCTGTGCAGAGAGGCGATGCAGCTCTGGTTTTGGGCAATCCAAGAAGGAATCTCTCTATCGGCAGTTCACCTAGCCGGAGAGAAGAACTTGACAGCGGACGCTCTGAGCAGGCAGAACACAGTCTCCCACGAGTGGGAACTAGCTCAGGAAGTCCTTCAAGAGATCTTTGCCCTTTGGGGAACCCCTCAGGTAGACCTGTTCGCCACCAGCCTAAACAGGAAATGCGACCTGTTCTGCTCAAGGGAATTTCCTCCGAGAGGAGCTCTGGGAGACGCATGCATAGTGGACTGGGAGTTTCCGCTTCTGTACGCGTTCCCACCGGTCCCTGTCATTCCTCAAATGATCAGGAGGTTGAGAAGATTCCGGCGAACCATGATCCTAATTGCCCCGGATTGGGCCAGGAGAACGTGGTACCCGGACCTTCTAGACTTGTCCATCTGCCCTCCAATTCGACTTCCGCTCAGAGAGAATCTTCTCTCTCAGAAGGGAGGTCAGGTTCTCCATCCGGACATCAAAACCCTCAACCTACACGCTTGGCTTCTGAACGGCTGAGGTACAAGGATTGGGACCTCCCTGATGATGTTATGGAGGTGTTGCTTTCGGCAAGGAGGCCAGCAACTAAGTCTTTATACCGCTGCCGTTGGAACAGATTTTGCAGCTGGTGTAGAGAACAGAATATCGACCCATTTTCATGTGGTACTCCAATGGTTTTGTCCTTCTTACTATATTTGGCAAATTCAGGCCTTCAAGTTGGTACCATTAAGGGCTATCTCGCAGCGCTATCTATCTTTAAGCGGACTGCGGAGGAGCCATCCTATTTCAAATTACCCTTGGTAATACAGTTTCTAAAGGGGTTAACCAATGTTTATCCCCCAAGACCATTCCAAGTTCCCCTATGAGATTTAAACTTAGTACTAACTTTCCTGATGGGTACACCTTTCGAACCTCTCCATTCTTGTTCGTTAAGATTCCTTACCCTTAAGACTGTTTTATTAACATCACTCACATCTGCTAGAAGGGTGAGCGAATTACAAGCTCTTTCTTGTAAACCCCCTCATACAATCTTTCACAAAGACAAGGTTGTCCTACAAGTGAAGCCTAATTTCCTCCCAAAGGTAGTTTCTGAGTTCCATATCTCTCAGAAGATTACCCTGCCATCTTTCTATCCTCCTCCTTACCCGGGGAAAGAGGAAGAGAGGTTACACAGACTAGACCCTAGAAGGGCTTTAAGTTTTTACATTAGTAGACTAACCAGGATAAGACAGGCAGACCAGCTATTTGTAGGTTACGCAGGTCACAAGCTGGGGTTACCTATAACTAAACAGACCATTTCCAGATGGATCATTCTAGCCATTCTGGAATGTTATAAACTGGCAGGGAAAGAGCCCCCTCAAAACCTTAGGGCTCATTCGACCAGAGGTATTGCAGCTTCATCGGCCCTCAAAAGAGGCGTGCCGGTTAAAGACATCTGTACGGTCGCCACATGGTCGTCTGTCCATACCTTTTCACGTTTTTACAATCTGGATTCCTCCTCTAGTCAAGAGACTAGGTTTGGAAGGGCTGTACTACATTCTATTCATCAATAGAAGACAGCGTGAAGTCAGTACTCCCTCCTCCGAATATAGAATACTGCTATGGGAGCCTATCTAAGATGAGGAATACGTCGGAGGACACAATCCCTTCGAAGAACAAGTTACTTCTTACCTTGTAACGTTCTTTCGACGGGATGTTCCTCCGACGTATTCCTCATCGACCCTCCCATCCATCCCCGCAGTTCTACTTCCCTTGTTGTTGCAGCTTACGCTCCTTCAGGGTGATTAGTCTAGTCCAAACAGTAATACTGTGGGCTTCAAAACGGAACTGAGCAACGGACGCTGCGCGCGGCCTTTATGGGCAGGATGTCGTCGAGCGTCGATACGGCGGCTGTCGAGGGACATCGACTCGAGGGACGTCGACGCGCAGCGCCCTCTACTGAAAAAAATTTCCGAGGCCAGCAGAGCTGGAAGGATATATCTAAGATGAGGAATACGTCGGAGGAACATCCCGTCGAAAGAACGTTACAAGGTAAGAAGTAACTTGTTCTTCTCCAGCATTGGGTCTTTCATAGGTTCAGATGCTTGAATTTTCCCCGTCGTCAGACTGGGAATCCTCGGTGATAAAATAATTGTTAAAAAATGTTTTTAATATACATACATTATTCACAGAGAATGCATGTAAATGTCCCATTGTGGCCTATGAGCCATTCTATTGTGTAGTCCCTTCACCTCACTTTAGTCCTTTATGGCCCCTACCAATGAGGTGGCAGGGCTTACGCTCTGACCCAGTCAGCCATCTTCAGTTTTTTCACCTTTTGCGTCTAGTATATATTTTTATAATATATTCTACTGTTTTCCCCTCCTTAGGGGCTATCTATACTGAGCTTTTGGGCTCTGAGAATCTTTTTCCGTGGCACAAATTCGTTGAGTGAAAGTTCTCCTCAGCTTCAGGTTGCCAAGAAGCCTTCCCTGTTTAGGGACTGCATGAGGTGCAGGAAAAAACTGGTCTACATGAAGGATCCACATGACCACTGTATCTACTGCTTATATCCACATGACATCAACAAATGTGACATTTGCAGGTCTTTCTCCGCTAAAACCCTGCAAGACAGACACAGGAGAATTCTGTTACACCTAGAAGCCAAAGGTCTGTCCTCTGATGGAGTCTGCCAAGACAGCTCCTGTATTGTCTAATAAACCATCTGAGAGACAAACTTCTAAGAGAAGGGCCTCTTCAGTGGAAAGGAGTTCCTCTCCCTCTCATAAGAGTAAGAGAAAATCAGAATCCACTTCTTCCATGCCTTCCTTGGGCTCTGGAGACCACAAGACACGTTATCCCTAAAGAAAAAACCACCTCCAAAGGTAAGGTGGCGTTTTTTTGAAAAACCAGGGGAGGGGAAGTAGTGGGGGGGAGCAGTGGTCCACAGAGAAGCCGTCCACAAGCAGCAGCAAAGTTAAAGACTCACCGATGACCAAGCCGTCGACGAACCCCCCATCGACGACGACGACACTCCAAGCCTCATCGTCCAAGACCAAATCCTCGTCGTCGAGGTCAACTTCCACAAAGCAGTTGTCGAGGAACGAAGCTCATCACTCATCGATGAAACTCGTCCACAAATCTCTCGTCGACGGAGGGTTATCAACCATCTTCAAAGTCTTCGTCCACGAAACCACCGTCGACAAAGCTGTCGTCCACAAAGCTGTCAACCACGATGCCGCCGTCGACTAAAGTACCGTCGACGACACCGAAAACACTTCGTCTTCTGAAGAAGTAGGACCCACAACACCACTCGTGGACGTCGCGGATAAACCATCCAATGTGAGCAGTCTCCCCAAGTCTTTGGGAGCCACGTCTCCAATTTCAGATACTCCTGTGCCAGTTGGAGCACAGCTATCCCCGTTAAGAGATGACAGAACTCCCTGACAGCATTCTTCAAGAGTTGTTCTCAGGCACGGAAATTCCTGGTGAGCAACCTTTCCTCATTCCCAAGGAAAACTGCCCTCCTTGGCAACCGATTCAGGGGACATTGCTGATCCTTATGAACTTGTGCTCATGGCATCAATGCTAAGAATCAGAGGAATTCAACAGACGTCAAGAACAAAAGAATAGATCTGTACCGAAGGAGCCAAGAACCGCCCTGAGGGTTGTTTCATCTCGGCATAGCACGCCCAGACACTCCCCTTCCAGGAGTAGGGCACAGAAAAGAGCAGGATCGCCTGAGCCGCCACGTAGATCCAGGAGCAGAACACTCAGTGCTTCACCGACAAGGGTCCCCTCTCCAGCATCGCCACATAGACCTCGATCTCCGGTTCGAGATCCAACTATGGTGCCTTCGTCTGTGTCAGTCTCTGATTGGCAAGAAGACCCGTTCAGGGATTTCTCAGACCCTGAGGAAGGTGAGATCACAAAGGAGCCTGATGCTCCCAGTGATTGGGATGATCCTATCGTTGAGAAGCCCAGAAAGAAAGACTCTCCAGGTGATTCTTCACTACTGGACGATTTAGTATTGTTCCATACTATTATCGGGAAGAACTGTTACCACCATTGCTCTTCTCGACACCATATGGGAGTCTGGGTCAAAGATACTGGCCACGCCATTATCCACACCTGCGCTGGTTTCAAGACCTGAAAAGAAATACAAGGCACCAGACTCAGCACCACTTTTTTAAGGGGTCATACTAAGCCAGACTCATTTATTACAGTAGAGGCCAGAAAGAAGTTAGCCAATCCGTCAGCACCACCAGACAAGGAAGGTCGTAAACTGGACACCATGGGTAAAAAGGTGTCTTCCTCAGCATCTCTCACTATTAGAGCGGGCAACGCATTAGCCATGACAGCCAGGTTTCACTGCAAACTTTGTATTCGTATATCCAAGCTGACCAAACATCTACCTGCAGATCTACAGGAAGAAGCCAGGTCTATCATTGCAGACAGAGAAGCTACTTCAGATCACATGATCGACGCTGCAATCGATGTGTCTGAGTCAGGTTTCAGGCAAATGGCCCACGGCACGGTGCTAAGGAGACGGGCCTGGATGAAAGCCACGAATTTCAGGCCTGAAGTGCAAGCACAAATATTGGACATGCCCTTCGACGGACAAGACTTATTTGGCAAAAAAAAGTAGATGACCCCCTAAAAGGAGTAAAAACGGACACAGCTGGAGCCATCAGTTCCTTGAAGTTCCTTGAAGGATAAATACAAAGACTGTAGGCCTTTTCGGCCCTTTCGAAGTTCATCGTCAAAAGACAGGATATACTTTTTCTTCCTATGGTCAAAAGACGCAAGGAAACCCATTCCAAGGCAACAGATATCAATCTGCCAACAGGTACTACCAGAGAGTAAGGTGCGGCTCTACCCAAGGTAAAGCCCAGAACAAACAAAATTGACCATTCGGTTCTTCCCCCTTCCAAGCAACGGTGGGAGGGGGAAGGATAAGCCAATTTTTTTCAACCCTCGAATTCAATAACATCGGACAAGTGGGTATTACAGGTGGTCCGCAAGGGTCACACCATAGAATTCATAGACCAACCTCCTTCCCTTGCTCCCACCCCTCGCAAAGTTCACATGCTGAGGCACATCATGGCAGAAATTCAAATATTACTGCACAAAGCAGCTATAGAATCAGTTTCTTATCCCCAGAAGAGAAAAGGTTTCTACTCCCGCTTCTTTCTAATCGAGAAGAACGGCCAGTGGAGGCCCATATTGGACTTGAGGGCACTCAACAAATACATCAAACGCATCAAATTCAAAATGATATCCCTGAAAGGCGTTTTACCGTGGCTGAACAGAAACAACTTTCTAGCCACTCTGGACTTAGAAGACGCATATTTCCACATTCCAATTAATTCTGCCCATAGACAGTGCCTCAGGTTTGCTATAGGAGACCTACATTTCCAATTCCGGGTACTCCTGTTCGGGCTAAAATCAGCACCGAGGGTATTTACAAAGTGGACGTTTTTTCAATAAACATAACATCCTGCCCAGTACCCAGCAAGACGATTTTCTTCCTTGGGGCCGAGTTTGACACCACCATTCCCAGGGTAAGACCATCGGCGGACAGAGTAACAGCCATCCTCCGCTCTACATCGTTGTTCCTAGAAAGAGACAACCACGGTATGCTCTTTCAAATCCCTCCTGGGCATGATGTCCTCATGTATAGTTCTCATACCAAATTGCAGACTTTGCATGAGACCAATCCAGGAGGCCCTGGACCACCAATGGAAACAAGCTACAGGTTCATGGGAAGCCGTAGTCCAGATACCGACAACAGTACACAAGGCACTTCGATGGTGGAGTACTCCGCAGAACCTGCTCCAAGGGATGCCATTCCAGACACCAACATCTACTCTTTTAAAGATGCATCCCTTTCGGGATGGGGAGCGAACTTGGCGGACCTCTGAAAAAAAGAGGCTTGGTCAGACCAGGAATCGCAGCTCCACATCAATGTCCTAGAGCTCAGGGTGATACGATGGGCTCTAAAAGCTTTCCTTCCAGTAGTGGCGGGTCAAGTATTGACCATCCAGACAGACAATACAACCTCCATGCGCTACACAAACAAGCAAGGGGGCAAGAAGTCAGAGATCTTATCACAGGAAGTTCAACTACTATGATCATGGGCCTTACACCACAAAGTCCCGATCAGGGCGGAACATCTCCCGGGAGTGGACAATGTCTTAGCGGACAAACTGAGCAGGGAGAATGCGTCATCCCACGAATGGGAGCTAGACGAAAAGGAAGTCCAACGGATTTTCTCAGTATGGGGCCACCCACAGATCGACCTCTTTGCCAACAGAGTCAACAGAAAATGTCAAGCATTCGCCTCAAGGAAAATTCCTGTATGCTTTTCCCCCATTCCACTCATAGTCAGAATTCTGCGCAGAATGAAGGAGCAGGACTGCTCCATGATCCTAATAGCGCCGGACTGGGTGCGTTAGATCTGGTACCCGACTCTGCAGCACCTATCTTGATGGCCCCCAATTCGCCTCCAGGCACATCAATACCTATTGACTCAGCAGAACCACAAAGTCCTCCAAAACGACCCAGCGAGCCTCTCTCTCAAGGCCTGGTTCCTGAGCAGCGCAAACTTATGAATTTGAGCCTTCCAGCAGAATGCTGGGACATAATCAGGGCCTCTTGAGTCCCCTCAATGAGCATCACCTACGTGCGGAAATGGACCCGCTTCTCTAAGTGGTGTGAAACATCTACGATTAATCCACTTACAGCTTCGGTAGAACAGATACTACTCTACTTATTGCATTTGGCTAAGGGAGGTCTCTCCCTGTTCTCCATCAAAGTTCAACTGTCGGCCATATCGGCATACACAACAATTCCAGAAGCACAGTCATTACTCTCTCTGCCGGCTATTCAGATCTTCCTGAAGGGGTTGATGTGTACTTACCCTCCTATGCCCTCATCAGTTCCTTCCTGGAGCCTAAACACAGTACTAACGGCCCTCATGGAACCTCCTTTCAAACCCATTCACAGATGTGAAATAAAATTCTTACCTTTTGAAAACGGCATTTTTTGATAGCCATGACATCGGCCAGGAGGATCAGTGAATTGCAAGCTTTGTCTTCAGAACCTCCTTTTACGTTGTTTCAGCAAGACTGTGTCATTTTGAGAACACACCCAAACTTTCTTCCCAAGGTCTTATCGGAAATGACACTCACAGAACCCATTGTTCTACCATCTTTCTTCCAGAACCATACCTCGGAGTTGGAGAGCGCTTTGCATTTTCTAGATGTGACTAGAGTTTTAAAATTCTACTTGCAAAGAATTAAAGAGTTCCGTTCATCTAACAGGCTGTTCATTGCTTTTTCTGGTCGCACAAAAGGGCAACATATCTCCAAAGAAAGTCTGGCAAGATGGGTCTCTTTATGCATCACCCACTCATCAATTCAAGGGCGACCCCCCCCCCTCTCCAAACCGCTTTCAGCCCACTCCACCAGATGCAGAGCGGCATCTGTAGTGTTTCATGCAGGGGTACCCTTGAAGGACATTTGCAGAGCTGCTACCTGGAGCACTCTGCACACGTTCGCTAAAAACTACTGCCTAGCAGAAGATGCCAACAAGGAATATGCGGTTGGACAGGTAGTGCTTCGCCACGCCTTTCCCTGAGTAGGTAACCGTTGTGTTGCTGCATGGTAAAGGTTTGTCAAATATTTTTCTGCATCTATGCTTATATATGTATTTGATGGTGGCATGCTTTAACTGCTTGGTATTCTATTCAAGCATCTGAATCTATGAAAGATCCAATGCTGGAGAAGTCTTAGTTACTTACCTGTAACTGTATTTCGAATGGATTGTGTCCTCCCACGTATTCCTCATCTTGTGATAATTCGTTTCGCCAGCTTCGCTGCATCAGAAAAAAGAATTCGGCAGAGGGCGCTGTGCTCGAGGTGGTGGCGTCGAATATCCCTCGACAGGCTCCGTACCGTGTCGACGTCACCAATGGTATAAATGGCTCGAGCCGCGCCCGTTGGCTACAGTTCTGTTTTTTCGATTGCTTCGCTCTCATGAACGGTGCGCTTCGAGAATTTCTGTCAAGAAAATGTCTTCTTCTTCGACCGGTTAGACTCCCAAGACGGGGTTTAAGAAGTGTAATGACTGTGGATCGAATATGTCCATCACCGATCCCCACCGTATCTGTTTGTGGTGTATGGGCTCAGACCATCGGACCGGCGAATGTGGCTCCTGTCAGTCTATGATGGAGAAGGCCCTCTGTGAGAGGAAAAGTAAGTTAGCGGTGGGGCCGGAGGCGTCGAAAGGCTCTTCGAAACCCTTATCTAAAAAACATAAAATATCGCCCGACTCTAAGGAATCGGAACGACACAAAAAGCACTCGAAGAGATACCGATCTCGTAGCAGGTCTAGGGGATCTTCTTAGTCTTCCTCAAAAAAGCTCAAGAGGAGACATAGGTCTCCATCATCATTGTCCGATTCGTCAACAGAATTGGTTTGATGTCCGACTAGGTTGGATTCCCCTTAAAAATGGGAGAAAAGAATGTTGCAGGTCTTTGAGAACGCGGCCTTGACCTCCTCGAAGAAACCTCAGAAAAACCAGACCCCGGTCGCTCCTTTGGACGACGCAAGGAAGTCAGGAACTACAACGGTTAAACCTAGTAGTACCCATAGATCTCGAGTCAACAAGTCGTCGAGAGATCCTCGAGAATCGAGTGCCTCCCCGATCCCTCATAAGAAACAAAAATTGTCGAAGTCGGATGCAATTTCATCGACGCCATTGGCGCCGACAGCTCCAATGCAGAAGCCTGGTTCATCCTCGACGCCTCTGTCGAAGGCTTCGTTGAGTGTGTCGAAGGTTCCTTTGACTCATTTGAAGACTACCTCGAAGAAAACACTGATTTCTTCGGCAAATTATGAGGAGGAAGAGAGAAGGTTTACACCTTTACCAAGATCAGACTTCTTTAAGTCCATTTCTTCAATTTTTGAAGAATCTGGTTCAGATGATGAGGAGGTCACTCCTCTTGGAGTAAAATATGGAACTAGACAAGTTCCAGAGGAACTCATAAATCCTGAGACAAAAATGAGAGACCTATCTGAAACTCTGCATTCACATGACCCGAATTGGAGTTTGCTGCACCTGACCCTGCAGAACATGCAGACTCAGGGTATAGGAATTTGATGAGTAGGGTGATTGAGTATATGGGTTGGGGAAGAGCCTCCCCTACATTTGAACAAGATGATATGACTGATATTATAGTCAGGGGACCCCGGAAAGATCCGGTTCTCCCCTTTCACAGGGCATTAGAAAGAACAGTTGAGAAAAACTGGGAAAAACCTGATAGCATTGCTGCAGTAGACAGCAATCTCCCAAAAAAGTACAGAACTTCGACTTCTGACCCAGAATACCTAAGTAGACACCCTACTCCAGAAAGCTTGGTTATTCGGGCAGCTACTACATCCAAGCAGGCAGCATACCCAACCATACCTCCGGACAGGGAGGATAAAAAGGTTGATGCCTGGGCTTGTAAGGTTTTTACTTTGGGTAGCATGGCCTTGAAATCTACCAATGTCACCTGCACCCTGGCCAGGTTCACATATACCCTGTGGGAATGCATTTCGGCGGCAGCTGAGCATATTCCAGAAGCTGAGGAAAGGGAAGGCTTCCTAAATATAGTCAATGACGGTAAAGAGGCAATGGGGAATGCTTCCAGTCTGGCCTGGATACTGCTGATAGTATTAGCAGATCCATGGCATCAAGCACAGTGCTACGCAAATTTGCGTGGTTGAGAAAGTCGGGGTTTGCACCAGATGTACAGACCAGGCTTCTCAACATGCCCTTTGATGGCTCGAGGCTGTTTGGTAGTAAGGCTGATGAGAGCCTGGAAAAACTAGAGACCTCGAAAGCGGCAGCAAAATCCCTTAGTGCCTCCATGCGACAGCCTCAGAAACCCTCGTCGGGCTCATCTTCCTGGAGGGGTCGTTCTTTTTGATACTACTCCTCTGTGGGTAGAGGAAGAGGACAGGCTTTTCAAAGGGGCAGAAGAAATGTCACTTGTGGTCGACGAGCAGAGACTACAAAGCCATCTTAAGGAACGGCATCTATGCCCTCAGCTGCTCCTGCAGCCGCCTCCAAATCACTCTGAGGTCTTATCATACAAAGCACCAGTGGGAAGCAGGATCTCTCAGCATCTGAAAGAATGGCGAGGCATTACTTCAGATGCTTGGGCACTGGAAACAGTAGCCCAAGGTTACTGCCTTCCCTTCCTAAAAAGACCTCACGATCATCCACCAGGAGCCAGCTCTGCCAAGATTCCAAAACCGCTCCTTTGGCAGGAAGTTATAACCCTGCTAGAGAAAGGTGCAATAGAACATGTACCTGTAGCGGAGAGGAACAAAGGTTGGTACTCCCCCTATTTTCTCATCCCCAAAAAGGACGGAGGATTGAGACCCATCTTGGACTTGAGAAAATTGAACAAATTCCTCAGGAAGGACAAGTTCAAGATGGTAACCCTTTCTCAGATCCTTCAGGCTCTCCAGCTTCAAGACTGGTTGGTATCATTGGACCTTCAGGATGCTTATTTTCATGTGCCGATCCATCCCAAGCACAGAAAATACCCGAGGTTCGCAGTTGGCGGTTCTCACTATCAGTTTCAAGTTCTGCCATTGGGGCTGACCTCCGCGCCGAGGGTTTTCACCAAGCTGGTGGTGGTTGTGGCAGCGAGTCTCAGGAGAGGGGGGGATTCACGTATACCCCTATCTAGACGATTGGCTAATTGGAGCACATTCCCCAGAACAAGCTCAGGAACACCTGTCGATCACCTGCCACTTCCTCCACAACCTGGGCTTCTCCCTCAATTTCAAGAAGTCCCACATGGTACCATGCCAACAGCTCCAGTTTATCGGAGCAGTCTTGGACACTTCCTCGGGGAAAGCCTCGCCACCCGAGATGAGAGCGCTCCACATCCAGCGGATTGTAACAAAATTCCAGAAAGCCCAGCATCTGCTGGCCTTCGATTTCCTGAGGTTGCTCGGCCTCATGGCAACCTGCATTTTTCTGGTGCCAGAGGCCAGATTGAGAATGAGATCCCTCCAATGGGCCCTCAGAACTCGGTGGTCCCAATTATTGGGGAATATGTTAGATCTTCTGCAAGTCCCGAGCGCAGTTGCTCAGGATCTTTCATGGTGGGCTTGCAACGACAACATCCTCAAGGGAGAATCCTTTTGGCAACCATGGCTGGAGATAACAGTAGTGACGGACGCCTCACTCGCAGGGTGGGGAGCACACACCAACAATCTGACAATCAGCGGACGTTGGTCTCCATCGGAGTCCAGACTACACATCAACCTTTTGGAGCCAAGGGCAATCAGACTAGCTCTGAAGGCCTTCCTGCCCTCTGCACAAAGAAAGAATTTCCTGATAATGACAGACAACGCAGTGACCATTTACTACCTCAACAAAAGAGGAGGCGTAGGATCACTACCTCTGTGCAGAGAGGCGATGCAGCTCTGGTTCTGGGCAATACAAGAGGGAATCTCTCTATCGGCAGTTCACATAGCCGGAGAGCAGAACACAGCGGCAGACGCTCTGAGCAGACAGAGCACAGTCTCCCACGAGTGGGAGTTAGCTCAGGAAGTCCTTCGGGAGATCTTCACGCTTTGGGGAACCCCTCAAGTGGATCTGTTCGCAACCTCGGTAAACCGGAAGTGTGATCAGTATTGCTCAAGGGAATTTCCTCCGAGAGGAGCTCTAGGAGACACGTTCGTTGTGGATTGAGATTTTCCCCTGCTGTACACGTTTCCTCCAGTCCCCGTGATTCCTCAAGTAATCAGGAGGTTGAGAAAGTTCAGGAAAACCATGATCCTAATTGCCCCGTACTGGGCCTGGAGAACGTGGTACCCGGACCTTCTGGACCTGTCCATCTGTCCTCCAGTACGTCTTCCACAAAGAGAGGATCTTCTCTCGCAAGAGGAAGGTCGAGTTCTCCATCCAGAGGTCAACACGCTCAACCTTCATGCATGGTTTCTGAAGGTTGAGATACAAGGAGTGGGAACTTCCGGATGACATAATGGAGATTTTGCTTTCGGTCAGAAGACCAGCAACAAAATCCTTGTACCCGTGTTGTTGGAACAAGTTCAGTAACTGGTGCAGAGATAAGAATGTGGATCCATTCCTTTGTAATATACCAACAGTACTTTCTTTCCTTGTACTCTTAGCCAATTTGGGGCTCCAAGTTGGCACTATAAAAGGATATTTAGCAGCGCTATCTATCTTTAAGCTCTCCTTGGAAGAAGTGTCCTTCTTTTAAATGCCTTTAGTCATTAAATTCTTGAAAGGGTCAGCAAATGTATACCCTCCGACACCTTTTCAGGTGCCCATCTGGGATTTAAATCTAGTATTAAAATGTCTCATGTGTGCCCCTTTCGAATCGTTCCATTCTTGTCCATTAAGACTTCTCACTCTTAAGACAATTCTGTTGGTGGCTATAACATCAGCCCGCAGGGTAAGTGATTTGCAGGCACTATCATGTAAGCCTCCTCACGCCATCTTCCATAAGAACAAAGTTATTCTAAAGGTCAAACCATCCTTCTTGCCTAAAATAGTTTCTGATTTTCATCTGTCACAAACGATTGTCTTACCTTCTTTTTATCCTCCTCCTCACGCTAGTGAGAAAGAGGAAAGATTGCACAGACTGGACCCAAAAATGGCTATGTTTCTATATTTCCAGATTGGCAAATCTTCGACAATGTGACCAACTATTTGTTGGGTACACTGGACACAAATTGGAATTTGGAGTGTCTAAGCAAACTCTATCCAGATGGATAATTCTAGCAATCTCTGAATGCTATAAATTGGCTGGAAAAGAGCCTCCAGATGGATTAAGGGCTCATTCTACTAGAGTTATGGCAACTTCCACAGCTCTTCAGAGGGGTGTCCCGGTGCAGGATATTTGTGCTGCGTGCACTTGGTCGTCAATGCACACCTTTGTGAAGCACTATTGCTTGGACTCCACCTCATATCAAGGAGGACTATTTGCAAAAGCTGTCCTTCATCCAGTCCATAACTAAAACTTCTGGTACTCCCACCTCCAAATTTACCACTGCTATGGGAGTCTATCATAAAATGAGGAATACGTGGGAGGACACAATCCATTCGAAGAACAAGTTACTTACCAACTGTAACGTTCTTTCGATTGGATGTTCCTCCCACGTATTCCTCAACACCCTCCCAACCTACCCCTCCGTACAGTTTACGCCTGTTGCACTCTAGTTTCCTTAAGAGCCTATGAACTTAAGACCTGATCAACTGAGGCGACCATGAACTCCGTAAAAACAGAACTGAGGTAATGGCGCTGCTCGAGCCCTTTATACAGCGGATGACATTGACGCTCAACGGCGGCCCTCGAGGGACTAAGACTCTGCGGCTTCAGGCACAGCACTGTCTGTTGAAAAAATGTCCGAAGCAGCAGAGCTGGGATAAGAATATCATAAGATGAGGAATACGTGGGAGGAACAGCCAATCGAAAGAACCTTACAGTTTGTAAGTAACTTGTTCTTCTACTCCCTCCACCAGATTAAATACTGCTTTGGGAGTCTATTAAGGTTCAGGAATACGTGGGAGGAAACAATCCATTCGAAGAACAAGTTACTTAACCCTGGTAATGTTCTTTCGGCTGGATGTTCCTCGCACGTATTCCTCAATGCCAACCCCTCAGTAGAATTTCCCATGCTTTTACAGCTTTTGTTCCTTCAAGGCAGAGTACGGTCTTTCCTGTGTTTATGCGGGTAGTTCTACTGTAAGGGAAAAACCAGAACTGAAGTCAACGGGCGCTGCGCATTCTATATATGCCTTCGATGACATCATCCTCGAGACGGAGGCCCTCAAGGGACATCGATTCGACGCCCAGAAGCCTCTGCCGGAAAAGAATTCAGAAGCAGCTGAAGCTGGATAACGAATATCAAAGGTGAGGAATATGTGGGAGGAACATCCATTCGAAAGAACGTTACCAGGGGTAAGTAACTTGTTCATCTCACACATAAAGTTCCTCATACAGCAATCTTTTTTGAGCTTGACGGGACCAAGCGAATACATCCCTCTCCAGAACCTTTTAACTTAATAGCCTCAGTACTGCATCTGGTCCAGCCTTGAATTTTGAATGATACTTGAAGATACTTGTAGGAGCAAGAAAGACAATATAAGACCACACTATGCACAGAAATTGAAAGTATGTGTCATGGATAATGGTATTACACATAACATTTTTCAGAAAATAGTTTTTTTTTTTTCTTTTTTTACTTGTGTATAATCAAAGAAAATTATTTTTACAAGAAAGAGTCATAAAGTGTTCAGAAGATGTGGATCCAAGGTTTTGAGGTTGTGAAATTGGGTCTTGTAGTATGGAAATGAAGGCTCAGACCAGAACGAATGCGTGGCAAGTGAAAGTCTTTAGCAAATTTCCGTGCCATTCATTGCCTGGTGGGGGAGAGTCTGTGATCAGACGGGCCCTTCTGCCGTCAGGATTTCCATTGTAGATGGATGCCCGTTGGCGTTGATTTTACTAAAGGCTGCTTCCATTAGTTTAGACGCTGCTACAGCCCAGCTTGATTTTTCCCTGGAAATGAGACGGCACCACCATGTGTCTTCTTCTATCAAGACGGAGTCAACCCATAATGGGGCCAAGAAAGCTGTGCGTTCCTGAATTAGAGAGGGGCAGTTTAACAAGAGATGGTGAACAGTCTCAAAGTAATCTGGGGTTTTGCATAGTCTGCAGGTTGTGATAGTGGATAGCCTTCTTATCCCCAGGATTTCTCTGGTGTGGAGCAGGTTAAGTTGTGCTCTTAAAAATGTGCATCAGAGCTTTTTGTCTGGGAATTTTGTGCAGTACGCCAAAGGAGATGTTAACTTATTGTACGTGGGTGGGAGGTGTTTTAAAAACTTCATCGCTGCTCCTTGTTCAGTGGTGGCGATCCAGTCTTGAATTTTCAGTTTTTCAGTTACTCTTTGTGGATTAGTGATGAGGTGATCTGTTGAGCAAACGAGTTCTTCCAGTTTTCTTTTTTTTAATGAAGAATCCAGTTCTGCAGGACCTTGCAGTTCGTTGAGGCCAACTCCTGACCGATGATGTTGAAAATAGGCAGGCCATCATGCATGAGGGTCTTCCTGAAGAGGGCCAATGAGGCAGAACTGACGGCGGCGTTTAGCGACAGGAGCCCCAGCTCTCTTCTGACAGCCGCAATGGGAATCGAATTCGGGAGGCCTAGGAGGGTTTTCCAAATATACCCCTCTAGTTTCTGCCAAAGCCCATTAAGCACGGTGATCGTAGCATCCATACTGTAAGTTGGGTCTGGAACCATCTTTCCCTTATAAAAGTTGATGGCCGGGATCAGTGAGAATTTTCCAAACTTTCGATCAATCGATCTCAATTGAGATGTCAAGTGTTTTGCTTTGGTCCACAGATGTTGTTGCATTTTCGACTCTTGAGGCGACCCGTGGATGATAACTCCCAAGTATTTGAAGTGAGGGACCACTTCGATTCTGACTTTGTTCACTGACCAAGAGTTGGTGTTTTTCGGGGGCTGGCGGTTTTTGGAGAAGATCATGATTTTTGTTTTAGGCTTGTTTATGTGAAGATTGTTGATGGTCATGTACTGTGCCAAATTGTCCAGCTGACGTTGTAAACCAATGGGCGTCTGGTCAAGCAGGATCATGTCGTCAGCATAGAGGAGACGGGACAGCTCAGTGTTTCCTAACTTCGGGGGGAAGCTTCGGACAGTGACCTCTGAGTTTTGGAAGTCCCCCAAAAAAGCAATGAAAAGTGTGGGGGCTAGCGGGCAGCCTTGCTTGACCCCTCTTTCTGCTTGAATTTCCTCGGAGAGAGAGCCTTGCCTATTCAACCGGACACTGAGTGTGGTGTTGGTGTGAAGTGCTATTGTAGGGTTTAGAATGGCGTCCGGTTATCTCCAGTGTTTCAGCTTTCCCCATAGTAGTGTTCGATCCACTTTGTCGAACGCCTGCGAAAGGTCGATGAACGCGGCATAGACTGTCGGGGCGCCCTGTTTTATTTTGGCCTTTAAGATGCTGAGTATGAAGATGTTCACCGTGGTGCTTCCGTTCTTCTTAAAGCCCAGTTGAAAGGGGTCGCTGCAGGGTGCCATTTTCGCCCAGCGTTGGAAGTGGTCCAAGAGGAGGGATGCAAACAGTTTGCCCATAATGTCCAGTAGCGCTATTGGGCGATAGTTGCCTGGATCTTCCCTGCTTCCTTTCTTGAAGATTGGAATAACCATAGCTTTAGTCCATGATAATGGGATCTTCCTGCTGGCTCTACAGTGTTCGAACAAAAGACTGATGAAGGTAGACCATTCGTTAAGATGTTTTTTAAAATAAATCTATGTTGGTGAGGCCATCGGGGCTTGGTGCTCTTGATGGTTTTAGCTTCTGAATGGCCAGGCTTATGTCGGCTTTTGTCGAAAGGTCAACCCAGGCCGCTTGCATAGTCTCCGGACAGCGGTTTGTGGCTGGTGTCGGGCTGGCAAAAAGGTCGGTGAAAAAGGCCACGCAAGCTTGTTCCGTAACTGAGTTGATCATGTTTGCAGCTGTTGGGCCTTGAGAATTATTGATCAGGGACCAGAAGTCGGCTGTTTTTTTGGACGCGAGTTCACTCAGCATCGTTTCGACGTCATGTTGGTATCAAGCGGCCCTTTGAGATCTGGTCCATGATTTGTAGATTTTGTGTTTGCTTTTCCACAGATCCCACACGACCGTGGTGTTGTCCGCTTTGGCGCTGCGTTTTAGTTTTCTTATGCGCTTTTTTTTGTCTATCTGTTTGTCGTAATTATGAGTGTAGGTTTTCGGAATGGACTTTGTAGAGGACGGGTGGTTCTTATATTTTATCAGCAGAGGCAAGTAGTTTGGTCTTGATGCTGGGTCGGGGGACAGCTGACCCTCAGTTTCTGCGACAAATTGCTGAGTGATAGATCTAACACTTGCTGCGGTCAGCCGGAGCCGCGATTTTTGGGTGTTAGTCTCAAACGAAGGTAAGTAACATTTTGCTGTTCGGGCAGTAGACGGCCACACTAGGGTTAACATGTTATGGTTGCTCGCTGTAGTTTTGACCACAAGCAAGTTGTCGATTTCTGCGCACATAGCGTGGGAGGCGAAGATGTAATCAAGGGTGGCAGCCGACTGACCTCTTTCCCAGGTTGGTCTGTGTTGAAGCCCGTCCAAAATCCATGCCATATTGTGTAGATTTCTGGTTGCCATGAGGTTCATCCAGGCTTGACCTCTGAGTTCGGCTTGCGTGGGCGGGGGTTGAGAATTGGTCTTTCGGATGAGCACACTTAGTGTTGAGGTCTCCGCATATTATGACGAACGGAGTGTTCCATTCGATAAGGATGGTGTCAATGGTTTCGGCCATAGTTTGGCAGAAAAGAGATGTAGTCGTCCTTTGCGGGTTCCAGTATGTGGTGATCAGCGCAAGAGGAGATGTTGAGCCTGACTTTGTGCTTATCTTTGTCTTTTCAACAGCGCGGTTCCACTCGATTAAGACCTTTAGCACCCCGTAAGATCTTGCCATTGTCTTGATGATTTTTACGTTCTGACCTGACAGTACAGCGATGAGAAGGCCTGCCGAGGGACGGCCTAGTAAACCTTTGACGGCTGGGGAGATCACAATTTCAAATCAGTCCATTGACGGTTTCTCCTGAAGCCATGTCTCTTGCAGGCAAAAAATGTCGAACTGACCCAAGTCCACACTGTTGCTGTCTGCTAGGTGGGCGTGTCCTCTAGTATTCCATGAGGCCAATGTCAAGGACTTTTGATGAAAGGGGATGTCGGCTTCGTTTGGTGGTTGCTATCTCGCTCGGTTTGAGGTTAGGGCTCCTTTTATCCAGTTCAATGGACCGCTCGCTGACGTGGGTTTTAAGTTGCATGCTGTGCCTCACAGACATGTTATAACTCCCACCTCCTGCATTTGTCCGCAAAGCTTGTGATGTAGGTTCAAATGTGGATGGAACAGAACATGATGCAAAGCAATGTTATTTAAAATAAATTATTGCTTCGGGTGCATCCGCGTTTGCAGCCTTAGGTAGCATAGATTTTCCCTTGTGCATGCTTATGGCCCCACCCGCCACCCCTTTTATTGTGGAGGTTGTAGGATCCACCAACGAGGTGCAATAACGACTAATATAATAAGGTCATGCTGTTAACACAAATGGAAAATAATTACTTGTTACATCTCAGCCAGTTCATTCTTAGTGGACTTAAAAGTATACATCCCAAGATTAGGTTTCATAATGAAGAGTTCTAGTACTTAATGAATGTATGGAATGATTAAAAAGGATATTTCTATTTATAACAAGACCAAGCCCCATGTTGTGACCTTAATAGAGTGCCGACTAAGCTTGAGCTTGTCACTTTTGAGACTATTTATAAAAGTGATGTTGAATGGTTTTCTAATTGTCAGTGGCGTCGCCCTGGCCCCCCCTTGCGACGCCACTGCTAATTGTTACTGCACCAATACATAGTCAGTGAAATGCATGTTTTTCAGTTAAGCAATCATCTTTAGATGCATTACCTATAAAGTTATTTATATTTCCTCTCCAACCCATTGAGTGACTGGAGTTTGTTAATGAAAAGTTAAATAACAAGTTAAGTCTACATACACAAGACATCCAAAGAGCCATCATGTCGTAAACAGTTTGAGAAAGCAAATGATCCCTTTGTACCATTCGGCAAACAAGAGAGAAATGTTATCAGAAGTGTACTGAACTAGCATTCAAATGTGTTAAAAATTGGTTACTGGTAATTTGGGGTCATACAGAAAGAGGTTTAAAAAAGGCAAGGTTGGCTAAAAATGCATTTAACTTCTTTCCAAACTCACTCCCCTCTGAAGACCTATTTTAGGTTGACATGTGAACCTGTGGAGCCGGAATTCACTGACACAGCCAAGGTCCCCATGGAACAGGAGAAGCAGGGACTACCATAGCAACATAGGAGGTAAGAAAAGGGAGCTGCAGAAGGCCGCTCGGGACACAGAGTTAGCGGTCTGTTCTGGAAGACTAATATAATGCCTAATATAACTTTAGTTTGAAACCTGATAAAACAGTTTTTTTATGTAAGAAATTAAAGCAATCTTCTCCAGCATGGGGTCTGGCATGGATTCACCTGCTCATGAATATTCCCCGTCGTCAGGCTGGGAATCCTCGGTATAGAAAAAATCAGTATCAGTTTCGTTTCTGATCTGTCTTCCTCAGTAGTAACCAATCGCTGGTCTCTGGGTCATACTGCCCCCAGCCAATGACTGCCCTCTCCCTAAGCCCCGCCCCTGGCAGCCATCCTCAGATTTTTACCGCAGGTTCAAGTGTTGGGAGTCCTCGTGCTTAGCTCTCGAGCTTTTGCTGCGTTTTTGCGCTTTTTCAGGAGATTTTCTCATTTTTTCGGTTAAATAGAGCCTCAAGCTCCACCGTTTCTACTTCCGATCAATGGGGATCCGTTTGGGAGTTTCTACCCCCTCAAGGGTGAAGATTCCGTCGAGTTAGGCTTTTGGAGGATTCCAGAAGTTCCGAGGCCTACCCCGAACATGGCCCAGGAGAAAGGGAGCTCGACGCCCGGGAAGCTATTCAGGACCTGCCCTGGATGCCAGCTTCAGAACGTTTTCAAGGAGGACGAGCATTCGTTATGCCTCTGTCTCCATGAGGACAAGACGCACAAGGAAAAGGACTGCGCGTTTTGTGGGAACATGTCGGAGCGGACCATGAAGGATCGCCACCTCCGTCTCGCCAACTGGCTGGAAGGTAAGAGCCCACCAGGCGAGAAGAAGAAGAAGTCCGAGCGGTCTTCTAAGTCCTGTGAGGGTGCTCCGGCGACGGGGGCCCAACAAAAGGCTAAGCACCACGAGTCCGCGGGCACCGGGAGCGCCGAACGGTCGGGCTCCTTGGCTGCCAGGCAGGGCGCACCCTCCCCGGCGCCATCGACCACGAGCCAACGCTCTGGCTCGGGTAAGAGGAAGTCTGAGAACCCGGTGAAGCTACTGGAGAGGCCCCGGTCGATCTCAAAGATTCCGGCAGAGGGGGAGCGAGGCTCGGACCCTCCCCCCAAGGTGAAGGCCCCAGGCGTACAGAAGGTGACGTTGGCCTTAATTCACCCTGCTAAGACCTCGATTGAGGATGTCGCCGCGGCCCTGGCTCAGCCTGTGGAGGCTACGCCAGGGGAGGCGCCCTCAGGTACCAGAGTCTCCCTGCCACCGTGGAGGGAGTTTTCTTTCAGGCCCATCGAGAAGACCCCCACGAAGTCCTCGTTGGAAAGTGGGGGGAGGGGTTGGTGGCCGTCGTGGATACGGACACGACCTCTGAAGAGGAGCTCATCCAAGTCGTGGAGGAGGCCCAGCCCATCAGGAGGGATCCCGACGAGGGCGACGATGAGGGCGATGGTGACGCAGACAAGGCTCCTCAAGAGCCCTCGCTCCTGTCGTTTCGGGCGCCGCAGGACACCTCGGCGGCCATTTTGTCAGCCATCCAGTCCTTATGCTCAGAGATAAGGACTAGGTTGCCCCTTCCCCCGACGGAGGTACCTGAGCCAGACCCGACGGAGGAACCGGAGCCAGGACCTTTGGGGAGCCCACCACTTAAGAGGAGGAGGACGCATCCTAGGCCTCTTCTCCCGCCTCTGCGGCCTTCTCTGCCTTCCCCCCGGTCCACTACCCATGAGGATGATACAGGCATGGACACGACTACGACGGGTACGGATGACGACGGAGGCGTCGACGGGACATGTCCCCCGTCACCCCCTGCCCGGGCGTCCCCACCCGACAAGATTGGATCCTTCCATGCAATGATCTCCAGGGCATCCAAGCTCTTCCAGCTCTGCCATGAGGAAAAGGAGGGGTTCCTTTACCAGCGGCGCGAGGCTAAAAGGAAGACGGTCCTCGCCGTACCGCTTCTTGATGACATCTGGGATGAGGGGCTCGCCCTCCTCAAGAACCCTGCCACGGCTCCTGCGAAGAGGGACCGGTACGAGAAGAAGTACCGGGTCCCTGACGCTGCCCCCTTGTGCCTTAGGGTGCAACCTACCCCGGACTCGGTCTTTTCGGCGGCGGCCAAGAAGAAACCGGGGGGGCATCGGCCTCCGGACGGCGAGGGTAGGAAGCTGGATGCGATGGGACGACGGATCCTCTCATCTGCAGCGACGACCATCAAGGCGGCCAACGCCCTGGCCATAGTAGCCCGCTACGACAGGGAGTTGTGGTTCAAGATCGCTCCTCTGTTAGACTTCCTTCCGGATGCCAAGAGGAATGAGGCCCTGGAAATCTTGCAGGAAGGTGAGATTGCCTCGGACCACGCCATTACGGTGGCTACGGACATCGCCGACACCGGTTTCTGTCAGTTGGGCAACAACGTTTGCCTGAGACGACGAGGATGGCTCAAGGCGACGGATTTCCGCCAGGACGTTCAGACCAAGGTTTTGGGCATGCCCTTCGATGGGAACAACCTTTTCGGCAAGGCGGTTGATGAATCCCTTCAGGCGATCAAGACTGACACGGAGACGGCCCGTGCACTGGGTGTGCTCCAACAGCGACGGCCGTCCTTTCGGAGCTCCGGAGGCAGACAGGATGCCTCCAAGGGAGCCGGCAGCAGCTCCTCTACGTACCGTCAAGCGGCAAGGTCTTCGTCGCAGGAGGCCTACAGGGGACGCGGCAAGTCAGGTGGATCCCGCTGTCGTCGCCAAGGTGGTCAAGGAGGCAAAGCGGCCTCCAAGCAAGATTGAACCGACCGTCGGGTCGGGCCCCCGCCGAAGCACCCCGCTGGGAGGCCGGCTGACGAAGTTTGTCGGCGTGTGGGAGTCCATCTCCACCGACCGTTGGGTGCTGGACGCCCTGGCCCTGGGGCAGGCCCTCGAGTTCCAGAAGAGGTGCCCCCACATTCCTCCCGTGGCCAGGAAGGAAAATCACGTCCCTCAACTGCTTTTGTAAGTACGGGCGATGCTCAGGAAAGGTGCCATCGAGCTCGTCCCAAAGAGGCTTCGGGGTTCCGGAGTTTACTCAAGATACTTCCTCGTAAAGAAGAAGACATCCCTATTCTAAAGAGGCACTGAAAGTTCCTCAGATTCGTGGTCAAAGGGCGGCACTACCAGTTCAAGGCCCTCCCGTTCGGATTGAAATCGGCGCCCAGGGTGTTCACCGAGTGCCTAGCACCGGTGGCGGCACGGCTGCGCCTGCAGGGGATCCACGTCTACCCCTACCTGGATGAATGGCTCATACGGGCAAGGACAAGGGAGCTCGCCGTGGAACACACTGCGAAGACCGTCCAGCTGCTCAAGGACCTGGGGTTCTCCATCAACTTTCCAAAATCCCACCTGGTCCCGTCGCAAGTCGCCCTGTTTCTGGGAGCTCAGCTCGACACAGTGGCGCGGCGGGCCTCACCGTCGGAGGAAAGGATAAGGACCATCCTAGGAAAGGTGCAACGTCTACGTCGGGCGTGGCCAGAGTGAGGTCTATCAAGTCCCTCCTCGGAATGATGTCCTCCTGCATTTATCTGGTGCCCCACTGCAGACTTCGGATGCGGCCCTTGCAAGAATTCCTCGACGGCCACAGGATCCAGACGACGGGCAGCTTCGAGGACAGGATCCCGCTCGGCGAAGCGTTCCGTCAGGCGATACGATGGTGGGGTGTCCGCGCTCATCTGTCAGCAGGAACAGGTTTCCTAGCCCCGGGCCACCAGGTGACGGTGACGACGGATGCCTCCCTGGAAGGTTGGGGAGCGTACACCGGGGGTCTCTACGCGAGAGGCCTTTGGTGCTCGGAGGAGAAGACTCTCCACATCAACATCTTGGAGCTCCGCGCAGTGTTCTGGGCCCTCAGGTCCTTCCTTCCGTCCCTCAAGGGCAAGGTGGTGAGGATCTACACCGACAACACCACCACAATGTTTTACATTCGGAAGCAGGGCGGAACCAGATCCCCTGCCCTGCCCTATCCAAGGAAGCCCAGGATCTGTGGCATTGGGCCGTCGCCCAAGGGATGTTTCTGGTACCCTTTCATCTGGCAGGGATAAAAAAAAATCACCATCGCCGACTCACTCAGCAGAGAGCTGCGCTCGTGCCACGTGTGGGAACTAGGCCAGGATCAAGTGGACCGACTCTTCCGACAATGGGGCAAACCCCAGGTCGATCTCTTTGCGACGGCGGCGAACTCCAAGTGCCGGAGGTTCGCCAGCAGGTTTCCCCAACCGAGGAGCATGGGCAATGCTTTCTCGTTCCCCTGGGACGGCCTGTTCCTTTATGCATTCCCGCTGTTGCCTTTGCTACTCCGGCTCGTCAACCAGCTCAAGAGGTCCCGGTGCAGGATGATCCTCGTCGCACCGGTGTGGCCGAGGCAGATCTGGTTCCCGGACCTTCTGGACTTGTCAGCGTCCACACCAGTCAAGCTGCCGACGGACACGGATCTTCTCTCCAGAGAAGGAGGCGCCATTCTTCATCACGAACCAGAGTCACTGAGCTTGCAGGCCTGGCTCCTGCAGCACTAGAGTTTGGAGGATACGACATCCCGGCCGACTGCAGAGAGGTTCTTGCAAAGGCCAGGGCATCCTCAACTCTCAAGTGCTATGGACATAAATGGAAGAGGTTCTCTGTCTGGTGCCGTGCACAGAAGATTAACCCTCTGCGGATTACGGCCCCTCAAGTATTGCCGTACTTACTGTCTTTGGCCAAGGCTGGCCTATCTCACGCTTCCATCAAGGTACATCTGGCTGCCGTCTCACGTTACACCAGATCTACAGGATGGGCGTCCTTGTGGTCTCATCGTCTGGTGAAGGAATTTATGAAAGGACTGTTCCGATCATTCCCGCCGGTGAAGGCCCCTGCCCCTGCGTGGGAGCTCAACGTGGTGCTAACTAGGCTCATGGGGGGCCCCATTCGAGCCTATGCATTCAGTGCCATTGAAGTGGCCATCACCTCGTGGCCATCACCTCTGCACGACGAGTAGGAGAGATCCAGGCCCTGTCTTGCAAGCCTCCATACTTGACTTTTCACGACACGAGGGTGGTGCTGAGGACGCACCCCTCCTTCATGCCCAAGGTGCCGTCGGACTTCCACCTCAACGAGCCCTTGGTGTTGCCAGTTTTCTTCCCGTCGCCTTCGTCGCTGGCTGAGAGGACTCTGCACTCGCTGGATGTAGCTAGAGCGCTGAAGTTCTACCTGGACCGCACAAAGAGTTTTCGGAAGACATCACAGCTGTTTGTGAACTTTGGACCTGCCAATCAGGGGAAGGCTCTCTCGAAGACTTCCATTTCCAGATGGCTCTCCGGCTGCATCATGCACTGTCACCGGTTGGCAAACCGACCGTCGCCAGGCCGTCCGAGGGCCCATTCAACCAGAGCGATCGCTGCTACTACGGCGTTCCTGTCTGGTGTGCCCCTGCTCGACATCTGCAGGGCTGCTACGTGAAGGTCGACGCACACCTTCACGAGATTCTACTGCATCGACCGGGATTCCAGGGAGGAGTCCAGAGTCGGCCAAGCAGTGCTGTGCAACCTGTTCGCCTAAGGTGAGCCTGGTGAGTAGGTAAGAGTTGCTTAATGTTGAGTTGTTGTATTGCTTGATATTGAGCCGTTTGCCACCTCCCCTGGTTGTGCATGTGTATACTGATATGTATTCTTATATTCATGAGCATGTGAATCCATGCCAGACCCCATGCTGGAGAAGGAACAAGTTACTTACCTGTAACTGTTGTTCTCCAGCATGGGTCTGGCATGGATTTACATGCGAACCCTCCCGCCTACCCCTCTGCGGCTCTTCACTTGGTCATACTGCCACTTCATGTGCTACCAAATCTGAGGATGGCTGCCAGGGGCGGGGCTTAAGGAGAGGGCAGTCATTGGCTGGGGGCAGTATGACCCGGAGACCAGTGATTGGTTACTACTGAGAAAGACAGATCGGAAACAAAACTGATACTGATTTATTCTATACCGAGGATTCCCGGCCTGACGACGGGGAATATTCATGAGCATGTGAATCCATGCCAGACCCATGCTGGAGAACAACAGTTACAGGTAAGTAACTTGTTCCTTACTCGTGCTTTGCGGTCCTTTTCCCCTATACGTTTGGGATATTTGTTTGCATGGAGCTGGATTAGAGATTGTTTTGTAGCACCAAAATATGTCTCGTCCTTTTTTAGATGTTAGACATGACCTGGTGCATGCAATGGCATGGCCCTTACCTCCTCATGCAACGCCCGTGCCGCTCCCTGCAGCACTTTTCTCTGTATGGTCTGAATCAGACGTGTGTGCCCCCACCAGACCTTTTCCCCTATTTTCTTTTTCTTTTTTTTTGTGTCAAATAGGGACTTTTTTTCCCTGCGGGATAGAAAGGGGGTTGTTTTGTGTTCTTCCTGTAGTGGGCGTCACCACGCATCATCAGAGCCCCATTGGCACTGTCTTGAGGGCATGTGGCCCGATCACTAATGGGACGCATGTTTCTACTGCAATGCCTTATTGGTCCGCGCACTTGGTTGCAGACTTCAGCACTGGGAGTAGGTTTTTTGACACCGGGTGCCTTCCCACCTTGAGGACTTCATTCAAGAACAACATCAGAGGGTGTTATGTTGTTTTGTTTTTACAGCACCACAGCCTGGGGGCTTCTTTCTAGGATTGCCCCGGCACCGGGATTAATTGTTTTGATCCTAGCACTACTGGGACATGTCCCAAGGTACTGTAAGGGTACGAGATCGAAGTCCCTATTAATATCTCTCATCCTATGGTGTGAGACCCTCACAAAATACCTGGCAACTGTGAAAAATAAGGAATGCAGTGCTAATACAGCATGTACCGAATGGACTACACTCCCCAGCAGGCTTGGCAGTGACATTATACACGTTTGTCACGTTAAGAGCACCAATATGGAAACAACGCTGCTGCTCAATAGATCACTGAGTCTCAGCCTCCTGAACGGCTCTCTGTAGTCTTCTGAAGCACCCTTTTCTTACCCCCTATGATAGTTCCCTGCTTCTCCCTTTCCGTTGTGGACCTTCTCGGTCTGTGAATTCCGGTTTAACGCTCCTTCTGGCTTTTCCTCCTGTTATCTCATGCACTGGCACCCTCCTCATTTTCTACCTATTCCTATTATCTACTCTTTTCTATACAGATTGAATCGCTGTGTATCAGCATGTATTGAATCGCTGTGCATCAGGACGTGTCATTGTATATTTGAAACTGCTGTGTTTTGGACTAGCCCTTTGGTAAGACTTTTGGATCTCTCCATACCAGATTGGAACGTTACCCAGAACTCTCTTTTGGCCAAGTTTGCTGATTCCTGTGAAGGTGGGCTTGTGATTCTTGATTGGGCAAGCAAGCCTGTGTACTTAACTACAGTTTTGTCCTTGGATGTCTGATTCTACAAACTAGACATATTTCCTGCTTATCCTCCTAGAGGCAGGGCATTTCCCTGTTTCCTCGATTACTCCACACCAATCACTGAAACTACAGGAACCTTTCTCCGGTAGGCATATTTTGAGTGATTTCATTACATTGCATCTCAATTGAAATGCATTGGAAGCAAGGAGCCACTACATCCCGAAGGTAGTTAAGTGCCCAACTAATTATCACAGGGAAGAGGCTAAAAATCGAGGTACAATAGGGTCATTTTTATTCTCTTTGTGAAGGCCATAATGTAGCTGATTTTCTTGTTGTAGAATTCCAGAGTTTGATACGCGTGGCTGCACATGATTTACTAAAGCCTTTGGAGACCCTAAAGCGGTTTCAAATCATGATATAGCATGAGGCTGCTTGCAAAGGGATGTGCCATTTCCAGCCATTATGAATGTACACAGGAGTGAGTATATCCATAAAGAGATTTGTGGGCTATAATTAGAAGTCAGTTCTTGCTTTTACTGGTAGCCAATGACTTTCCCTTAGCACAGGGGATATATGGGCCTGTGTGTTTTGTTTTATTTCTTCATTTCTTCTATACCTACTGCTATATTCTGAATTGCCACCAGACGTCACAAAGCGTATTTAGTAGAGCATAAAGAGTATTACAATGGTCCAGATGTGCACCTATACTAGCCCGACCTATGGTCACATAGTGCATTTCTGAGAGTGCTAAGCTGCCTCAAGATCATCATTTGGAAATATGATATAATAAGTAGATTATTTTAGGGTTTAAGTACAAAGAAGGATGTAGGACTACACTTAGAGTTTTAACTTCAGTTTTTGTTTTTATCAAATGTCCCACTAAAAGTAAATAATGGTAGGTTGCCAGAGATTTGGGAATTCGGGAGGAGGAAGCAGCTAACATAATTTCTGTTTCATCTTGGATAAATCCTAGGTCATTTCCTGGCATCCATTGTTCAATGAGGCCCAAAATATATATCTACATTTTTTTTTAAATGTGTTTATGTAAAGCATCTTTATATGCATAAACATGTTACAAAGCATAGAGTAATTAAAAGGTATACAGATTAAAATCTCTTTTTTTACAGCATAAAAACACGTAATTGTTACCAGATTTACAACCTAAAATTACACAATTCAATGGTACATATGTACATTAGATGATATCCATATAAAAACCTCACATAAAATTCAAATAAGTTTCAAAATCATTGTGCAAAAAAAATGTTTGTGTGCAAATCAAGCAAATGTGGAAGAGACTCGGGAGTACGACAGAAGAAAAGGTGTGAACAGGAGTTCCATTGTTCTTACAAAGCACAAATAAACAAACATGCTAAAGGAAAGAAGAGGTGGAATAAACAGAACACTTTGTTGCCGTTATTAAAATTCAGAGTCAATATTTTTCATGAATCAAGTCGATACAAAAATAAATGTGCAAAATGATGCAAATGTACAAAACAAATCAACAATGTCGGAAAAGTAGATAGCTGCACAAGCAGCTATGAATTTAATTCTCGTGTGCATTTAACTCTCAAAATTAAGAGCATCAGAAGAGAGCAAACATAACAAATCAACCCTGTGTATGAGTCAATTATTTTCAGTAATCGGGTCAGAGCAAAAACAAGAGATCTGTTTTCTCCCTTCATCATTCTAATGCAAAGAAATTCTTGGGAACCTTCAGCCTTCATGTTCACAAATCTAATTAGCAGGTTCATTCTTGGATTCCCTAAAATGTGGGCATTCCAAAACTAAATGCTTGTGTTTCCTTAGATTCTACACAATTAGGGAACCTACATTGGAACACAGGTTTAGCGCCTTTTGCACATGACAATTAAAGCACCCTCTGTCACGACTCGCTCCCTTCGCTCCCGTTCCCGCCACTTGGGGGCATGTTTTGGGGCTTATTCCTTGCTGGACATTTCCTCCGAACCTAATGCCACAGTGCTGTAATGAATTGGGAGCGCTAAATCCCTGTTTTCCAAACTACTTCCCTTCCGGATCCATTCCAGGTTTTTGGCAGCCAGCATGCTTCTTTAACCAAATGACTGTGCTTCCCAGAGTGCCTGGCCCACTGCTCCACCTCCACCCTTGCAGGACAAGGTTGGGTGGAGGATAGGCAACACCTGTGGCTGCAGGTGCAGCAGTCAGCACACCTGAGGCGTGTGCTCGTTAAACAGCTTTAAAAGCCTCAGTCTCACTTCAGTCCAGCGCTGGTCATCGATTGCAGTGTTCCTGTTTTTGACTAGTCCCTGGTTCCTGGTTCCTTGCCTTTGTACCTACTTCCTTGTTCCTGTTTTCTTGTTTCCTCCGCCCTGAATTTCGGATTCATGCGCTAATTGATTTCTGCTCCCTTGAATTTCCCTTTTTGTCTTCCTCTGTTTGCTGCAGCAATTCTCAGTGCTTTCCCCTTTTAGATGCAGCCCAGTTTGTCTGTGTTCTATATTTCTTTGACTCTGTCCTTTGCTGCTGTTACCCATTTGCCTTAGCCTTCCTCTTAGTTTAGTTTCCTGTCTTTTCCTTGGAGGGGTAGGGAGAAGTTTGCATAGGTTATTTCGTTTTTTCCCTGCTCCTGATCCTTACTTTCTAGAGGATCCATTCCATGTTTTCCACTGCACTTCTGCATTTATTTTCCCTTTGATTATTAGGTGTGGTGTGCGGTAGTAGCTAGCCCTGTGTGAATGCTTATGTTTTCCTCACTATTTTGTAAACACTATTCCCATTTAGGTATTTAGTTTTCCTTCCATTGCTGTTCTAGCCTTTCTGGGTCCCAGTTTCATCTACAGGATTCGTGGGCTAGCTGACATTCGAGAGGTTTATTTCGTCCTCGTGAGTACAGTTCTTCAGTTTCCTTATTTTATACCTTCAAGAGTGTTAGTCCACAGATCCTGTCATTGCTTGCCCTCCACGTGGGTTTAGCGCTGTCAGTACCTGTAACAGCAATTGGGGGTAAGGCGCTTGCCGACTTTCCTCGCGGTCAGGTGCTAACCCCACATCCCTTTTCACATATTAGTTTTGTTGTCACACTCTATTTGCAATCCTGGGTGTAGTATACATGAGTCTTGGTTCCTGGGTGCACATTTCCCTTGCCATATTCGCTGCCTTAGTACTCGCCAGACTAATCCTGACAGAATGACCAGCCCAAAATTCCCATTGAATATGGCAAGTTTAAGAAAGAAAGGCAGCAAGGCCTCTAACAAGTTAGTACAGAAAGCTTCCCCTACATTTACCTGTGACAATCAAATCACTAGTCTTGGCTTAAATGAACTCCTTGTCACGAATGGGCATTTACGAGCCAAGTATTTTTCCCATAGGATGGCACATCCTACATTGCCTGATCCTAGTTCGATCTTTTGTTCTGATCCCGATTCTATGTCAGCGCAAGCCTTAGCCGCAGAAAACAACACACTGTTAGACTTATTATACAAGAGTACCTCTGTTGTTGAACCCCATGATTCCAGTTGTGCTTCACCTCAGATAGAACAGTTTCATGGTACAAACATAACGAATGGAGGGGTTCCTTGCATAACTTCAGTTTTCTACCCTCAGTCCAAATACTTCTTTGCACAAGTACATACGGTAGTCCCTAATGTCAAGAGGTCTAAGGTCAATAGATTGCTTAAGGGTAACACAGACCAAGTTAGTATGAGAAAGTATAAATCTCAGAACCTGAAAGCAGTTGAGGACAATGCACAATCGGTGCACATCCAGATTGCTAGTGCAGGATCCAGCCCTTATGCCACTATGCCTCCCCCTGTGCCTACTGATAGTGATGTACAGTTAATGCAGGGCATGCTAAGAGCTAAGCTTGAGGAGTTAACACAAGAATTCATTTCTTTACAAGAGGAGAATAAGATCTTGCACGCATTCCTGAATACACCTCAGACTTTATCCATTGATGTTGATGAAGTGAACACAGTTCAGCCCCTGAGTGCAGAGACTTTTGTAAACCATGATAATTGCCACTATGTTAGATCTATTGGAAGGGAAAGTCTTTCTTCTAGCACAGCGCTCAATCTGGGCACAGTTTCTAACAATTGTTCTGCTGATTGTCAGGGATTGCAGTTAGCTGAAGATTTACAAGCCACTCCTTTACCTAAAGTTTCCTGTGTAGCAGTCTGTCATAATTCTGAGCTAGCACACATACAAGCTTCTGATCTCCAAACACAATACACAAAGGTGGCATACACAGATTCAGTCACTACAGTAGGCTTAGGTCCTGCTCTTGATACAGCTGCTGAGACTGAAGTAGATGTTAAAGCGGATGTGGAAGACGATCTTACCTCCGGGTTCACTCTTCCTTCTGCCAATTCTGATCAATACGAACAGTCAGAGACAGTACAGATTTCATGTTCTGATGAACTCATTCCACAGTATACAGAACCAAAAGACCAGCAGGCGATTCCTGAACTGTTGATTGTTAATCTGCCTCTTTCAGAAGCTAAGACAGAGGAATGGACAATTGACGAAATCCTGATTAACAGAGACTTTACTATGGTGATTCCACTGGTTGATTTTGACTTCCACAAAGAAAGAGACTCTGTGTCACCCACTAAAGAAAAGGACTGCAAGGGTACAGTTCAGTCCTTGGTTACTGGAGCCAAGGAGTCTAATGCCCTAAAGGTGCCCACCATTCCTGAGCCACTAATGTGTCTATCAATTTCTGAGACTTCTGTGTGTCCTCCTACAACCATTGACTCTTCTACGATCCAATCCACAGCCCTGCAGTCATCTTTGGTACACGTGTCTTCAATCAATGAACCGCTGCCATGTCTGCCATTTAATCAAGAGCCTCCACCATGCACGGGGTTAGTCCCAAGGACCCTGACATGTTTGGATTCAGCTACCGAGATGGCTCCAACTCGCATGCCTTCAGCTTCAAAGTTTCCTCTGGCCTGCCTGTCTTCAGCTACAGTGACTCATCCAGAAGATCATCCTTCAGCCAGAGAGCCTCCGGTAGTCCATCATATGTGCATGTCTTCAGTTCCAGAGTTTATTGCTTGTTTGCCTTCAGTTCATGATACACCGGTATCCTGCTTAGCTTCGCTTCCAACATCAGAGGTATACCTGTCTACACCATCAGATCCTGCTATATTTTCTACTGCTCCAGACAGTCCTCCTGAATCCCAAACATTTACTGTAGATGAACGTTTAGATTGCCTTTCTTTTGCTTCAGGAGGAGCACCAGAATGCCTGCCTTTTCCACAAGACGATTCTCCCAACTGCTTCACTTTAGCATCAGAGCCTCCTAAAAATGCAGCATCAGAGTTTGAGACTTTTGCCAGCTCCCGCTTCAGAGTCATCAAGCTGGACCAAGTGGTGAGTCAGAACCACTCACCTGGGTGTGCACAGGGGGTGGTGCAGACCGGCGTATTACCTACAGAACTTGTGCAACAGAATTCCACCAAGAAGCACCAGTTGGGTGCTAGTAGCCAAAGGAAGGGAATGACTGCTGCAGTTCAAGATGTGTCTGTTATTGCTCCTTCTGCGAGTGTGCCTGAAATACCAAGTACTGTGTCTATCACTCCTATCAGTATGCCAAACGTCCCTGCTGTTGTATCCAACGTGCAACAAAGTGGCTACACGACTGTCACCAGGAGTACCAGCCTCGTACAACCCATGGGACTTCCAGGCATCCAAGGCGTAGAATATGTGCAGTCAAACCTTAATCATTTTCAACCACAAGCCTTTTCCCAGATGGATGACAGAAAAAGATCTGAACCTCTACCTCAGCCGCCACCTTCTCTAATGGCTGAACATGAACATTTCCTGAAGCCAGCAACTTCCTCACCTCCCGCATGTCCGCTCTCGGCAGAAAGGCTAACAGAACTTCTACCATCGTCTAAGGCAAGTTGCACCAGCCTGCCTCCCTCCTCAAAGACTTACAAGGGTCCACTCCCAGTGACTGAGCTTCCTGGACCTTCCAACTCTGCTCCAGGTCCTGCAAGTTCTTCATGCCTTTCTTCGAACCATGAGTCTCTTCCTCACCAGAAGTCACCGTTTCCATCAGTATCACCTCCAAAGACAACACACTCCTATCATGGAAGCCCATCTGCCTTTGCCCACAAGCCACCATTTCCATCAGTGCCACCTCCAAAGAATAAGCACTCCCATCATGGAAAGAAGAAGTCTCGTACGGGTGGCGGGCACCCGAAGAGGGCCGTAGGAGGGGGTATACTGTCACGACTCGCTCCCTTCGCTCCCGTTCCCGCCACTTGGGGGCATGTTTTGGGGCTTATTCCTTGCTGGACATTTCCTCCGAACCTAATGCCACAGTGCTGTAATGAATTGGGAGCGCTAAATCCCTGTTTTCCAAACTACTTCCCTTCCGGATCCATTCCAGGTTTTTGGCAGCCAGCATGCTTCTTTAACCAAATGACTGTGCTTCCCAGAGTGCCTGGCCCACTGCTCCACCTCCACCCTTGCAGGACAAGGTTGGGTGGAGGATAGGCAACACCTGTGGCTGCAGGTGCAGCAGTCAGCACACCTGAGGCGTGTGCTCGTTAAACAGCTTTAAAAGCCTCAGTCTCACTTCAGTCCAGCGCTGGTCATCGATTGCAGTGTTCCTGTTTTTGACTAGTCCCTGGTTCCTGGTTCCTTGCCTTTGTACCTACTTCCTTGTTCCTGTTTTCTTGTTTCCTCCGCCCTGAATTTCGGATTCATGCGCTAATTGATTTCTGCTCCCTTGAATTTCCCTTTTTGTCTTCCTCTGTTTGCTGCAGCAATTCTCAGTGCTTTCCCCTTTTAGATGCAGCCCAGTTTGTCTGTGTTCTATATTTCTTTGACTCTGTCCTTTGCTGCTGTTACCCATTTGCCTTAGCCTTCCTCTTAGTTTAGTTTCCTGTCTTTTCCTTGGAGGGGTAGGGAGAAGTTTGCATAGGTTATTTCGTTTTTTCCCTGCTCCTGATCCTTACTTTCTAGAGGATCCATTCCATGTTTTCCACTGCACTTCTGCATTTATTTTCCCTTTGATTATTAGGTGTGGTGTGCGGTAGTAGCTAGCCCTGTGTGAATGCTTATGTTTTCCTCACTATTTTGTAAACACTATTCCCATTTAGGTATTTAGTTTTCCTTCCATTGCTGTTCTAGCCTTTCTGGGTCCCAGTTTCATCTACAGGATTCGTGGGCTAGCTGACATTCGAGAGGTTTATTTCGTCCTCGTGAGTACAGTTCTTCAGTTTCCTTATTTTATACCTTCAAGAGTGTTAGTCCACAGATCCTGTCATTGCTTGCCCTCCACGTGGGTTTAGCGCTGTCAGTACCTGTAACAGCAATTGGGGGTAAGGCGCTTGCCGACTTTCCTCGCGGTCAGGTGCTTACCCCACATCCCTTTTCACATATTAGTTTTGTTGTCACACTCTATTTGCAATCCTGGGTGTAGTATACATGAGTCTTGGTTCCTGGGTGCACATTTCCCTTGCCATATTCGCTGCCTTAGTACTCGCCAGACTAATCCTGACACCCTCTCACGAGTGTGGAATTGGTTCAGTTTAAAGCGCATAAATAATGTATGAGCAGAATTGCACGGAAAGGAGATTATGTATGAGCTACACGGTTCTCTTTTTCTAAAACATTTTGCTTACTCCGTATATGTACTCTATTTGTTCAAATCCTCTATGGTATCAATCCAATCCATTTCGTAAAGTTGTTTTTTTTTTTTTTAAACAAAGGCCGGACAAGTGCACAAATCGTTAGTTGCGACACCAAAATTGTCAATTAGCATTTGCATCCTCATACAGTACAAGGAAAAGTACCTAGGACCATTGACATTCAGCATTGCATGGAAATCTTGATATAGCGAGTTCCTGGGAGGATCTGACATTTTAGCAAAATTACAGAGTTACCTCCATGCAAATCTAGATGACAACGAAATTAAACTAAATTCGTGTCGAATTACTGAATTCGGAATGGCTAATACTAAAAGAAGTGCAGACGTCAGTAACCGGCCCTGTAAAATATTAAGAAGTGGTTTAATGTCAAATAGACACATATCTAGTCCATATAGAAGTACTGGTTCCACTTTCAAGGTGAAGCAGTCAATCAGCGGTACGTTTGAAAATGTGCAGTATTTGGCATAGATCACTTTCATTTGGGACATCAGTGGTCTAGATTTTTCATTTAGGTTATCACTCCACATCTTGATGGAAGAGGCATTACTCAGGTTATATCCTAGGTCTAAAATGACACTCGGATTTTGAAAAATAATTAATTATATGTGTGTTTAAATAATGATATGCATATGTTTTATCCCAGTATCAGGGATGTTATATCACTAACAACCATCAGGCAAAGTATCACAAAAGAATACAGTTCACAAAGCAAGTTAAAATTGAAAACCCAGTGCAGCCGAATTCACACATGGAAAAGTTGCATTTTTTTCTAGTTTGCAGTTTTAAATGCCAAAAAGTTTTTTTCAAAAACGCATGAAAAACACTGAATCGGAATGCGGTTTTTGGGCAGGGTGATAGATGCACTGCACAGGGACAATACAGAAGTGAAAGAGGAGGGTTATAGCTGGTGAATTGAGAGAGATTTGAAAGGTAGAAAGAGGTTTGTTTTTAGGGAAATGGAGCAGTTCAAAAGAGAAAATCGGTTTTAAAAATGAAAGGCAACTTTTGCTTAAACTAATTTATTTAGACTAGATTGTTAAAGAAAGCCACGGTACGTGCAAGGATTGATTCGCGACGTCAAACTTTTTCCGCCGCGTTCAAATCTATGTGGGAATTAATTTAAATTACTCCAAATATTACTAATGAGTTACAAGATGAGGTGAATGAAAGAGTTGTGCTACCACTAGGAAACAAGAACAGGGGGCACAGAGAATTAGAACAGTCTAGACAAATTATCAGGGTATGGATAGGGTTGCTTGCTTAGAGAGTGGAACAAAGACAAAAGTCAAGATGGGGTAGACTGTGTTATGGGATGGGGATACTCACAGTCCGCTCTTAGATTTGGGATTAGGAATAGTCAACCGGGTTCTGGACTCAAGGGCTCGGGTCACCAGGTAGCGGCGGTCTCTCCTAGCAGAACAACAGCTGGGCCTGTCTTGTTATCGGATAATCAGGACAGCTGGATGGCATTGTTGCAGCGGGCATGCAGTTAGTGGGCAAAAAGCCAGGCTGGTCTCAGGATGCTTCCCAAAATAATACCACAGCTTTTGGTTATTGGGATTTTTAGTGGGATTTCTGGATTGAGGCCTTGCTGGGATGGTCAGCAATGCTTTGGCCTTGCAGTGGAATCTGGAATCAGCTATGCTTTGGCTTTGCAGTGGGATCTGGAATCTGGCAAGATGGATGTAGAAGATCAGGAACGCAGGCGCAGGAAATTCAGAAAAGAGTGTCCAGGGTCCTGTCAGCCACCCTTTTTATATAGCATGGTGACATCATAGAATTATATGGTAGGGCTGCCTTAGCTAAGCACACCTCTAACCCACTGGATTGGTCAGGGGTGATAGTTACCAGCTTCCTATCAGCTGGTTTGGTTTCAAGAGCATAATATCAGATTTATGATGCAAGTTTTACAATGTCCAGAACCTCCCACAGTTACTTTAGCTAAAATCCAGTTTTGTCATCAATCGCACATTTGTACAGTTGGGGCCTTATAACAAATTACATAAGAAGGTTACATATTTTATGCAGAACATGCCAGTTCAACTCTCCACTTTGTGAGACATTTTTTTGCCCTTCTGATAATTTGTAGTCATTTTTAGTGTGAAATTTTCGGCCTAAAATTCTATCACTTTACACTTGTGTATGGATTATCATCAGGCATGTCGGTATTGAATTTTACATTGGCATCGTGTACACTTTCCTCTGAATACCCAATTCTCTGCCATTTCTGTTCCTAAGGTGGCAGTGAAGGCTACAACATCTTAAATTAAAACCCACAAAATTACATTAAAACTGTTAACTTTTTACAGTCCTGCGAATTTCTGTTGCAAAATGACCGTTTTTAAAAGTTTCTTAATAAAATAGTCTTTTTAAACAAATGGGCATCCTTTGTCCTTCACTGGAACCATTTTCTTTTCTTCAGCTACCACCAACTGTCAATTCAGCCCAGTGTGGGGAGGGGGTTTCCCAGTTTGATTGAAGGTTTATGGCCCCCTCCACTTCACAGGTTAGTGTCCCAGAAGTTCCATTGTAAGAGGCCTCAGCCCAGACAAAAGTCTGCCAAGGTAGCAATTATCACTTGTGTGTTCTAGCATCTACTGTGAGGGCCTTCTGTTGCTGGCAACCCTCAAGCAGAAACCTGTTTGGGGCTGATTTCCCCATGTAGCCAATGCAATTTAATTCCTTATTTTGTATATTTTTGTTATAAATCATAATAAAGTCTGTTGAATAAGAATTCCCCTATATGTTTAACAGCACAAAACCCCTTCACATTGCTAGACGAGGGCAGGGCCTTATCCAACATACACCTTTAAACAAGTATTTTTCTTAGTTTGCAAAAGTACATTTTAAACATGTGGTGACTGCTGACATTTTCCTTGCAAATGTGGTTTTTCTCTTCCCTCTGACTTCCCACATTGTTTTGTAGCCAGAGTTAGTTTCTTGTATGCAGCAATTTGTTTAAACACAGATGCACTGAAATTGACATAGGCCCAGAGAGCCAATGCCTCTTTGACGCATTGATCTTTGATATTTTGTAGCCCAAAAGTAAAGCGTTTCCCGTGTAGCTGAAGTAAAGCTTCTTTTGAAAAACAGCCTGTCATTCAGGGATACTGTTCTTGTCTGCTGGAGCACAATGTGAATGTGGATGGGCATGTCAGGGTCTCATTAATGAAAGTAGTATGATGAGGAATCAGAGGACGAGAGCAACAGAGCGGCATCATTTTTAAATGTAAATCTTTCCCTTTTTCAATGGTAACATTGGGCTCGCAGCAAAGCAGCGCTGCTTTTTCACTCCCCTACTTTTGTACATGTAAGAACACACTGGCAGGCTTTCTCAGTGTGCCCCTTTGTTCCATCCTGCCCCATATGTGCTTGGCAAGATGGTGCAGCCATCTTTTTGTAGTTGCAAAACAGTTTTGCCGTGAGGCAGTGGTGCTCACAGGAGCCAGCGCAGCCATTTTGCTGTTTGTGCTAAAGTGCAGCTTTGTTATGGATGGGAGTACAGCTGAGTGGGTAAATATATCCCACACAGAGGTATCACAGAGGTTCCTCGTACCGGTACTAAAGCAAACACATGCAAGGCCAAGGGTCCCAGTGCAAGGACTAAAATGATGAACAATTTCCGTGGTTCCTCGATTAAGGGGTAATAAGAGTACCGGCAATGCCAAGGTTCCCCACCAGTGGGGCTAAACTTACTGGTGCTTTGCCTGATGCTCCATCTAGAAGGGCTAAATATTCCACTTGTGCAGCTAAGGTTCCCTCAAAAAGGGGAAGGGGAAGGGCTAAGGTTCAGGAAGCCAAATGCGATTTGAGCCAATAAACTTGCTTGAAGTCACCCAGAAAGACTCATAGCAAGTTCTCGGGTCAAATGGCCTTTTTACCTCCCCAGACTGGGCCTATTATAATGCAGGCTAAAATGTTGTTCAAAATGACAGCTTCACATGAGATGACCGATGCAAGATTTTATTTACGTTATCATCTGAATCATGTCCCAGATCTATCCCCTGTTTTTCTCTGGGTAAGGACCCTTTTTTCTGGGATGCTTCAGTGGTCAGCCACAACACATATTTTGTTAAACACTCTGTCTGGCTCCAACATAGTCTCCTATGTATTATGTAGATACATGGATGGGCAAGTCATCTCGACAACCAACTTCTGCGTCTGTGGGTTCCTGGACCAGGCAGTGGCCCATTTCTCAACCTCGAGGTTGGTAACAGTGTTCTGAAGATTCCTTTATTTTTTTTCTGCCTAAATTCCAAGCGCCCATAAACTATGTATTGGTCCGTAGGGGACTTTATATTTCAGCCTTTGTAAGTATTCAGTTTTGGGTGCTCTGAAATTATATACAGCTAAAATTGTTCCAGCCTTGACATACGAATTAGAGGTAATTCTTGCCGACTTGCGTATCTACCTTAACACATTATGGGAAATCTGGGGAAAAACATTTGTCCTTTCCCTTTCTATCCCTAATTGTCATTAGACAAGAATTAGGGCTGATTTCTCTGAATTCTGTTGTATGGTGGAAAACATTGAGCGTTTATGCAAAAATGATTCTCCCTCCGCCTAAGTCCCTCGTTTTAATGTATCTCTAGTTGAGAGATCTATTCCATCCATCGATTAATTACGACGCTGACTTGATCATCTTCTGGAAAATGTTGTCTCTGATATAGAAGAACTAGCAAATTATACTAATAAGACAAAAAGGAGACTTTCCGAGGGGGACCGGACACAAACCATTTACAAATGCGGTCACTACTCGCTCTATTCAGAATACTCAAGATTTGTTTAAAAGCAAGGTTGCCCATCAAAGTATATTTACCTTTTTCTGTATAATTATCTTAGACCTACTTATATCAGATTTAAATGAAATCAAATATCAACTCTGGAATGCATTGGCCCCAGTATGGTATGAAGCATGGATGACAGAATATGTAGGCTCTACTAAGTGGAAGTTTCTCTAGAAACAACCAAACTCTTTGTTATGTATTGCCCAAAAAAGGTAACTTTAGACAATTACAGTTTGCATGCTTTATCCAGGAGAACCTTTGTGGGCACAATTGATGGTAGGTCAGAATATTTTATTGATATAATAAGTACTTTAGAGCGATCTTTTCAGCAAATTAATAAACTAGTTTAAATGTTGACTCCCATATTCCATTTTAATAATCGGTAATGTTGGATTGTTTATATTTCTGCAATGGCTGTGATTTTATGTTTCTTGATTATTGAAGGATGACAATATATATACTGTTTTGATCTTATTCCACTTTGATCCTCCGTAATAATTCTTTTGTATGTGTGTTTTACTTTATTAAGGCAAATCACAATAAACATTTTTTTTAGAAATTCAAATCTTGATGCACTCATACTCAAGTATTTCAAGGATCTTTTTTGGGAAATCCTCCCTCAACTACAGGAGCCACCAAAGCTCTCTGGGTCATCTGCTTCACCACCAACAGCATCAAAGTCTCAGGAATACCCAATGACTGACGCTCAACCGGTTCCAGCAGATCCAAAACCTCAAGACACCTAATTCAAAAGATCCCTCGGGAGAGCCCTCCAAGCTGGATAAGCTATAAGAGACATGACAGGCTAATGAACCATCATAACACCCTGAAGATTCTTCCAAGTTCATATACAAATTTTATGTAAATCAGTTGAACTATCAGGTTGTCATTCCCCCCCACCCTCTAAAACACCATTATCAAGGCAGGAAGACCATTACATACAGTTGACATAAGCAAAAGGAGGCATTGTCTACATGGACCTCACCAAGTAGGTACTGGAAAAGAGTTTTTCGTCTTCTATCCCTGGGACAAGAAGGCTGTCCTGGAAAATAATCCAGCATTGCCAAATGGATTGTACGCTATATGCAAAAGTGCTACCCTCTTGCACAAAGACTTTTGCCAGTTTAGTTCATACATTTAGAAACCACTACTGCTTCAATAATCGGATGAGCAGATTCAAAGGCGGGATAGGCAGTGCTGTGTAGTTTTTCTGCCATGCCTTCTAGACACCTGCCTCTAAACCCAAACACTGCTTGTTAATCTATAAAGCCACATGCTCCCTCCCCGACCTCCCCCTCCCCGAAGTGGTGATAGACGACACTGGCAGAACACCAACTCCATGTTGCAATCACACCTTACTTTCTTGCGCATATACTGAATCAATTGGATATAGGCAAGTAGGGGCATTATGGGCATGGACACATAGGATGGGGATAGTGTGACAGCAAGGCTCCGAGAGACCCTTAATTATTCTTTAACGTAAAGAACTTGCAAAACTCTGGAACTACCATAAGATGGCAGAATATGCATAGAATGTGACTACACAGCTACAAAAAGTGTGTGCATGTGTACAAAAAATATGGGATGTAACTGATAAGACACTGGTGACTGTTCTTTCGATTTCAGAGGGCAGAGATAGTAAAATAAGTTATCTATAGAAGGAAAATGTTAGCGATTAAAACAAACATTACCAAGGTGAATAATTTGTTTCTGAAGACATCCTGTTTTAAACACTAGATATATAGCTTAATTATTAAATGGTAGAAAGTCAAAAACTGTCGCGATGATATGTTTGTCACCCAGAGCTTTCATGGGATTGCTGTGCCTGCCAGAATATGTCATACATTTTCCTTGTGTGTGTTCAATATTCATACATTTTGTGTTTCCAAATGAATGCATTGATAACAAATTATAATTTCTGATTCATAAAGGGATTGACTTGTTTCATGCACACAAAACTAAAATATTGCTGCTAGCAACGGTAACTGAAGGCCCCTGATTGTTTTATCTTTACGTCTATGGCCATATGTGCAGTGACAGACTTTTTATAAAACCAGGTTTATAATTATTTTCAGAATGATTGCCACAGTTTGACATTTGAAGTCTCTTGTATGGTGAAAACTCTTTGGTTCTGTGCCCTGCTGTTATGTTTTCTGAAGACTTGGGTTGAGTCAGTATTCAAGGCATCTTTTGTTGTCTTCTCACATTGACAAAGTGTCATCTTGTGATTACTACTTTCTCTGTAAATGTTGTTTCTATTCAAATTTGCACCTCTCAGCTCACCCGCCTGCAGTAGGGCAAAAGGTCCCGCAGATGCAGGTCCCAGCCTTATTGTGTTCATTATGTGAATCGTAACCAGATTGCATGGTAGTAGCACCCTATCTTTTGGTTCAATCTGTATCCATACATTATCTTTTAGGTGTTTGGTGTCATTATCCCCCCATATGTTGAAATGTGAACCTATTAGAACATTCTTCAGCACTTCCTCTCCTATCCAGCATCATCAAATCCCAAGTGAGTGTCAAAAAGTATATGACATTTTTTTTTTTTTAATGGTATCCAATATTTTTTGGGTTGTTTGATTTACATTCTCCATGTTTTTAGGTTCTAACACTACTTCCCATCACAAATTGAATACTCCAGTTGGTGTGGCTGTAAGGTAAGAGAAAAGGTTTGGTGTGTTTTCCTAATCATGTTAGCTAATTATATTATGGTATTTATTGAGCGCATTCCTAACTTTGAGAAGCAATAGAAAGCTTTACAGAGCTATACAACAATACAGATGCGGAACATAGTGCTTTTCAGAGGTAACAGAACAGATATACAGCAAGGGGGTAGGATACAGAGGAGGGGTACAGCTGTACCGGGTGGCATGGACAAGACGGGCGGGCGGCATCTAGTGAGTCAGCTGGTGCGAGGGGCGGTGTGATGGCCTAGATTTTGAGGAGGAGAGATTCCTTGAAGAGGTGGGTCTTGAGTTCTTCTCTGAAGTTTAGGAGCGTGGGGGCGTGTCTGATGCTGACGGGGAGGAGGTGCCATCATTTTAGGGTCTAGGCAGAGAATGCTTGTTTTCTGGTCCTTTCCTTTTTGCAGCGACGGATTTCAAGTCTGCACGTGTCTTTGCTTCTGGTGGTGCGCTGTCCGCCGGAGATGCTGAGTTTCTCTGCGAGGTAGCTGATGACTTCAGTGCGACTGCCTTACAGATGATGCAGCAAGATGTGAAGGTGATTTGTGCATGCAGTGGGAGCCAGTGAAGGTCAATGAGGGCTGGGGTGATGTGGGCCTATCTGCGTAGACCCTTGATGAGGCGTGTGGCCTCATGTAGGACACTTCTCAGGGGTACAAAGGAGGATGACTGGAGGCCTTTGAGTAGTTTGTTTGTTTTTGTTTATTTGTATAGCACGCAAATCCCAGAGGTATCTAGGTGCTTAAGCTTACGAGATTGGTTTCAGTGCTTCAGTTACAGAATAGGAAGGGTAAAAGGGAGGAAGAGAAGTACATGGTGATCACATCCATATGGCTTGACCCCATGTTACAGTGCGGCAGCAGCACAAGATGCAGAGTCAAATCAAAGGGCATATACATGGTTCCTAACCCCAGTTGCAGGGCGGCAGCTACCCACAGATGCGAGAGACCATCAGTTGGCAAATACAAGGTGCCCATCCCATGTTGCAGGGCGGCAGCAACACAAGCTGCAGAGTCAAATTGGAGGGCATCATGTTGCCCACCAGTAGTGCATTGAGCCCATCCAGGTGGGTTAGGACCAGTGCTTGAACGGTGGATCTAAAGCTGTCCGTAGGCAGGAAGGGCTTGACTTTCCTCAGGAGAGAGAGCTCATACCAAGCTGTCTGATTTTTCTTAGCTATGTGTATCTTGAAGAAGAGGTGCTTGTCAATGTGGAACCCAAGGGGCTTGGCACAGGAGGTGAACCAGGTCTGTATGTCTGGGTGTTCGGTGTTGTTGGTGAGGAGCAGGAATTCGGTCTTGGAGGGGTTGAGCTTCAAGTATGAACTGGACATCCAAGACCGGATTAGCAAGAGGCAGGTTTTGAGCCTATGGATGTCCTTGATGAAGCCAATCCTGAGGTATATTTGTGTGTCGTCAGCGTATTGGTGGAGTAATTCTACTGTCGCCAACACTTACCTTCTCTGCATTGTATTTCTCAATTTGTAGGTTTCGAAGAAAGAGAACTACAGTGTCATGGTTGTAGTCTCCGTATGCTCGAACCATTTACAGTCTGTCTATGCTCTTGAATAGCATCAAGGGCAAGTACAAAAGTGAAGTCCAACTTGCTTGTTGTATAAAGTTGATATAGTCATGCTTTTCTGAAAGACAGGTCTCCTAATTAGCAGTGGGTGCCCCAACACCCTCAGCGTAAGCTTGTTGCACTGCCACTTTGCGTATCCCAGAAGCTCTTGGAATTTTTAGCTATAGTCGACAGGTGCTGGAGAGTCTGCACAACAAACTCGCTTCTTTGATTGCATACTGCCCACAATTTCTTGCAGAGCTCCCTTAATTGTTCCTGTTTGCAGAAGGAAATGCAGTGGCTTTCTGTCTGCGTATAACTTCCAGGCTCTCAGCCACTGACTAGCAATAACCAAGTAGATGGTGAATATTTCTCGTGGTGACCACCCAAGACCTTATTTTCTTCCTCAAGGTCAGTTTCTCTCTACCCACCAGGATATGGATTGTGTGAGGGATCAGAAACGAAAGGCCGACACAAATTTGTAATGTTTTCAACATTAGTCATTTTTATTAAAAGAAAAGGGGGGTGGATAAAGGACTATCTATCATTATCCTAATGAGTGTCCCTGCTTATGAAACTAAAACAAAAGTAAGCTGGCCTTGTGTCCAAAATGTATCTGACCCTCACATTAACATACACAATCACAAGGTGCAAGGTAAATGTCTCTATTTTCAATTCAACAAAAGTGTTTAAAAATCCAAATGTATAATTCCAACAAAACAATCCTTGTATCCAGGGGTTGGTTCCCTTCCGCTGAACTGTTTCAGGAAAACCATTGACAATGTTCTGTTCCAACAATGTTCTGTTGAAGGTAATTAAAATGTCTCTTTCAGTTAATACTTTCCTTGGGATGGCAAGGCAAATGTATTTTCCACAACATTGTTAGGAGTATAGCAAAAAGGAAGTTTTTTTTACTTTACAGGATGTCAACATTTGTTATTTCAACAACTGGTTTTGGCTCTTGCAGATCCCCTGGTGTACTCTCCTGCCAGATATCTCTTTACAAAAAGAAGTCACTGACTGATGTGCATCTTTCATCAGGTCTTTCTGAAATGTTCACTTTCTTTCAAGTATAACACAGCTGCACTTCTTCACTGTTTATACTTCATTGACTTCAGATATTACTTGTTACAACTTCGCCCATATTGACATCCCATACACAGGTTTGTTCACGTTCTGTCTGTCAACTTCTTCAATAGTGTCTCTTGACCGATGGAAATACTTGGTCCAAGTTTCTCCCAATTGGCATCACATGTAAGGAGATTTGTACAACATTTGCCCTTCCATTCTACTTGGTTGGTTTTCAAAATAATTACCCAGGTTAACCTAAGTTTGTTGGCACGTCCCAGGGCCCCCAACTTCTCTGGATCAACTCACTGTTGTAACATGCAGCTGCAGTGAAGTTTGCTATTGGGCAGGCTTCTGTTTCTAGGCAGACTCTCGTTCAGTTCCCACGCCAGCTTTCCACCTACTCGCCGATGGAACCTGGGCAACCCAGCAGGGCTGTGCCGCCTTCGGTCTCATGGCGGCTGTCTTTTTTCCAGTGGTCCCTCCAGGGTACTCGCTGTGGGTTCACCGGACTCCCGCTCCACCAGTAAGGTATGCCTCCAGGCGGTTGCCTGTAAGCATTTGGCTCTTCTAACACAGCTCGTCTGTGTGTCTTCCTCCACCTTTGGGTAGGCTTTGTGCCTCGCTTTCTCTGCAGCTCGCCTCTCTTTTCTCTGTTTGCAGGTGATCTTCAGATTTAAATAACCCGCACACCTGATTGTGAACCTGACAACTAGACCGTGCGTTGAACTTGATGTTAGTTTCATTCCACATTGGCTCCTTACTCCTCTTCTTCGTCTCAGTACTTGAGGCTCTCTGGGACTTTGAGTCCAAAGGAACTTTAAACCGTTTTAAGTTGCATTGCTGGACATCTTTGTTTAAATAACCATCACAAAAGGTTCGTTTTGTGAAAATCCTTCGTGTGAAGATGTCTTCTACTTCGTCTTCGACCCCGCGTCCGGGTTTCAAGAAGTGCGGGGTGTGTGTGTCCAAGATGTCGGTGACGGACTCGCATGGTGCCTGCCTCTGGTGCCTCGGGGAGGCCCACGACACGTATGACTGTATCGACTGCCAGTCGCTCACGTCCAAAGCCTTACGCGAATGTAAGAAGAAGTTTTCGGTAGGTCGGGTGTCCAAGCCCAGGAAGTCGGAAGTCTGCGGGGCTTTCGACGGATGATTCGAGGGGTGACTCTCCGCGTCATCGTCGGAAGTCTCGTGGGTCTCCTTCTAGGAGTCGGTCTCGCCACTCCTCAGCCTCTTCGAGGCATTCTCGGAAGCGCCGACACCGGTCGTCTTCCAGGTCCTCTTCGGAGGACTCTGCCCGGCACGTCGCTTACCCCACCAGCCGTGCGACACCCGAGGAATGGGCTTCCTTCGGGAAGAAAATGCTGGCGATTCTTGAGTCGCAGGGTACTAAGCCGTCCGCGCCCCCGAGTGGGGTCGGTCGTGAGAGGTCGAGAGACACCGCTCGCAAGAGTGGTCGGCACGAGTCACGGGAGAGGTCCCGTTCGGACAAGGAGACTCTTTCTCGACGTACCCATTCCAGGTCCCGGTCCTCGACGCGTTCGAGACAGCATGCACCTGTGAGGTCTTCGAGGAAGACATCGACGTCTGAGGCGTCGACAGGCTTTCTCGAGGCTCCGGCTCCGAGGAAGTCGTCGAAGCCGCCGATGCCCAGGTCGTCAAGGGACACGCTCGGGGCTCCGGCTTCGAGGGCTGTGTCGACGCCGCCGATGCTGGAGGCGCTGCATCTGACGTCGACGCCGATTCCTCGACGCCGATCCTCTCGGCGCCGATGCCGGTTCTCTCGACGCCGGCGCCGATTCGCTCGACGCCATCGACGACTTTCGTGTCGGAGGTACCCCGTGGCACGGGAGAACCCCCTAGGAAGGCTCTGGTTAAGAGCAAGCACTCTCGGGTGCCTTCTTTTTGCCACCTGGACTATATTTCAGAGGCGGATGAGGATTCTGATGGCCTGGTTCCTAGTCAGGTTCCAGATGAAATTGTCTCGGGCCATAGTCAGTTTGACGATTTGAGACAGTCACTGCATGATGCCAGTGGACTGGACACCTCTCCGGAGGTGGAGTTTTGTAGGCCTGAGCCTGGCTCTCATGCCGATTCCTCGTACCGGCGCCTTATGGCTAGGGTTTCTGAGTACTTGGGATGGTCTGCTCCCCCAGGGGAGTTTGTGCAGGATGATCTGACGGACATCCTTGATGTTGGTCCTCCAACTGATGCGGTACTGCAGTTCCCTATGGCTTTACAGAGAAGGGTGGCGGCGGCTTGGACTGCTCCGGAGAGTCTCCCGGCGGTGGGCAGATCCTTGTTGCGAAAATACCATCCAGCCAGTAGCGACCCCTGCTACTTGACCAGGCACCCCACTCCGGAGAGTTTGGTGGTGCAGGCGGCCACGGCCCCGGCAAAGCAGGCGTCGTACCCTACCATCCCTCCTGATAGGGACGACAAACGTTTTGATGGCTGGGCGAAGAAAGTGTTTTCTTCTGGTGGTATGGCGCTTCAGGCGCCAACTCCATTTGTGCCTTGTCTCGTTTCACACACACTCTGTGGAACTGTGTTGCATTAGCGGCTGAACATATTCCCGAAGGGGACGAACGGGATGGTTTCCTTGCTATGGTCCAGGATGGTAAGGATGCCATGCGTGAGTCCGTTCAGTCGGGTTTGGACTTAGCTGAATGCGTCAGTAGGTCCATGGCGGCGAGCACCGTAATACGCAGGTTTGCCTGGTTTCGGAAGTCGGGGTTTGCTCCTGATGTGCAGTCCCGGCTCCTCAACATGCCCTTTGACGGTGAACACCTTTTTGGCAGCAAGGCTGACGAGAGCCTTGAGAGGTTGCAGACCTCAAAAGCTGCAGCGAAGTCGTTGGGCGCTGCAGTTCGCCAACCTCCGCCTTTTCGTCCTAGGGGACAGCAGTGGAGGGGTGGTTCCTTTCGCTATTACTCCTTCAGTAAAGCGAGAGGAGCTGGCAGTCAAAGAGGCCAACGCACAGGGTACCCGTGGTGCCAAGGCCGCTCGGGCAGTTGCCTCTTTGCCCTCAGGTAACGCCGCAGCCGCTCCCATTCAGTCATGAGGCCATGTCCCATGGTTCGCCGGTTGGGGGAAGGCTGGCGCAGCATCTTGTAGATTGGCAAGCCATTACTTCAGATGTGTGGGGTCTGGAGATCATAACCCACGGCTACTGTCTTCCCTTTCGGCACAGGCCTCGCGACAATCCACCGGGGAACCTCTCTTTGCAGAGTCCGTATCCGCTCCTTGCGAAGGTAATTCAAGCCCTGCTGGAGAAAGGCGCCATAGAACTGGTGCCTGTAGCAGAGAGGAACAAGGGATGGTATTCCCCTTATTTTTTGATTTCGAAGAAAGATTGGGGATTGAGACCCATCATGGACTTGCGCGGTTTGAACAAACTCCTCAGGAAGGACAAGTTCAAGATGGTTACTCTCTCTCAAGTCCTCCAGGCCCTTCAGCTTCAGGACTGGTTGGTGTCACTCGACCTCAAGGATGCTTACTTCCATGTGCCGATCCATCCCAAGCACAAGTACCTGAGGTTCGCGGTTGGCGACTCGCACTTTCAGTTTCGGGTCCTGCCGTTCGGATTGACCTCCGCCCCGAGGGTTTTCACCAAGCTCATGGTGGTGGTGGCAGCGCATCTCAGGCAAGGGGGGATTCACGTCTACCCCTACCTGGACGATTGGTTGATCAGGGGGAGCTCTCCCGAGCAAGTCCTGGATCATCTGTCCGTCACCTGCCACTCCCTTCACAGGCTGGGCTTCTCCCTCAATTTAAAGAAGTCCCATTTGACGCCAACACAGCGGCTCCAGTACATCGGAGCAGTGCTCGACACTTCCCTGGGGCAGTGTTTTCCTCCTCAGGTGAGGGCTCTTCACATTCAGCAGATGGTGCACAAGTTTCAGCATGCCCAGACGCTCCCAGCGTTCGAGTTCTTGAGGTTGCTCGGCCTCATGGCATCCTGCATTCTTCTGGTGCCAGAGGCTCGCCTGCGGATGAGATCTTTGCAGTGGGCACTCAAGACGCAATGGTCGCAGTCCTCCGGCAGGATGTCGGACCCGGTTCAGGTGCCGCCCTCGGTCGCCCGGGACCTTCTGTGGTGGGCCGTCGAAGGCAACTTGATGAAGGGGGCTCCATTTTGGCTTCCCTGGCCGGAGGTGACGATCGTGACGGATGCATCCCTCACGGGTTGGGGAGCTCATGCCAATGGGCTGACAGTCAGCGGTCGTTGGTCTCCGTCGGAGTCCAGACTCCATATCAATCTGTTGGAGCTGAGGGCCGTCAGGCTAGCCCGGAAGGCTTTTCTGCCGACTGTGCGAGGAAAGTGTCCTGATCCTGACGGACAACACAGTGGCCATGCACTACCTCAACAAAAAGGGGGGGGGCAGGGTCACTTCCTCTGTGCAGGGAGGCGATGCAGCTCGAGTTCTGGGCCATCCAGCAGGAAGTTTCGATCTCGGCAGTTCATCTGGCCGGAGACGAAAACGTGACGGCGGACGCTCTGAGCAGGCAGAGCGCGATCTCTCACGAGTGGGAGTTGGCTCAGGAGATTCTCCTGGAGATCTTCGCCCTTTGGGGGACCCCTCAAGTGGATCTCTTCGCCTCCAGTGTCAACCGGAAGTGCGAAAGGTTTTGCTCGCGGGAATTTCCTCCAAAAGGAGCCTTAGGAGACGCGTTCGTGGTGGAGTGGTCATTCCCGCTGCTGTACGCGTTTCCTCCAGTCCCCGTCATCCCGCAAGTGCTGCGGAGGTTACGGAAGTTCGGTTCCCGGATGATCCTCATTGCTCCGGCGTGGGCTCGGAGGACGTGGTACCCGGACCTTCTCGACTTGTCCATCTGCCCTCCGCGTCGTCTTCCCTACCGAGACAATCTGCTCTCACGGAGGGGGGTCAGGTTCTCCATGCAGAGGTCAGATCCCTCAACCTTCACGCTTGGCTTCTGAAAGGTTGAGGTATAGGGATTGGGACCTCCCTGAAGACGTGATGGAGGTGTTGCTTTCGGCCCGAAGGCCAGCAACAAAGTCTCTGTGCCGTTGGCGTAAGTTCTGCGACTGGTGCAGAGTTCAGAATGTGGATCCTTTTGCATGTGACATCCCCATGGTTCTGTCCTTTTTACTTTCTTTGGCCCACAGGGGCTTGCAAGTGGGTACCATTAAAGGTTACCTGGCGGCGCTGTCCATCTTTAAGCGCTCGTCTGAAGAGTGTTCTTACTTTAAAATCCCTTTAATTTCACAGTTTCTGAAAGGGCTCACTAATGTGTTCCCTCCGTCACCTTTCCTGGTGCCCGGTTGGGATTTAAACCTTGTTCTTAAGTTTCTTATGGGTGCTCCGTTTGAGCCTTTACATTCTTGCCCTTTGAGGCTGTTAACTCTGAAAACTGTGTTTTTAGTTGCGGTTACTTCCGCTCGCAGAGTGAGTGAGTTACAGGCACTTTCAGTTAAGCCACCCTTCACTGTATTTCACAAGGACAAGGTTGTCCTTAGAGTTCGTCCTTCTTTTCTTCCGAAGGTAGTGACGGAATTTCATTTGGCCCAGAAGGTTGTTCTTCCGGCATTCTATCCTCCTACGCATCCTGGTAATGAAGAGGAGAGGCTCCATAGGCTTGATCCTAGGAGAGCTTTAAGCTTTTATGTTTCACGCATGTCCCGGGTCAGAGTGGACGATCAACTCTTTATTGGTTACGCTGGAAAGCGTTTGGGGCAAGCTGTGACGAAACAGACTTTGTCTCGCTGGATTATTTTGGCCATCTCGGAGTGCTACCGCTTGGCGGGTAAGGACCCACCGGCTGGCTTGCGGGCCCATTCTACCAGGGGTATGGCTGCGTCTACTGCCCTGCAGAGGGGTGTTCCTATTCGCAACATCTGTGATGCAGCCACCTGGGCTTCAGTATATACATTTGTACGTCACTATTCCCTCGATTCCATCCGAGCACAGGATCTGGCCTTTGGCAAGGCGGTCCTTTGCTCTGCTATTTCATTGGCTATTCTAAATTTTGATTCTAAATTCTTTCCCTCCTCCTTGCTCTGGTACTGCTTTGGGAGTCTGTCATAGATATGGAATACGTCGGAGGACCCAATCCCCTCGAAGAACAAGTTACTTTCTTACCTGGTAACGTTCTTTCGATGGGATGGTCCAACGACGTATTCCATATCGCTCCCGCCCTGCCTTCCCCGCTGCAGAATTTCTTTTGCGATTGCAGCTTACGTTCCGCAAGGCTTTGTGTCTGACTGGCAGTTGACTAGTGTCACACGTTCTGGGGGAAAAAACTACAACTGAGGCTACGGGCGTCGTGCGTCCTACTTATCACATCGGATGACGTCGGACGATGGAGGAGGCCCTCGACGACGGCGCATCGACGTCATCGACGCAGGACGCAGTCGCCGAAAAACGTTTCCGAAGCAGCACAGCTGTGGTGATTACATGTCATAGATATGGAATACGTCGTCGGACCATCCCATCGAAAGAAAGTAACCAGGTAAGAAAGTAACTTGTTCTTCTGTGGCGTGGCTGGGATTTTCACCCCAAGCATATCACTGGTCAATCTGGCTACATCTTCCCAAAAACCCCTAACAGGGGGGCAGTTCCAATACATATGTATAGAATCCGCTGATTGTGTGTGGCATTTGGGACAGGTTGTTTGTTTGGGGTGGTTGAATTTAGAGATTTTATTTGTGTATAGGCGCGTTACAAATGCCTTATCATATCATATCGTTACAAATGCCTTATCATATGGGGTAATATGCAGATGATTTAGTATTTTGAATTGAATTAGTCTGAAGTTGGCATTAATTGAAATGGATTTGGTGTATTGGCAGTACCTGGCCCATTGGGAGTCTACAATGGAAATTTCAAGATCGTGTCCCATTTTTGTCTGATATTTTAGGACGGGGTACAGCTTTATATAAACTAGAGTCGGTTCCCATAAAACCCTCCGGGGTCATGACCATAGTTAGAAACTGATGCACAGGGGAGGCCTCTGGGAATGTAGGCCATTTGCGTTTACAGGCCGCTTTTAGGCGATAATATTGAAGTACCGTAATGAGGCCTGCTCCCACTTTATTCTGTACTACCTCCAACGATGCATATTTGCCCTCCGGGTAAAGGTCACCCAGTAGCATCTCTTTATTAGGGTCCCACCTACGTTGTAGTGTCATGTCAAACGTGCGTTCCAGGTTGGGGTAATGCCACAGGGAGGTGTACGGCCAGTATCACAAATGGTAGTTAAATGTGTTTTAGGTGTGTTATGCACAGATAAAGAGTGAATAGTATTTTGTCTGGAATGTTTGGAAAAGGGATTTTTCAGGGTTTTACCACTGCAGGAACTCTGGAATTAGAGGATCTTCTTCATTGGAAAGAGAAGAATACTGCATTTTTCCTGTTGAACCACTTATCCCATGTGATCCACCCTCAGAATACCACCCCAGGGTTAGGATCAAATAGCGGCTGCCTTTCCCTGGCCATGTGGGAGGAGATCATCACTGGGGAATCAAGTTTCCCTTCCTTTGCAAGTATCCACCTGCTCCACCCTAGGATACAAATGCCCAATTCTTGAATCATTGAGTGTGGCTGGGGGATGCATGGCTCTGCGATGCATAGATCGTGGCTGCTCAAAGTTCCTTTGAGCAGCGGCATGGCTGAGTATGTGTAGATCACTTGACTTTGAGCGTGCATTTTATGGTTGAAAACTGTAAGGCTTATGGCATGAAGTGCATGGTAGAGTGGCATGGATGTATTCTATTGGCAGCAGAAGATGCCCATTGTTTAGTGACTTATGTTGGTTATTTCTACCTCCTCCCCTGAAGAAGAGTAACTCTTATGCAAGATGAAGATTACAAAATCTTTTCAAAAGCCAAAAGAGCACTCAATTTTCAATAATCTGCTTCACCTATCTGTGTTTTGCTCAGAGAAAGTTTTACAGTCTGCGTGTGCTTTATTCGGGTGTGTTTCCACATCTTGTTCTATAAGTTTTATTTATTTATTTTTACATTTGGATAGCTCACTAAACCCTGAAGCATCAATGGTCTTTTTTATCATAAACTGTTACATACAGAATGAAGCGATATAATTGGTGTAACACATAGTACAGAAATAAGACGGGTAAGTCCGACCATGGTTCAAAAGGTTAGGCAAACACAAGAGTTTTTATAGATTTCTGGAAGGGCCAGTAAGGTTCAGCTCACAAGGTAGGCGGGAGTAGGTACCACTGTTTGGCTACAATGGTTGGGAAGTTAAAGCCTCCTGCTTTGCCCCCTTTGAATTTGGGGTGAATGAGGCAGTGAGCGTAGGCCGATCTAGTGCGTCTCAATGAGGTAGCTTTAGAGTTTCTGAGAGAGGTAGGTAGGGGCTTCCTGGGATTTACATCTGTGAGTGATTGATACAGTCGCTAGGATCGAATGGGGAGCCAATTCGATTTTCTTCTTGCTGCTGTGATGTGGTTGAATTCAGCTATGTTCAGTGCTGCTCTGAGGGCATTGTTCTGAATGACGTGCATCTTCCTAATGCTGTGCTCGGAGGTGCCTGCAAAGAGCGCATTGCAGTAGACCAGTCTTGAGCCTATGGTGGCTCGGGCGATTGTAAGGCAGTTTTTAGAGGACAGGAAAGGGCTAGCTGCATTAATGAGCTTGGTTGTGTTGGCTGCAGCGGAGGTGATGGAGTTCACATAGCGCTTAAGGGAGAGTGTGGTATCCAGGTAAACTCCCAGTGTCTTCAGGGACTGAGAGACTGTAATCGCAATGCCCTCAATGGGAAATGTGGTGTATTGAGGGTCAAGTATCTTAAGCATTGCTGAAGGGGCCACCAGGAGGATTTCAATTTTTCATTATTTAGACAAAGAGGGTGTGTGGCCATCCAGGTTTGAATGGTCAGGTCGACTGAGTTAAGTGAGGTGCAGTCTTCAGTGGAGTTGCCAGAGAGGGGGAGTAGAATTTGTGTCTCATCGGCATAGTTTGTGTAAGATATGCTGATGGAGTCGAGGAGGGTGAATAGAGGTTTCGTAAAGATGTTGTACAGGGTTGAAGAGACACGAGACCCTTGTGGGACACCACAGGAAATGGGTGCAGGGGGGCACTGGCATTTTCTGTAATTACTCTTAGATTTCTCTCCTAGGATGGACGAGATCCAGCTTGTGGCTTCAGGCAAATATGTGCTGCTGTGGTCATCTGATGGCAAAGGATCTTGTGATCCACCAAGTCAAAGGCAGCTGATAGGTCAGGAAGTAGGAGTAGGGCAGGTAAGCCCCTGTCTCTGAAGTAATCCAACTGATTCTTAATGTCCGATAGTGCTAATTCCGTACCATGGCCTGGATGGAACCCAGACTGATGGATCCCTAGGATGTGATTGACTTTCAGGTAATTCTGGATTTGCAGATAGGCTACCTTGTCTAGGATTTTTAGTAAAAATGGGACAGTCGTGATAGGGTGGTATTTAGAATGGTTTGAAGGGTCTAGTGAATGTTTTTTTTTTTTTAAACTTTATTTTTTCTGCTGACAGATACATTGCATTAACAACATTATGACACTTTTACGGATCATTACATATGCTCGCTCGACAGGCAGTAGTAGTAGCCGCATGTGTAGGGACTGGCCACATTCCAGGGCTTACTGATTCCCCCACAGCTTCAGAGTCCCGGTTAGTTGAATTCAAGTAGCACCGGAGGGGAGCCCAAATATCTTTAGGAAGACTCGAGGGTGCAATACCTCTTGCATAACCTTCTTCGCATTAGTGTACTTCGATAAGGTCTCAAAACCATGTCTGGATTGTGTGAGCTGTCTTCGACTTCCGGTGTTTGAGGATATTACGTTTGGCCACTGCGGTAGCGAAGGTTTTTTAATGAGGGAGAACCCAGGCTTCCTTGGGGCAGGAGGAGACTATGCCGGTGGAGAAAGAGGCATTATTAAAGGAAGTTATGAGGGGTGCGAGATCCAGAGAGTAGTCCTTGACTAGAGCTGCAGGGCATATGTCACCTTTGCATCGTGAGGATTTAACACCTTTAAGGATGTTCTTGACTTTGGCGACCGAGACATTTGCAAAACGTAACACAGGGGTGTCCTACATGTTGGTGGCAAGGTGGCAGGTAGGCGAGGGAGGTTGGCTAGCTGGTGAGAGCAGGGATTGCTTTAAATCGATTTTATTTTGCAGGGTGTTGATTTTCACTAGCATGGCATTCTGAATGTTGGTGCACCATAAATAATCTTTGGCGATGGTGGCAGGGGGGGTGGTGGGTTGTTTCAAGTTCCCTAAGGATGGTGAAATTCTCTCTGGTGTCAGATTTGACATTGGCAATAAGATTTGTATATGATGTGGACTTGCCTAGAAGGATAGTGTACTCATAATATTTGACAGCAGAGGAAAACATTACCTTCCTAGATTTGGCAGGGGACTTTCTACAGTTGGCTTCAGCTAGCCGTTTTTTGTTTTGGATTTCCCCAAAACAATCCAAAGGTTGCATGCTCGACTGGATTGCAGACCTCAACTGCCAGGTTACAATCACCAGCAACAACCCGTGCCCATGGTCTGATCACCACGTCATTCGCTTCTCCATGTCGCCTATCGGACACTCCATCCCTGTCAATTCACCTCTGCCCCGACACCAGCCCGCAGCTCTCGAAACCTTACCAAGGAACGTCTTGCCCCAGTGCTTAGCTCACTCCTATCTAAGTGAACCAAGAATTCCTGTGGTCGGATGGTTTGGTTTTACGTGGTAGTAATGGGGCAATGGTGTTCATTGCTGTTGTGAGGACATTGGTATATAGGTCAGCGAGGGTGTTTGGGTCAGTAGGGAGGGGAGATTCAGATAGGAGTGAGCTAAGCACTGGGGTAAGACTTTCCTTGGTAAGGTTTCGAGAACGGAGAAGACGCGAAGCGAGCGCTCCAGCGGAGGCGGGGCTTAAGTAGCTCCCTCTGCAATAGGTGTAGTATGTGCTGTGAGTTTCCAACGGATTTGGCGGCAGCCATGTTGAGTGTCGGAAAAACCAAAGTAAGACCTATGTGAGCCTATAGATGCAATGCTATGAATGAGACCAATGCCTTATTGTGCCAGGCTTGAAGCAACTGTTGACCCACCGACTGATATGAAGTTCCTTGCTTCCCTAGGATTTCTGAATGGGAACGGTGCTCCTTTGCTGGGGTCATGACACACTGTTACTTTAACAAATGAAAAAGATTTGTAATAAGGTGCCAGCCAAAAATTGTAAACCTGATCGAATGCACTCCATCACACATTCTTCATTACATGCTCCACTTACCAGACTCTGGTCAAGTATTCAACTCCATCAAAGTTCACCTAGCGGCTCTTACTCTTACGTCCCGTCCCTTTTTCCTCCATACTGCATGGGCGTCCCTTGCTAGGGACAGGAGACAGAACCTTTTTCACCAGAAAAATTGTTCTTCCCCGTTAAATTTAGAGGCGCGCTGGGGCGCAGTCCTGGGAGCATGCGCTCCCCGGACTCCACCCACAGGCGCCACTCCTCAGCCCCCTTTTCTGCGTCGACGGGAACGGGTCGATTTCACCAGCGCTCATGGGTTTGGCTTCAGCCATGTAATACCACGCGCTCTTCCCCGAATACTTTCTTCTGTCTTTTTGTCTTCTTTTATCAATCAGGTACTCGGTCCTCTGGTGCCACGCTCCTCCCCCGCGCATGTCGACTTCAGTAGGCTTCAACAGGTGTCCAGCCTACGAGGTGCTCTTCCCTACATCCAATCCCCACGTTCTTTGCCGCCGCTGTCTTGGCCGGACCATGGTTGAGAGGTTTGTACCGTGTGCGACGCACTTTTATCGCATGCTCTGAAGAACACACTAGCTAGGTGGAGGAAGCTCTTCAAGAAGTCGCCTCCAGAGGACTTGAAGGACTTAGTCAGACATAATTCAAGGCACAAGGGAGGGATGCTTTTTTCCAGCGCATCCCGCAAGGGCGACTCCTTCCCAAGGAAACGCCTGAGCGGGAAGAACCTCTCAGGTTCTCGCACAAGCACGGATACTGAGGCTAGTTCAGCTACCGGCCGCCAGGCCAAGGGGTCTATAGCTCCTTCTGGAGACAGTGCTGAGGGACCGCAAGGTTCCTTTACCGGGTGTACACCCGAGGAGCTACGCCCTTGTACCAGCAACATGTACGAGGGGGTGCCTGCACGCAGCACTGCTGGCGGTACTGCCGAGGGCGACACACCTACCAGACCTCGGCCTGAGGTACAGGGTAGGTCTCATGCTCCATCCCCAAGAGTCCTGGAGGAGGCCGGGCCCAGTAAGCCAAGCAGCATGACAAGATGGCTGCTGCGCCAGACAAAAGGCCTGCTTGTCCGATACCGGCCCGAGGAACGGAGCAGGTGGGAGAACGAGTTACAAGGTGGGACTGGTGTCAACCAAGTACGTGGCCTACAGCTTATCCATCAGCATTGCAGGGCAGGTTTACCCTGCAACCAGCCAGACAGAGTACCGACCCGCTACCGTGTCAATATCACCTACCACCCCACTGGCCTACGAGGACAGGTTCTTTGAAAAGTTCCTCACTCTCCTGAGATCTCCTCAGAGTCATTCCTCCTATGGCTCCAGCGCTGCAGAACCCGGTGCAGCCCCTGCTGCCTGCACTGGCTCCTTCGATTCTGGCTCCCCTGCCTCCCACAGTTCAGGTGGTTCCTTACCAGCCTCCGCTGCAGCCTCTGGCTCCAGTCGCCACACCTCAGCCCTCGGTGGCCAGCACTCCTCCACCCACTCCAGACCAGCCGGACGCTGTGGTGGACATAGATGAGAAAGAAGACCCTGACACACCATCATCTGCCAGGGCCTTCCAGGAACGACTTGCAGGTCTGGCAGAGTATTTGGGCCTTCCTCAACCCGAGGTTGAACAACTGCAGGCGGGGGTTCTTGCCTAGGTCCTCATTCTATGCCCTGCGGCTAGAACGGGGATCCCGGTGCAGAAGGTTGTCGTTGCCTTGGCCAAGAAAGGGTGGCTCAAACTCCACTCGCCCCAGGCTGTCAATCGGCGCCTGCACGCCAAGTATAGGCAAATGGGGGATCCACTCTTGCCATAGGTCCATCCTCAGCCACACTCTTCGGTGATTGCCGCGGCGTCACTCTACTCAAAGCCTCAGTCGTCCTCCGCCACCTCTTCCTAGACACTGCTAGACAAGGAGGAGAAGACCTTGGAGGCGTACGGGACAGAGCTGTATTCCAACACTTTGCTGCATTCTCGTCAATCCAACGTGGATTTGCCATGCTGGCAGCCGTTAATCAGAGGCTCTTGCGGGAAATAGCCGACTTCCTTCCTGAGCTCCCGATGCAGATCCAGTCACATTTCAAGGCGGGACTGGCAGAGGCTAAAATGGTGGCGCAAGACATCATGGAGTCCACCATGGTCCATATCGACACCTCTGGCCGGGCCATATGCATCGCCACGGACATTCGAAAGGATACCTGGCTTCGGGCTATTAAATTTAACCTAGATGTCCAGGAACGCATGTTGGACCTTCCATTTGAGGGTGATGACCTCTTCCACTCCACCACCAATGAGGAGCTCGATAAAAAGAAAAACCGTTTGCAAACTGCGAAGTCTTTATCCTTACGAAGGCCACGCCGAAGGCGTACACCCAGTCGCATCAACTCTCTGACATGGGGCGGGCATTCAGTGGGTTCCGGGGCTTTCAAGAATGGAGGTCGAGACAGCCTGACCGTTCTCAGTCAGCACTGACGCAAACAACAAAAGGTGGGTGGGGAGCAAGGGCTTTTTTCTGTCCCCCCTCCTCCTCAACAGCCTCAGAGGGTAAGAAGGCATGACATGCCCCTTTGGCTCCATGTGTCCCCAGTGGGGGGCAAGCTTGCCCTTCACGCACATTTTTGGTGTCAGAAGTTTGCGGACCCCTGGATCTTCTCGGTAGTATCCAGGGGGTACCACCTACCAGTCCCTTCCGCACCTCCCCTCCCACAGATTGGGACAGCAGCTCTTTTGGCGGAAGTTCGGTCGCTCAACGAGAGCCAGGCAGTGGAAGAAGTCCCAGCCTCCCTGCGAGGATTGGGCTTTTACTACAGGATTTTCGCGATACAAAAGAAGAACCAGGCTGGCCTGAGAGTTGTTGGACCTTACCACCCTCAACCTCTCCCTACCTCTTCAAAAATTCAAGATGGTTACGCCAGCACTGATTGCAGAGAAATTGTGCATGGGAGACTGGATGTGCTCCCTGGATCTGAAGGACGCTTATCTACACGTCCCGATTTGGCAGCCACATCGCTCCTTTCTACGATTCAGGATCATGGGCTGCCATTTCCAATACAAGGTGCTACCCTTCAGCCTCAATTCAGTCCCCAGGGTGTTTACCAGGCTCATGAACGCGGTGGCAGCCCTCCTTAATGCCCAGGACCACCACGTCTACCCGTACCTGGACAAAAAGGGCCTTTTGATCACACTCGACGAGCTGGGGTTTTTGGTCAGCCTCAAGAAATCTCAGCTGCAGCCTACGTAGAGCCTGACTTTTCTGGGTCTCATATGGGACACAAGCTCTGAGACAGCCGGCCCCGTAGGTCACCATCAGTGTGTGGGAGGCATGGTCCTTGAGACCCCCTCCCCTCCATTCTATCCCCACGAGCGGATTATGGTTTGTCCACCAGCCACCTATGTGCCTGTGGCCAGGGATGCGGGGTGGCTGCGGGACGACGCATATGTATGCACACATTGGCCAGAAAGCCCAGACCCCATTTTGTACCACAACTAGACTACATTTTGCACATGGTACCACAGGCCTCGTAGCCTGCAGAGCTCCAGCTCTCCCCTCGAAGATCACGCACAGCGAGCCCGTCATCTCACTCAACCTCCTCCCCTCTGCGTCCCTGCAGAAGGCCTGTTCCCACGGGAGACCAGGCGCGAACATGCTGCGTGACGAACAATGCATCTTTCCCCTTCCGCAGTCCATCACGTACCTGCGGATGACCGGGCAAAGGCTTGGGTTTGAAGAGAACAATCCATCTTCACAAACATGCCCCGTCCCCGTGTAGACCCCACATTTATGACATACCCTGTGGATAACCCCCCAACCTTGTTCTCCGTTTGAAGTAACCGATATAGATTCTATGCCTGTGTGACACCCTGGTTCACCCGTACTGATAATCCCCTTGTGAAGGCTGTAAATCCTTGCATGCAAGCGTGTATTAAGGGGCTATGTTCAGAAAACGAAACAAGAAAATCCTCACCTATTGGTAATGCACATGAAGCTATTAGTCATATGTATAAGTTCCATACTGTAAATGAATCTTGTCTTTTGAGAAACACTCATATTGATTCACACGTTCATTAGAGTACGAGGTACACCATCCAGATGTTTGCTGGTTTTTCGAATATACATGTGTTCTCACAATACGTTCAACTTACATACTGGTCTAAATGCGTGTAATGTAAAACGGTAGCATTGCGAGACTGTTGTAGATAGAATTTACTTTGTAAACAGGATGCTCATGATAAACGTAAACGTGTAACCTATACAATGTACATAAGCTTGCATATTGTTTGATATACCTGCAACCACACTGGCCTAATTCTACCTCGCATTTTTGATGTGCATGTTACCCCGTCGAGTAGATGAGTTAGAAGCCACAGGGCCCTCTCTCCCTTTCCCTGCAGCGCCGCCTATCCAGCCCCCACCTTCCTCCTGCCTCAGGTCGGGCTAACATCTAAAGGCCCTTATTTCATTAACGATGTAATGCTGTGAGTGTAACCTCTCACCCCTCTACTAAGCCTCCCCTAAGCCCCCAGACCCACAATAGCACCGTAAAACGTGTTCCACACCCAAGACCTTGGTTAAAATAAATTTAGGCAACAAGCCTCTCATCCCACTGCCTTTTTGAAGTACCAGCTATGTGCCCTCTGACCAGATAGTACCCAGGCTCACCCCAACCCTGACTGACCATGGTGGCAGTATATTTGTTCTAGTACTAACAAAAAATAAAGATGCCCCCCCACTAGATGCAACAAAGCAAAATGATAGAGATATCCCTGACATGTGCCCCCTGGCAAGACACCTGAACCCATGAAGCAGTCCCTTTCTTGTCGGGTGTGTTTTATGATGATGAAATGAGAGGACCTAGAGTTATGTGTTATTTCTCTTGTAATGTTAGATGAACAACTTGTAGGATTTACAGGGCATTATGAATTATAATGAATACTGAATGGGTATGTGTGGCCACAAGGGCAAATGTCAGTGCAGCCAAGATGCATCAATTCCGACATCTCCTGATCCGACACTCCACCCGATGAGCCCAGCTGACCTACAAGCATCACCATGACACGACGAGAAGCCTCACCAATCCTGGAGCTTCAACCCTATGGAATCTATACTGCTTCTCCCCTTTGCCCAATCTCATCGATTTATGTAATCCCTAGTTCCCACGTCATAGGTGACGTGGTTTTGTAACAAAATATGGATGTTTCCTGATGTTTGGCAGAGCGCTCTCGGAGTTCGCAGAGTTCTCTGCTTGCCCTATTCTGGTTTTGGATAAACTTACTTCTTACCTTCACCCGCACTTGGTCTTGGGGTGTGTCCATTATTGACTCTCATTGGGGAGTGTTTTTATTGTATTTTTTGGGGATGCTCACTTTCATGTGGTTACCCCGCGACGTGATTTGTCCCTTCGTTCCTTTTGGCACGAGAAGTCCCCGGCCACAGCGGATACCCAGTGCGCGCCCCCCCTCAAGAGAGCTGCCCGCCTACGGCAACCGGTATACTTAGACACACGCACGCAGTAGGGCGATAGGGTCCAGGTCCCACTTGGCAAAACCTATCGTACCGCTCGCCGGGGGCAGCCATTGAGTGTGGGGCAGCGCCTGGACAGACGGGGTCCAGAGGGTCTCGGATCAAGACGGACACGTGAGTATCAAGTGCGAACGACGTTAAAGGTAGATAGAGGAGAGATATAGGGGTAGTATACAGAGTCAGTTGAAGGGTAGGGAAGCTGAAAGAGAGTAAAGGGATATATAGTTAAAGAGGGTCTTGTGGGTCTAATATATTCTTTCTATTCTTTCTGCATATGGCCATTAGGACAGGTTAAGGAGATTACGAGGGGAAAGAGGAATACGGGAACCTAGCTCCGCAAGGGGGTGGAAGGTGGCGCTGCATAGTGCTTTCTTGGCTAGTACAGGGAGTAAAAAAGAGAAAACAAGTGTAACCAGTAGCAGTCTCATATATAGGGAGATTCGGAGTAGTACAATTTAGAAACGCTTCTTCTTTCTTGGGTGTAGGGGAAATATAAAGGGGACAGAAACGGGGAAAAAACATAAGAGTACAAAGAGGTAAATGGCAGGGATCAGAGGGGACAGGCAGGAAGATCTGTGTTAAATGTTATATGTGATATGTCTTTTGGTTAATTTTATGTGAATGTCTCATTGTGGTTGTTGCAACTAGTGGCCACGGACAAGTTGTGGCAGCATAGGTGGTGTAATTTTGGTTTTATATTTTATGTAAATTAAGTGTGACAAATTGAAGATACATTTTGAATACTGTGATGCAGAATTGATATACAAAACACACAAGAAATAAACTATTGTAGAAGTTGTAGTACTATCATATGTATCATCAGGTAAAGGTAAGAGCGTGGAAAAGAGGATGGGCGTAGAAACATCCCTAGATCACATTTGTAGGAGTTTGCCAGGCTACGCTGAGAAGATTGTAAAATACCATGATCAGTGGATCACGGAATTAAAAAGGGAAGGGCTAATACAGGTATGGCCCCAGGGAGGATCATTCGACAAAAACGTTCTGGATATGGTAGCCACATGTCTGTTTGTAAAATACAAAGGCAAACAATTACAAAATAGAAGAGAGAGATTAGATCTATGGAGGCTATTTGAAGAGGTGCCTCCAGTAAAAAGAAAAGAACAAATAAAATAAGAGGTTTCATCTCCCATGGTAATAGAGAATATCAGGAAGGAAGGGGAAGAAAAGGAAGGTCATATAGAGGTTGCACGATTGTATCCCCTCCTGCCAAAACCAGTACCAGCCGAAGGGTACAGTGACCCAGTATGTGTCAAAACCCACGCCCCCAACCACACCTCAACCCACAGTACCTCCCCCATACGAGTGTCCGAGATCGGGTGGACAGGTGAGTACCCCGGCAATAGATATTGAGAAATTTCACAAGACCTGGACTCAAGGTTAACAATGGCCCGAAGTGAATTATCCCGACAGAGATATGTGAGCAAGGGGGATCAGGCTCCCCCAGAGTAGAGCAGACACAAATGTCCCAGTCACTTGACAGGTCCACGGAAGAAGGATGGAAGAAGGGGGAGATATTGTTCCGGATAAATTACACATCTGCAAGAATAATAGAGGTAGGTCAGGAAGTAAATGAAGGTGAGGCGGAAGGAGGGGGCATGACATCAGATAGAGAGGAAGAATTTTTGTGCGACATAGAAGAGCAAAAAGAAAGGAGACTGGGAATAGCAGCAGGTGGGACACCAGTGGGGATAGGACAGGCGCCCTTGGGAAAGGCAATGGAAGAAGAGTGGAATGGGAGATTGAGAAATAGAATGGGGCGAATGGCAATATTGGGTAAAAAGGGAACGAAGGTAAGTGCAGGGAAAGCAACAAAAGGTAAGATACAATTGCCACTGATTCACAGGGGGGGAGGAAGACCTAATTATATCCGCTGGCCCAAATGGACAAGGCAAATTTACTTAAATTATTGCCCCCACTTTCAGGAGGAGTAAGTAAATGGATGTATGCATTTGAGAAAAATACTGCAAGGGTTCCCCTGGCAATAGGTGACGTCAAAGGTTTACTGGTGTCCGCAGTAGGTGATCAGGCAGACAGGGTTCGGGCGAAAGCAGGTTTCCCCGGAATAACATTAGACTGTGACCGCCATGATGGGGCATCCTTCAACATGGTAAGAGCAAGAATATGGGACGCATTAAGAGAGATGTTTCCAGACACACCAGATTTGCAGTCTGTAATGCAATGCACAATGGGTGAGGTTGCAATGGCCTTAATTCTACGGGTGCAGGAGATGTGGAGAGCGGAGACGGGCACAGCGTGGAACCAATCCACCTCCCTATTTTATTTCATAATAAAACAAGGCATCCCCAAAGAAGTTCAGAAAGCACTTGATAAAATAGCTGGGATCGAAGCCAAGGGCTGGCCAGGAATACAGAGCATAATAGTACACCATTGCAAACGAATGAAAGAGAGAGAAAGGGAGATAGTACAGAAGAGACTGGCTGACGAGGCTAAATTAATTAAGACGAAACTGGTGAAGGTCACAGCAGCAGTAGCCGCCCTCCCCACAGATAGAGAGCGAGAGGAGGAGGAGGAAGGGTCAATAGCAATACAAGCAAGGATGGCAGCAAACTGGGCAGGGAATGGACAAGAACAGTGGAATGGTGAAGAACAATATGGAGGGCCGCAATGGCAGGCAAGGAGCGCCCGTGGAGGAAGAGGTGGGCACAGAGGATCTAGAGGAGGTGGATATGGATACGCAGGGTATGGGGGTCGGGGACCTAGAGGGGGACCCGGGAATTGCTGGAACTGCAGCAGGTGGGGACATTTTTCAAGGGAATGACGCAGCCGACCAATGAACAATTATCAAAATGAACAGCAGTATGGCCGCCCCCACCCGGGAAGCCCACATGGACTGCCAATGGTAGGTGGGAGAAGGGAAGAGCAACAGGATCAGAGGTACACAGATGATCGCCGAGCACCCCCACAGAATGTACAACACCCACAGTCACGAGAACATATGGCCCCTTACCGAGGTAACCCCTTCGCCACAACAGCAAACGGTGCCCCAACACCTTTTGGAGGAGTGGCGGTAGTATCAGGAAATGTTTTTGATAATGAAGGAAACTCAAGATTTCAGCGTAGGACAGCTCACAGAGAGCACTTGCGTGTCCCCTACTATCAACGACACTCAATGCAGCGGAGGAACCATTGGTGGGGGTGGAGATAGGAAGCTGTCATGATGCCTACCCCCGGGGACCCAGACCAAGTCCAGCAACCCCAGAAGCAGGCATCAAGTTATCCTAAGCAAGCCCAACAACCCCTGCTAGGGACTATTTGGGTCCAGTCGGCGCCAGGCTCATATGGAGAGTCAGTCCTGGTGCCATAGGCGCCAGGCTCATAGATTAAAACTTACCTGATGCAGACCATGCTGCAAGAGCTCCAAGCCAAAAGAGGCTTGGAAGGGAGTACTTTACTTAGGGACTATTTTTTTACTCGGGTGGGGCTGGGGAGGAGTACTTACCTGGGACTACTTTGGAGGCTATTTAAACCACGCCCGAAGAGCAGCACACGCTTCGCGTTATTCTGCATCGAGCAGCGTAGCGCTCACCGTGCCTGCAAGTCTGCATCCAGCCTTCTGCCACGCCCACCTCAAGTTTGGAGCTCCTAGAAAAAGGGATAAAGAAGGAGAAAAGGTTAGAACAAGAGCAATACCTTTGATCCTTACCTGAATTCCCGATCCATCGCACCTTCAAGCTGGAAGAAAGAAGCTATTTATGTGCGTCGCCTCGCCTGCTGCAGCGCCGCGCTGAACTCACCGGCCTTCACAGCATCTTCACATTCCACCGCATCCTCCTGCATGTTCCCGCCGCACTCCGGCACCTAAGGAGAAGACAAGAACAGCAAGGTGAGCCAAGGGAATACACAGGGGAATATTAGTTACCCCCCCCATAGACTTAACTGATTTTACCACCGGGGGTACTATTCCTCTTCACGGGTCGGCGCAGCTTCCACTGCATCTTTGCCGAACCCCGGCCCCTAAGGGGAAACAAAAGGACAGCAAGGTGAAACAAAGGGACTAACAAGGGGAACCCTCCTCACCACAATAGACTTGCCTGATTTTACCGCCGGAGGTATTGTTCCCAGAGACTTCATACTTTCTCTCAGCGCCTGAATAAGGGAGAAAGCAACAGGTTACATATTGACATTATTTTATCGAACTGTGTTGGAAAATACAAATCCTTACCGGAATACTACCGGTTGCCACGAGGAACTCTTTATTAGGGTCAAGCTGCAACCTGCAAGGAATCGGACTAGAGTGAAAGTCAGGCATTTCAACTCTTACGAACTTTATACTTACGGCGTCTTGCCGGGAATCTCAGAGTCAATATTGTTCTGGAACTCACCAATTCCTTCGAGCCAGTGAAGCAACTGGTTATCATCGCTCCCCTGCGCTCAATGCAGGATGGAGAGCTCATCTTTTCAAACCATCAGGTGAGACTATAAGAGGGGACATCAAAGGTGATCTGTGGGGAGAACAGCAGGGGTGGGGGGGATTTACGCTCAACTCCACGGGTGGTTAATTCCCTTTCTCCATTTGCAGAAGAATATTCCTACAGGCCAAGCAAACGGAACTAGGTGGGCCAGTCCAGTCCATCATCTCAGCCCTACGCGTCACATTGGTGGAGACCGCAGCTGTCCAGTTCCGATCGACGCCTCTGTGGGAGCCAGGTGAGCGTAACAGAAACAAACAGTTCATTTTCATGGTAGATTCGGGAGCAGAAAAATCATGCCTACGAGAAGGCAGGTTTCCTTTATCTAATCTCAAACTCGAGACGCAAGGATTCTCTGGGGCGGTGGTCGAGGTTCTATATACAGAAGAATTAGAGGTAACCGTGGGAGGGAAAACAGTGAAAGCACCCCTATTGTATTACGAAAAATCGCCGATAAATTTGCTGGGGAGGGACCTCCTTAGTAAGCTCATTATGACCATTTTTTTCACAGAAAGGGTGATAGTATGTTCTACCCCTGGGATTTGCCCAATGCGGGCAATGCTAGCTATACACACACGAGCTACAGCACCTGAGGTGCGTGGGATACCGGTTGACCCAGACATGTTCATTCAAGGGCTAAAGACACTTGCACAGGTGGTACCTGAATTAAAAATGCCAAGAATGGAGAGTGCCAACAGAATTTGTGTTTCGCCCTGTGTCACGCCCCTAGATAATGCCAGGGACAGTGATGTCCCTGGACTTGCAGGGAGTGCAGGTGTCCGCACAGAGAATAGCAGTAATTGGAGTAGACATACATGGATGTAAATGGCAAACAGTGTTGTGCATCAATGCCAACACACTCCTGAGAGATTTATCCGACGAGGAACTGTTCACTGACTCAGACAGTGACAGAGAAATAGTAATGGAGATAGCCACCCGATGTGACATAATGATTCAGACAAGACAAGTGTCTGTACAACTGATGGCGGTGGTGGGCGCACCACCAACATTTTTCAGTGATGACATGCATCTCGTGCCATAGGAAGTGTGGATTATGGGTCCGCATGACGTGGGTCTGTTGTGTGAAGTAACACCAGTGAAAATAAAACTCAAACCAGGGGCATTGTTGCCTCGGGTGAAATAGTACCCCCTATCACGGGAAGCAGAAGAAGGGATAAAAGAAATCATATCTGCCTTACTACAACAAGGGATTATAGTACCTTCAAATTCACTGTGCAATGCATGTATTTACCCTATCAAAAAAGCAAAGGGAGGGGCGTGGAGGATCATACAGGACCTACGCCCACTCAATGACGTCATACAAAAAGAATTTCCACTTGTCCCAAATCCAGCATCAATTCTATGTAGTATACCGAAAGATGCTTCCTGTTTTACAGTGGTGGATCTGAAGAATGCATTTTTCTCAGTGCCGCTGGACCCCGAATCACAATATTTGACAGCTTTTACCCTAGGAGGAAAAAGATATGAACATTGCAGGTTGCCCCAGGGGTATTGCGAGAGCCCAAGTATATTCAACAAGATTTTACATGAAGATCTTGGAAACATAGACACAAAAAGCACAATCATTCAGTACGTAGATGATCTTTTGATATGTGGGAAGAATGAGGACGAATGCAGGCAAGACTCTGTGACGTTATTAACACTCTTGGCACACAAAGGGTACAAAGTAGACTAGGACAAACTCCAGTACTGACTGGCAGAGGTGTTGTATTTGGGTCAGCTGATATCTAAGGATGGCAAAAGAATAATCCCCGACAGGGTAGGTACAGTGCGAGCGGTTAATGAACCTAAGACAGTGAAGGACATGCAGACATTTCTCGGCATGTGTTATCACTGCCGTGCATAAATCTCAGAATACGCAGGGTACACAAAACCACTTCTACAGGGCCTCAGAGAAGCGCAAAAAGAGAGCGTAGCAATGCAATGGACACAAGAAATGCACATTGCCTTCAGTACATTGAAAGAACTGATATCAACAGCACCCGTCCTAGCAAACCCAGACTATTTATTTTCACATTGTAATGGGACATTAATGACAGCAGTCTTGACACAAAAAACATCGCTGGGCCACAAGCCTCTGGTGTACCACAGTGGTACACTAGACGCAGTGATGCAAGGACACTTCGCCTGCGAACAAGCTCTCGCAGCCGCGGCTTTCGCCATTGGAAAGAGTGCAACAATTGTAATGGGATGCTCCGTGACATTGTACGTGAAACATTCACTTTCTGCCATACTAGAAAGATCCAAGAGCACACTGACTACACAGAGAGCCACAGCATATCAGATAATACGCTCAAGTGCCAATATACACATAGTGAGATGTAAAACAGTAAACCCAGCCACTTTCCTCACAGAAGCTTGCACGGTGGAAGACATGCAAACACACGATTGTGCCACATACAGAGGAGAAGATGATGGTATGCCCATAGTCAGGGAGGATGCACTGACTGAAGGGGAAGTTTACTTCATAGATGAGTCACCTTCAATTAATTGTGAAACAGGAAAAAAACATGTGGGGATAGCCGTGGTACCCCTAGAAGGTGAGTATGAAGTAATAGTACAAAAAAGGCTGCCAGCCCAATTCTCAGCACGGGCAGCAGAATTAGTGGCACTAATTGAAGCATTACACACGACAAAGGGATGTGCAGTGACAATATACACTGACTGGCATACATGACCACAACAGTCCATCAGGATTGGCATGCTGGGGAAGGAGGGGATTTCAAAGAGCAGATGGATCCCCAGTGCAGCACGCAGAATTGTTAGGTGAGTTAATTGAAGCACTAAAGGAACCGACAGTTGTGGTGTTGAAGTGCCAGGCCCATACAAACAATAATGATGTCATCTCCTTAGGAAAGGCAGCAGCGGATGCTGCCGCAAAAGAAGCATCATATTTAGTTAAAGAAGCTACAGGTGAGTACATCTTACAAAAACATGTAGAAGAAGAGCAGAGGGAGGGATACAACTCCATGCCGAGTTCACAAATATTGGAGTTACAACAAGAAGCGCCAGCCGAGGAAAAGGAGTCATGGGAAAAAAGAGGGTGTAGCCAATCATTGACAGATCTTCTCTGGCGACAAAACAACACAGGTAAAGTAGTCATGCCTCATAAATTACTAGAAATAGCTTTCCAACAATTGCATTTCCCAGCTCACAATGCCAAGCAGCATATAGCAGGAAGATTGGTTTGTCCCAGGATTGCAAGAAAAAATATCCAAGCTGGCAATGGAATGTACAACATGCCAAATATACATCTCAGGAATGACACTGAGAACATTACGAGGTACACTGCCCAAGCCAATAGGGCCATTTCGAGAACTACACATAGATTATGCTGATATGGGCGAAAGGTGCAATGGATCACGATACATGATAGTCGTAGTGTGTCCTTTTTCAAGGTGGGTAGAGACGGGCCCTTGTGCCCACCCAGTCCTGCCCAGTGCGCAGCAAAATTCTTGGTGCGGGAGGTGTTTCCCCCCTGGGGGATATGCGACGTTGTATGCTTGGACAGTGGGACACACTTCGTCAACGATATGTTCAAAGAAGTGACAGCAATGTTAGGAATAACTCACAAATTGTGCACGATTTATCATCCGCAGTCAAATGGTGTTGTTGAGAAGATAAACTCAAAACTGTTACACAATGAAGAAGAACTGGCTCGCAAATACACCATACGTAGAAGGTTTCGAAGTTGCACTAAATCCAACGATTAGACAAAAAAAAGGCTGCCCAATGTCTGGCCAACTAGTTCTCATTAAAAGGTCATCCGGTCTGAGAATTATATCAACATCAAACATCTCACCTTTTCTGCAGACAATTAGAGTAAGTTCAGTAAACCAGATAGAGAAAAAGGAGCAAGTTATCTATCTCGTAAATGTTTACTGGAACTCAACACCAAAAACGCACCAAAAATTTGAAGATGATCTCTTAGAAGCCATAGATAGCATCCAATGCGATAACCCGGGAGCCCCACTGATTGTGTGCGGTGATTTCAATATTAACCTCCTAGAAATTGATCAAATAAAGAATCCCACGAAATTTAAGGAGAGAGACAAATGTGAATGCTGGCTTGACGAAATGGCGCACAGGAATTTGATAATGCAAAATGGAACAACTCGAGGAGATATCCCAGCAAAGCCAACATGGAAACGAGGAGGACAAAAATCTATATTAGATTACATCTTTGTCTCGAATAGCCTAGTCCAAGACATTGTTACACTGAATGTGTTCAAGACAACTAAAAGTGACCACAGCATCGTCTCAATGGAATGGATGATGGATAATCCAGTATTGCGGAAGCAATGGAGACAACCAATCTCAGTGGTTCCGGGACAGAACAGACTGCGTGTAAAGAATGCCGACATAGTGGCAGTGACAGAATTGTTGCATCAACATCAGCGGTTGGGTGGGTGCAATCCGATTGAATACCAACAATTCTTAGAGATCTTCAAAACTAAAAAGAAGTCCACTCTGAACAGAGCTAGGTACCAAAGGCACCAATATGATCCTGAAGTGGCAACAAGAAAGAGAGAGTTAAGGAAGACCCTGAGAAGAATTGGCGCTGAAAATATGACTGATGCAAGGACACTGATAAAAAAGGCAAAGAATCGATATACTAACTGGCATAAACAGCATAGAGCCTTAATGGTGCAACGGGATGCCGAACAAATGCTCAAGGCTCTAAACAAAAGGAACTCCAAGGGCTTCTGGGCCATAATAAATGAAGCAATGAACCCCGAAAAAGCGATAATATCAAATATGGTAACCGAAAATGAGTGGGAAAGGCATTATGTAAAGTTATTTAAAAAAAAGGTTAACCCCAAGTACCACAAATTTCGAGTGGAGCCACCCGTGGGAAATTGCAATAGATAAAGAAGACATCCGTGTAACCGTTATAAAAAGCACTGCCTCACGTGCCGCAGGGCCTGATGGGTTATCAAATGCGGACCTGAAAGAGAACATCGAAGAGTGGGTGGAGTTTTGCGACATCTTGTTCCAATCAATAATAAAAGAAGGTTGAGTACCTTCTACATGGAAATCCGGAATAATCGTCCCCATCTTCAAGAAAGGAATCCGCACAGACCCCGCAAATTATCGACCAATAGCCCTGCTCGACGTAGTAGGTAAAGTGTTCGCATCGCAATTACTTACACAACTTACAACATGGATTCGGAAAGAGAAGATCTACGACGACCGTCAGACTGGGTTCGTCAAAGGTATAGGCTGTGGTGTGAATCTGTTAATTCTGAACCTGTTAAAAATTGAGGCGATTAGATCCGGTCAAAAAACATATCTCGCATTTATTGATATGTCAAATGCGTTTGACGGGGTGGACAGAGAAACACTCTGGAACAACCTTATGAGGAGGGGGTGTAGCAAGAGCCTGATCCAAGCCATTAAAGAGCTATATTCGGACACTTACATCCAAGTCCGCTTGGACAGTGAAGGAAACCTAACAAACCCCATAGCAACAAAGCAAGGAGTAAAACAAGGGTGCCCATTAGGGGCAACCCTTTTCAACTTCTACATATCAGAAGTTGGTACCGCCCTATCAAATGTAGTGTCTTTTCCACCGCGGATCAATGGAATTAAGATCAATCATATCATGTATGCAGATGATATGGTGATATTAGATCATACACCAATTGGCCTCCAACGAAAATTGTCAGCACTAAGAACCTTCCTAGAAGATCTCGGATTGGAGATCAATGCGGCCAAATCTGAAATCCTGGTACTTGAAAACAAAAAAGGAAGAAAAATCTATAATTTCAAACAAGGCTGGTCGATCGGAGAGAAAAAGCTAAATAAAGTACCTCAGACAAGATACCTGGGAACAATCATCAGCTCGAGTATTAATGATGAGCCGATGACCAAAAAGCTCCTAAACAGCTGCAAACAACTGATTTCACAAGCCATCATAATTCAAAAAAGGTATGGGAAATTCTCTATTGATCCAGTAAGGAACTTTTTCCTGAGCAAAGTATCTCCGATCTTAACCTGCGGTGCAGAGAACATGTTTGGGTGCGACCATAAACTATGGTCTCGATGTGAAGGATTATTCTGGAAGAAGGTTCTTCAGATTCCACAAAGTACGCCCACGGTCAATGTACTATACGAAGTAGGGATTTCAACACTGAATGTGAGAATCACATGGAACAAGTTGGCCTTGTTTAGGAAACTACATGAAGACGCAAACCTCCCTCCTCTTAAAATCTTGACGGATGAGAAGACGCAAAGAAAATCAGCGTTAAACGAATGGAAACTACAATGCAAAGGGATCCTAAACCAATTAGGAATGGATGAGCATTTACTATGGTACAATCCAAATTTAGTAAAAAGGAAATTGTTGGATCTAGATTGGATCGACATAGGAGAGCAAAGATCAGCACATAAATCCATGCAAAATGCACCACCTGAAGCGAAAAAATTCCCGATACAGTGGAACGGCATGACAGCATACGCCTTCCCGTCCACACCCCTGGTCCACAGGGTGATCTGCAAGGTAAAGGAATCATGTCACCTCAGCATCACCTGATATCATTCTGATAGTTCCGTGGTAGCCGGCGAGACCGTGGTTCTCGGAGCTGGTCAGCCTCTCTGCTAGGCCACCCATTCACCTGCCGATGGGCCCAGCTCATCTTCTGGCACAGCAGGGGAGCAGGGTCATCCACCCCGCTCCACAGAAATTAGCCCTCGCAGCATTGTTCCTGAGCAGGTCACGCTGAAGCACCTGAGCCTGTCAAAGGCTAATCTAGATATCATTCAGGGCGCTAGGAGCAAGGCTACTAGGAGCCAGAACAAGAGTAAATGGTCTATGTTCTGTCATTGGGCATATTCTAAGGACCCCCTTACGTGCACGTTGGATGATATGCTCTCCTCGGCACACCTTGCCCACTCAGGCATGCAGGTGGACACATGCCGTACCTATTTGGCAGCCATAGGGGCCTACAGAAATTCGGAGGAGAAGGTCTTCTCCTCTTCCAACCCTGTGGTTAAGTGACATCTGGCGGTCCTCACCAGGCTCTACCCGGCCATCAAGAATCCACACCTTTTGTGGGACCTTAATATAGTGTTGGGCTCCTTGGCGCACAAACCGTTCAAGCCAGTGGCGTCCGCGGACATCAGGCTGGTCACCACTAAAACAGCTCTGTTGAGGGGTCTCAACTCTGCTCGCAGAGTAGGCGAGATCCAGGGTCTGGTGGCATAAGAACCCTATACTACTTTTCACAAAAAACAAGGTGGTCCTGAGAACGCATCCCACGTTCCTATCAAAGGTAGTCTCCGCTTTCCATCTAAACGAGGAGATAGTCTTACCTATGTTTTTTGCCGTTCCTAAGGACGAGGCTCAGAGGGTCTTGCACTGTATGGATGTCAGATGCACTCTGAAATTCTATCTGAACAGGTCTAAGGGCTTCTGCAAGTCGGATGCCCTGTTTGTTACCTTCAGGGGGGGTCGAGGCCCGGTTATTAGACATCTAAGGCCTCTATAGCAAGGTAGATGGTTTTAGCCATCAAGGAGGCCTACAAGGGGCAGCACAAACCACTTCCAGCTAATATACATGCCCACACTGTCTGAGCCAAAGCCACGGCTTTCGCATTCCAGCGGCAGGTCATCAGCAGGGCGGCAACCTTGGCCTCCTCTTCGGCTTTCTATAAGCGCTACTGTTTGAACGCTGTCTCTAAATCAGACACAACTTTCGGACAGGCTGTTCTAAAGAACTTGTTTTCTTAAGGAGGGTCTCCTCTCAACCCTGGAGTTACATTCAGTTGTAATCACCCATGCAGTATGGAGGAAAGGGAACAGGATGTAAGAGTAATTAGTAGTTACTCACCGTGGTGACTAACGTACTCTTAGTCCTTAGTCCTCTTTCCTCCATACCTCCCACCATCCTCCCCCCTAATAATACTGGTGTCATTAGGCAATCATATTGTCGATGCGTCAATGGGGACTGAGGAGTGGCGCCGGTGGGCGGACTCAGGGGAGCGCAAGCTCCCAGGGCTGTGCCCCCGCGCGCCTCTAAATTTAGAGGGGAAGAAGATTTTTTCTGTTGAAAAAAAGGTTCCATCTCTCGTCCCGAGCGAGGGACGCCCATGCAATATGGAGCAAAGGGCACTAAGAGTATGTTAGTCACTACGGTGAGTAACTATTAATATTGGTGTACACCACTTCTCAAATCAAGGTGTCCTGGCGGAAAGTCCCAGTCATTAATGCATTCATGGGAGGAGTAAAAATGCTTTACCCCCATTTTAAACCCGCCTCCAGGGTGGGATCTAAATGTGGTACTCGCAAAGCTCAAAGGTCCCCCCCCTTTTGAGCCTATGCACAAATCCAGCCTTCAACACAACATATAAAACAGCTTTTCTGGTGGCCGTCACCTCCATAAGAAGAGCCAGTGAACTACAAGCTTTGTCAATGCAAGACCCTTTCTTTGTTAACGACAAAGACAAGTTAGCACTAACACAATCTAGGTTTTCACCTAAGTTCATATCCACGTTCCATGTCAACCAGTCATTGAACGACCACTTTCTTTCAAAACCCTTCAAGCTCAGCTGAGAAAAACCTGCATACACTAGATGTAAGGAGGGTGGTTCTTTACTATGTAAATAAAACAAAAGCACTACGAAAAACAGACTGTCTCCATAGCACCTGGCAGGGAAGGTGATCACATTTCAAAAAACGCCATCTCCAAATGGAAAATGAAATGCATACAGCTCTGCTACTTTCTATCAAACAAAACTCTGCCTTTCACACCAAGCGCTCACTCTACCAGGGCTTACAGGAGCTACTTTAGCCTTTAATGTAAATGTTCCACTGGACACCATTTGCAAAGCAGCTGCATGGAGCGCTATACATACCTTTACTCAGTACTACTGCTTTGGCACACATTCTTAAGCATATTCACAGGTGGGACAAGCAGTGCTAAAACATCTATTTGTCGCTGTACCTTCTCACAACCCACCACCTTCTCCAGACACTGCTTGCTAATCTATGCATAGCATGTGATCTAAGCAGATCCACAAACCTCAGAAGGGATACACTACTCATAGTAATCATATTTCTGATGCTTGTATCTGCTTAAGATCACATGTGCCCACCCTCTCCCCTGTGGATTAGAGGGTGCATATATGTTTTCTGGCTTTATCTACTCTTATCTGCTTTATTATGTTTGTACTTGCGCTATACTTCATGCTACCTCATGTCAGAAACAAAACAGTCTGATGGATCTCAACGCGTGAATGACCATGGGTACAGTGGATGTCACACTAGGGATAGTATTACTTGCACACCTTGTCGGTGTTCCTTTCCGAGTTTTGAAAACAAAAAATGGAATCATCTGCGGCTACCACTAGATGTCGGTTTATGCATACCCTGTGAATCTAAGCAGATACACGCATCAGAAATACGATTAGGGTGACTAATGTATCCCATATTTAGCTGCTAAGTTTAGGATTTGGGCTAAGCGGACGATATCTTTATATGGATAACTTTCTTTAATAACAATGATAGTCCTTCCTAATTTGTTATATTTCTTCTGTAACAGTCCCTTCTGGCCAGGTAGGGCCTTATTTGCAGCAGTTCTGGCCAGGTAGGGCCTTTTTTGGAGCAGTACGTTCCATGATGGTTGGTTTTCATTGGGGACTTGGTGCGGCTAGAATGAGTTGGCAGAAGCTCACATGAACGAGACGCTGCTATAAATGTAAACATAAATAGATTCCTGCACCTTTGACCCTGTGCGTACAACTATTAACGCTTGGTCTAAACTGTTTCGTAGATTGGGACTCACTATTTTACACCACAAATGCATACCGCTCTGGAAATTCCTAGGTGTAACACCTTTTGATGCAGACCTGCAACAATCCTAGGGGAATAACACTGATTTGATCCTTGGTGATCTATTCCCTGGAGGGATATTTGAGAGTTTTCTTAACGAACTTGGCATCAGTTCTGTTACGATACTGCAATACTATCGGATGACAGCTGCAGCGAAACGTTTGTGGCTGATGTTTGCGCATGAACCAGTGACCCACCCACTTGTAAATGCAATCGTAACATGTGGTGAGCCCAGAGGTCCAGTATCTAAACTATATGGATTGGTGCTGGGTGCTCAATCCTCAACAATGAAACCTATGCATCGAGTCTCTTTGAAGTTTCTGGCATGGAAGACTGCCCTGCTGGTGGCACTTACCTCGGCCAGGCGGGTCGGAAAACTGCAGGCTCTCTTGTAAACCTCCATTTTTGTAATTGCTCTCAACCAAGGTGGTTCTGTGAATTCATCCTTCCTTTATTCAAAACAAAAAAAGTTTGGAAACCAAACCTGATCAATGTGCTCAAATGCTAATATTGTTCAGAAAGGATGTCTTATGAAACTCAAAGGGGTTTAGGGGCGCTTCCCTACCACCCCACGCTGTAAAAATGAATATCAGAGGTGTCAAGTTTCAAATGCGCTCAACCTAAATGTATCGAACGTAGTGTGGTTCTATACAAAATGAACCTGAATCCCGATATCCTTAGTTGGAGGTACGGAGTTTACAAATGGTCAACAAATGAAACTTTCACGTACACATCTTTCAGTGGTATTAGTAATATGTGTAATAAAAATACAGTTCAGAAAAAAATGCAATATCCTGACAGTTAAGTCCCTGCTGTCGGGGAGAATGTCACACACACCACAGTAATTAATCAAACCAAAATGCATGTATTTCTGAGGCTTGTGGAATCTGCTTAGATCACATGCTGTGCATAGGCCGACATCTAGTGGAAGCTGCAGAGGATTACAGTTTGTTTTTCGAAATTCGAAAAGGGGCATCGAACTAGGGCGTGCCAGTAATACTATCCCTAGTGTGATGTCCACTGTACCCATGATCCCTCATGCGTGTAGGACCCTCAGATTGTTTTTTTCCGCCATACTAGTCGGACGCATGTTGCGGAGTTCCCTTAGCATTAGTCAATTATACTAAAATGATTGTTCAAACTACCCCATTCGTTCCACCCTACACCGAAGACCGACGCCGGTGAAGATCGAGGAGATGGGCACTCAAACGGAAGATTTACCTATCATCCCAACATGTTCCAGCGGATTTCAACTCGCTGGCAGATGCTCGGAGCAGGGATCCCCTCCCGCAAGAACACGAGTGGACGCTACACAAAGAGGTCGTAGGAGACCCCTTCCCTCAGTGGGGTTTCCCAACTATAGACCTATTCGCCACAAGCGAAAACGGGCAATGCCCAGACTTTGCATCCAGGTTCTCCCAGCCAGGATCCAAGGGGAACGCCCTATGGATGAATTGGTCAGGGATGTTTGCCTACGCTTTTCCACCAACCCCTCTGATGAGGAAGGTGGTGAACAAGATTCACAGGGAACCAATGACGCTCATCCTAGTTGCTCCTATGTGGGCGAGACAACCATGGTACCCACACCTATGCAAATTGGCGGTGTGCGACCCCATGAAACTCCTGTGCCAGTACAACCTACTGTCCCAGCACGAGCGGCTAACAGTGCATCCTAAGCCCAACTCAATTAACTTGGCTGCATGGCTCCTGAAGTCATAGAGTTCGGACATCTCAATTTACCCCAGAGATGTATGGATATCTTGAAAGAGTCTAGAAAACCTAACACAAGGCACTGTTACTATGACAAATGGAAACAATTTGTTATTTGGTGCCAGAATAAGCAAATCACCCCAGTTGATTGTACTCCTTCTAATGTCATCACCTATATGCTCCACCTATTGGATGCAGGGTTGGTGTTTAACTCACTTAAAGTGCACCTGGCAGCTTTATCAGCCTACACCACTTCCCATAACAAGGTGTCATGGTGGAAAGTGCCAGTTGTCAAAGCATTTATGGAAGGGGTAAAGAGACTCGACCCTCCAATTTGTAACCCACCACCAGGTTGGGACCTTAATGTGGTACTAGCTAAGCTCATGGTACCCCCCTTTGAGCCCATGCACAAATCTAGTCTCAAACACTTGACTTCTAAAACTGCCTTCTTAGTAGCCATCACCTCCATAAGAAGGGTCAGTGAAATTCAAGCTCTGTCAGTGCCGGATACTTTCTTTACTGTTCATAAGGATAAACTGGTTTTACGCGCTCACCTAGGTTCTCACCTAAGTTAATTTCCAAATTCCATGTTAACCAGTCTATTGAGCTACCGCCCTTCTTCCAGGAACCCAAAAGCTCTTCTGAGGAGAAACTCCACACACTAGATATGAGGAGGGCGGTCCTCTACTATGTAGACAAGACCAGACCGCTAAGAAAAACAGATCAACTGTTCGTCTCCATAGCTCCAGGCAGAGAGAGAGATTGTGTCTCGAAGAATGCCACCTCTAAGTGGATAGTCAGGTGTATCCAACTGTGCTGTTCCCTTTCAGATAAAACACTGCCTTTTACGCCGAGGGCCCACTCTACAAGAGGCACTGGAGCCACTGTGGCTTTCATAGCAAATGTACCCCTTGACACCATTTGCAAAGCAGCTACATGGAGCTCTATTCACACCTTTACTCAGAACTACTGCATTGACACTCGTTCCAAGATGGATACTCAAGTGGGACAAGCTGTTTTAAGACATTTGTTTGCTCATGACCCTTCTCACATCCCACCTCCTTCTTCTAACACTGCTCGCAAATCTATGCACAGCATGTTATCTAAGCAGATTCCTCAAGCCTCAGAAGGGATACATTACTCACCGTAATCGTATTTCTGATGCTTGTATCTGCTTAGATTCACATGCGCCCGCCCTTCCTCCCCTCTGAGAGAAGGCGCATGGATGCTTGTAGTCTTATACATCTTATCTGCTTTGATACTCTGTACTTGCGCTACTCCTCATGCTACCTCATGTCAGAAAAAGTACAATCTGAGGGATCATGGGTACAGTGGACCTTACACTAGGGATAGTATTACTGGCACACCCTAGTTCGACGCCCCTTTTCGAGTTTCGAAAAACAAACTGTAATACTCTGCAGCTTCCACTAGATGTCGGCCTATGCACAGCATGTCAATCTAAGCAGATACAGGCATCAGAAATACAATTACGGTGAGTAATGTATCCCATATCAAGTTACGGAAAACCAAAGGCCATACAAATCATTGATAAAATGTGATCTGAAATAAGGACACTGACAGAAAACAAAGAAAAACAATAATTGAATATCTCAAAAGGTATTACATTTCAGATTTCTTAGCAATCAACCATTAAGTTGCATGCTAAACAGTGATGCATGTGTGTGACATGCGATCAAGCACCCCATTATCCTTCCTATATGCCAAAGGTACTGTCAGACTTGCATCTAAATGAGCCTTTGGTTCTGCCAGTTTTCTTTGCAAATCCTTCTTCGCCCGCTGATAGATAATTGCATTTACTGAATGTTGCGCGTCCCCTGAAGTTCTGTTTTGCACGCACAAAGGATTTTCAAAACACTGTCAACTTTTTGTTCATTTTGGACCTGTGGGACATGAAATGGCCCTGTCTAAGGGTTCCATCTCAACGTGACTCTCCAGCTGTATCATGCATTGCCATCGTCTGGCCAACAGACCGCTTCCAGGCTGACCGAGAGTTCATTCCACCAGAACCACTGCAGCGACTACAGCGTTTCTCTCTGGTCAGTTCCACTGCTCGACATCTGTGGGGCTGCTACGTGGAGGTCTAGCCACACCTTCACAAGATTCTACTGTGTCGACAGGGATTCCAGGGAGGACTCTCGGCTCGGCCAAGCAGTGCTGTGCAACCTTGAGGTTAGTCTGTTCCAGGGGTAAGTCTATTGCTTCTGTGAGCCTTACCACCTCCCGTGGTTGTGTATATGTACTGCTGTGTAATTATATTCGGGAGCATGTGAATCCATGCAAGACCCCACGTTGGAGAAGGATCATGTTACTTACCTGTAACTCTTGTTCTCCGGCATGGGTCTTGCATCGATTCACATGTGAACCCTCCCTCCTTCCCCTCTCTTGGTTCATACTGCCACTTTACATATGTGAATCCATGACCCATGCAAGACCCATGCTGGAGAACAAGAGTTACAGGTAAGTAACTTGTTCCAGGTTACCTTTAAACCAATGCAGATAGGAAGGACAAAGAGGGCCATTATCTGCTAAAGAACTGCGCTATAAATGAGCATAAGGGATTTGTATGCACTTTCGTTTTAGAGAACACTTGATGAAGGACACTGTGACCCCTGAGGTGAGGCTCTGCATTCTACCCCTCGGTGGCCATGCTCAACTCTAACGCTGCATTCACCATCCAGCAGCCTTCTCCCACCACCTACTGCAATACCTTGAACTTCGAGCGAGGTGGCCACCACAGGACTTCATATCCCAGCCTCCCCCTGCTCAGTCGCTCCAGATTGGTGGTACTGCCTCACAGCACCGCCATTGGCTGCATTGACGCTGTGACCCCTGCACCACAATTGGCAGCTCCCTACCACTCCCACAGTTTTACCTCTGGTCTGTGGGGCATCCCTAACCCTGGGGTGTCCCATTCGCTCGACATCACCACTCTTCTCATTCTCATACTCTCCCTATCCACCTCTCCTCTCTTGCCAACTCGCCTTCCCTTCCCGCATCAATCCTCATCGTCTCCCGACCACCCAAACTCAACATCTTTATGCTTCTATGTCTCTCTCTTCCTATTGCTCTCTTGAAAACTCAATCCGCCTGCAACAAATATCCTTTACCTCTGATTTCCTTTTTTCTCTCACCTTCTCTTGACCTCATTACCCGTATTGATGCCTGGATCTCTCTCGCCAACTCTGCTACCTTTGCCGTCCTTCATGACTCTACGTATACACTCACTTAATCTCCTCGCCTTACCGACAGGGGTAGCGGAAAGGATTTTTCTCATCCTCTAAATACCCATCTCCACCAATCTCTTATCTCCTACTATATCTCCCTCTTTTGAATTCATGTTATCCACTATCCTGCCTCATATGGCATTCATATTATCTCTCCCTCTGTATCGGCCACCTTGTCATCCTGGTCTATTCATTGATCATCTCTCCAGATAATTGATTTCCTCCCCGACCATCACCTCATAATCATTGGTGACTTCAACCTACCCTCTCTCTCCACTCCTATGCACAGAATTCAGCTCACTCCTCTCCAGTCATGCTCTCTCCTCTATTCACACCTTGCCCACCCACACCAGTGGAAACTTCCTTGGCCTTGTTCTCATCTCCTCCAAACTCTCTGCCCCCAACATCTCCACAAGTCCTTCTCCATCGGACCACTGTATCGACTTTGCCTCGGTCTACACTACCGCCTTCTCTCTCCCCAACCAAGCACATATTTCCCTCCTCCAAACTCCCAACCCACCTATCCAACTTACAACACTCTCTCCTCTTGTAAGCTATCCACCTACCCTACCATTGATGACATCTTTAATAACTATATTTTCTATTTAATCTTTCAATTGCATTTAAATTAACACATCATGCAATAAACAGAAATGCAGATGGGGCAAGCCCGCCCCAAAAGCATACATGAGCAGTAAAGATCTGTACAATTCAATGCAGTACCCATGTCTATAATAAGCAAGCCAGTTAACTTCACCCCCACCAATAAACCATCCTTCCCCTCCAAGCCCCCTTAGAACTAGATGGAACTTAAAAAAATAAGAGAAAAATGACCACAGGGGGGAAGTAGCACTAGTCAGTAAAGTCAGATTGTTTTTCGCTTTTTGTATGTTCTCCAGGCGTCCCGCGCTGTTATCCTTGGACATATCGTGCTTGACAGCCTAAACAAACAAGTCGGCCCATTCCCAGAATCTGTCCGCCCCTTCAGGGCCTGCCGTCCTTCGATAGCAAGCTCTCTCCGCTAAATACACCTTGGATAGCAGTGATCTCCATTGCTGTTGGGATGGTGGGCTCGACTTTTTCCAGTTTAACAGGATGACCTTCCGAGTGCTGAAAAGCACAATATGGATCAGCTATCGAGACATTGCATCCCTGTGCCTGTTTTCTATCCCCATCCCGAATAACATTGCGGACAGCTCCAACTCAACATTAATTCACTGTATCTCCCGGAGATGCTGGGCAATCTTTTCCCAGAATGTTGCCAGCTTTGGGCAGGGCCTAAACATGTGCCCCGTGGTCCCAACTCTGCTGCAGCCCCTCCAGCACTCTGCACAACAAGCAATGGCCATACTGTAAAGTCTAGCCGGTGTAAAGTAGATCCTTTGAATAATTGTGTATCTCCCTTTGTCTCCTATTGCAGGACATGTGCGTGATCAGAGGGAAAAAAATCGTATATCTCCCCCACTGACACCTCCACCCCAAGATCCTCGCCCCACATGTCTGCCAGTGTTAAATTGTGTTTATAGTTGTTGTGCATGCTGATCGCATAGTTCGTTTTAAGTCTTGGGTATTCTGTGGGGTCCCTCATAATTTACCTTTCATATAATTATGCTTCAGCCGTTCTAGAGTCCCTTGTAGTGTGTGAGGAGATGACTGAGTGTAGGATCCTATACTGCAATCAATCGGTATTCGCTAGGCCTAACCTAGGTCTAATCACTGTGAAGGGGATAGGTGTGTCATCTTCAAAGAGGCCCATCACTCTAATATCGCCGCAGTGGCTCTGATGCACATACACCCGCTCAGCGACTCCATACGAAAGTATTGCTCGTAATGAGATCCACTGTGGGACAGTGTGTACATCTGTCCCAGCCAATCTGCTCATTCTCTGCCATTGCACTAACTTGGGGCCCAGTATGGGATGTTGTGTGAGGGTTCTCGACAGGCTTCATGGGGGGATTGCAAGTACCTCGCCAGGAGCGAGTGGTAGAAGGGTCTGTATTTCTATTGCGCGCCAGCTTGCGGTATCTTCTGTGCTGAGCCACAGTTTAGCCTACCCCAGCTGTGTCAGCATGTAGTATGTTCTCCATGATGGTAGTGCTAGTCCTCCATCAGCTTTGGCAGCTTGCAAGAATGACTTTTAGCCTTGCCCCTCCGCATAAACTTCATAACCTGTTTCTAAAATTCCACCATTGATCCCTAGAGGGGGGCATCAGCAGCATATAGATGCCAGATATATCAACTTGGGCATTGAGTTGATCTTAATACCGTTGAGAGTGGCAGGGAATGATCATGACCCAGTGAATCATAGCAAGCACAGGTGTATAATTCAGGTCGACCAGAGACCCGAGGTCTGGGCTGATGGACACACCCAGATATTAAATAGATGGTAGTTGCAGCCTGAATGGTGCTCCCCTGTCCCTCCCCTGGATCCCATGTGAAGTCGGCACGCAGCGCAGGACTTCGGACTTGGCCCAGTTGACACTGTAGCCGGCTATGTGACCATATTCGCACAGAAGTTTAGAGATGCGAGGGAGGGATCTAGTGCAATGACTTATGAACAGCCGTATATCGCCGGCATACAGCGATATGTTCCTCTGGTCCCTTAACTATACCTGACCACCCTGTATCGTTCCTCAACTTGGCTGCCAGGGGCTCAATCGCTAGGGCATAAAGAAATGGTGAGAGTGCACTTTTATCGAATGCCTTCTCAGCGTCAAGTGATAGGGCCACATCTTCGGGCTGTGCACCCCCCTCAAGGATATGTAAGAACCGCTGGAGGTTGTCAGAAAAATTAAGATGAAGCCTGCCTGATCTTGATGGATGATTCCGGACCGCAGTCTCTCCGGCCTACCCGCAAGGCACTTTGCTGGTACTTTTGCATTTGCGTTTATAAGGGAAATTGGGCAAAAAGAACCACATGGTGGGATCATGTCCCTTTTTATTGAAGACTACTATATTGTTTTTCTACAATGAAGCATCTACGGCCTCCCAAAACATCTGTCCCAGGTGCAGGGCAAACTCCTTGAGCATTTTTTTGTACAAATCAATAGGCAGCCCATCCGGTCCCGCCTCCTTTCCAGAGTTCAATCCCCTTACCACCTTTGAAATCTCTTTATCGTCTAAGGGGGCATTCTAAAGGGCGAGATCTGCAGCAGTTAAAGTAGGGAGCGAGATCTCGTTAAGAAAGTCCTGAATGTGGCTCATATCCCTGTCGGGAGGGGCAGCATAGTGGCCTTGATGATATGCAGCAAATCTTCCCCATCCGCCTCCCACCCCCCTAATTGAGGTAATTAATTGATCCTGCTGTCTGACACTCAGAGCGAGCATACGTAGGGGCATGTCTCCTGCAGCATAAAGATCACTCCGGAACACGGAGAGGGCAGGAGCCCTTCTCACTACTTGATCAGTGGACATCAGAGCTGCCGCGATCCCATCCACGTGCTGCAGGAGCAGCTGGATCATTCTGTGCACTCTCTGCACTAACCATCAAGAAGGTGAGCACGTCCGTGCTAAGAAGCCGCATCCTGCCCCTTGATCCTGCCTCTGAGTTACATTAATGCGGAACATTTCTTGCTATCACTTGTTTCAGTATTTGTGGTTGCCTGTTTGTAAAATGGCCGCCTTCACAGCACTCGGATGAGGCTGTTTGTGTTGCTAGGCAACGACTGGGGCATTTAAAGTCAGCATTTCCGCTGGGCGCTTTGCCGATGGCACCATTACCCTAGTGAGGCGTCCGGTAAGGTAGGCGCCTTACAACCTTTCGCACCTCACCACGACCAACTAATTATCGTCTAGCCCTCGCCTTGCCGATTACCCTAGAACTGGTCAGCCCTACCTGTGTGATCTCTGCGCACCATACCACCATTGTGTCTAGAATGACACAAACTGTTTCTTTGATCACGATTACACACCTACACCCAACGTTCCTGTGGTCCCACCTCAACTTTCGACCAACACTCATCACTCAATGTTTCCTCATGCATCCTACAAACTCAGCCCTCTGCGCATTAATCTGTCGATGTGAGTCTTTCGCCCGACCTACATGGCGTGTGCCCCATAGTACTTTGTGCGGTCAACTCGCATCCTGCACACTGCTCTTTGGCCAGCATATTAGTGTTACCTACACTGCTAGCACAATTGTACTGCCACTAGCCCACTGCGTTGCCTATTCCAAGCCCATTGGATTATTGTGTTGCCTATTCCTAGCCTACTGCACTATTGTGTCGCCTATTCCTAGCCTACTGCACTATTGTTTTGCCTATACATAGCCCACTACCGTGTTGCCCATCCCTAGCCCACTGCGCTATTGTGTTGCCCATCCCTAGCCCACTGCATTATTGTGTTGCCTATTCCTAGTCTACTGTGTTATTGTGCAGCCTTTACATAGCCCACTGCATTATTGTGTTGCCCATACCCAGCCCACTGCATTATTGTGTTGTCTATTCCTATACTACTGCATTATTGTGTTGCCTATACCTAGCCTACTGTATCATTGTGCTTGCCCGCACTGCATAACTATTGAACACCCAGCCAACCTGCGCACTGCTTCTATGGCTTCCCTTCAGAGAGTTACGCTCAGCATGGCAACCCTTTTACCTCTATTCCACTCCATAGCCCCAACTAAATTCCTACAAGCCTTACAACACCTACACCCAGGCTCTACAGCCATCTTGCAAACAGCCTCTTTCAGCAATGTAGACTCCATCTCCCCGGCTGAATGGATCATCCGCTTCGCCTCACCTCCCACTCCCTTAATTCCATGCCTGCTAGGCTTGAGAAACACAAGACTAGGTCTCGCTTTCCCAGTAAGATGTCTCCTAGAGTACCTGCCTCTCCGGACTTCAACAGGACCATTAGTTCTCAAACCACAACCCCTCCCTCCATGCCAACTCACTCCAGCAGAAATGTCTGCCCTCTTGACCACTACATTCCTACTCGGGGAGCCGCAGCTAACGACATCCCAAAACTCAAAGGAGCCCTTATCAATGCATGCTCCCTGGTCGCCCATGCACATGACATTGCCGACCTCATCACATCCAATGACCTAGACTTCATTTCTGTAACAGAAATCTGGCTACACACGGCGGCAGGACCCCCCCTATCTCTAACAATCCCTGACATCTACACTATCATCCGCTCAGACAGAGACACAGGTAAAGGTGGTGGAGTGGCCTTCATAGCAAAGTCCCACCTGAACCTCAGAGAATTCCCAAATACTGGCCTACCGTCAGCGGATCTCCTTTCAGTGAAACTTCCGCTGACACCGCACCCTCCTATTTCACCTCATCTATCGTCCCCCAAGCGCTACCTCCTCCTTTGAGGAAGCTATTACCCACCTCCTAACCCAAAATACTAAACCGGGCTCGCAAATCATTCTTCTTGGAGACCTCAATCCAGGCCACCATGACTCCAATGATACAAATGCTACCACTCTAGACAAATCTATAACAGCATATCAACAAACCTACCCATATCAAAGGTAGAACATTGGATTGGCTGGCGGACTTTAACTGTTCCACCAATATACTTAATAATGTACCCTGTGCATGGTCAGACCACCACTGCATCACCTTTTCTATACTGAAAGGCATGCACACTATTACACAATCTGCCCTCGCCCTACAATCCTTGTCTAGAAACAAACACAATATAACACTAGACATCCTCCTGCCTATGTTGTATCCCATCACTGGTCTTCCCCACAATTCTAACTTGGACCCTTCTTCTCTGGTTGACCTGTACAACGGTACCATAGAACAAGCACTAAATCAAATTGCACCACTGAAATTGAGAAAGGCTAAACAGGCTGCCCATTTAAACAAATGGTTTACTGCTGAATTAAAAGCATTACGTAACCTTAACAGATCATCTGAAGCCAATTTGAGAAAAGCCCCGCCTTCTTCTAATAAGGAAATGTTCTCCTCTGCTACGGCTACTTACAAAGCTGCCATCACTAACACTAAAAGAGAGATTTACAACACCAGAATTCAGAACACTAAATCTGGCACTAAAGAGCTCTTCTCTATCCTAAGAGAATTGGAGTCTCTAGCACCTCCCACAGAGAACTGCATTAAAGACAAAGCATGGTTTGCAAACATCCAGAAAGCTTTATCAGACAAATTAATCTTAATTCAAAATAAAATCAAGACAAAAAAGAATAGCCTCGCTCCCAGCACCACTCACGTAAACCACTCACACCACAACAGACCTCCTGCCCTCCCTTGCACTTCTCCCAGTAACTGTTGAAGAAGTGGTAAACATAATATCGGGCCTCAAACCATCTAACTGCCAGGGAGACACTTGCCCAGCTCCGGCCCAATAACCTTAAAGAGGCATGGGTCATGCCTCTCCTCAAAATACCCAACCTAGACCCAAACATTCAGACAAATTACAGACCCATAACAACGGTCCCATATCTTCTAAAGATAAGGGATAGAGTAGTTGTCATGATCCCTGCCCCTAGCCCTCTTAAGCAAAATACTGGAGCCAGGCCACGATTCCCCACATGGACCTTAAAGGCCTCTCCATCTCATCTGAGACCCACTTGGAGTCAGACCTGGCGCCAGTGGCGCCAGGCTCATACATGCCTCAGAGGGCAAACTTGGCATTGGACTTGGTAATGCACTTTGGGCAATATGGATGCCCCCACATAACTCAGTTCCATGAACTGAGTTATGCGGTCTAGCTTTTTGGGTGTGGCTCGACCCAGGGATACCTGGGATACCTGGAGACTATTTAAACCACGCCCGGGCAGAGAAACTCGCTTTGCGTTACTCTGCACCTGCAGCATGACACTCACCGTGTTCGGATCGGTCTCCTGAAGGCCTTCGCCTTTCCTCCGCATCCCGCGTACCTGAAAGAACAAGAACAAGAATAACATTAATATCTCCCTTACCTTGAGAAGAATCCTGCTTCCATTCATCGCTCCTCCGGTCCTGTGGACAGCATTACGGCGGTGTCCTCCATCGCGGAACGCCGAATCCTGGGAGAAACCAACAAAGGGAAAAGAAATTAATAAGCATCCTCGTATCCCGGTTTCCCCGAAAACAGCAAGAAGAGTCAAACGCTTACCTGGACTCGAGCCGTTCATGGTAACTTCAGCTCCACAGCATGCCATCGACCTGCAAAGGGAAAAGACAATACATGTTGGCACATAAAGGACAAGAAGGCGCCACACATTGCGCTTTACTCACCACACCTTATTCTCTCAGCCGGCAGTCACACTGGGACATTGCAGCGCCTGCAAGGGACAGAGAGAGACATAGGTCAGCACAAGAAAAAGCGAACAGCGCCGTGCATCGCGCTTTCACTCACCGTTTAGTGCTCGGCTCCCCTAAGCAGCACAACACCATCTCCGACCCCTCCAACACCTAAGGGAGAAGAGAAGACGTTATTAAGGGGGCAAGAGACAAGAAAAGGACAGTTCACCAAGAATCAACAAACCTACCGTGTTGGGCTGGAGTTACAACAAGCCCAGACTCATTGGGCCCGCACCAGTGAAGCAACTAAGTCGCGTAGTGCCCACATCAACCGACGCACCCCTGCACCGAAGAGCAGGACGGAGAGGACACAACACAAGAATACAAGGTGAGGAGAGGACATACGTGAAGGTTTGGGCCTCAAGGGAAGTGGGGGTCAAGCAACCAGAGACAATAGTTTAATCTGGAAATCCTGTATTTCAGGCCCAGTCCCCAGTCGAACAGATTCCAGGGAAGGGTTTGAGGTTGTGAGTGGTCGAAACAGGCTGAGTGGCGTCCCCGTGGATATCAGGTGAGCGTTACAGAATGCAAAGCCTCATACCATAATCCACCTGAACGTCATGGAAACGTCAGAAACCGACCAGTTAGCCCAAATGTTGGGGCAGTTACGTGCTGAAGTACATGCAGCCAGGCAGGAGACCAATACCTTGAGAGAGTTGATAGTCGCTAAAGAACGCACTGACGAATTAAGCCGGCAACTTCTCCAGTCACAGGCGGGACATGACCGTTACCAGGTAAAGTGTCTTAAATGCCAGTATCATCAGCCAACTCTGTACAGATAACCCACTGGGGCAGTTGCTTTGGCCCCACCTGAACGATTCATGGGAGATCCCAAGAAGTATGCAACATTTATGAACCAATGCCGTCTACATTTCCTTTGTAGGCCAGGGGCATTTCCAAATGACCAAGCATGGGTGGCTTTCGTGCTATCTTATCTGAGCGACAGTGCTGCAGACTGGTCTGTACCCTTTGTCAGTCAAGATGACCTTTGCTACATGACTTCAGGGGTTTCCAGCAGGAGATGGAGAAACTCTTCGCTCGTCGTACCCATGGACAGGCATTAGACAATGAACTTTTGTCCCTTTGTCAAGGAAACCAAGACCTATTAACATACATAGCCACCTTCAACAGGCTCGTGGTCGAAGCAGGATGGTCGGAGGAGAAGAGGACCACCTTATTTCATTGGGACCTACGGGGGGAGCTAAAAGATGTTCTTGCGCAAGTGGTGGACCCCCCGAAAGACTGTGCAGAGTTCATTAACATTGTTGTTCATTTAGATCATAGGTTGCAAGACCGAAGAGCAGATCGAATTAGACTGGACCCTCGCCCTATGTATGTACGTTCAAAGGACAATGTTTCACGAACAACAGAAAATTCAGGAGAACCAATGCAGATCGGAGGGGTTAGGACCCCTTGACTAAGGCTGAAAGGGACAAGAGAAGGCAGCAGCAGTTATGTTTGTACTGTGGAAAGTCAGGCCATTTCCTTAAAGAGTGTCCAGTGAAACCACCAAGGAGAACCGTAGGGGCCACGGACAAAGAAGATACCAACCAAGAATCAGAAAACTACCAAGCCCGGCAAGTGTAGGGGTCCACTTGTCGAGCGAAGAAAGTGAACTACAGACCTCCCATTTTGCATTGTCTGTGATCTTGATCAACCACCAACAACCATCTCGGATGCATGCCGTAAAAGAGTACATAGACAGTGGAGCAGTTGGGAACTATACGGACAAAGATCTTGCAGCAAAGATGGGGCTTCCTTTATGCCCTAAATCAACCACAGACACTGTCACCACTGTTGATGGTACTGACATAGCTTCTGGTCCAGTATCCGAATGCACTGCAGTGTTAACCCTTCTGTGCCAGGATGGACACCGGGAATCTATCACTTTCGACCTCATAAAGGCGCCCCAGTTCCGGTTGATTTTCGGAATGCCGTGGTTGGTAGCTCACAATCCTCGAATAGATTGGCGTGCAAAAGAGTTGGCCTTTTCCGAAAGTTGTGCTCATACCTGTTACCACCAAGGGAAAAAGTGAAATGATACTAGAACTTCTGCCCACGGAACAGTGGCAACAACGCTGGGGGTAACCGGTACCTTACCAAGTGTATACCATGACTTTCAAGATGTATTTCAGAAAGAACAAGCTAATACCTTACCACCGCACAGACTATACGATTGCCAGATCGACCTGATACCCGGCGCGCAGATCCCTTGTGGGCGAATCTACGCACTCACAGAACCAGAGAACCAGCATCTATAGTCCTACTTAGATCAATACCTGGCAAACGGATTCATCCGCCCCTCGAAGTCGCCAGCAGCCTCTCCCCTATTCTTCGTGCCAAAGAAGGAAGGGGATTTGAGGACTTGCATCGACTATCGCGCTCTAAACCAAATCACTTTGAAAAAATGCTACCCTCTACCACTCATTCCAGAGCTGCTTGATCAAGTTAAAGACGCCCAAATGTACACAAAGTTAGACCTTAGAGGAGCATACCATCTCGTCCGAGTGAAGCAGGGTGACGAATGGAAAACCGCCTTTTGTACCAAATATGGCCTGTACGAATATCAGGTAATGCCCTTTGGCCTTTGCAACGCTCCCGCTGCATTTCAATACTTCATGAACGATGTCTTAAGGGAATTAATCGACGTCTGTGCCCTAGTTTATATTGATGATAACCTGGTATATTCCGCCTCAAAACAGGACCACGTCGGGCATGTTCGATCTGTACTGGCAAAACTCTTCCAACATCAGCTCTATGCCAAACTCGTCTCCGAAGTGGAATTTCTTGGTTTCATCCTCACCCCCAAAAGCAATTCGAATGGATATACACAGGGTAGATGCTATCCTAAATTGGCCATCACCAAATTCAGTCAAGGGAGTCCAGAGCATGTTGGGTTTCGCCAACTTCTACCGCCGATTCATGGGATTCAAGGGAAAAGACATTAGTAAGCATTCTCGTATCCCGGTTTCCCCGAAAACAGCAAGAAGAGTCAAACACTTACCTGGACTCGAGCCGCTCATGGAAACTTCAGCTCCGGAGATCGCCATCGACCTGCAAAGAGAAAAGACAATTACAGGTTAGCACATAAAGGACAAGAAGGCGCTGCACATTGCGCTTTACTCACTGCACTTTATTCACTCAGCCGGCAGTCACACTGGGACATTGCAGCGCCTGCAAGGGACAGAGAGAGACATAGGTCAGCACAAGAAACAACGCCGCGCATTGCGCTTTCACTCACCGCTTAGTGCTTGGCTCCCCTAAGCAGCACGACACCATCTTCTGACCCCTCCAACACCTAAGGGAGAGGAGAAGATGTTATTAAGGGGGCAAGAGACAAGAAAAGGACAGTTCACCAAGAATCAACCAACCTACCTTGTCAGGCTGGAGTTACAACAAGGCCAGACTCATTGGGCCCACACCAGTGAAGCAACTAGGTCGCGTAGCGCCCACATCAACCGACTCACCCCTGCACCGAAGAGCAGGACGGATCGCACACAACACAAGAAAACAAGTTAAAGAGAGGACAAAAGGGGAAGGTTTGGTCCTCAAGGGAAGTGGGGGTCAAGCAACCAGAGACAATAGAGTTTAAATCTGGAAATCCTGTATTTCAGGCCCAGTCACCAGTCGAACAGATTCCAGGGAAGGGTTTGAGGGTGTGAGTGGTCCAAACAAGCTGAGTGGCGTCCCCATGGATATCAGGTGAGCGTTACAGTAGCCTATCTCCAAATTTAAAAACATTTGGAAGATAGCGACCTTCTCGGCTTGTGTCAGTTTGTTTTCAGACCGAGGCATGGAACGGAAACAGCCCTCGTGGATTGAAAAATCCAGATGGCTGGAGCTAAGGACAAGGGCAATCTGGCCATCCTGTTGGATTTATCAGCAGCGTTTGACCTCGTTGACCACCAAATCCTGACTGAACATCTCTCCACTCCGGCAGCATTTTCACCAAATGCCACCAGTTGGATCCAATCCTTCCTTACAAATAGAACCACTAGACTTTTTGCACCTACTGCAGCTGCTGATCCAGTCACCATCCACTGCGGAGTGCCTCCATGTTCCTGTGTTTCACCAACTTTTATAATATCTTCACTAAGCTCCTTTTTGATCGCTTTGATAACCTGGGTGTCAACCTGGGTGTCACCAACACAAATTATGCTGATGACACCCAGGTCCTCATCACACTCACTAGTTGCTACAAAAGAGATTCTGAAAAGCTAAATGAAATCGATCTTGAAATACAGGCCTGTATGGCTACACACAGCCTCTGCCTAAATGACGACAAGACAGAACTCTTGATCGTCGGCACCCGAGCCTGTCTGAACAAACTTGACCTCCGGTACAAATCATTTAACATTGATGGCAATATCATCAAAGTCGCCAAAGAGGTTAAAACCCTTGGCTTTTACTTGGACTCCACTCTCCCTCAAAAACAAGTGAACTCTACAGCCTCTACCACAGCATACACTAACAAATTAATCAACTCCTGCAAACCCTTTCTGTCAACTAATAGCTGCCTCACATTAGCCAGGGCCTTGACCTTATCTAAACTGGATTATTGTAACACACTATTCCTAGGCTCTACGGAGCATAACCTGAATAGATTACAAGTTCTCCAAAACAACGTTCTTTGCTGTGCCCTGAACATACCACGCTCTAGCCATATCTCCACCACCAGACGAGACTCTCACTGGTTACCAGTACGCGACAGAATTAAACTTCACACACTTATCATTACACACAAATGCTTGGCTAACACATCACCCCAATATCTGTCGGACAAATTCTCAAGGCGCCAATCGACCAGACCTACCAGATCCACCTGCCTGCACTGCCTCAATATACCTAAGTTTAAACTAATAATGGCAGTGGTTCGAACTTCCCAGTGCTAGCAGCCAAATGCTGGAACTCCCTCCCTACAGCCATTAGAGCAGAACACTCTTTTTGGACCTTTAGAGCCAAAGTGAAGGAATAGCTCTATGCCTAAGCAACCCCAGCTCACCTAGCTCAGCCCACCGACCGTTGCCACTCCTGAATTGAGCCTATCCTGGCCACCCACTGCACATTTACCTCTCTGCTCTATGTTCCACTCATGTTGGTCTCTTGGTAACCGTTCGCTTTGCTGTAGCCATTCTGACCACTGTATCCTGCAACTAGGACTGTCCTTTCATGCTACATTGACCACTGTGTAACTTGGTCTGTGTCACGTGACATGCCTTTTGATTATCGCCATTACTTCACTGACCACTATGTAACCTGGTCAAAATGCTGCACCTGTAACTGTAACAATTCTTCGAAGGGATTGTGTCCTCCGACGTATTCCTCATCTTAGATATATCCTTCCAGCTCTGCTGGCCTCGGAAAATTTTTTCAGTAGAGGGCGCTGCGCGTCGACGTCCCTCGAGTCGATGTCCCTCGACAGCCGCCGTATTGACGCTCGACGTCATCCTGCCCATAAAGGCCGCGCGCAGCGTCCGTTGCTCAGTTCCGTTTTTCCGCGCTACTCGGTGCCTCGGAATACCGTTGCTCAGTTATTAGTTTAATAAATACTATTTACCTCGAGTTATTCGATACCGTACTCGATGGCTTCCTCGTCGGAACCGACAACTCCTCGATCCGGCTTCAAAAAATGTCGAGATTGTGGAAAAAAGATGTCGTTGACCGATCCTCACAGAAATTGTCTGTGGTGCTTGGGAGTCGAACACCATTGTTCGGAGTGCGAGGACTGTATGTCCATGACAGCTAAGGCCCTGAAGGAGCGTAGGGGGAAGCTGGAGAAAGGTAAGACTTTTAAAGCTTCTTCTTCGTCGACGAAGTCGAGACATTCGTCTCCTCGTCACCATTCACGCTCCAGGTCTCGGAGTGGGTCTCTTCACTCCTCGAGATCGAAACACTCGAAGAGGAGACGTCGAAGATCTCCTTCTCCGTCTTCCTCTTCCTCTGTTTCGCCAAAAAGAATCCCTTGCCCCACGAAACATAGTTCCCGGGCTGAATGGGAGGAATTCAGAAAAAATATGATGAGCGTCTTCGAGAACGCGGCCTTGACCCCCTCGAAGACTGCCGAGAGCGATGCTCTGGTCGAAAGACCCGAAGGTCAAAAACGCCGCGAGTCGCAGTACCCGGCGAAAGAAACCTCTCGAGTGCGTCTCGAACCCTCGAGTAGGACTATGACCTCCAAACCTTCCTCGAAGGTTCCGTCGACGACGGTTCCGTCGACGTCGATGTCTTCGACGCCGTTGTCGAGGAGACCTTCGACACACGGGTCTGTCGACTCGACGCCGGCCTCGACACCGGCGTCGACGCCGAGAAAAGTCACGATGTCCACACATCCAGTGACGATCCCCAGGCCCTCGACGTCGATGGCGTCGAGTAGAATTCCAATTCTGTCGAGGTCCTCGAGGCCTCCACCTCTGTTTTCGACGCCACGCTCGAAGCCTTCGACGTCGGCGTCGACGACATCGACACTCTCGAGGCCAATTATGACAACGTCGGCACCCTCTGCCTTGGAAATGGGATTTACTCCCTTTATGAGTTCAGAACAATTGAGAACTATATCCTCAATTTTAGAAGAGGGTGATTTGTCTGAACAAGACACATTTGAGTTACAGGGACCTGTAACCCCGGTTAGAGAGGAATTTTCCTCTGAAGAGCGCAGATTAAAGGATCTTCATGATTCTTTAAATGAGGCAAGTGGGTTAGACACTTCCCCTGAGGTGGATTTTGCTAAACCAGACCCGGGGGAGCATGCTGAAACTCCCTACAGAGCCTTAATGGCCAGGATTACGGAGTTCATGGGGTGGTCTACACCTTCACAATCTTTTCAGCAAGATGACCTCACGGATATTCTTGATAAAGGCCCACAAGAAGATCCAGTGGTGCCCTTTCATAAAGCTCTTCAGAGAAAGATCATGACAAACTGGGAAACCCCAGATGTAATACCAGCAGTAAATAAAAAACTGTCTGCAAAATACAGGGTATCTTCCACAGACCCAGAGTTCTTGTCTAAACATCCATCCCCAGAAAGTCTGGTGGTACAAGCAGCATCCTCTACCGATGTCAAGACGGCTTATCCTACAGTCCCACAGGATAGGGACGATAAAAAGTATGATGCTATGGCAAAGAAAGTCTTTTCAGCATGTAGCATGGCGTTAAAGTCTGTTAATGCTACTTGCACCCTTGCTAGGTTCAGCCATACACTTTGGGAGTGTGCTTCTACAGCGGCTGACTGCATCCCGGAGGGAGAAGAAAGGGATGCGTTCCTGAATATTATACAGGACGGTAAAGACGCTATGTGCGAATCCCTCCAGACGGGCATTGATTCGGCTGACAGTATCAGCAGAGCAATGGTGGCAAGTACATCAACCAGGCGGTTCGCTTGGTTGAGAAAGTCGGGTTTTGCCCCAGATGTGCAAGCCAGGCTCTTGAACATGCCATTTGATGGCTCTTCTTTGTTCGGGAAAAAGGCGGATGACAGTTTAGAGAAACTGCAAACTTCAAAGGCAGCAGCAAAATCCCTAGGAGCTGCAATCCGTCAGACTCCTTTTCGTCCCACGGGAACCTCTGCGAGGGGCAAGTCCTTTCGCTTCTACTCCTCTTTCGGAAGAGGTAGAGGACGACCGACTCAAAGGGTCAAAGAAGAACTACCCGAGGTGGACGGGGTAGATACTCTAAAGCCGCAGCAACAGCAGGTGCCTCTTTACCATCGGCATCTGCATCAGCTGCCCCAAAACCACTCTGAGGACTCCCCTCACAGGACACCTGTAGGAGGCAGGTTGACTCAACATCTGACGGTATGGCAGGCTATCACGTCAGATGCTTGGTCATTGGAAACAGTCGGCCAAGGTTACTGCCTGCCTTTCCTACGTACACCTCAGAGTCATCCACCGGGGATCAGCTCTCAGAAAGTTCCAGATCCGCTCCTCTTGCAGGAAATTTCAGACCTGCTAGAGAAAGGTGCCATAGAACCGGTACCTGTAGCGGAGAGGAACAAGGGCTGGTATTCCCCTTACTTTCTCATTCCGAAGAAAGACGGAGGACTGAGACCCATCTTGGACTTGCGAGAATTGAACAAATTCCTCAGAAAAGACAAATTCAAGATGGTCACTCTTTCTCAGATCCTCCAGGCCCTTCAGTTCCAGGACTGGTTGGTATCTCTGGACCTTCAGGACGCTTATTTCCATGTGCCTATCCATCTCAAACACAGGAAATACCTGAGGTTCGCAATTGGCAACTCTCACTATCAATTTCGAGTACTGCCATTTGGGCTGACCTCCGCCCGAGGGTTTTCACCAAGTTAATGTCGGTAGTGGCTGCAAGTCTAAGGAGGGAAGGGATTCACGTCTACCCCTACCTGGACGATTGGCTGATCAGGGCTGTTTCTCCGGAGCAAGCTCAGATCCAGCTAAATCACGTGTGCTACTCCCTTCACAAACTGGGCTTCTCCCTCAATTTAAAGAAGTCTCAAATGATACCATCGCAGAGACTCCAGTTCCTAGGAGCGATCCTGGACACTTCCCTGGGAAAAGCCTCGCCACCATAGGTGAGGGCTCAAGATATTCTACAGATGGTTACCAAGTTCCAACATGCCCAACATCTCCCAGCCTTCGACTTTTTGAGGTTGCTGGGCCTCATGGCATCCTGCATTTTCCTTGTGCCAGAGGCTCGCCTGAGAATGAGATCCCTCCAGTGGGCACTGAGGACTCAGTGGTCACAATTCTCAGGGAGAATGACAGATCTTCTTCAGGTTCCCGGCAGGGTGGCTCGAGACCTTCAGTGGTGGGCCTGTCAGGAGAACATTCTGAAAGGAGAACAGTTTTGGCAACCCTGGCCGGAGATAACAGTAGTCACGGATGCCTCACTCACGGGGTGGGAAGCCCACGCCAACGACTTGACCATCAGCGGTCGTTGGTCTCCATCGGAGTCCAGACTACACATCAACCTGTTAGAGCTGAGAGCCATCAGACTTGCGTTGAAGGCTTTCCTGCCGGTTGTACAGGGGAAAAACGTCCTGATAATGACGGACAACACGGTGGCCATGCACTACCTCAACAAAAGAGGAGGCGTAGGATCACTACCCCTGTGCAGAGAGGCGATGCAGCTCTGGTTTTGGGCAATCCAAGAAGGAATCTCTCTATCGGCAGTTCACCTAGCCGGAGAGAAGAACTTGACAGCGGACGCTCTGAGCAGGCAGAACACAGTCTCCCACGAGTGGGAACTAGCTCAGGAAGTCCTTCAAGAGATCTTTGCCCTTTGGGGAACCCCTCAGGTAGACCTGTTCGCCACCAGCCTAAACAGGAAATGCGACCTGTTCTGCTCAAGGGAATTTCCTCCGAGAGGAGCTCTGGGAGACGCATTCATAGTGGACTGGGAGTTTCCGCTTCTGTACGCGTTCCCACCGGTCCCTGTCATTCCTCAAATGATCAGGAGGTTGAGAAGATTCCGGCGAACCATGATCCTAATTGCCCCGGATTGGGCCAGGAGAACGTGGTACCCGGACCTTCTAGACTTGTCCATCTGCCCTCCAATTCGACTTCCGCTCAGAGAGAATCTTCTCTCTCAGAAGGGAGGTCAGGTTCTCCATCCGGACATCAAAACCCTCAACCTACACGCTTGGCTTCTGAACGGCTGAGGTACAAGGATTGGGACCTCCCTGATGATGTTATGGAGGTGTTGCTTTCGGCAAGGAGGCCAGCAACTAAGTCTTTATACCGCTGCCGTTGGAACAGATTTTGCAGCTGGTGTAGAGAACAGAATATCGACCCATTTTCATGTGGTACTCCAATGGTTTTGTCCTTCTTACTATATTTGGCAAATTCAGGCCTTCAAGTTGGTACCATTAAGGGCTATCTCGCAGCGCTATCTATCTTTAAGCGGACTGCGGAGGAGCCATCCTATTTCAAATTACCCTTGGTAATACAGTTTCTAAAGGGGTTAACCAATGTTTATCCCCCAAGACCATTCCAAGTTCCCCTATGGGATTTAAACTTAGTACTAACTTTCCTGATGGGTACACCTTTCGAACCTCTCCATTCTTGTTCGTTAAGATTCCTTACCCTTAAGACTGTTTTATTAACAGCACTCACATCTGCTAGAAGGGTGAGCGAATTACAAGCTCTTTCTTGTAAACCCCCTCATACAATCTTTCACAAAGACAAGGTTGTCCTACAAGTGAAGCCTAATTTCCTCCCAAAGGTAGTTTCTGAGTTCCATATCTCTCAGAAGATTACCCTGCCATCTTTCTATCCTCCTCCTCACCCGGGGAAAGAGGAAGAGAGGTTACACAGACTAGACCCTAGGAGGGCTTTAAGTTTTTACATTAGTAGACTATCCAGGATAAGACAGGCAGACCAGCTATTTGTAGGTTACGCAGGTCACAAGCTGGGGTTACCTATAACTAAACAGACCATTTCCAGATGGATCATTCTAGCCATTCTGGAATGTTATAAACTGGCAGGGAAAGAGCCCCCTCAAAACCTTAGGGCTCATTCGACCAGAGGTATTGCAGCTTCATCGGCCCTCAAAAGAGGCGTGCCGGTTAAAGACATCTGTGCGGCCGCCACATGGTCGTCTGTCCATACCTTTTCACGTTTTTACAATCTGGATTCCTCCTCTAGTCAAGAGACTAGGTTTGGAAGGGCTGTACTACATTCTATTCATCAATAGAAGACAGCGTGAAGTCAGTACTCCCTCCTCCGAATATAGAATACTGCTATGGGAGCCTATCTAAGATGAGGAATACGTCGGAGGACACAATCCCTTCGAAGAACAAGTTACTTCTTACCTTGTAACGTTCTTTCGACGGGATGTTCCTCCGACGTATTCCTCATCGACCCTCCCATCCATCCCCGCAGTTCTACTTCCCTTGTTGTTGCAGCTTACGCTCCTTCAGGGTGATTAGTCTAGTCCAAACAGTAATACTGTGGGCTTCAAAACGGAACTGAGCAACGGATGCTGCGCGCGGCCTTTATGGGCAGGATGACGTCGAGCGTCAATACGGCGGCTGTCGAGGGACATCGACTCGAGGGACGTCGACGCGCAGCGCCCTCTACTGAAAAAATTTTCCGAGGCCAGCAGAGCTGGAAGGATATATCTAAGATGAGGAATACGTCGGAGGAACATCCCGTCGAAAGAACGTTACAAGGTAAGAAGTAACTTGTTCTTCTATGTCAAGCGCCCAGATATCTCAGGGTTAGGTGCGCTCTACAAATAATAAACTAAACTAAACCAAAGATCAATCGCCCACTTGGAGAAGGCCTTCTGGTCTCTGGCCATGGTGATGAATGCGATCTTGGACCAGAGCTTAAGAATTAGGGTATATATCTGGGGCTCACTGTTTGCCTTGTATGCGCGTTCGGCAGCGCATAGCGCTGCTGTCATTTGGACCTCCTTTTCAGCCAATGTTATCTTTTTGTGCGCCCATGTTGAGATGATTTGCCCCCCTAAAGAAGGCCTTAAATGGATCCCAGCACTGGAGTGCGGTAAAGCCGTCCACTACACGGTCTTGCCAGAACCCACCTAGATCTCGTTTCAAGAGGTCTACCATATCTGGGTACTGCAGAGCCATGAGATGTATTCTCTATGTGGGGGCCTTGTGTGGCATGTCCGTGATGTTGAGCTTTATGACACGGGAGCGTGATCATGGTGTCATAGGTAGTATCGTACATTTCTCTTCCATATGTATCATAGTGCACAGGAGCAGCTAGTAGTCGAGGCAGGAATAGCCTCGGTGGTGAATGGAATAAAACGTGTGTAATCTTTGGTGTGATCATGTACTTTTCTCCAAATGTCCACTATTTTAAGGTTTGCCATTAGAGACCAAGTACTCGCCCCTTTTTGGGATGCATCACGGACTGCAATTGCAAGGGGCTGAATCGATCTATACTAGGCTCTAGTGCCACACTTAAGTCCCTTCACCCCGCCCCCATCAACGTTCATAAGCCCATGAAAGTTGTAGCGAAAACATGTATGAAAAACCCAGGAGTATCGGTTGCGGGGTCATAAATATTGATGAGAGTGATACACTGACGGGAAAGCGGTCCTTGTATGAGGACAAATCGACCCTCTTTGTCAGCCACTGTGCTCAATATCGTGAGAGGGGCTCGCTGGTGGATTAGAATTGATACCCCTGTTCCTATGTGACGGGGAGTGGGCTGCATTCCTACCCAGCCTCTACAGTGTCGACGATTCACCTGCATCCAAATGCATTTCTTGCAAAAATATGATATCCCCCCTGTAGATCACGTAGCATATTCATTAGGCGCTGCTGTTTAATGGGATGGCCCAACCCTTGGACATTGAGGGTAATGCAGTTACGTGTGGTCATTTAATATTCAGAAGCTTGTCAAGCCTGCAGGGCACCCCCTCCCCCATAGGGGAAGCAAACCCACCCATTGTATATCACATCTGGAGATTTGGAGCGACTACCTAGCAGATAAGCCACCATAGGTTTCGACATGTGGTTTCCCTGTGTAACCATTATCCTCCCACCTCCCCACCCAACAGAATAAACATTGAAGCTCATTAACCCGGCTCCAGTACAACTTTTGAGAACCGGTAGAGCCAATGCGAGAAAGCAGGTGGGCAAAGCCTCCAAGCCAATGCCCCCGTTATCGCATGCTGACGCTCCCAATCTGGGAGCACTAGTCATGTAGCCATAGTATTACATCAGACTATGACAAGCAGTTAAAGCGCAAGGGGCCCAATGATGGCCTTCAGGTGTCAAGCTCTACATCGCGGTTCATCCCTGTAGGTCAACACCGGAGTCGTCTGTTGGTCAAGAAAGTGTCATTGCTACGGTAGGTGGCCAGTATTTTGAATGAGCTGCTGGAGCGCCATTGTCCCGGCTCTTGTTGAACTAGTGTACGCAGGCAAGCCGTGGGTCAGGCTGAGCTGTGCTGAAGATCATGAGTTGCGTGCCTGAGCATGCCTCATTTCACTGCTTTCCTGTCGAGGGTCCTGGCCACATGGTTTCCTCCCCGTTTTCTTCCAGCCATCCTGGGTCCTGGGATGTTTTTGCAGGCGCGGCACTGGTCGGGCTTCTTTCCTTTTGCAGTGCTCTTCCTTCCTCTGGGACATATTCAGTGGTAAACACATCTCGAAATGTCAAGAAGCGCCATGCTTCCTCCAGATCCTCAAGAGTGCCATTGGTGTGTCAGTTGAATACACCACACAGCTGGAAACTTGAGATAGTGTTTGTTCCGAGCCCTTCAACACATCGATTAGCAAATTAAAGGGTCGTCTGCGCTTGGATACCTCCAAAGAGTAGTCGTTGAAGATGTGTATGATAGCGTCGTCCAACCGTATGCCCCTGCCGCTCGGTGGGCTTTAAGAATCGACACTTTGTGTTGGAAATTCGACAAGCGCATCGTAATAGTGCACGGGCAGGCACCCGGGCTGGCTTGGGGCCCTGTTGGCCCTCTCAATGACACATGAGCGAGGGTTGCCGAGTTGAAGTTTGTCTTGCAGGAACCTGTAGATGTAACCTTCCAGATCAGACCCTCTAGTATTTTCGGGGAGACCGACCGCTCAGAGATTGTTGCTTCTTGATCTGTTCTCCTGGTCCTCCAACTTGGCCCCCAGGCGCTGGACCTCCTTGATGAGCCTATTTACTTCTGTAGCAGTATCATAATTATCCTCTAAAGTGCTGATACGCTGTTCATTGTCTGTGATCCTCTCGTCTTGAGCTTTCATTCCAGTATTCACATCTTGCATCTCCTTCTTTTTTTTTAAACTTCTTTTTATTATAAGCGTGGCAGCAAAACACAGGCGAACAGCGCCAGGCAGAAACATTGTAAAAGAACAGTGTACATAACGTAGGTATACAGAAGTTACTACACATATTGGACAATTGAAGAGCAAAATGCAGTAAGATCATGAAGAGGGGCATCAGGGAACTATGACTGGGCTAAGGACCCAAGCTGGCTGGGGGAAGCCGGGAAGGAGGGGGAGGCCTGAGTCTCGACTAGGTCAGAGATATAGGAGCGGAACCTGAGCCAAATATTTCTAGGTCTGGAATGTGTGGGTTGTAGGTGGGACCAGGTTTCTTCCGTATCAGAGGCCCACGTGACCGCTCTCAACCATTGGGCATGTGTGGGAGGGAAGGGGCGAAGCCAACAGAGCAGGATAGAGCGCACCGCGAGGACTAGGCAAAGACCAGCTAATTTCTTGGAGTCTCGGGGGAGGCCTGGGAGATCGTGAAAGACACATACCAGCGGGGAGAGAGCAATGGGCTGGTCTATCACAGCAGACACCGTCGAGCAGACAGCCTCCCAGAACCGAGCGAGGCGGGGGCAGGACCAAATCATGTGGATATAGTCGGCTTCATCCCGACCGCATCTGGGGCAGTTGGCAGGATAGTCGGTAGACATACGATGTAGTCTGATCGGGGTATGGTGGAATCTGTGAAGAACTTTGAATTGGATAAGTTTGAACCGAGAATTGAGAGAGACCCGCTGCGTGCGGTCGCATAGGTGGGTCCAACGATCATCGGACATCTCCACACCGAGGTCCGCCTCCCAGGCAAGTTTCAGTTTGGCAAAGTCTGGGATCGATCTGGACTGCAGCATGGTGTATAGCCTAGAGATCTTGCCTCTCCTAGGGGTGGGGGAAGTGAGCTCCTCAATTGCGGGGTCGTCAGGCGGTAATGCAGGGAATGTTTGGTAATGTCGTTTAAGGGTCTTTCGAAGGGATGCGTATTGAAGCCATACGCTCCGGTCTCTTCTCAGGGATAAGGGGAGGTCAGGCCACTCGACAAATATACCCTGGTCAAACACGTCGCGTAGCAGCTCGAAGCCCGAGTCCGCCCATCGGCGCACCGTTACCAATGGGACCCGCGGGACCCCGGGAAGAAAATTCCAAAGTGGGAGATTGCCATGGAAGGCATAGGCAGTCCCCAACAGATTCCACGTTTTTGCTAGTGCAACGGCTGTGCAGGCGACCGGGTTCTGCGAGTTCCGAGCCAAGGGGGCGGGTTGTAGCACCAGGGAGCGGATGTCTCGGTCAACTACTGCAAGCTTTTCAAGTCGGACGTGTGGGGCAGGATCCGTGGTATCAAACCAATAGGAGGTATATTGGATTTGTGACGCCATCCAGTATTTAAGAAAGTTAGGGGCACCGAAGCCCCCGTAAGACATGGGGGTGGAGAGGGTCCCGATTTTAAGGCGGACCGCGCCCGAGTGCCAGAGAAAAGAGTTCACGGTGCGGTCCAGGTCGCGGAAAAAGGCCCCCCCCCGGCCATAAGGGAACATTAGCGAACCTATAGAGCAGCTGGGGCAATACCACCATCTTCAGCAGGCCAATTCTGCCAGCCAGAGATATTGGGAGCTTGTCCCAAACCTGAATCTTGGCCGTCAAGTGTGTGAGATACTTCTGGTAGTTTTCATGGAATGTCCGCTCATGTTGGCGAGTCACCACCGTCCCAAGGTAAATAAATATGTCTTGGGCCCATGTGAAGCCGAAGGTGTCGGGAAGGTGAGAGGTACATTCCGTGAGTGGAAAGAGGGTGGATTTCGAACAGTTCACTTTAAGGCCAGAGATCTGGCCAAAACGGCTAATGTCTGCCAGTATAGGGGGTAAGTTGGCCGAAGGAGAGCGCACAAACAGCAACGCGTCATCCGCATAGAGGGACACTATATCCGTATGTCCCGCGGAGCGGAGACCTCTGTGAGCATGGAGTTGGCAGAGCATGTCGGCGAAAGGCTCGATTGCTATCGCAAAGACCAGGGGAGAGAAGGGGCATCCCTGTCTCGTTCCCCTGGCGATCTTGAAAAGGGGAGAATAGCGGTCACCAGTGCTGACCCTGGCAACCGGTTCAGAGTAAAGCAGTCTGACCCAGGAGATAAAAGAGGGGCCGAATTTACAGCACTCGAGGACTCGCCATAGATACCTCCATGAGACCGAGTCAAATGCCTTTTGCATGTCAAGTGCAACAGCCACAGCGTGTGTGTCGGGACTGATTCTATCGATAATGTTGAATAGCCGCCGCAAGTTCAGAGAAGTGGAGCGACCCGGGATAAAGCTGGCCTGGTCTGGATGGATAATAGATGGTAGAAGGGGAGCCAGCCGGAGAGCCAGAGCCTTGGCAAATATTTTGACATCGCAGTTTATGAGAGACAACGGGCGATACGAGCCGCACTGTGAAGGGGGTTTACCGGACTTAAGTAGCACTGCGATCGTGGCTTCACGGAGAGAAGGAGGGAGCACCCCAGCCCCAACGGACTCCTCCCAGAGAGCCAGCAAGTGAGGAAGCAGTTGTGACTTGAAGCGTTTATAGAACTCGACTGGGATACCGTCCGAGCCAGGTGCACGGCCCGAGGATAGGGAGTCAATTGCGGTCGAGAGCTCCTCCCGTGTGAGTGGGGAGTCAAGGGAACCCGCGGCCTCTGGGGACAGAGTAGATAGAGGGAGGGCATCGAGAAAGGAGTCAATCTCCGCCAACGAGACCTCATCAGCGTTGGAATACAGAGATTCGTAGAAAGTGAAGAATTCCCTATTGATCTCTTGTGAAGAGACCGCCATAGAGCCATCAGATCTCTCAACCCCGAGAATGTGCGGGGGCCCCGTCTCATGCCGGATCAACCTAGCTAGAAAGCGGCCGGGGCGCTCCCCCTCTCCATACCTCCTTGCCACGCCAGGGTTATCGAGGAATCTCTGCTCGCGGTCCGCAAGGGAACGGAAATTGTCCAGTTCCTCCCCAATGTTAGCGAGGTTACCAGAAGTAGAATGTAGTGAGCATGTAGCTTCCAGAGATGAAAGTCTAGATTCGCTGGTGGCAAGGTCCCTGCGGATCGACTTAAGGACCCAGTTCTCCTTAGACAGCGCAATCCCTCTAGTGTAAGCCTTGAATGACTCCCATAAGGTGGCGTGGGACGTTACCGAGCCCGTATTGGTCTCGAAGAACTCTTCAATCGACAGCTCGAGTTCGGAGCAAAACTCTGGGTCCAGTAGGGAAAGGGGTTTCAATTTCCAGTATCGGGTGCGGGCGGGATCGGGGCCCCAGTCTACTGTAATGGTGACGGGAGAGTGGTCAGAGAGGGTTCTCGGGAGGATCATTAGTTGTGTTACACTCTTGACTAGTATGTTAGAGATCACCCACCTATCAATACGAGAATAGGAGTCGTGAACCGAGGAGTAAAAAGAGTAGATGCGGGAGTCCGGGTAAAAGAACCTCCACGCGTCCACCATGACCAAGCGGGGAAGGGAGGACAGTGCCGCATAAGCCGCCCTGGAGAGGTGACGGGGCCTGGAACCCGATCTATCCAGAGCCACATCGAAGATCGCGTTAAAGTCCCCTCCCCAGAGGATTGGAACAAGGGGGAAGCCATCGAGAAGAGAGGTGACCTGCACATAAAATTCCGGGTCATCAAGGTTAGGGCCATAGATGTTCAGGAGGATCACTTCCTTATGGTGCAGCATGGCGTGAAGAAGTACATATCTACCCTGGGGGTCAATTGTCGAGGAGATGAGGGAAAATTGAAGGCTCCTATGAATGAGGGTCATGACTCCTCGGCTCTGGGAAGAATAATCAGTGAAAAACCTGTGAGGACCCCAGGACTTGGCAAAGCGCATGCAGTGTACAGAACGAGCATGCGTCTCCTGAAGGAAGAGAATCTTGGATCGGTGGCGCTCGGCCTGCAGCTGGAGCTGTCTCATCTTCCTATAGTTCCCCAGACCACGCACATTCCAGCTCATAAAGGTCAGGGCACTCTCAATCACAGTATGGCGGTATTAAGAATAAAGCAGAATGTCAGTGACCGAGAGGTCAAATTAACAGTTCCACGGGAACAGATCCAAAATGCCTCAGCGCAGTTCGCCTTTGCTGCCATCGCC